>NC_142465.1:3750000-4375000 GCF_049115385.1 Moschus berezovskii
TAGCGTGCGGAGTATCCTTTCAAGTTTGAAGAGGGAATGTGGGATTTCTCTTGAGACGCTGCAGCAGAAAGGAGCTTCCAGTCACGTGGAAGGGAAAATTTCATGGTTTTTCTTGAGTTGCAGCTGGAAGCTTGGAGGTCTTCTTGAGTAGCGACAGTGAACTCTGCGACTCGCTAGTGTTGCCTCAGGGAAGCCAGCTCTCCTTTCGTGTTGAAAGTGGAACCTCAGGATTCCTTTCAAGTCATTGCAGGCCATGAGGGCTGCATTTAGACTTGAGTTGGTAAACTCAGTGTTCCTCTCCAGTGGCCACAAGGATCTTGGGCTTGCTATGAAGGTTCCTCTGGGGAGTCAGGCCTAGTCTTTGCTGAGAATGGAAATCTGATTTCCCCCCGAATTGTAAAAGGGTTGTCAGGTCTGCTGTCTATTCAAGCGGGAAATTTGGGATTTTTCGAGAGGCTCAGTGGAGGGTTCATGTCTCTGATCATGTTGGAAGGTGATACTCCATACTCCAGTGGGAATAGTGTAAGCGCAACACGAATCATCTCTATTTGAGTGTGAACTCGGAGTCCTTTGACCTTGCTGCAGGATCCACGGGGTTGCCCTCGAGTGTCAATAGATGTGACAGGACTCGTCAAGTGGTGCGAGGGGAAGTTGGGATTCCTCTTCAGTTGAAAGTAAAATGGGCCATATCTTCAGGTAAGGTGTGATCACGGGGCTCCTCTTAAACGGTGGCGGGAAATTCGGAGTTCTTCTCTCATCGGGACGGGTATCTCTGGTTGATCCTTCAGTTGCATCAAGGAATTCAAGCCTCATATCGAATTTTGAGAAGGAACTCGGGACTTCTGTCTAGGCGCTGCAGGAAAAAAGGGCCTCATCTTGCTTTCAAGGAGGAATCTCGAGGTTTTTCTCTAGTTGCTGTGGAAGTTTGGTGATCCTCTCAAGTAATGACAGGAATATCAGGGAGCCTCACGTGTTGTCTCTGGGAAGTCAGAAAGCCTTTCCATTTGCAAGGGGAACCTCTGTATTCCTTTGTAGTCGCTGGAGAGTAATAGGTCTGCATCTAGATTCCAGTCCTTTAACTCAGGATTCCTCTCCAATGGCAACAGTGTACTCAGGGATACTCTCAAAATTCACCTGGAGAGTCAGGCCTCGTCTCGTGCTCAGACATGGAACTCCGCTTTCTTCTCGAGTTGTAAAAGGGGTGTTCGGCCACAGTCAGGATGAATTTGTACCTGTAGATTGTAACGAGAATGCTCGGGGAGTAAGGTCTCCACTCGTCTTGTGAGTTGATACTCGAGGATACATTTGAATCGGTGCAGTAGAATCAGACAATATCTCGAGTGGGTAAAGACATCGGTACCTTTTTGAATTGTGTTTTGAAACCCCAGGGATCCTCCCAAGTTTCAAGGTGATACTGGCCTCCTCGTAATGTGCAATGGGAACGTCCGGACTCCATTCCAGACAAAGCAGATGATTCGACTTTCATCTGGAAAAGAGGACTGGAAAACGGGGCACTTAGTCAATTGTGGCAGGAAAGTTGTATTTCCTCTCAAGTGGGGCCGGGTATGTCGGGGTCATATTTGAGTTGCATAAATGATGTTAGGTAAACTTCCAAATTTCAAGCGGGGATGTGGGATTTCTGTTTAGATCTGCAGCAGAAATGTTCCTCATCTGGCATTGTGGGGAGATTTTTGTGGTTTTTCTCGAGTTGGCGGGAACATTGGGGTCCAATTCAGTTGCGTCGGGGACCTCAGGAACTCGCTTGTGTTGCTTCAGGGAAGTCGGGTCTCCTTTCGTGTTGGAAGGGGAACTTCGGAATTACTCTTGAGGCGAGGAATGGGAATAGGGCCTCATCTAGAGTTGAGTCCTTAAATTGTGTGCTCACCTCCAGAGGGGACAGCTATGTCAGGGAACATTTTGAGTCGCATAAAGGGTGTCAAGTACCCGTTCGAGATTCAAGTGGCAATGTGGGATTTCTCTTGAGACTCTGCAGCGGAAAAGTTCCTCATCTCGCATTGATGGGGGAATCTTGTGGTTGTTCTCGAGTTGCGTGGGGAAGCTTGGGGTTCCTCTCACATTGCGACAGTACCTCAGGAACTCGCTCGTGTTGCCCCAGGGAAGTCAGGTCTCCTATCGTGTTGGAAGGGGAACATCGGGATACCTCTCGAGGCATGGCAGAGGAATAGGGCCACATCTAGCTTTGAGTCGGTCAACTGAGTGTTCCTCTCCAGTGGCGACAGGGATCTCGGGGTTGCTATGAAGGTTCTACTGGGGAGTCAGGCCTTGTCTGAATTTGAGGCATGGAATTCTGCTTTCCTTTCGAGTTGTAAAAGAGGAGTCAGTCCTTGGGTTGTGATCAGGCGGTTCAATAGGACTTTTTCTCTAGGCTCAGCATGGGTGTCACGTCTCGCATCATGTTGTGAGGGGATACTAGGTGTCCCATTGCAGGTGTGCTAGGACATCAGGACCTACCTCGATTGAAGGAGGAACTCAGAGTCCTTTATCCTTGCAGAAGGATCCGCTGGAGAGCACTCAAATTTCAATAAGAGACAGAGGCCTCCTCTTGCGGTGGAAAAAGAAGGAAGGATTCCTCTTGAGTTGAAGCAGAGATTGAACGCTCATATCTTGAGGAGGTGGAGAATATGGAGCTCTTCTAGAGGTGTGGACAGAAACTCGGGGTTTCTGTCGATTGAAGAGGCTTATTCTGGGAGCCACTTGAGTTGAAAATATGGATTGAAGCCTCCAATCTATTCTTGAGAGAGAACTCGGGATTTCTCTCCAGGTGATACAGGAAAAAAAAGGCCTCATGTGACTTTGCCTGGGGCATCTCGTGGTTTCTTGCAGGTTGTGGAGTTAAGTTTGTCTTTCCATTCGAACTATGACAGGGATTTCAGGGAGACTCTCATGTTGCTTCAGGGAAGTCAAGTTGCGAGGGGAATTCGTGATTGCTCTCGAGTCACTGCAGAGGTATCAGGCTTCAATTTGTATTGAAAGGGGTAATGACAAATTGTTTCTCGAGTTGGGGCAGGAATCCTTCAGATCCCTTGAGTTGTAACAGGGGCCTCATAGAGCCTCTCAAGTTTTCTCTGGGAAGTCCAGAATACTTTTGAAGTGTGAGGAACTTTTGGGATGTCTTTCGAGTCAGTCCGTGGGAATAGGGTCTAATCTGGAGTTGAGGCGTTAACCTCAGTGTGCCTCTCCAGTTCTCACATGGATCTCAGTGTTCCTATGAAGTTTCAATAGGGGAGTCATGCCACGTCTCTTCTTGAGGCATGGAACTCCGCTATTTTTTCGAGTTTTAAAAGGGGTGGGAGGCCTCCTGTCGAGTTGAATTGCTGTCTTGGGGCTTCTTCTCAATGATGCTTCTGGGAAGTCAGGCCTCCCTTCGAGGTGTTAGTTGATCCCGGAACAGTGGAATCGGAACAGTGGAATCCGGCCTTATGTCAAGCAGATGGGGAAATCGGTGTCTTTCCGAACTGTGGCATGACCCACGGGGGTCTTTTCGAGTTTCAACAGGAGATCACCCTCCTCTTCTTATTAGACGGGAACATCGGGATTCCTTTCCAGACGACGCAGGGGAATCAATCCTCATCTCGAGATCACATATGGAAACCAGGGCTTTTCTTGAGCTGTGGCAGGAACCTCGCTGCTCCTCTCGAGTGCTGCTGGGTACCTCAGAGAACTCCTTGAGTTGTGTATAGGGTTCCGAGTATCCTTTTCAGTTTGAAGAGTGAATGTGGGATTTCCCTTGAGAGGCTGCAGCAGAAAGGGGTGTCCTGTTGTGTGTAGGGGAGAATTTCATGGTTTTTCTTGAGTTGAAGCTTGAAGGTCTGATCAAGTTATGACAGGGACCTCTAGGACTCGCTAGTATTGCTTCAGGGAAGTCAGGTCTCCTTTCTTGTTGAAGTGGAACCTCGGGATTCCTTTCGAGTCGCTGCAGGGCATGAGGGGCACATTAAGACTTGAGTCGGTAAACTCAGTGTTCCTCTCCAGTGGGCACAGGGATCTTGGGGTTGCTAATATTGTTCCACTGGGGAGTCAGGACTAGTCTTCTTAGAGGATGGAACTCTGGTTTCCCCCTGAGTTGTAAAAGGGTTGTCAAGTCTGCTGTCTGTTCAAGAGGGAAATTTGTGTTTTTTCAAGAGGATCAGAGGGAGATTCATGCCTCTGATCAGGGTAGGAGGTGATACTCCGTGTTCCATTGGAGCTGGTGTAAACGCAACACGACTCATCTCTAGTTGAGTGTGAACTCGGAGTCTTTTGACCTTGCTGCAGTATCCACGGGGTTGCCCTCGAGTGTCAGTAGATGTGACAGGATTCGTCAAGTGGTGCTAGGGGAAGTTGGGATTCCTCTTCAGTTGAAAGTTGAATGGCCCATTATCTTCAAGTGAGGTGTGATCATGGGGCTCCTCTTAAATGGTGGCGGGAAATTTGGAGTTCTTCTCTCATCAGGACGGGTATCTCTGGGCGACCCTTGAGTTGCATCATGGAATTCAAGCCTCATATCGAATTTGCAGAAAGGACTTGGGAATTCTGTCTAAGCACATCAAGAAAAAGAAAAGGCCTTATCTTGCTTTGAAGGAGGAATCTCGAGGTTTTTATTGAATTGCTGCCAGAAGTTTGGTGATCCTCTCGAGTAACGACGGGAATATCAGGGAGCCTCCCGTGTTGTCTCTGGGAAGTCAGAAAGCCTTTCTATTTGCAAGGGGAACCTCGGGATTCCTTTGGAGTCACTGCAGAGAAATAGGTCTGCTTCTAGATTCGAGTCCTTCAACTCAGGATTCCTCTCCAGTGGCAACAGGGTTCTCGGGGTTGCTCTCAAAATTCACCTGGGGTGTCAGGTCTCATATCGTGTTCACACATGGAACTCCCCTTTCTTCTCGAGTTGTAAAAGGGGTGTTAGGCCACAGTCGAGTTGAATTTGTACCTGTAGATTGTATGGAGAATGCTCAGGGAGTCAGGTCTCCACTCGTCTTGTGAATTGATACTCGAGGATACATTTGAATCTGTGCAGTGCAAACAGACAATATCTCGAGTTGGTGGGGACATTGGTACCTTTTCAAATTGTGTTTTGAAACCCCGAGTAGCCTCCCGAGTTTCAGGGTGATACCGGCCTCCTCGTAATGTGCGACAGGAAAGTCCGGATTCCATTCCAGACAAAGCAAGGGAATAGACTGTCATCTGGAAAAGAGGACTGGAAAACTGGGCACTTTGTCAGTTGTGGAAAGAAACTCTGTGTTCCTCTCAAGTGGGGCAGGGTATGTCGGGGTAATTTTTGAGTCACATACAGGATGTTACGTAGCCTTTCGAGTTTCAAGCGAGAATGTGGGATTTCTCTTGAGAATCTGCAGCGGAAATGTTCCTCATCTCGCCTTGAGGGGAGAAACTTGTGTTTTTATTCAAGTTGTGGCAGGAAGCTTGGGGTCCCTCCCGAGTTGCGATGGGGACACCTTCCTGGGCTTCCTGTGGTATTGCCTTTCAATTCAAACTAGCCCTCAGGCCTACTTGGAGAGAAGGAGGGGCCCGGTTGTCTCCAAACTACTACTCCTGTTGAGAAGCAGAGTTCAAGGATGCGGGAAAAGTGAGCTTCCATTGTGGAAGAAGAGGCAGCCTACCGGCCGGTGTTTCTAAATCTATATTTGCTAGAGACAAGTGTGCTTTGACTTCGGGAGACCCCGAGGTCTGCTCAATGGACCGATATTTCCGGGTCAGGGGCGAGCATGTCCCCTGCCCTTTCTGAGCTTGTAAATGCATTCCTAGCTTAGGGCGGTGCTACCCATGATGGAGCAGGTTGAGGGATTATGTCAGACATGACTGCATGCCTTCCTGTACTTGCATGTGGTATTGCCTTTCAATTCAAACTAGACCCCAGGCCTACTTGGAGAGAAGGAGTGTCCCGGTGTCTCCAAACTGCCAAGGTAGATTAGAGCTCTGAGAACTCTGTCAGAGGTAAGAGAAAAGCAGTTGGATAAAAGGGGAAATTGTTGCTTGGCCACTCTGCTTCAGCACTGCACAGAGAAAAATAGGCATCCTAGCCCTACAGGCAGGGTATGCATCATCACACACAGAGTCTTTCTGCATAACAGCCAAGAATGTTCCTGACAGACGTAAGCTCCCTTCGGATCTCAAGAAGACAAAGACATGTGGAGGAACTTTGGCCTTTCCCTGTGAGTGTAACTCCCTTCCCTCAGCCCCAGGCACAAGGGAAACAACCCCTGAGGAAAGACCTCTCTAAGTGCTTGTCACTCTGGCTGAGAAGCAGAGTTAGCAGGATGGAGGATAAGTAGCTTCCTTCGTGGAAGAAGAGGCAGCCTACCGGCTGGTGTTTCCAAAACTTTATTTGGAAGAGACGAGTGTGCTTTGACAGCGGGAGACAAAGAATGTGCTCAATGGACCAATATTTCCGGGGCAGGGGAGAGATTCTCTCCTGCCATTTCTGAGCTTACAAAGCATTCTTAGCTTTGAAAGGTGCTGCCCATGAAGAAGCAGGCTGAGGGAGTGTGTCAGACATGACTCGGCACCTTACTGGGCTTGCCTGTGGTATTGCCTTTCAGTTCAAACTAGGCTCCAGGCCTACTTTGAGAGGAGGAGGGACCTGGTTCTCTCCAAATTGCCAAGGTCTAGATAGCAGCATTGAGAACTCTGTCAGAGGTAAGGGAAGATCAGTTGGATAGATTGGAAAAGTGTTGCTTGGCCGCACTGCTTCAGCACTGCACAGAGAGAAACAGGCATCCTGGGCCTACAGACAGCATGTGCAGGATCACACACAGAGTCTTTCTACGTAGCAGCCAATAATGTTCCTGACAGACTCAGGCTCCCTGCAGCTCGCAAGTAGAGCAAAAACATGTGGAGGAAGTTTGGCCTTTCTCTGTGAGTGTGGTTCCCTTCCCTTAGCCCCAGGCACAGGGGAGACAGTCCCTGAGGAAAGCCCTCTCTAAGTGCTTGTCACACTGGCTGAGATGCATAGTTCTCAAGATGCGGGATAAGTGAGCATCCTTTGCGGAAGAAGAGGCAGCCTACTGGCTGGTGTTTCCAAAACTGTATTTGGAAGACACGAGTGCTCTTTGACAACAGGAAACCCTGAGATGTGCTCAATGGACCGATATTTCCGGGTCAGGGTCGAGCTTCTCGCCTGCCCTATCTGAGCTTGCAAAGGCGTTTCTAGCTTAGAGAGGTGCTGCCCATGAAAGAGTAGGCTGAGGGAGAGTGTCAGAAATGATTGGACGCCTTACTTGGCTTCCCTTGGTATTGCCTTTCAGTTCAAACTAGGTGCCAGGCCTACTTGGAAAGGATGAAGGGCCCAGTTCTTCCCAAACTGCCAAGGGCTAGATTAGAGCACTGAGAACTCTGTCCGAGGGAAGGGAAGAGCAGTTGGATAGATGGGGAAGTTGTTTCTTCGTCACATTGTTTCAACACCGCACAGAGAGAAACAGGCATCGTAGCGCTTCAGGCAGTTATGCAGGGTGACACACACAGTCTTTCTGCGTAGCAGCTAAGAATGTTCCTGACAGACATAGGCTCCCTGCAGCTCTCAAGAAGAGCAAAGACAGGAGGAGGAAATTTGGCTGTTGCCTCTGAGTGTGGTTCCCTTCCCCCAGCCCCAGGCACAGGGGAAACAGCCCATGAGGAAAGACCTCTCTAAGAGCTTGTCACTCTGGCTGAGAAGCAGAGTTCTCAGGATGCGGGATAAGTGAGCTTCCTTTTCGGAAGAAGAGGCAACCTACCGGCTGGTGTTTCCAAACATCTATTTGGAATAGACGAGTGCACTTTGACAACGGGAGACCCTGAGATATGCTCAATGGACCGATATTTACGGGTCAGGGGCGAATATCTCCTCTGCCCTTTCTGAGCTTGCAAAGATATTCCTAGCTTAGATCGGTGCTGCCCTAAAAGGATCAGGCTGAAGAAGTATGTCAGACATGACTGGGTGCCTTCCTGAACTTGCCTGTAGTATTGCCTTTCAATTCAAACTAGGCTCCTGCTTACTTGGAGAGGAGAAGGTGTCCGTTTGTCTCCAAACTACCAAGGTCTAGATTACAGCACTGAGAACTCTGTTAGAGGTAAGGGAAGAGCAGTTGGCTAGATGGAGAAGTTGTTGCTTGGCCGCACTGCTTCAGCATCGCACAGAGAGAAACAGGCATTCTGGGCCTATAGGCAGGGTATGCAGGATCACACACAGAGTCTTTCCGCATAGCAGCTAAGAATGTTCCTGACAGACTTAGGCTCCCTGCAGCTCTCAAGAAGAGCAAAGACATGTGGAGGAAGTTTGGCCTTTCCCTTTGAGTGTGGCTCCCTTCCCTCAGCCCCAGGCACAGGAGAAACAGCCCCTAAGGAAAGACCTAAGTGCTTGTCACTCTGGCTGAGAAGCAGATTTCACAGGATGAGGGATAAATGAGCTTCCTTCGTGGAACAAGAGGCAGTCTACCGGCCGGAGTTTCTAAAACTGTATTTGGAAGAGACTAGTATGCTTTGAAGAGAAGGCAATGGCACCACACTCAAGTACTCTTGCCTGGAGAATCCCATGGACGGAGTAGCCAGGTAGGCTGTAGTCCATGGGGTTGCTAAGAGTCAGACACGACTGAGCGAATTCACTTTCACTTTTTACTTTCATGCTTTGGAGAAGGAAATGGCAACCCACTCCAGTGTTCTTGCCTGGAGAATCACAGGGAAGGGGGAGCCTGGTGGGCTGCCGTCTATGGGGTCGCACAGAGTCGGACACGACTAAAGTGACTTAGCAGCAGCAGCAGCAATGTGCTTTGACACTGGAGACCCCGAGATTTGCTCAATGGACCGATATTTCCGGGTCAGGGGAGAACATCTCCTCTGCCGTTTCTGAGCTTGCAAAGACATTCGTAGCTTAGAGCGGTGCTGCCCATGAAGGAGCAGGCTGAGGGAGTGTGTCAGACATGACTGGCCGCCTTCCTGGGCTTGCCTGTGGTTCAGTTCAGTTCAGTTCAGTCACTCAGTCGTCTCCAACTCTTTGCGACCCCATGAATCACAGCACGCCAGGCCTCCCTCTCCATCACCAACTCCCGGAGTTCACTCAAACTCATGTCCATCGAGTCGGTGATGCCATCCAGCCATCTCATTCTCTGTCGTCCCCATCTGTTCCTGCCCCCAATCCTTCCCAGCATCAAAATCTTTTACAGTGAGTCAACTCGTCGCGTGAGGAGGCCAAAGTATTGGAGTTTCAGCTTTAGCATAAGTCCTTCCAATGAACACCCAGGACTGATCTCCGTATAATGACTGGTTGGATCTCCTTGCAGTCCAAGGGACTCTCAAGAGTCTTCTCCAGCACCACAGTTCAAAAGCATCAATTCTTCGGCGATCAGCTTTCTTCACAGTCCAATTCTCACATCCATACATGACCACTGGAAAAACCATAGCCTTGACTAGGCGGACCTTGGTTGGCAAAGTAATGTCTCTGCTTTTTAATATACTATCAAGGTTGGTAATAACTTTCCTTCCAAGGAATAAGCGTCTTTTAATTTCATGGCTGCAATCAGCATCTGCAGTGATTTTGGAGCCCAAAAAAATAAAGTCTGACATTGTTTCCACTGTTGTCTTTCAATTCAAACTTGGCCCCAGGCCTACTTGGAGAATAGGAGGGGCCCGGTTGTCTCCAAACTGCCAAGGTATAGATTAGAGCACTGAGACTCTGTCACAGGCAAGGGAAGAGCAGTTGGATAAATGGGGAAGTTGTTGCTTGGCAGCATTTCTTCAGCACGGCACAGAGAGAAACAGGCATCCTGGGCCTACAGGCAAGGTATGCAGGATCACACACAGAGACTTTCTGCGTAGCATCAAAAAATGTTCCTGACAGACTCAGGCCTCCTGCAGCTCTCAAGAAGAGAAAAGACATGTGGATAAAGTTTGGCTTTTCCCAGTGAGTAGGGTTCCCTTCCATCGGCCCCAGGCACAGGGGAAACAGCCCCTGAGGAAAGACCTCTCTAAGTGCTTGTCACTTTGGCTGAGAAGCAGACTTTGCAGGATGTGGGATAAGTGAGCTTCAGTCGCTAAATAGAGGCAGCCTACCAGCTGGTGTTTCCAAAGCTGTATCTGGAAGAGATGAGTGCGCTTTGTCAACCACAGACCCTGAGATCTGTAAAAAGGACCGATATTTCCACGTCAGGGGTGAGCTTTTCACCTGACTTTTCTGAACTTACAGATTCATTACTAGCCAACAGCAGTGCTTCGCATGAAGGAGCAGGCTGGGGGAGTGTGTTAGACATGACTGGGCGCCTTCCTGGGTTTGCCTTTGCTATTGTCTTTCAATTCAAACTAGCCCTCAGGCCTACTTGGAGAAAAGGAGGGGCCCAGTTGTCTCCAAACTGCCAAGGTTTAGATTTGAGCACTGAGAACTCTGTCAGAGGTAAGGGAAGAGCAGTTGGGTAGATAGGGAAGTTGTTGCTTGTTCACACTGCTTCAGCACCACACAGAGAGAAACAAACATCCTGGGCCTACAGGCAGGTTATGCAGGATCACACAGAGTCTTTCTGCGTAGAAGTTAAGAGAGTTCCTGACAGACTAAGGCTCCTTGCAGCTCTCATAAAGAAAAAAGACATGTGGAGGAAGTTTGGCCTTTCCCTGTGAGTGTGTTTCCCTTCCCTGAGCCCCAGGCACAGGGGAAATAGCCCCTGAGGAAAGATCTCTCTAAGTGCTTATCACTCTGACTGAGAAGTAGAGTTCTCAGGATGTGGGCTAAATGAGCTTCCTTCGAGGAAGAAGAGGCAGCCTAACAGCCAGTGTTTCCAAACCTGTATTTGGAAAAGACGACTGCACTTTGGCAACGGGAGACCCCGAGATCTGTTCAATGAACCAATATTTCGGGGTCAGGGGTGAGCTTCTCGCCTGCCCTTTCTGAGTTGCAAAGGTATTCCAAGCTTAGAGCGGTGCTGCGCATGAAGAAGCAGGCTGAGGGAGTATGCTAGACATGACTGACTGCCTTCATGGGGAAGAGAAGAGCAGTTGGATAGATGGGGAAGCTGTTGCTTGGCCGCACTGCTTCAGCATCGCACAGAGAGAAACAGGCATCTTGGGCTTACAGGCAGAGTATGCATGATCACACACAGAGTCATTCTGTGTAGCAGCCAAGAATGTTCCTGACAGACTTAGGCTCCCTGCAGCTCTCAAGAAGAGCAAAGACATGTGGAGGAAGTTTGCTTTTCCCTGTGAGTATGGATCCCTTCCCTCAGCCCCAGGCACAGGGGAAACAGCCCCTGAGGAAAGACCTCTCTAAGTGCTGGTGCTCTGGCTGAGAAGCGGAATGAAGTTTGCGGGATAAGTGAGCTTCCTTTGTGGAAGAAGAGGCAGTCAACCGCCCGGTGTTTCCAAAGCTGTGCTGGAAGAGACGAGTGCGCTTTGACAATGGGAGAACCCGAGATGTAGTCAATGGACTGATATTTCCGGGTCGGCGCGAGTTTCTCGCCTGCCCTTTCTCAGCTTGCAAAGGCATTCCTAGCTTAGAGTGGTGCTGCCCATGAAGGAACAGGCTGAGGGACTGTGTCAGACATGGACTGGGCGCCTTCCTGGGCTTGCCTGTAGTACTGCCTTTCAATTCAAACTAGACCTCAGGCCTACTTGGAGAGGAGGATGGGCCTGGTGGTCTCCAAACTACCAAGGTCTAGATGAGAGCACTTAGAACACTGTCAGAGGTATGGATAGAGAAGTTGGATAGATGGGGAAGTTGTTTCTTGGCCGCAATGCCTCAGAACTGCCCAGAGAGAAACAGGCATCCTAGACCTAGAGGCAGGTTATGCAGGTTGACACAGCGAGTTTTTCTGCGTAGCAGCCAATAATGTTCCTGACAGACTTATGATCACTACAGTTCTCAAGAAGACCAAAAACATGTGGAAGAAGTTTGGCCTTTCCCTGTAAGTGTGGCTCCCTTCCCTCAGACCAGGCACAGGGGAAACAGCCCCTGAGGAAAGACCTTTCTAAGTGCTTGTCACACTGGCTGAGAAGCAGAGCTTGCAGGATGAGGGATAAGTGAGCGTTCTTTGCGGAAGAAGAGGCAGCCTACCGGCCTGTGTTTCCAAAGCTTTATTTGGAAGAGACGAGTGCGCTTTCATAGCGTGAGATCCCAGGATCTGTTCAATGGACCGATATTTCCAGGTTAGGGGCGAGCTTCTCGCCTGCCCTTTCTGAGCTTGCAAAGGCATAATTAGCTTAGAGTGGTGCTGACCATGAAGGAGCAGGCTGAAGGAGTGTGTCAGATATGACTGGGCACCTTCCTGGGCTTGCCTGTGGTATTGCCTATCAAATTAAACTAGGCCCCAAGGCTTGGAGAGGAGGAGTGACCCGGTTGTCTCCAAACTGCCAAGGTCTAGATTTGAGCATTGAGAACTCTGTCAGAGGTAAGGGAAGAGCAGTTGAATAGATGGGGAAGTTGTTGCTTGGCCACACTGCTTTAGGGCTGCACAGAGAGAAACAGACACCTGGGCCTACAGGCAGGGTATGCAGGATCACACACAGAGACTTTATGCATAGTAGCCAAGAATGTTCCTGACAGACTTAGGCTTCCTGCAGCTCTCAAGAAGAGAAAATACATGTGAAGGAAATTTGGCCTTTCCCTGTGAGTGTGATTCCCTTCCCTCAGCCCCAGGCACAGGGGAAACTGCCCCAGGGAAAGACCTCTCTAAGTTCTAGTGATCCGGCTGAGAAGAAGTGTTCGAAGGATGCGGGATAAGTTAACCTCCTTTGAAGAAGAGGCAGACTACCGGCCGGTGTTTCCAAACCTGTATCTGGAAGAGACAAGTGCGCGCTGACAACAGGAGACCCCGAGATACGCTCAATGGACCAATATTTCCGGGTCAGGGGCGAGCTTCTCGCCTGCCCTTTCTCAGCTTGCAAAGGCATTCCTAGCTTAAAGCCGTGATGCCCATGAAAGAGCAGGCTGAGGGAGTGTGTCAGACATGACTGGGCTCCTTCCTGGGCTTGCCTGTGGTATTGCCTTTCAATTCGAACTAGGCCCCAGGCCTACTTGGAGAGGAGGAGGGGCCCAGTTGTCTCCAAACTGCCAAGGTCTAGATTAGAGCACTGAGAACTCTGTCAGAGGTAAGGGAAGAGCAGTTGGATAAAGGGGTAAGTTGTTGCTTGGCCGCACTGCTTCAGCACTGCACAGAGAGAAACAGTCCCCCTGGGCCACAGGCAGGGTATGCAGGATCACACCCAGAGTCTTTCTGCGTAGCAGTCTGAGAGTGTAAAATTTCTGTAATAACAAAGGTTATGGAAATTCAGCAATCAACACAGCACACTTGCAAATAGAAGTAAGGATCCTTACAAAGACTTGTCTGCTGATGACACCCTCCTTTCTCTTACCCAGGACCTTTGGATCAGCTTGCCAGCTTTTAGTGGGAGCAAATAATTCTAGCAGGTAGCCCCAGCACATTCTTGAGTGTTTTTTGTGGGACTGGATGAGTTGAAATACATTTCCTAGGTAATAGCATCATTCAGCAGACCCAGGCTTCAAGCCTGCCTCAGGTTCATTCCTGTACTGATGTTTGGTGAAATCAAAATGAGTGCTTCGAATGAAATAATATATGGTATTGAGCTAAGGGTGCCAGGAGAGAAATTGCAGAATTTGGGTTATTTCAACTTTGCTTATTTTTGTTCACAGTCTACAAGTTGGGTGTTCTTTCATAGTGTATAGAGAATTCCTCCTCAATACTTCGATTGAAATTGGAAGATGTTCAAATAAATGGGGTGAAAGTACATTTATTAAATTGGAGAAAAGATCCTTGTTAGTATGTTAATATGTTTGTTTCTCTTACTTTACAAAACGTGCGTTTCTACATAAACACACACATTTAATGTTTTTTAAGTTCTTAACTTGCTCTCTGTCTTTTCCCCGAGTATTGTGGCTTTTGATAGAAACAAGATGCTCATTCCTGAGTTTCCCACACCATTTTGAACTGTCTAAATTGCCAAGTACAGGATGCAGTACAGTTGTCTCCAATGTACAACTGACATTGTACAGGAGACAGGAATCTAGACCATCCCCAAGAAAAGAAATGCAAAAAAGCAAAACGGCTGTCGGAGGAGGCCTTACAAATAGCTGTGAAAATACGGGAAGCAAAAAGCAAAGGAGAAAAGGAAAGATATACTCATTTGAATGCAGAGTTCCAGATAACAGCAAGGAGAGATAAGAAAGCCTTCCTCAGCGATCAGTGCAAAGAAATAGAGGAAAACAATAGAATGGAAAGACTAGAGATCTCTTTGGAGAAGGCAATGGCGGCCCACTGCAGTACGCTTGCCAGGAGAATCCCATGGGAGGAGCCTGGTAGGCTTCAGTCCATGGGGTCGCTTAGAGTCAGACACGACTGAATGGCTTCACTTTCTTGCATCGGAGAAGGAAATGGCAACCCACTCCAGTGTTCTTCCCTGGAGAGTCCCAGGGACGGGGGAGCCTGGTGGGCTTCCATCTATGGGGTTGCACAGAATCGGACACGACTGAAGTGACTTAGCAGCAGCAACAGTAGCAGAGATCTCTTCAAGAAAATTAGAGATACCAAGGGAACATTTCTTGCAAAGATGGGCTCAATAAAGAACAGAAATGATAGGGACCTAACAGAAACAGAGGATGTTAAGAAGAGGTTGCAAGAATACACAGAAGAATTGTACAAAAAAGATCTTCACAACCCAGATAATCACGATGGTGTGATCACTCACATTGAGCCAGGAATCCTGGAATATGAAGTCAAGTGGGCCTTAGGAAGCATCACTACGAACAAAGCTAGTGGAGGTGGTGGAATTCCAGCTGAGCTATTTCAAATCCTGAAAGAAGACACTGCGAAAGTGCTGCACTCAGTATGCCAGCAAATATGGAAAACTCAGCAGTGGCCACAGGACTGGAAAATGTCAGTCTTCATTCCAATCCCAAAGAAAGGGAATGCCAATGAATGCTCAGACTACCGCACAACTGCACTCATCTCACATGCTAGTAAAGTAATGCTTAAAATTCTCCAAGCCAGGCTTCAGCAGTATTTGAACTGTGAGCTTCCAGATGTTCAAGCTGGTTTTAGACAAGGCAGAGCAACAAGAGATCAAATTGCCAACATCCGCTGGATCATGGAGAAAGCAAGAGAGTTCCAGAAAGACATGAGACCACCAAGGAATTCCCCCATTCCAATCATTTTTAAGTGTGCAGTTCAGTGGCATTAAGTACAGTCACTTTGGTATGTCATTACCACTATCCTTCTTGAGAACTTTTTCAGCTTCTGCAACTGAAACACTATACCTGCTAAACAATAATTCCCTGTTCTCCCCTCCCCTTGACCTTTGGGGCCACTGTTCTACTTTTTTTCTTTCTCTCTGAATTGGACTGCTCCAGTACCTCATTTAAGTGAAATCATAGAATATTCGTCCGTTTGTGATTGGCTTATTTCACTTAACACAATGTCTTCATGATTCATCCATGTTGTAACAAGTGTCAGAATTTCCTTCCTTTTTAAGGATGAATAAGGTTGGTTTGAAGCTCAACATTCAGAAAACAAAGATCATGGCATCTGGTCCTATTACTTCATGGGAAATAGATGGAAAAATAGTGGAAACAGTGTCAGACTTTGTTTTTTTGGGCTCCAAAATCACTGCAGATGCTGATTGCAGCCATGAAATTAAAAGACGCTTGCTCCTTGGAAGGAAAGTTATGACCAACCTTGATAGTATATTAAAAAGCAGAGACATTACTTTGCCAACCAAGGTCCGTCTAGTCAAGGCTATGGTTTTTCCCATGGTCATGTATGGATGTGAGAGTTGGACTGTGAAGAAGGCTGATCGCCGAAGAATCGATGCTTTTGAACTGTGGTGTTGGAGAAGACTCTTGAGAGTCCCTTATACTGCAAGGAGATCCAACCAGTCCATTCTAAAGGAGATCAATCCTGGATGTTCATTGGAGGGACTGATGCTAAAGCTGAAACTGCAATACTTTGGCCACCTCATGCGACGAGTTGACTCACTGGAAAAGACTCTGATGCTGGGAAAGGTTGGGGGCGGGAGGAGAAGGGGACAACGGAGAATGAGATGGCTGGATGGCATCACCGACTCTGTGGACATGAGTTTGAGTGTACTCCGGGAGTTGGTGATGGACAGGGAGGCCTGGCGTGCTGTGATTCATGGGGTCACGGAGAGTCGGACACGACTGAGCGACTGAACTGAACTGAACTGAACTGAATATTTCATTATATATTTATGCCCAGCGTTTAGTTTAATCATTCATTCATCAGACTCTTGAGTTCCTTCCACCTTTTGGCTATTATGAATATAACTTCTATGAGTACAGATGTATAAATATTTGTTCTAGTCTTTGCTTTAAGTTTTTTTGGAGGTATTCCCAGAAGTGAAATTTTAGGATAGCATGCTAATCCTGTTTAATTTTTTTGAGGAACCGCTGAACTGTTTTGTATAGAAGCTGCTCCATTTTACATTTTTGCTAGCAATGCACAAGGGTTCCAGTTTCTCTACATCCTCACCAACATTATTTATTTTCTGGGTTTTTCTTTTGGAATGATAGCCGTTGTATTGGGTACAAACTTGTCCTCATTTTTTAGTTCAGGTCCTGCTGAAGGACATTTGCTTTTGAAAGCAGAACTTGCTGCTGAAGTTCTTATTCATCTTTGTAGGGCCAGCAGCTAACATAGTACATAACACATGCTGCTGCTGCTGCTGCTAAGTCACTTCAGTCGTGTCCGACTCTGTGTGACCCCATAGACGGAAGCCCACCAGGCTCCCCCATCCCTGGGATTCTCCAGGCAAGAACACTGGAGTGGGTTGCCATTTCCTTCTCCAATGTGTGAAAGTGAAAAGTGAAAGTGAAGTCGCTCAGTCGTGTCCGACCCTTAGCGACCCCACGGACTGCAGCCTACCAGGCTCCTCCATCCATGGGATTTTCCAGGCAAGAGTACTGGAGTGGCTTGCCATTGCCTTCTCCGACATAACACATAAAAACTGCTAAATAAATGTTTGAGTGAGTTAATGAACTTCATAAACTGTGAATTCCAGAAGAGGTGGTAGTCAGTCATGGTTGTGTTATAGAGGTATACCTAAGCACATGATCTCCTGGAATTGTAAATAGTTGTGGGTTTGTTGGGACTAGTAATGGTAGTCCTGACAGGAGTAGCAAAGATACCACTTTCCTGTGAACACCAGTGTTTTCCTTTGCCCGTTTTTTTGTTTTTTTTTTTTTTGGAGTGGGGAAAGGTCAAAGCGACTTGAAGCTTTCAACATTATGTATTTACACTTGTAAGTAGTATAGTAAAGTAAAGGAATAAAACAAACCAGCTTTCTTATCTCTAGACTTCTCATTCTCTTTCTGCCTGAATAATCTCATCTCCATCTTTGCCTGTCAAATTCTAATGGTTGTACATGATGTATCCCTCCAGGCTTCTCTGTCCATGGGATTTCCCAGGCAAGAATACTGGAGTGGGTTTGCCATTTACTCCTCGAGGGAATCTCCCCGACCCAGGAATTGAACCAGTATCTCCTGCTTGGCAGGGGGATTCTTTACTACTGAACCACCAGTGAAGCCAAATTTGATACATTAATTAATAGAAAAAAGGAATAGATAATAAAATAATGTATGTGGTATCATCCTGTTTTTGTTGAAGAAAAGAAGTGTATTCATGTTCATGTAGAGTAAGTGATCTGGAAAGATTTTTGTCAAGACCAACAGTGACCGTTCTTGAATTAACACGATTTATTTGTGTTTTCTATGTTTTTCATTTAATGTTTGTGTTTTCTGATTTTTTTGTAAGAAACACATTGTGTTTTTAAAATAGTAAAATTAGTATGGAAACTTTATTTTTAAAAATCCCAGCTGTCCTTTTTTGTCTGGCTCCCAGTTGCAGTGTCTCAGACTTAGTATTTATTAAATATGTTTTTATCTGAATGACTGAAACTTAAGGAAGAACTTGGTAAATGCCATAAATAGGCATATAGTGCTCAGAAGATTCAAAAAAGAAAGGATTATGTGTGGAAAGGATCAGTTGCGGATTATGTTTGAATTGACCTTTAAAGGCATGGTTTTGTTGTTGTTGTTTTTTAAGAGGATACTATAATTTAATACCCCTTTGTACCAGTGATTAACATTTTGTGGATAGGCATTTGAGGAAACGAAATTTCTTTGATTGTATTTATTCTTTAAATTCATGGCTTATATTTTTAGGATACATGCATTATCAGGCAGACTGACTTATTATCTTCTATTTAGGTTAGTAAGTTTCCCCTAAGCAAACAGCCTGATGAAGTGGATTGAATAGCATATCGTGTGACAGGGAAATCAGCCAGGAACTAGGAAACTTTTAAATTGAAAAACGTGAAAAATACACACGTAGTGGAAAATTAATTGCTTTTAATTATTTCTGACTTTAGGAAAAAATAAACTTTTTAAAGTTTAATTAATTTTCTTGCATTTTAGATCACTGCACCCGGGGCAGATTCATGTCAATGTATGGCAAAACCAATACAATAATGTAAAGCAATTAGCCTCCAATTGAAATAAATAAAAGAAAAAAAAAAAAAGAATGCCTTCAAATGCTTATTTTAAATTAAAGTATTAATTCTGATGAGTTTGGTTTGGAAACTATTATCTTTTGAGACAGACTATGGTTCATAACCATTCATGATACTTGAAATGTTAAAAGTTTACTTCCTGAAGAAAAGTCAAATTTTATGGGCTGCTTCAGGAGCTCCCCTTTGACCTAGGATAAATATACTCCTGTGATAAAGTCGTATTTCTGCAAACTAGCTCACTGAACTAATATTGGGAAGTATTTAATATGCTGTCATAAGACATTAACAAAATAAATTTGTAAAAGAAAAGCAAATCTATGGGACTAAAAGTATTTTACAAACGTAGAATTTTTATACATATATATAATATAAAGTAATTCTTAAAGTTTTAGACCTTTTCTCTTTAGAATTTTATTCTTAGAAAAAAAGTTTTTAAAGGTCTTCTTTTACATCACTTAAAATTATTCTATTTAAAAATAATTTCTTATTCTAATTTGGATCTAAAATGGAATGAATACCATTTTTGAATTTTCAAGGCTGTTCCACATTTGGTTTCACATTTAGTGAATTTAGTTATAATATTCCCAAACCCAGTAGGATACAATTTCTATAGTTATCAGACCCTTTGTAGAGTGACAGAGATTGGCATTCTGATTCTCATGAATCAAATTTTGGCCTTTGACTCTGTTCCCCTTTCACACTCCTTGCTAAGCTTGGGCTGTTGCTGTGATTGAAGGCTTGTCAGCAGGAATGGAAATTTCAAAGAAGAAAGAGAACAGGAGCACAAAGACTTGGTTGATTTGAATTTGAACAAAGAATAGAAGCTTCCTTGTCTTGCACCTTTGTTGAAGAAGCCAGAAATTTAATTTTAGAAAGTTATTTTTCAGTTTGTAAACTTCATATACCCTGGTCTTAATTTAGTGAATAAAAGTACTGCAGCTTAAGGGAGTACTCAGTAAGAATCTTTTAAAAATTTTGTCAGCTGAAGACTCTTTTTTCCTCCTTTATAGAGCTTTGATAGTCTGTGTTCCTTATATATATTCTCAACTTGGCAGTATGCTGGCTAATTCATTTAATTTTTACTTTGCTGAAGTTAAAAATTGTTAGAGTTATAATCAGGGCAGTTTGCTTATTTGAAAAAGATGAATGCTTTTTGTTTTTACATAACTCTGTTGAGGTATGATTTGTATACAGTTAACTGTACCCATTTAAGAGTATTCAGCTTGAGTTTTGACAGAAGTATATATCTGTGAAACCATCATCACTATCAAGATATCATACATGTCCATCACCTCAAAAACTTCCTGGGGATCATCCCTGTGGCTCAGACAGTAAAGAATCTGCCTGCAATGCAGGAGACCCAGGTTCGATCCCTGGATAGGGAAGATCCTCTGGAGAAGGGAATGGCAATCCACTCCAGTATTGTTGCATGGAGAATCCCGTGGACAGAGCCTGGTGGGGTCGCAAAGAGTCTGACACGACTGAGCGACTAACAGTATTACACTACAAAAGCTTCCCTGTGCCCATTGTAGTCCACCCCTCTGAGTTGACTCCCTGCTGTAAGCAACCACTGATCTGCTTTCTGTCACTGTGGGTTAGTGTTCATTTTCTAGAGTTTTATATGAATGTACATGTAGTATCTACTTTTTTATGTCTGGTTTCTTTCACCCAGAGTCGTGATGTAGAGATTAATGCATGTTTTCTTTTGCTTTTTTAAAAACACCATTCCAGTTGACAGTTGACTTTTTCGCTTGGTAATTGAGCACAGGGAATTGAGCAGGGTTCCTCGTGCCCATCAAATAGGCTTCTGCAGCTTTATTAATTTGTAACTCTTTCCTAACCTCTTTTTAAGCTGTCATTTACTAGGTGCTGTATCCTATTTTATATATTCTTATTTGTATATATTGTTGTTCAGTCATTAAGTTGTGTCTGACTCTTTGCAACCCCACGGACTGCAGCATGCCAGGCTTCCCTGTCCTTCACCATCTCCTGGAATTTGCTCAAACTCATCTCCATTGAGTCTGTGATGCCATCCAATTGTCTCATCCTCTGTCATCTCCTTCTCCTCCTCCCCTCAGTCTTTCCCAGCATTAGTGAGTCGGCTCTTCATATCAGGTGGCCAGAGTGTTGGAGCTTCAGCTTCAGCATCAGTCCTTGTGGTGAATATTCTGTGTTGATTCCCTTTAGGATGGACTGGACTGGTTTGATATCCTTAATGAATATATATATATATATATACCATATTATAGAGGAAAACTGAAATTTAGAGAGGTTACAGAGAACAAACTGGTTAATAAGCTCAAGGGCTCTGGATAAGAATGCCACGGTTTAACTCTTGGGACTGTCTTTGTAGCTATGTGATCTTCGGCGAGGTACTTAACTTTCTATGTCTTCTTTTCTTCATATTTATTATAAAATGGTATGACTGATTATAGTACCTCCCTATGGGATTGTTGGGAAGATTAAGTTAGGTGTGTGAAGCACTTACAACACTGCCCAGCCTGTAGTAAGTGTCCATAAATGCTATCTGAGATACAGCACAGGATACTTCTAGCTAGTAAGTGACAGAAGTATAAACTTAAAGCCTTATACTCGGTGCAAGCAGCACAAAATAGTGATTCAAATCAATGCTATAATTCATGATGGGGCTCACAAATGGAGGTTTTACTACCAAAGTGACATGTCAATATCAGCTTACTTAGTGTTGTATGGTTGGGGACTGAGCGGGTCCGAGGCTGACTTAGGGCATGCACATGCTTGCATGCATGATGTCTACACACGTATCAGCTGTGAATATAATGCAGTTTTAAGCTTTGAAGGTTTTGGGGGCTTTTTTTTTTTTTTTTTTTGGTGGCACTGGGTCTTCGTTGCTGTGCACAGTCTTTCTCTAGTTGTGTTTTAAGAGCTTCTCCGATGCAGTGACTTCTCTTGTTTCAGGGCACAGGCTCTAAAGTGCATAGGCTTCAGTAGTCGTGGAGCGTGGACTTAATAGTTGCAACTTGCAGTCTCCAGAGCTCGGGCTCATTAGTTGTGGCCCACTGGCTCAGTAGCCCTGTGGCATGTGGGATCTTCCCAGACCAGGGATTGAACTGGTGTCCCTTGCATTTCAAGGTGGATTCTTAACCACTGGACCACCAGGGAATCCCTAAACTTTAAAATAGTTATAGACTCAAAGGTAGAAGGCAACGGCAACCCACTCCAGTACTCTTGCCTGGAAAATCTCATGGACGGAGGAACCTGGTAGGCTGCAGGCCATGGGGTGGCTAAGAGTCAGACACGACTGAGTGACTTCACTTTCCCTTTTCACTTTCATGCATTGGAGGAGGAAATGGCAACCCATTCCAGTGTTCTTGCCTGGAGAATCCCAGGGACGGGGGAGTCTGGTGGGCTGCCATCTATGGGGTCACACAGGGTCAGACATGACTGAAGCAACTTAGCAGCAGCAGCAGCTCATGAAGTTAAAGTAGTGTAGAAATTCTATATACTGTAGCTAGTTTCACTAGGGGCTTGGAGAGGGCTGTGTCTTGCTATCTTATGTAGCTATTAGTATCAAAACTGGGTCATTGGACTTCCCTAGTGGTCAAGTGGTTAAGAATCCTCTTGCCAGTACAGGGGACAGCAGTTTGATCCCTGATCCAGGACGAACCCACATGCCTTGGGACAGATAAACCCATGTACCACAATTACTGAAGCTTCTATGCCCTAGAGCCTGTGTTCCGCAACAAGAGAAGCCACTGCGATGAAAAGCCTGCACAATGCAACTAGAGAGTAGCCCCCACTCACTGCAGCTAGAGAAAGCCTGCACTCAGCAATGAAGACCCACCACAGCCAAATAAATAAATTTAAAGGCACAGGTGATCTAAAAAAAAAAAGGAAAGTTATCATTGGTATACTCTTTAGCCCTTTATCACATTTCACCAGTTTTTACATGTACTCATTTTTGTGTCTGTATATGCACATGTACATGTATTTTTATTTTCTGTGCATTTTTATCACATGTATATGTTCATGTAGCCATAACCTTGGTTAAGATACTGTGGAAATTCCCTGGCAGTCCAGTGGTTAGGATACTGTGCTTCCACTGCAGAGGGCAGGAGTTCAGATCCCTGGTCAGGGAACTGAGATCCCCCAAGACCCGCAGCGTGGTAAAAAGAAAACAAAACACCAAAACGATACAGAACTGTTTTTATCACCACATCTTTCTTGTGCTTCCTTTCTCCCTACCACACTTTCCTATTCCCAGGCAACAACTAATTTGTTCTCTGTCCCTATAATTTTGTCATTTCAAGAATGTTATATAAATAGAATCATACAGTATATAATCTTTTGAAATTGACTTTTTTCATTTAGCATAATACCCTTGAGATCCATCCAGGTTGATTCATGTACCAGTCATGACTGTTTTTAATTGCTGAGTACTATTCTGGTATAGAGATGTTCTGCAGTTTGTTTAATCATCCACTGAAGGATACTGAGTTGTTTCTATTTGTTCTTTTTGCTATTACAAATAAACCTGCTATGAACAATCATATACAGGTTTTTGTGCAGACATAAATTTTCCTTTTGGGTAAATAAATGCCCAGGAGTGTGATTTCTGGGTTATATGATAGGCATGTGTTTGAATTTTTAAGAAACTACTCAATTATTTTCCATAGACGTTCTACCATTTTACATTCTACCAGCAGTGTATGAGAGACGTACGTTCTCAGCATTCTTACCACCGTTTGGTATTTGCACTTTTTTATTCAGCTTTTCTCAGATGATGTGGTATCTTACGTGATTTCAATTTGCATTTCCCTTCTGGCTAATAATATTGGACATCTTTTCATGTGCCATTCATATATCTTCTTTGATCAAATGTCTGCTCATGTCTATTGTTCATTTTCAGTTGAATTGTTTTTGACTTTTGAGCATTGAGAGTTCTTCATGTATTCTAGATACAAATCCTTTGTTGGAAATGTAGTTTGTAAATAGCTTATTCTCATCTATAGCTTGCTTTTTCATCCTTTTAACGAAGTCTAGGAGAATAGAAGTCTTAAATTTTAACAAAGTCCAGTTTACCAAGTTTTTTTTTTTTTTTCCTTTTAGAGACTGCGTGTTTGGTGTCGTTTATAAGAACTCTTCAGTTGGTCTGCAAATTCTCTGAAGTTTTATACATTTATGTCTCACATCTTAATCTATGATCAATTTTGAGTTAATTTGTATAAAGTAAGTTTCATTTTTTTGCCACTAACTTCAACGCTATTTGTTGGAAAGGCTATCTCTCCTCACACTATTGAACTGCTTTTGCTTCTTCCTCAAAAATCCGTTGTCTGTCCTTGTATAGATTTATATTTGGGTTCTCTATTCTGTCCTGTTGATCTTTGCGTCTATTTCACCACCAGTACCACAGTGTCTTGATTTTTGTTAGCTATACAGTAAATCTTAAAATTGGATAGTAAGATTTTTCCCACTTTTTTTCAAATTGTTTCATTTATTCTACTTTTTTATCATATAAAATCTAGAATAAGCTTGTCTTTAACTACTAAAAGTGTTACTGGATTGTGACAGAAATGTTACTAAATCTAGAGGTCAGATGTTGAATCTCCAATCCATAAACAGTGTTGTTGTGGATTGACTTGAGTCCACCTGAAAAGTGAAAGTGTTAGCCACTTGGTCGTGCCTGACTCTCTGTGACCCCATGGACTGTAGTCCATCAGGCTCCTCTATCCATGGAATTCTCTCCAGGGAAGAATACTAGAGTGGGTAACCATTCCCTTGTCCAAGGGATCTTCCCGATCCAGGGATTGCACCTGGGTCTCCCACATTGCAGGCAGATCCTTTACTGTCTGAGCCATCAGGGGAGTCCCTTGAGTGCCCCTAATAAGCCCTAACCTCCAGTACCTCAGAATGTGACCTTATCTGAAAATAGGGTCATTCTCAACGTTATTAGTTAAGACAGATGTATACTGAAGTAGTGAGGGACTCCTGTTTCAATCTGACAGGTGTCCTTAGAAAAGGCCATTTTAGAGACAGGTGCGCATAGACGGTTGATACGTGTAGAAGCATGGAGAGAATGCTGTGTGAAGCTTAGGTGTGTGCTGCCACGAGCCAGGGAGCAACTAGAAGCTGAGAAAGATACCTGGAACATATCCCTCCCTATCACCTTTAGAGGGAGTATGGCTCTGCTAGCAACTTGGTCTCAGACTTTTAGCTTCCAGAAATGTGACACAATCAATTTCTGTTGTTTAAGCCACGCAGTTTGAGGGACTTTGTTACAACAGCCCAAGCATACTAATAAAACATATATCTGTTCATTTATTTATATCTTCCTTTCAGCACACAAGCCGTATGTGTTTTGTTAAGTATATACCCAGGTGTTTCTTTTTAAAAAATTAATGGGATTATAAGTTTAATTTTGTTTCTGCATGTTTAATATATATAAAAGCACAATTGTATACAGAAATTCATTTTTTAGGTATGTTTTTCTTGTATTCTGCAACCTTGTTGAACTTACTCATTCTAGCACTAATAAATTTTATTAGTTTTTTGTTGTTGTTAATAATTTTAAAATGTTTTCTTGAGATTCCTTGGGATGTCTACGTAGACAGTAATGTCACATGCAAATAGGGACAGTTTACTTTTTCCAGTCTCCACACTTTTTGTTTCCTTTTCTTGTTTTGTGCTGATGGGACTTCTAGGACTCTGCTGAATATGAGTGGTGGGACTAGGCATTCTTCCCTTGTTTCCAACCTTGAAGATAGAAATCCAGTGTTTCACCACAAAGTATGATGTTTACCATAGGGCTTTTGTATATATACTTTGTCAAGTTGAAGAAGTTACTTTCTATATCTAGTCTGCTGAAAACTTTTAAAATCATGAATGCTTTTTTGGCATCATTTGGTATGATCATGTGATTTTTCTCTTTGTTTTGTTATCCTGTTGATTTGGTGGATGACATTGATATTGGAATATTGAACCAGCTTTGGATTTCTGGAACAAATCCTACTAAGTTGTGGTATTGTATAATGCTTTTATATTTTTGGACTTGATTTCCTGCTATTTTATGAAGGATTTTTGCATATTTAAGGGGGTGGTATTAGCCTACAGTTTTCATCTTTTGTATTATCTTTGTTGGGCTTCCTTGGTGACTCGGAAAGTAAAGACTCTGCCTGCAATGCAGGAGACACAGGTTCAATCCCTGAGTCAGGAAGATCCCCTGGAGAAGGGAAAGGCATCCCACTCCAGTATTCTTGCCTGGAGCTTTCCATGGACAGAGGAGACTGTCGGGCTACAGTCCATGAGATCGCAGAGTCAGATATGACAGAGCGAGTGACACACTTTTGCTTTGCTTTAATATTAAAGGATTCTTCTGTGTATTCTTGCCACCTCTTCTTAATATCTTCTGCTTCTGTTAGGTCCGTACCATTTCTGTCCTTTATTGAGCCCATCTTTGGATGAAATGTTCCCTTGGTATCTCCAGTTTTCTTGAAGAGATCTCTAGTCTTTCCCATTCTAATGTTTTCCTCTATTTCTTTGCACTGATCACTGAGGAAGGCTTTCTTATCTCTCCTTGCTGTTCTTTGGAATAGCAAGATTGTTTGGCCACCTGATGGTAAGAACTGACACATTGGGAAAGAGCCTAATACTGGGAAAGATTGGAGGTGGGAGGAGAAGGGGACAACAGAGGATGAGTTGGTTAGATAGCATCACCAACTCAGTGGACATGAGTTTAAGTAAACGCTGGGAGTTGGTATGGACAGGGATACCTGGCTTGCTGCAATCTACAGGGTCTCAAAGAGTTGGACACAACTGACAACTGAACTGAACTGAATATTAAGTAATCCGAAGTTCACAGAATTTGTTCCCATTAGTTCTCTGCTGTTTTCTGGAAGAGATTGTGTAGAATTGGCATTCTTTTTAAATTGTTAGATTTTTACCAATGAAAGCATCAGAACTGAATATCTTTTTTCAGGAGATTTTAAACTACAAATTCAATTTGTCAAATAGTTATAGGACTGTTCAGATTATCAGTTTCATCTTGGGTGAGTTTTTGTAGCCTGACTTATGAAGAATTGGTCTACTTCATCTAAATTGTCTGGTTTATATGCATAGAGTTGTTTGTAATATTACTTATATATTTTTAGCATTTTTATTGGAAAGTGAAAGTTAGTTTTGGCTGTGCTGGGTTGTCATTGCTCCGTGAAATCTTTCCCTAGTTGCAGAGTGTCAGGGCTACTCTTTGTTTTAGGCTTTTCATTGTGGTGGCTTCTCTTGTTGGAGAGCCTGGGCTTTAGAGTGTGGGCGTCAGTAGTAGTGGCACACGGGCATGTCACTCTGAAGCATGAGGGATCTTCCTGGACTAGGGATCGAACCTGTGTCCCCAGCATTGGCAGGCAGATTCTTAACCACTGGGCACTAGGGAAGTCCTTCCTTATTCTATCTTTAATGTCAGTACAGTCTCTAGTGATACCCTCTTTTTCATTCTTGATACTGGTTAAGTTGTGTTTCTCTGTCTTTTTAAGTCATTCATACTAGAACCCTATCAATTGTACTGAAGTTTTCAAAGAACCATCTCTTGGGTTGAGTGATATTTTTTTTAAAATTGATTTTCTGATTTCAGTGTCATTGACTTCTCTTCTTTATTATTTCCTTTGCTTGCTTTTGCTTTATTTTGCTCTTCTTGGTTATCATGAATAACACTACTCTGTTATGAACATTCATATGCACATTTTTGCTTCAGTTCAGGTCAGTCGCTCAGTTGTGTCTGACTCTTTGCAACCCCATGGACTGTAGCGTGCCAGGCCTCCCTGTCCATCACCAACTCCCAGAGCTTGCTCAAACTCCTGTGCATTTAGTCGGTGATGTCATCCAACCATCTCATCTTCTGTTGTCCCCTTCTCCTCCCACCTTCAGTCTTTCCCAGAATCAGGGTCTTTCCCAATGAGTCAGTTCTTCCCATCAGGTGGCCAAAGTATTTGAGTTTCAGCTTCAGCATCAGTCCTTCCAATGAGTATTCAGGACGGATTTCCTTTATGATAGAATGGTTTGATCTCCTTTCTGTCCAAGGGACTCTCAAGAGTCTTCTCCAGCACCACAGTTCAAAAGCATCAATTCTTTGGCACTCAGCTTTCTTTATAGTTCAACTCTCACGTCCATACATGACTACCAGAAAACCCATAGCTTTGACTAGACGGGCCTTTGTTGGCAAGTAATGTCTCTGCTTTTTAATATGCCATCTAGGATGGTCATAACTTTTCTTCCAAGGAGCAAGTGTCTTTTACTTTCATGGCTGCAGTCACCATCTGCAGTGATTTTGGAGCTCCCCAAAATAGTCTCTCACTGTTTCCAATGTTCCCCTGTCTATTTGCGATGAAGTGATGGGACTGGATGTCATGATCTTAGTTTTCTGAATGTTGTGTTTTAAGCCAAGTTTTTTGTTTGTTTGTTTTTGTTTTTACAGTCCAGGTCTTTATTTTTATACCCATCAGGCCATGAATTCATAGGGAATGGGCTCGAACAGTTCAGGTTCTTTTCCATTGGTCCTCACAAAGTGTGCTTCTCTGTGTGGAGCAGGCTGGCGCCTCAGCTGAACCCAAGTCCCTTTCTCTTTGGCTTCCTTCTTTTTCTGATCATTTTCCTTCACATGTTTCAGAAAGCTAACTCGACTCTTAGAGTGCTTAATATGCTCGATATGCACATTAATTCTCTTGGCAAGAATCTTGCCCTTAACTTGTTTGTTTACAATGATGCCAACAGCATGCTAGGTAACATTATAGACTATCCCAGTTTTGCCATGGTAACATTTGTGGGGCATTCCTTTGTGAACAGTACCCATTCCCTTGATATTTACAATATGCCCCTTCTTGTAAATTCGCATTTATGTGGCCAAAGGACCAACTCCATGTTTTCTAAAAGGCCTAGAGAACATGTGGACTGGTTCCAAATAGAAAAAGGAGTACGTCAAGGTTGTATATTGTCACCCTGCTTATTTAACTTATACGCAGAGAACATCATGAGGAACGCTAGGCTGGAAGAAGCACAAGCTGGAATCAAGATTGCTGGGAGAAATATCAATAACCTCAGATATGCAGATGACACCATCCTTAGAGAAGAAAGTGAAGAGGAACTCAAAAGTCTCTTGATGAAAGTGAAAGAGGAGAATGAAAAAGTTGGCTTGAAGCTCAACATTCAGAAAACAAAGATCATGGCATCTGGTCCCATCACTTCATGGGAAATAGATGGGGAAACAGTGGAAACAGTGTCAGACTTTATTTTTTTAGGCTCCAAAATCACTGCAGATGCTGATTGCATCCATGAAATTAAAAGACGCTTACTCCTGGGAAGAAGAGTTATGACCAACTTAGATAGCATGTTAAAAAGCAGAGACATTACTTTGCCAACCAAGGTCCGTCTAGTCAAGGCTATGGTTTTTCCATTGCTCATGTATGGATGTGAGAGTTGAACTGTGTAGAAGACTGATCTCCAAAGAATTGATGCTTTTGAACTGTGGTGCTAGAGAAGACTCTTGAGAGTCCCTTGGACTGCAAGGAGATCCAATCAGTCCATTCTAAAGGAGATCAATCCTGGGTGTTCATTGGAAGGACTTATGCTAAAGCTGAAACTCCAATACTTTGGCCACCTCATGTGACCTCTTGACTCACTGGAAAAGAGTCTGATGCTGGGAAGGATTGGGGGCAGGAAGAGAAGGGAACGACAGAGAATGAGATGGCTGGATGGCATCACCGACTCTGTGGACATGAGTTTGAGTGAACTCTGGGAGTTGGTGATGGACAGGGAGGCCTGGTGTGCTGTGATTCATGGGGTCACAAAAAATCGGACACAACTGAGTGACTGAACTGAACTGAGAGAATATGTAGCGGGTGCCCCTCCTCTTCCCCTTTGTGTTGGTCATTTTGGCGAATTAGCCTGAGGGGCCGGGGAAAGATAGAAGGCGGTGGGATAAGCCTACTTTATCACTCTCCTCTTTCACTGTCATCCAGAGGATCTTTGGTTCTTTGCTTTCTGCCATAAGGGTCGTGTCATCTGCGCATCCTTGGTTATTGATATTTCTCCCGGCAATCTTGAGTCCAGCTTGTGCTTTGTCCAGTCTGTCATTTCGCATGATGTACTCTGCATGTAAGTTAAATAAGCAGGATTATTTTTGCTTAGACATGATTTAGTTATTTGGGGTAATTCCTAGGAGTGGAATTGCAGGGTCGTGTGACAGTTTTATATTTAACTGCTTGAATAGTGGCCAAACTGTTTTCCATAGTGGTTGCCTCATTTTGCATTCCTGTCAGCAAATTTTTTTGTACCTAGTCCAGCAATCTTACTCTCTTATATAGTCGGTAGTTCATTTATATATAATGCAGTTGGTGAGGTACTTGGGTTAAATCTGCCATCTTATTATTCGATTTCAGTGTTTCCAAACTCTTTTTCTCTCTCCTGTCTTGACTTCTTTTGTATTACTGTATTTCTCTCTCTGATTACCTAGTTAGCTGTGCATTCTTTTATTGCTTACCCCAGAAATTAGGATATGTACTCTTGACTTACAATATTCTAATAAAAATAATAACTTTGTTCACTCTCCCATTAGTGTTCCTCTGATCCCTGTCTTTATCATTTTATTATTACACATAATTATTTTGTATTTTATATGTCTTTAAGGCATTACGTTTTGTTTTTACAGAGAATATTCATTTCTATTTTCCCACATATTCACCTCTTTCGTGGCTTTTAATTCCTTTTGAATTTTCATCTTAGATTACTTTTATCTTTTAGTGTAGGTTTGGGCCAGTAATTTTTCTGTTTTTGCCTATCTGAAAATGTCTTTACTTTGCCCTCACTTACTAAAAGAGTATTTCTGCTGACCATAGTATGATGGTGAGCAGTTGTTTTCTCTTAGTTCTCTGAATAAGTCATTCTGTTGTTTTCTAGCATTCCAAAGTCGAGTAGTAGTTGTTCTGTTGAAGGTAAGGTATCTTTTTTCCCCTCACTGGTTGTTTTTCAGATATTTTTCTTTGGTTTTCCACAGTTTAAATGTGATATGCTTAGGTGTATTTTTTGTATGTAGTCTTCTGGGAATTTGCATGACTTTTTGAATCTATACAAAAGTGAAAGTGAAGTCGCTCAGTCTTGTCCGACTCATTGTGACCCCATGGACTGTAACCTACCAGGCTCCTCTGTCCATGGGATTTTCCAGGCAAGAGTACTGGAGCGGGTTGCTAGATCTATGGGTTGTCTTTAATCAGTTTTGACAAATTCTTGACCATCATCTTGTTATATATTGCCTCTGTTCCTTCTTTCTTCCCTCTTTTGAGGTTCCAGTTATGTATTTCCTAAACATTTTCATGTGTTTTACACATCTATTTTTTTTTCTGTATTTATCAGTAGGTTTTGGTCTGTGTGTTTCTGGTTAGATATTTTCTGTTGCCTTGCTTTCCATTTTTCCAGTTCTTTCTTCTGGTATACCCAATGAGCTCTTTACATCATCATTTATGTATTTCACTTACAGAATTTCCATTTGGTCCTTCTTATGATCGATTCCAATTTTCTGGAATCCTTCATCTTTTATTTTCTCAAACATATTTCTCATGTACCATCTTAGGACTGAGCTGAGTTGAGGCTGGGTTTCAGTTTTCACCGGCCTCTGCCTTCCTGTCATTTGCCCCCACTGCTGACGTGTGGTCACTCAGGGGAGGGGCTTCCAACTGCGAGTGAGTTATGCCCATTTCCCCTAGCTGGACTTGAGCCTCTAATTTCTGTTCCCTCATACTGATAATACTGCCAAAATCTCCACTTTGCTTTTCAGAGGCTTTGTGTTTAGCTTCCTAACCTCCTGCCCTATGCATTTCCAGAATGTTTAAATATCTTGAAGGGAAAATTAGCTCTGTATCAGGCCCAAACCTCGGAACTTCCCTGTTCACCCATCTGTCCCTTTTGTTTTGAATTTTGTCTGTAGTCTTTTTTTTCCTTCTAATTTTTATTTTATATTGGAGCATCATTGATTCACAGTGTTGTGTTAGTTTCAGGGGGTACAGCAAGGTGATTCAGTTATATATACACATGTACTGGCTATGGCCTTGCACGACTAGCAGAGCCCTGCTGATTTCTTGGTTCTCTAGCATCAGCCTGGGCAAAACTTGCGTCTCAGTCTCTTGCCTTACACCCAGGTTCAGCAGATACCTTCTTGGAGAAGTGGCCTCGCTTATCGGGCCACCTCTGCATGCTTCTCTGCTCTCTGATTCCTGGTCTGTCTAGTTCTTTTCCTTCAGTAGCTCTCTAGTAGCCTTCAAGAGATACTTTAAAACTTTTCCTATATTTTGAAGTTGTTCTTGATGGGAACATTGATTTAATTTAAAGTTATTCATTTAAAATTATTTCTTCATGCTTGGAAGTGCTGGTTGCACATAGTGTATTATATGTTATTATATATAAATATATGTTATATTTATTATATATAGTGTATATATACTATTATATGTAGTGTTATTTTATATATTACTATATACTATATAGTAATAGTGATAATAAGTGGTAAAGTAGATCGTCCCATATAGTTATGTATCAGTTATCACATCTCTTACACAGTTAACTTCTTTGAACACCAGTTTCTCTAAGTGACGCTTGGTTTTGTGACTGCGTTGTGTATAGAAGGCTTCTGGAAAATTTTTTATATCAATGTAGAAATAAATTGATTGAGTCTTAGTGGAAAGGCCTTGTGGTGAGAATATGTTATGAGGTAAAAGTCAGCAATGACTCTGAAACTGATTATATAAACATGTGAAAAAAATATTTGGTAGTCAAAAGCCCAGATGTACATTTCTTGGGATAATTGATCCCTTCTTGTGGTTATGATGATAATTTTAGTATGGCTCTATGTTTGAGGCCACTATTTTTTCTTTTTGTTTCCTTAATATCAGCTTACAGTGTTAGTTCTGTTTACATCATGTGCTTTCAGAGTTCAAAGAACTCTAGTGTATGTTTTTAAATTTTTCTTTTAATGTAAAAAGAACAGGAAAATATGAGACCAAAGTGATATCTCTTCCTTTACCTCCCACCTCAAAATGTGTCCCACTGTGTATAACGACTACTCTTCCTCTCCTACCCTCTCCTTTCATTTTTGTCCTCCTCTCCTATTGATATGTGTGTTGACAAAAATACAGAAATTGAAGTACATAAGAAAAACAAATTTGAAATCTCTTGTAATCCCATTACCAAGCAGTAATCAGGTTTCTGAGCATTTGACACGTATCTTTTGTGGGTTTTTCTATGTAAAATGGGCTGTATGTATTGTTATTTGTTGTTCTCAACCAGGCCTTTTCATTAATATCATCTGTAATAATTAAAAGATCCGTATTGATTCTGCAGTACACCTCATACTTACCCAAATCAGAATCTCTAGGGGTAGGGTGAAGAAGGTTTTGTTGAAAAAACAAAAACTTCCCTTCAAAAAATTTTAATTGCCTTCAGAAATCCTCTAAAACAGAAAAAACAAGAATATTGCCATATTATATGTGAAGAAAATTTTGACTTGTATACAACTCTCCATCTAATGATTTGGTTTGGACTTTTTCCAGCCATTCCACCCTGGGGTGAATTTGGACGGCTCTCGGGACTTCCGGCCATCTCTCTGTGCGCTTTGTGCTCCTATCTGTGTGGAGTACGGACTTGTCACTCTTCCCTGCCACAGGCTGTCAGCGGGCTCACAGTGAGTGCGTGAAGCTCATGGAGCTGTTTGGTGTTCCTTGTCCTGAAGATATGGAATGCAGTAGGTGGGAAAATCATAGATTTTTCATGGACCATTGCTTCTTTTGCAGCATATTTAGAATTATTTGTCTTCTAGTTCATCAGTTTTTAAGAACTTTTCAAAGTGTATATGTTACTTATAATTTTGAACAGAAGTTTCATGCCTCAGAGCTGTTCATTTCCTTAGGAATTTGAAATGAAATGAAAAAGGTGGAAAAAGAAAAACATTTCTGTGAAGAAAATTTTAAAATAATTAAGAAAAACATAATCAAGATATTGATTGTTTGATATCTTTCCCTTACAGGGTTTTTTTTTTTTCTGGTTATAAAAGTAATGCCATTTATAAAAGATTAGAAGATATGGAGAACATAATCATTTGTTGCCTCATTATTAAATATCTTTAATGATTTAATGGGACTCAAATATCTTTATGATTTCGGTATTATTGACTACAGTAGTTCTGTCATTTCTGGTTTTTTTTTTTTCCTTTTTTTTCAATTTTTTTTTTTTTTTTTGACCATACAACATGTGGGATCTTAGTTCCCTGATCAGAGATAGAACCCATGGCCTCTGCACTGGAAGCACGGAGTCAACCACTGGACTGCCAGGAAAGTCCCTTGGTTCTGTTTTACCATCATGTATTAACACACCCAGACCCAAAAAATGTCAGATACTTTTCAAATCACTTCCAATATATAGATTGTAAGCTTTTCCTAAAGGTTTGAGGACATTTACCTGACAGTCTTAAAGATTTGTTTAAGAGAACATAATTGTTAGTAATAACATTTATGGTAGTAACACTGCATTTTTTTATACTATAATGTTGTGCCTTTTCGTGTTCTTAAATGTTTCAAGGATAAAGCATAGATGAATACCTATAAAACTCTTAATTACTGTCTAGCTTTGTCCAATAATATTTTGCAGTGTTTGCTTCAGACTTTATTTTTGCCACACGCAAGATCCCACATGGCTGGCAGGATCTTAGTTCCCCCAACTAAGGATGGAACCTGGGGCCCAGACAGTGAGAATACCAAGTCCTAACCATTGGACCACCAAGGAATGCCCCAGATTTATTTTTTAAAGAACTGAAACAGTAGAGGTAGAGTTGAAGATTCCTTCGTTAGTATCCATCTTGATTGCATTTCCTTCTTTTCTCCCCAGAGATGATATCATCATTGTGTTGAATTTGTCGTTAATGCTTATGCTTGTGTTTATACTCTTAATGTACATCACAAGCATATCCATAAGCAACACTCTATGCTTTTTTACGTTCTATATATATATATATATATATAATGTTGTCCATGTATCTGTGTTTATATCTGTGCCTCTTGTTTATATTTGTTAGTCTGTTGTTTATATTTGTTATATTCGTTAGTTTTCTCTTAATTGCTGTGTAACGGCCAAATGTGTTAATACTACTATCTGTAGTTACTTAGCCATCTTCTACTGATGGTCATTTAAGTTATTTCCAAAGGTTTGCTACTATGGGCAGTGCTGCACTGAACACATTTTTTCTCCTTCATGTTTAAAATTAATTTTGTTTATCATCTGTCAATAGCCCTTGGAAATAGGTAAAAAGCCCACGTTGTTACTGTCATTTGATAGATGGAGAAACTTAAAACATGTATTAGTTATTTGTAGTCAGTTCACTGACAGTTGGCTTTCTTTAATTTGTCTACTGTTTTTCACCTATTTGACATACTCTCTTGTCTAGACCCACCCATCAAACCATTCATCCACTGTCTCCCCAAAACCTTATAATAATTATTGTTCCTCTTTTAGAAATCTAAATTGATTGGTATTTATAACAACAGTTATGAATTACCTCGGCAGAAATCCTATTTTATTTTATTTTTTTATTTCTTTTTATTTTACAATATTATATGGTTGGTTTTGCAATACACCCCGGGTGTACATGAGTTCCCCTTCCTGTACTCCCCTCCCACATCCCTCCTCCCCTTATCCTCCCTCTGAGTCATCCCCGTGCACCAGCCCTGAGCATCCTGTATCATGCGTCAAACCTGGACTGGTGATTCATTTCACATAAGATAATATATATGTTTCAATGCCATTCTCCCAAATCATCCCACACTCGCCCTCTCCCACAGAGTCCCAAAGACTGTTCTATTCACCTGTGTCTCTTTTGCTGTCTCGTATACAGGGTCATCATTTCCATCTTTCTAAATTCCATATATATGTGTTAGTAAACTGTATTGGTGTTTTTCTTTCTGGCTTACTTCACTCTGTATAATAGGCTCCAGTTTCATCCATCTCATTAGAACTGATTCAAAAGTATTCTTTTTAATGGCTGAATAATACTCCATTATGTATATGTACCAAAGCTTTCTTATCCATTCGTCTGCAGATGGACATCTAGGTTGCTTTCATGTCCTCGCTTTTATAAACAGTGCTGCAATGAACATTGGAGTACATGTGTTTTTTCAATTCTGGTTTCCTCAGAGTGTATGCCCAGGAGTGAGATTGCTGGGTCGTATGACCGTTCTATTCCCAGTTTTTTAAGGAATCTCCACACTGTTTTCAATAGTGGCTGTACTAGTTTGCATTCCCACCAACAGTGTAAGAGGGATCCCTTCTCTCCACACCCTCTCCAGCATTTATTGCATGTAGACTTTTGGATAGCAGCCATTCTGACTGGTGTGAAATGGTATCTCATTGTGGTTTTGATTTGCATTTCTCTGATTATGAGGGATATTGAGCATTTTTTTCATGTGTTTGTTAGCCACCTTTATGTCTTCTTTGGAGAAATGTCTGTTTAGTTCTTTGGCCCATTTTTTTATTGGGTCGTTTATTTTTCTGGAGTTGAGCTGAAGGAGCTGCTTGTATATTTTGGAGATTAATTCTTTGTCAGTTGTTTCATTTGCTATTATTTTCTCCATTCTGCAGGCTGTCTTTTCACCTTGCTTATAGTTTCCTTTGCTGTGCAGAAGCTTTTGATTTTAATTAGGTCCCATTTGTTTATTTTTGCTTTTATTTCCAATATTCTGGGAGGTGGGTCTTGGAGGATCCTGCTGTGATTTATGTCGGAGAGTGTTTTGCCTATGTTCTCCTCTAGAAGTTTTATAGTTTTTTGTCTTACATTTAGATCTTTAATCCATTTTGAGATTATTTTTGTGTATGGTGTTAGGAAGTGTTCTAGTTTCGTTCTTTTACAAGTGTCTGACCAGTTTTCCCATCACCACTTGTTAATGAGACTGTCTTTTCTCCATTTTATATTCTTGCCTCCTTTGTCAAAGATAAGTTGTCCATAGGTGCGTGGATTTATCTCTGGGCTTTCTATTTTGTTCCATTGATCTATATGTCTGTCTTTATGCCAGTACCATACTGTCTTGATGACTGTGGCTTTGTAGTAGAGCCTGAAGTCCGGCAGGTTAATTCCCCCAGTTCCATTCTTCTTCCTCAAGATTGCTTTGGCTATTTGAGGTTTTCTGTATTTCCATACAAATTGTGAGATTATTTGTTCTAGCTCTGTGAAAAATATCACTGGTAGCTTGATAGCGATTGCATTGAATGTATAAATTACTTTGGGTAGTATACTCATTTTTACAATATTTATTCTTCCAATCCACAAACACAGTATATTTCTCCATCTATGAGTGTTCTCTTTGATTACTTTCACTAGTGTTTTATAGTTTTCTATGTACAGGTCTTTTGTTTCCTTAGGTAGATATATTCCTAAGTATTTAATTCTTTTCGTTGCAACAGTGAATGGTATCTTTTCCTTAATTTCTCTATTTTCTCATTATTAGTGTATAGGAATGCAAGGGATTTCTGTGTGTTGATTTTATATCCTGCAACTTTACTGTATTCATTGAGTAGCTCTAGTAGTTTTCTGGTAGAGTCTTTAGGGTTTTCTGTGAAAAGGATCATGTCATTAGCGAACAGTGAAAGTTTTAATTCTTCTTTTCCAATTTGTATTCCTTTTATGTCTTTTTCTGCTCTGATTGATGTAGCCAAAACTTCCAGAACTATGTTTAACAGTAGTGGTGAGCGTGGACACCATTGTCTTGTTCCTGACTTTAGGGGAAATGTTTTCAGTTTTTCACCATTGAGGATAAAGTTTGCTGTGGGTTTGTCACATATAACTTTTATTATGTTGAGGTATCTTTCTTCTATTCCCACATTCTGGAGGGTTTTTATCATAAATGTATGTTGAATTTTGTCAAAGGCTTTCTCTGCATCTATTGAGATAATCATATAAGTTTTATTTTTCATTTTGTTAATGTGGTGTATTACATTGATTGATTTGCGGATATTGAAGAATCCTTACATTCCTGGGATAAAGCCCACTTGGTCATGATGTATAAGCTTCTTAATGTGTTGTTGGATTCTGACTGCTAGAATTTTGTTAAGGATTTTTGCATCTATGTTCATCAGTGATATTGGACTGTAGTTTTCTTTTTTTGTGGGATCTTTACCAAGTTTTGGGATTAGGGTGATGGTGGCCTCATAGAATGCATTTGGAAGTTTCCCTTTCTCAGCAATTTTCTGGAAGAGTTTGAGTAGAATAGGTGTCAGCTCTTCTCTAAATTTCTGGAAGAATTCAGCTGTGAAGCCGTCTGGCCTTGGCTTTTGTTTGCTGAAAGATTTCTGATTACAGCTTCTATTTCCGTGCTTGTGATGGGTCTGTTAAGATTTTCTATTTCTTCCTGGTTCAGTTTTGGAAAGTTGTACTTTTCTAAGAATTTGTCCATTTCTTCCAAGTTGTTCATTTTATTGCCCTATAATTGTTGATAGTATTCTCTAATAATCCTTTGTATTTCTGTGTTGTCAGTTGGGATCTCTCCATTTTCATTTCTAGTTTTATTGATTTGTTTCTTCTCCCTTTGTTTCTTGATGAGTCTGGCTAGTGGTTTGTCAATTTTATTTACTTTCTCAAAGAACCAGCTTTTGGCTTTGTTGATTTTTTTTTCCTATGGTCTCTTTTGTTTCTTTTGCATTTATTTCTGCCCTAATTTTTAAGATTTCTTTCCTTCTACTTACCCTGGGGTTCTTCATTTCTTCCTTTTCTAGTTTCTTTAGGTGTAGAGTTAGGTTGTTTAGTTGACTTTGTTCTTGTTTCTTGAGGTGTGCCTGTTTTGCTAGGAATCTTCCCCTTAGCACTGCTTTTACAGTGTCCCAGAGGTTTTGGGTTGTTGTGTTTTCATTTTCATTCATTTCTATGCATATTTTGATTTCTCTTGTGATTTCTTCTATGATTTGTTCGTTATTCAGCAGCGTGTTGTTCAGCCTCCATATGTTGGCATTTTTAATAGTTTTTCTCCTATAATTGAGATCTAATCTTACTGCACTGTGGTCAGAAAATATGCTTGGAGTGATTTCGATTTTTTTGAATTTACCAAAGCTACATTTATGGCCCAGGACATGATCTATCCTGGAAAAGGTTCCGTGTGCGCTTGAGAAAAAGGTGAAATTCATTCTTTTGGGGGTGAAATGTCTTGTAGAGATCTATTTGGTCTAACTGGTCTATTGTATCATTTAAAGTTTGTGTTTCCTTGTTAATTTTCTGTTTAGTTGATCTATCCATAGGTGTGAGTGGGGTATTATAGTCTTCCACTATTATTGCGTTGTTGTTAACTTCCCCTTTCATACTTGTTAATAATTATCTTACATATTGTGGTGCTCCTATGTTGGGTGTATAAATATTTATAATTGTTATATCTTCTTCTTGGATTGATCCTTTGATCATTATGTAGTGTCCTTCTTTGTCTCTTTTCACAGCCTTTGTTTTAAAGTCTATTTTATCTGATATGAGTATTGCTACTCCTGCTTTCTTTAGGTCTCTATTTGGGTGGATTATCTTTTTCAAGCCCTTCACTTTCAGTCTGTATGTGTCCCTCGTTTTGAGGTGGCTCTCTTGTAGACAACATACATGGGGGTCTTGTTTTTGTATCCATTCAGCCAGCCTTTGTCTTTTCGTTGGGGCATTCAACCCATTTACGTTTAAGGTAATTATTGATAAGTATGATCCCGTTGCCATTTTCTTTATTGCTTTGGGTTCGAGTTTATACACCCTTTCTGTGTTTCCTGTCTAGAGAAGATCCTTTAGTATTTGTTGGAGAGCTGGTTTGGTGATGATGAATTCTCTCAGCTTTTGCTTGTCTGTAAAGCTTTTTATTTCTCCTTCATATTTGAATGAGATCTTTGTTGGGTACAGTAATCTGGGCTGTAAGTTATTTTCTTTCATCACTTTAAGTATGTCTTGCCATTCCCTCCTGGCCTGGAGAGTTTCTGTTGAAAGATCAGCTGTTATCCTTATGGGAATCCCCTTGTGTGTTATTTGTTGCTTGTCCCTTGCTGCTTTTAATATTTGTTCTTTGTGTTTGATCTTTGTTAATTTTATTAATATGTGTCTTGGAGTATTTCGCCTTGGGTTTATCCTGTTATGGACTCTCTGGGTTTCTTGGACTTGGGTGATTATTTCCTTCCCCATTTTAGGGAAGTTTCAGCTATTATCTCCTCAAGTATTCTCTCATGGTCTTTCTTTTTGTCTTCTTCTTCTGGGATTCCTATTATATGAATGTTGGGGCGTTTAACATTGTCCCAGAGGTCTCTAATATTGTCCTCATTTATTTTAGTTCATTTTTCTTTTTTCCATCTCTGTTTCATTTATTTCTACAATTCTATCTTCTAGCTCACTTATCCTGTCTTCTGCCTCTGTTATTCAACTTTGTTCCCTCCAGAGTGTTTCTGATCTCATCTATTGCATAATTCATTGTATATTGACTCTTTTTTATTTCCTCTAAATCCTTATTATACCTTTCTTGCATCTTCTCAATCCTTGTCTCCAGGTTATTTATCTGTAACTCCAGTTTGCTTTCAAGATTTTGAATCATTTTCACTATCAAAATTCGAAATTCTTTATCAGGTAGATTCCTTATATCTTCCTCTTTTGTTTGTGTTGTTGGGCATTTATCCTGTTCCTTTACTTGCTGGGTATTTCTCTGCCTCTTCCTCTTGCTTATATTGCTGTGCTTGGGGTGGCCTTTCCGTCTTCTGGCAGTTTGTGGAGTTCTCTTTGTTATGTAGTTTCCTTGCTCTGCGTGTGGGGTTGGACAGGTGGCTTGTCAAGGTTCCCTGGTTAGGGAAGTTTGTGTCGGTGTTCTGGTGGGTGGAGCTGCATTTCTTATCTCTGGAGTTCAATGAGAGTAATGAGTTTGAGATGTCAATGGGTTTGGAGTGGCTTTGGGCAGCCTGTATATTGAAGCTCAGGGCTATTCTCCTGTGTTGCTGGAGAATTTGCATGGTGTCTTTCTCTGAAACTTGTTGACCCTTGGGTGTTGCCTGGTTTCAGTGTATGTATGGAGGCATTTGATGAGCTCCTATCAATTAATGTTCCCTGGAACAGGAGACCTCTGGTGTTCTTAGGATTTGGACTTAAGCCTCTGCCTCTGGTTTTCAGTATTATTCTTGCAGTAGGCTCAAGACTTCATCTGTCACTTCCAAAGCAGTTCCTTCTCTTTAAGCTCTTCTGTTTGCTGGTCTCTTCAGTGTCTAATTCCTGTCCTGACACAAGCGGGGCGGTGATGGACACTTTTATAGGCTCACCTGTTCATTCGTGCTGTGGGGAGGGAGGAACGCTACTCACAAATATCACTGGCATTTGTGGGGAGTGCTCACAGTGTCTAGGCTACACTGGGATTGCCCCCGCTCACAGCATGTGTGCTGTCCCTGTTTATGCTGCTCAGGCTCTAGTTTGCTCTGCCGGGAACTGTCTGTGGCCGGCGCTGGGTTGTATGCACTTCCCAGGTCTGAGCGGCTTGGGTTCAGGTACCTGGGTACTCCACAAAAGCGCAGACTTGGTTGGGCCTGCGTTTTGTGCCTTCCCCAGTCTGAACAGCTCAGGTGACCAGGTGTTTGGCAAACGTGGTCGCTGCGACTTATGCCCTCCCCTGTCCCTGCAGCTTGGTTTTCTGTTTGTACAGCCAGCGCACCTTCTCAGGCGGATATCGACCAGCCCAAACCCAAAAAGTCTTGGTTAGCAAGAAGCCTGCCTGCAGCTTGGTGTTAGAAGCCTCTCTGGGGCCACAGTTTCCCACTTCCGGCTCTGACTGTGCTCCCCTGCCTGTCTCGGCTGGGGATGGTGGATGGGCCGACCACAGCCAGCTCGCTCTGCTCAGTCCTTTGTTCTGTGAGTGGGGCTGGCAGTGTCTTAAGTTGGGGCTTTTCGCCTTTTCGCGGTGTCACTATCCCATGGTCTGCTTAGCTGTCTCCAGTTAGCGCCCTCAGATTGCCCTCGTGGCACTCAGGCCCAGTCCTCACTCTATGCACTGCAGCCAGCACCTCCCTGCCCAGCCCCCACTTGCTAGTGCGGGCATCTGCGCTGCTTCTGGGCTGAGAGTTTCCTCTGGGCATTTAGTCTGTGGGTTTTAATTATTTATTTCTTTTTCCTCCTGGTTATGTTGCCCTCTGATGTGCCAAGACTCGCCACAGACTCGCCAGTGAGTGTTTCCAGGTGTTTGGAAACTTCTCTCTTTTTTTTAAGCCTCGCTTCCTGGGACAGATCTTCATCCCTCCCTCTTTTGTCTATCTTTTTATCTTTTATACTATTTCCTACCTCCTTTCGAAGACAATGGACTGCTTTTCTGGGTGCCTGATGTCCTCTGCCAGCATTCAGACGTTGTTTTGTGGGATTTACTCAGCATTCAAATGTTCTTTTGCTGAATTTGTGGGGGGAAAAATGGTCTCCCCGTCCTATTCCTCCGCCATCTTCCTGTCTCCTCAAGACAATCTCTTTAAAAAGTGATGCTGGGAAAACTGGTCAACCACTTGTAAAAGAATGAAACTAGAACACTTTCTAACACCATACACAAAAATAAACTCAAAATGGGTTGAAGATCCAAACTTAAGACCAGAAACTATAAAACTCCTAGAGGAAAACATAGGTAAAACACTCTCTGACATAAATCACAGCAGGTTCTTCTATGACCCACCTCCTGAAGTAATGGAAATAAAAGCAAAAATAAACAAATGTGACCTAATTAAACCTAAAAGCTTTTGCACAACAAAGGAATCTATAAGCAAGGCAAAAAGACAGCCTTCAGAATGGGAGAAAATAATAGCAAACGAAGCACTGACAAAGAATTAATCTCAGAAATATACAAGCAGCTCCTGCAGCTCAATTCCAGAAAAACAAACCACCCAATTCAAAAATGGTCCAAAGAACTACATAGAGATTTCACCAAAGAAGACATACAGATGGCTAACAAACACATGAAAAGATGCTCAACATTACTCATAATCAGAGAAATGCAAATCAAAACCACAATGAGGCACCATCTCATGCCAGTCAGAATGGCTACTCTCTGAAAGTCTACAAACAATAAATGGTGGAGAATGTGTGGACAAAAGGGAACCCTCTTACACTGTTGGTCTGAATGCAAACTAGGATGTGGAGATTCCTTTAAAAAACTGGGAATAAAACTGCCATATGACCCCGCAATCCCACTGCTGGGTATACAAACCAAGGAAACAAGAATTGAAAGAGACATGTGTACCCCGATTTTCATTGCAGCACTGTTTATAATAGCCAGGACATGGAAGCAACCTAGATGTCCCATCGGCTGAAGAATGGATAAGGAAGCTGTGGTACATATACACAATAGAATATTACTCAGTCATTAAAAAGAATACATTTGAATAAGTTCTAATGCAGTGGATAAAACTGGAGCCTATTATACAGGGTGAAGTAAGTCAGAAAGAAAAATAACAATACAGTATATTAACACATATATATGCAATTTAGAAAGATGGTAACGATGACCCTATATGTGAGGCAGCAAAAGAGACACAGTGTATAGAACAGTCTTTTGAACTCTGTGGGAGAAGGTGAGAGTGAGATGATTTGAGAGAATAGCGTTGAAACATGTCTATTACCATATGTGAAATAGATGATCAGTCCAAGTTCGATGCATGAAACAGTGCACTGGGATGACCCTGAGAGATGGGATGGGGAGCAAGTTGGGGGGGTGGTTCAGGATGGGGGACACATGTACACCCATAGCTGATTCATGTCAATGTATGGCAAAAACCACTACAATACTGTAAATTAATTAGCCTCCAATTAAAATAAACAAATTAATTTTTTTAAAAACAAAACTGTCAGGGAATGCTTAACAGGAGGATTCCTACGTGCTTTTCTCCCAAGTCCTTTGTTTCTTTTTAAGTGGAACAGCACACTGTTCCCAGGAACTAAGGTCATTGTGTGAGACGGGCTTGGGTCTCCTTTAGTAAACATTCTCTTTATAACAAAACTGCTTAGTCTCAAGCCTCTTTCTTGAAATATGGATTGTCTCCTGACCTTGTGACCATTATTAACCCCTGGTTCCCTTGGTAATGGTTACTGTACGTTTGGTTTTCTGATCTTTATCATTGTTGAAAGAAATTTCTTGTACCACAGCCTTTATATACTCACAGAGAAATCAGTAAAGTACCTTTCCTCCATCAGAGCTTGGGTCCCTGTGTCTTTCTTTCTTTCTCTCTCTCTCTCTTTCTCTCTCCTCGGCTGATTCCTTAGAGCATAGAGACTCGTCTTGCCCACTCTCCTGCCCAGGCTTCTACGACTCACTCGAGAAGGCACCCTGTGCCTTCACTCCCCCTCGAGAGGGTGCCTGGTGCCTTCGTGGGAAACGCAAGTCCTGTGCCAAGGATTTTATTGGTTTTCTGCATAAACTAGGGAATATCAGCCTCTTTCTCTCTTTCACTTTCTTATCGTCGTCTCTGGACCACCAGGTCCTGGTCCATTAAAGGACCCCAACAGGAAACCATAAAAGTTATAAGCATATTCGCTGGTTCATTCAGTCCTTTTGCTAACATTTGTGAAGTCATCAGGTTTCCCATTAGAATACCAGGATATATCAGAATGTTAGGAACTCTACAAAATTTCTAGGATATATGTATTAGTAATATTTACTATACATTATAACCTGAGAGGATTTATTACTCATTTGATAATATTTCCCATGTAATTTAACCTACAAAATAAGAAGAATTAGTTTAATATCTCTCTCTGAAATGTTTCAGGGGCCCTCTAAAGCAACCCAAAGTTAGCTAGAGGTCAAAAGAACTTCAACAGAATTTGATTTAGGAAGTTTTGTCAAAAAAAAAAAAAATCAATCAAAAGGGTTTAGAAAACTCGGTCAGATTTAGTCAAGGCAGATGGGTGTATCATTTAGTTTGATGATATGTCACAATAGGTGTATATACTGAGGCTCAAGGTCTAGTGAAAATCAACTGCCATCTTGAACCTAGTTGGCTCTAACCAGTTCCCCTACACCATTGTCATTCCTAACAAAATCCATTTATCCAACTCATTGTAATCCAATTTTAGAAAATCCTGATCATGCATAACTCTTTTCCGTAATTTTTTTCGTATCTTCTTCTACTGAAAACACATCCAAGTTTCCCTAAAGTATTTTACACAATGAGGTACATTTCTTGTTGACAAATTTATTACAGAATACAGTCTGATTTGACCTCTAGTAAACCTAGGTACAACAGAATTATTATACTTATTGATGGTTCTAAAGACATGTCTATGTTACCAGGTATATTTCCCAGTTCACATGAACCTAAAATTCATTTAATTTAATTTAGAATTATTTGATTTATAAGTGCTTACTTTTTCTAAAAAGCCAATTAAATAGAACTCATTTACAAATTAATCTCAAAAATATTACCCAGAAACAAAGACATATGGAGACATACACATATTCAGACACAATGCAAGATCTAGTTTCACTTTCTTAACTTAGTCATGAATTAGATATTACAATATAAAATTCACTATTTTGTACATAAGTTGGATTAAATAAAAATTTTAAAAGCTTCTTCCTATTTATCCTCAGTCTCAGGAGTTAGAGATGGCCTAGATAAGTATTCCTGAGAGCCCTGGTCTCAAGGCACAGGGAAAGGAAATCAAGTTCTAACAAAATGGTGGCAGGTCCAAACCAAATAGTGGCCAGGCAAAGCAAAATGGCCATCAAAAATCACAACACAGAACACAGAGTTAAAACATATATATAGACATGGTAGCCTTCATCAGATACTCCCTTAAACACAAGAATGCAGTCTCTCAGAAAACCTATAGAGACACAGAACTTCAGATCCAAGTACTAATAGAGTAAATGAAAACATCTCAGGTCTTCAAAGAGAGGAAAGAATGCCAGGTTGAAAGAAGACGGGGAAGGAGGCGGGAGAGGGGGCAAAAAGGGTAGCCTTACAGATGTCTTCTGCCACCTGCAGACACCCACGCATTATGGAACTGAACCCTGGGCCTCCAGAGAGGGGAGGACTGCAACTCGGCACTACCAGAAACCAGACCAGACCAGAACAGAGTTCAAACCAGAAACTAGAACAGAACCAGAATTCGAGTTATCTGCCAAGAGGAGGTGATCAGCCTCCAATCCTCAGATCAGGCTGAGGCCCTTTGACCAGATTCCTGTGTCCAGAACCAGGGGACTAGACAGAAAAGGGCAGGACAGGAAGGGTTAAGGAGAGGAAAGAGAGAGGGAGGAGAGATAATTAAGTCTCTTGCTCCTTACCCAGTTGGGGCACTCTGGCCAGTTGTCCATGCCAGGAGGAAACCAGGGATGAACCGGTCCCAGTTGTGGCAGCTGGGTCTGGTCCATCGGTCGGCAAGCTGGTCCCTGAGTATCCCTAGTGGTCAGGATGTCAGTCACAGCAAAGAAGAGTCCCAGCCCAGGGCCATTTGTTGCAGGAAGGGAGACCCCCTTCAAGGACCCAAAAGTGGGCTCCTGTCTAACACTTAGAAATGAATGTCTGAGGAGACACATGTGCTGACAAAGCAAGAGATTTTATTGGGTAGGAGCGCCTGGGCAGAGAGCAGCTGGGTAAGGGAACCCAGGAGAACTGCTCTGTCAAATGGCTTGCAGTCTTTTATGGTGATGGGGTTAGTTTCCAGGTTGTCTCTGGCAATCATTCTGACTCAGAGTCCTTCCTGGTGGTGCACACATTGCTCAGCCAAGATGGATGCCAAAGAGAAGGATTCTGGGAGATGGTTGTGAAATAGATGCAAGATCAAAGCCCCCAGTTAAAGTGACAACCTTTTGCCTTCTCTTCCGTTATCTTGTTTTTGAATAGCTTCTGCTCATCAATCACCACTTTCACTTCTGTGATCTTGCTTGCTCATTATATCCATGGGAACTAGGGCTACCTGGGGAGGGGAGGGATCTGAACTGTTTGAGTGGGAAGTTTGCAGTGTATAAAAGATACCCAGACAAAGCCGGGGCACTCAGTCTTTGGAGGTGATGACACTGGGCCTGAACCAGTGCTGAATAAACCTTGCTGTTCTGTATCTTTGAGTGCCACTTGTGTGTTTTGGACACCATGGTTACTAAATATTTTCTGCTGCTTTGGCCAGGAAGCCAAAAACCAAACTGGCCCCTTGTGCCACCATTGTCAGGGAACCAGAGAAAGCTGAGGCTGCAGGCCCAGTGACAGATAGATAGGCACCACCCGGCCATTTGCTGGATCCCAACTCTTACTCAAGCCATGATGGCCTTGGCCCACGCCACTTCCCAAACGGACTCAGAGCAGAAGCATGTTCCAGGACAGGATGTCAGATGGGTGAGTGCCCCAGGGACATCTGCCCAAGTCAGGACCCACCATATAGAGGAAGGGGCGCCTGATCACCTCCCAGTGACCAGACAGTCACTCAGAATAGGATTTGTTCCCTCAGATGGTCAATTCTGGTGTGTGTGAGAGAATGATTGATCAGAGTGAAAGCCAGCACTCCACCGTCTTCAGACTATGGAGACTTAGAGGAACCTGTGACTCCGGGACGACCTCATTCAGCTCAGGGTAGTGCCAGCCTCAGGGGAATTTAATCTGTCCTTGAGAGGCTGCTCCTGGTCAGTGGTTTATACCGATCTTCCAATGCTAAGAGGCATCTAAATTTCCTTAAGGGGAGCAGCCAGGTGGATGAAAGTGAGTGTCTCCCTTTGTCTTGTTGTGGAACACTGACTCAGGATGGAAACTTTCACATAATGGGCAACTTGACTTCTAAACTCACTATCTCAGAGTGTATGGTAAAGAATTTTAAGAAAGGATTTTCTGGGGATTGGGCATCACCCATAGCTCAGTTGGTAAAGAATCCACCTGCAATGCAGAAGACCCCAGTTCTCTTCCTGGGTTGGGAAGATCTGCTGGAGAAGGAATAGGCTATCCAGTCCGTATTCTTGGGCTTCCCTTGCGGTTTAGTTGTTAAATAATCCACCTGCAATGCAGGAGACCTGGATTGTATCCCTGGGTTGGGAAGGGCCCCTGGAGAAGGGAAAGGCTACCACTCCAGTATTCTGGCCTGAAGAATGCCATGGAATGTATAGTCCATAGGGGTTGCAAAGAGTGGGACACAACTGAGCAACTTTCACTTTTTCTGGAGATTATGGTGAAAAACTGCGCACTCTTTGTATCCTGGAGTGGCCCTCCTTTGGGGTCAGATGGCCCCCAGAAGAGACCTTAGATATGCCCACTGTCCGAGCAGTGTCATAGTGGGAGACTCCAGCCACCTGGACCAATTCCCATATATCAATCAATGGTTGGAAATTGTCCAGTTAGGGCCCCCTTGGTTTCGATTCTATGCAACAGGACAGGGACAGTGTAAGGTCCTAGTTTTTCAATCAAGGAAAGGACCTCGCACCAAGAGAAGGAACAACATATCCTCCAGGGTGAGGCTGAAGAAATGTCACCAATGCCCCCACCTTACATCCCCACGGCTCCTCCACCGAAAGCAGCAGATCCCCATTTACCAGACTGCCCACCGCCTTCATTCCACCTTCTCCTCCTGACTTTCCTGAAGCTTCTGTGCCCCCACGGCCAGCCACCCCAGAATCGATCGATAGGCACTTCTGGTTGGCTCAGGGAGCAGTTGCCTCAGCACTACAAATACCCTTATGAGAGACTCAAGGGCCACAGCGCTTTGCTTCTGATGGGACCCTACAAGAGGGGGGACCCATTTTTTACTACCAGCCTTTTTCCACGACTGATTGCCTTAACTGGAAACATCACACCCACACCCCCTCTACTCTGAAAAGCCCCAAGCGCTGGTAGATCTCTTAGAATCCAGCTTCCAGACCCACCACCCCACCTGGGTAGACTTGCAGCAGCTTCTCCTGCTGGAACAGGAACAATTACAGAGGAGCACCGAAGAGTCATGTCAGAGGCTCAGAAATGGCTCTAGGCCAATGCCCCAGGGGGTCAATTAGATGCCGAGAACTGGGCTTGAGAGAACTTCCCAGAGGGAAAACCTCACTGGGACCCCAATATCGACGGGAGAAGAAATCAGTTGGAGAGGTATTGACAGGCCTTCTTACAGGGAGTAAAAGCTGGGACTAAGAAGGCTACTAACATGGCTTTGACCACTGAGATGCTACAAAAGCCAGGTGAAAGTCCAGTCGATTTCTACATCAATGGATGATAAATGCAGCATTTGTGGGACAGGCCCAATCGGACATCCAAAAAAAAATTACAGAAGTTAGACGGTTTTGCAGGTAAAAATGCTAGAAATAGCTATTTGTAGCTATTTCAGTTCTATTTCACAGAACTGCTAGAAATAGCTAACAAAGTCTTGGTCAATCATAACCAAACAGCACACCAAGAATGGAAAAGAGGATGAAGCGAAAATCCTCACTCTTGGCAGCTGCCCTGTCAAAGTCTGCACCCCTGGCGGGACCACCCCACAAGGCAAGGGGCCCAGGTCCTCGGCTGTGATCAGTGTGCCTATTGCAAGGAAAAGGGACCCTGGAAAAATGGGTGCCCCAGTAGCCCTCAGTAGAAAACAAAAGCAGCAGGCCCACTGAGCCAATATCAGCCTGAGTCACCCAGTGCTAACCTGACCGGGCTAGCTGCAGCAGAATCCAACTGGGGGGTGCAGGTGCTCTCTAACTGGGCCCCCACAAGCTCGTGGTCAGAATTCAAGTAGGGTGCCATCTAATGGACTTTATGGTGGACACAGGCGCTGATCATTCAGCGGTCACCCAGAAGACAGCCCCTCTCAGGAAAAGAAACTACCATCATCAGGGCCACAGGTACACAGATCCAGAGGCCATTTTGCGGTCCTTGAAAATACCGACTAGAGGGCCATGTGATGGTGCACGAATCCTGCTCACTGCCCTGACCCCTTGATGGTAAGAGACATGCTTGCTAAGATGGGGGCCCAGATTTCTTTTTGTGCTGATGGGTCAGCTCAGCTAAAGCTAGCAGGACCGCCCTCCTACTTGATTATGATTCTCGCTGTAAAGAGAGAAGAATGGCACCTGTATTCCTCCCCTCCAGGAAAAGGGACCATTCCTCCTGAATTAGAGACTGAGTACACACTAGTTTGAGCTGAGGAAAATCCTCTGGGTCTGGCAAAACTCCATGCTCCCATCCTGATTTATCTGAAACTGGGAACTCAGCGTGTAAAACTATCAGTTTAGTTCAGTCGCTCAGTCATGTCCGACTCTTTGCGACCCCATGAACCACAGCACGACAGGCCTCCCTGTCCATCACCAACTCCTGGAGTTCACTCAAACTCATGTCCACAGAGTCGGTGATGCCATCCAGCCATCTCATTCTCTGTCGTCCCCGTCTCCTTGTACCTCCAATCCCTGCCACCATCAGACTCTTTTCCAGTGAGTCAACTCTTCCCATGAGGTGGCCAAATTATTGCAGTTTCAGCTTTAGCATCAGTCCTTCCAATGAACACCCAGGATTGATCTCCTTTAGAATGGACTGGTTGGATCTCCTTGCAGTACAAGGAATTCTCAAGAGTCTTCTCCAGCACCACAGTTCAAAAGCATCAATTCTTCAGCAATCAGCTTTCTTCACAGTCCAACTCTCACATCCACACATGACCATGGGATGGACAATAGCCTTGACTAGACGGACCTTTGTTGGCAAAGTAATGTCTCTGCTTTTTAATATGCTATCTAGGTTGGTCATAACTTTCCTCCCAAGGAGTAAGCGTCTTTTAATTTCATGGCTGAAATCACCATCTGCAGTGACTTTGGAGCCCCAAAAAATAAAGTCTGACACTGTTTCCACTGTTTCCCCATCTATTTCCCATGAAGTGATGGGACCAGATGCCATGATCTTAGTTTTCTGAATGTTGAGCTTCAAGCCAACCTTTTCACTCTCCTCTTTCACTTTCATCAAGAGGCCTTTGAGTTCCTCTTCACTTTCTGCCATAAGGATGGTGTCATCTGCATATCTGAGGTTATTGATATTTCTCCCAACAATCTTGATTCCAGCTTGTGCTTCTTCCAGCCCAGCGTTCCTCATGATGTACTCTGCATATAAGTAAATAAGCAGGGTGACAATATACAGCCTTGACATACTCCTTTTCCTATTTGGAACCAGTCTGTTGTTCCATGTCCAGTTCTAACTGTTGCTTCCTGACCTGCATACAGGTTTCTTAAGAGGCAGATAAGGTGATCTGGTATTCCCATCAATTTCAGAATGTTCCACAGTTTATTGTGATCCACACAGTCAAAGGCTTTGGCATAGTCAATGAAGCAGAAATAGATGTTTCTCTGGAACTCTCTTGCTTTCTCCATGATCCAGCAGAGTTGACAATTTGATCTCTGGTGCCTCTGCCTTTTCTAAAACCTGCTTGAACATCTGGAATTTCATGGTTCACATATTGCTGAAGCCTGGCTTGGAGAATTTTGAACATGACTTCACTAGCGTGTGAAACGAGTGCAATTGTGCAGTAGTTTGAGCATTCTTTGGCATTCCCTTTCTTTGGGATTGGAATGAACACTGACCTTTTCCAGTCCTGTGGCCATTGTTGAGTTTTCCAAATTTGCTGGCATATTGAGTGCAACACTTTCATAGCATCATCTTTCAGGATTTGAAATAGCTCAATTGGAATTCCATCACCTCCACTAGCTTTGTTCATCGTGATGCTCTCTAAGGCCCACTTGACTTCACATTCCAAGATGTCTGGTTCCAGGTGAGTGATCATGCCATCATGATTATCTTCATCGTGAAGATCTTTTTTGTACAGTTCTGTGTATTCTTGCCACCTCTTCTTAATATCTTCTGCTTCTGTTAGGTCCATACCATTTCTGTCCTTTATCGAGCCCATCTTTGCATGAAATGTTCCCTTGATATCTCTAATTTTTTTTGAAAAGATCTCTTGTTTTTCCTATTCTGTTGTTTTCCTCTATTTCTTTGCATTGATCACTGAGGAAGTCTTTCTTATCTCTCATTGCTATTCTTTGGAACTCTGCATTCAGATGCTTATATCTTTCCTTTACTCCTTTGCTTTTCGCTTCTCTTCTTTTCACAGCTATGTGTAAGGCCTCCTCAGACAGCCATTTTGTTTTTATGCATTTCTTTTCCCTGGGAATGGTCTTGGTCCCTGTCTCCTGTACGATGTCACGAACCTCCTTGCAGAGTTCATCAGGCACTCTATCTCTCAGATCTAGACCTTTAAATCTATTTCTCACTTCCACTGTATAATCATAAGGGATTTGAATGTGGTCATATATGAATGCTCTAGTGGTTTTCCCTACTTTCTTCAATTTAAGTCTGAATTTGGCAATAAGGAGTTCATGATCTGAGCCACAGTCAGCTCCTGGTCTTGTTTTTGCTAACTGTATACAGCTTCTCCATCTTTGGCTGCAAAGAATATAATCAATATTATTTCGGTGTTGACCATCTGGTGATGTCCATGTGTAGAGTCTTCTCTTGTGTTGTTGGAAGAGGGTGTTTGCTATGACCAGTGCATTCTCTTGGCAAAACTCTATTAGCCTTTGCCCTGCTTCATTTCGTTCTCCAAGGCCAAATTTGCCTGTTACTCCAGGTGTTTCTTGACTTCCTACTTTTGAATTCCAGTCCCCTATAATGTAAAGGACATCTTTTTGGGGTGTTTGTTCTAAAAGGTCTTGTAGGTCTTCATAGAACTGTTCAACTTCGGCTTCTTCAGCATTACTGGTTGGGGCATAGACTTGGATTACTGTAATATTGAATGGTTTGCCTTGGAAACGAACAGAAATCATTCTGTCGTTTTTAAGATTGCATCCAAGTACTGCATTTCGGACTCTTTTGTTGACCATGATGGCTACTCCATTTCTTCTAAGGGATTCCTGCCCACAGTAGTAGATATAATGGTCATCTGAGTTAAATTCACCCATTCCAGTCCATTTGAGTTCACTGATTCCTAGAATGTCGACGTTCACTCTTGCCATCTCCTGTTTGACCACTTCCAATTTGCCTTGATTCATGGACCTAACATTCCAGGTTCCTATGCAATATTGCTCTTTACAGCATCAGACCTTGCTTCTAGCATCATTCACATCCACAACTGGGTATTTGTTTCACTTTGGCTCCATCCCATTATTCTTTCTGGAGTTATTTCTCCACTGATCTCCAGTAGCATACTGGGCACCTACCAACCTGGGGAATTCCTCATTCAGTATCCTATCATTTTGCCTTTTGATACTGCTCATGGGGCTGTAGTGGACCACATTCTGTCAGACCTCTCCAGCATGACCCGTCCATCTTGGGTGGCCCCACACGGCATGGCTTAGATTCATTGAGTTAGACAGGGCTGTGGTCCATATGATCAGATCAACTAGTTTTTTGTGATTATGATTTCAATGTGTCTGCCCTCTAATGCCCCCTCCCAGTACCTACCGTCTTATTTGGGTTTCACTTACCTTGGTCGTGGAGTATCTCTTCACAGCTGCTCCAGCAAAGTGCAGCCACTGTACCTTACCTTGGACGAGGGATATCTCCTCAAGGCCGCCCCTCCTGACCTTGAATGTGGAGTAGCTCCTCTCGGCCCTCCTGTGCCCGCGCAGCCACTGCCTCTTGGACGTGGGACAGCTCCTCTCGGCCACCGCCCTGACCTTGGGCGTGGGGTAGCTCCTCTCGGCCACGATTTTGCACGTGGTCGGTTGCACCCGGGGCGGCATCTCTAGCGTCTGCGCTGCCGGGGCCTGGCGTCTCTCCAATTCCCCTGGAGGCCCGACTGGGAATCCAGGCTCATTTAGACAGACTACTCCAACATGAACTTATGATGAAATGCTTGTCACCCTGGAACACCCCATTACTACCCTTGAAGAAGCCAGGGACTCATGACTACCATCCAGTTCAGGACTTAAGGTCTATGAACAAGATAACAATTACTCTGCACCTGGCAGTACCTAATCCATACACCCTACTAGGACTGATCCCTTCCACAGTCAAATGGTTTACTTGCTTGGACCTGAAAGATGTCTTCTTCTGCCTTTGGGTTGCACCTGCCAGCCATCTGCTGTTTGCCCTTGAATGGGAAAACCCACACACGGGAAACAAGGAACAGCTCACTTGGACAAGGCTTCCTCAGGGGTTCAAGAACTTCCCTCTTCATCAGAGCTTTGGCTGCCAACTTGGCTAACTTTCCTGGACAGGAGTTAGACTGTGTCCTGCTGCAATACGTCAATGACCTCCTGCTGGCCAGCACAACACAGGCTTGCTGCCTAGAAGGAACAAAGGCCCTTCTCTCCTTGTTAGTGGAAGCTGGGTACCAGGTATCAAAGAAAAAGGCACTCCTGAAAGACATCATCCCCAAATGTGGAATGCCTCTGACCATAGGATCAGATAATGGACAGGCATTTGTAGCCAAGACAGTACAATAGGTGGCAAGGGTTTTGAAGATTTGGTGGAAATTACATACTGCCTACCATCCCCAGAACTCAGGGAAAGTGGAACGCATGAATCGAACCCTCAAACAAACCGTAGCAAAACTGCCAGGGGACCAGCGTACCTTGGGTAGGCATGTTACCCATGGCCCTCTTGAAGATGAGGTGTTCACCTCAGGCAGGGATAGGGTTTTCACCATTAGAAATCCTGTATGGATGGCCACCCCTGCTAGTCAACCTAAGGGGAGACACCAGAGAACTGGGGAACTTGGTTTTACATAGGCAGCTGCAAGGGTTAGGACACACAGTCTCTCGAATACATACATGGACAGTTAATAGAATACCCATATCCTTAAGCATAACAGTATATCCCCACCAACGAGGGAACCAAATATGGGTAAAGGATTGGAAAAAAGAGTCTTTAAAACCCATGTGGATAGGGCCCTGTTCTGTAATCTTAACTACTCCCACTGCTGTCAAGGTGGCAGGAATAGACCCTTGGATCCATTACTCCAGAGTCAAAACTTCAAGTCCAACCAATAGCTGAGAGAAGTGGGAAGCAGCCCTCGGTCCGGAGGAACCCCTCCACTTGATCAAGCGAAGAAGGAAACAGCCTGAAGCCTTACTCTGACCACACCGGAAGCTGGCCAGTCAACGCATGGCTGAAGCTTGAGGAACCAACTGGACCAACAAAAGTCAGATGTATTGGTTATTAATTGGACTGAGACGCCCCTTATTCATCTTATTCAGAATAGGGCTTTACTCTGTATCTCCCCTGGAGTGGACTTGTAGCCAAAAACTTTCCCTCTGCTTTGTCTACTTCATTGGTCTTGTTTTTTGGAGTTTCCTACTGCGATCAGCTTAAATATGAAAATGGCATATTTTTGCCTTATGGTTCTGTTAAGTTGTAAAACCCCCTCCTCATCTGAGAGTCAGAATTATTGTTCTGAATGTATAGAATCTTTCTATTATGAGAAGGGGTGGGTCTACCGCACCTTTGCTTACTATATGCAGCAGTCAGCCACATGTCATAGTTCAGCCTCTCCATGCACTAGAGGAGGGAAGCATTACTGAAAAGGAGAAATTAAAGCCCAAAGTATAGATGGTCAAAGATTTACAGGTTTCCAGGACAAGCAACTTGTTGGAAACTAGGCGAAGAGAAAACAAAAATTCAGGCTGACCTAGGAAAATGGCCAAATGAGTACATCTGGCTGGACTCCAACCCCTTAGTAGCCACCCCTGGCCCACTGACATTAAGCCCTGGGCCAGGATCCAAGGGACTATATGATCAACTCCAAGCTTCCCTAAAAGATGAACTAAAAATACCTACTGTTGCAAATAATCTCTTTATCCATTTAGCCAAGGAGGTAGCCCGAGAATTGGGTATCACTTTGGCCACCTCATGCCAAGAGTTGACTCACTGGAAAAGACTCTGATGCTAGGAGGGATTGGGGGCAGGAGGAGAAGGGGACGACAGAGAATGAGATGGCTGGATTGCATCACTGACTCGATGGACGTGAGTTTGAGTGAACTTCAGGAGTTGGTGATGGACAGGAAGGCCTGGGGTGCTGTGATTCATGGGGTTGAAAAGAGTCGGACACGACTGAGCGACTGAACAGAGGAGCCCACATGAGTGAAACATGGCTCTGGAAGGGCACCGGACTGGACACCTTTCTGCTACTGCAATGGGATGGAACAATTAGTAGGCAGGCAGGATATCCTATTTGGAGTTGGACCCTGTCCTCAGAGATGATAGGTGAAGAATGCCTGAGCTAAGAAAGGAAAGTTATACCTGAGTCAGAAAAACAAAATGCAGAAGAGCCCTGGTCTATTGTGAGACCAATGAGAGCCACTCATGGTGGCCAGGAGCCCCAAGCTGGTATTGGGCTCCCCAAAAAGAAGGGAATGAAAATCACACTTGTGTTCCCTTCAACTCCACCACCAGGATTCTAGGGCAAAACTGTACGGTAAATCAACCTGATATTAATCCCTTTCTTGCAATCCTAGACATTAGCCCGTATTGGAAGCATCTTAAATCCACACACGCAGACTTATAGCAGGCCCCAGAAGAACTTTTTTGCATTTGTGGGAGAAGGGCCTACTTACAACTCCCATCCATGTGTGGCGGAACCTGCACCATAGGAATTATTCAGCCAGGTTTTTTCCTCCTAACTGGCTCACAAGGAGATATTCAATCTATGATGACTTAAAATGTCGAGAAATGCAGTCTTCAGAGATAGGAGGCCATCAGGAATGGGATGAAAATGACTGGCTTCCCTAATGGATTATTCAATATTATGGTCCAGCCACATGGGAACAAGATGGAAATTGGGGATACAGGATACCCATTTATATGCTAATCAAATAATCTGACTACAAGCTATGCTATAGATTATAACCAATGAAACTGCTGCTGCCTTGGACCTGCTGGCACAGCAACAATCCCAGATGAGAACTGCCATCATTCAAATCACTAGGCACTAGACTTTTTCCTAGCAGAGGAAGGAGTCTGTGGGAAATTCAGCCAAACTGACTGTTGTCTCCAAACAGATGATAATGGAAAAGGTGTGATAGACATAACTCAACACATCAGGAAAATTGCCCATGTTCCAGTTCAGACCTGGAAGGGATGGGATACAGATGGCGTCTTTGGAGGATGGTTCTCTTGGCTGGGAGGGGGCGCAGTTAAAACAATGATTGGGATGGTTATAGTCATACTCACCAGACGTCTGCTTATTCCCTGCCTCATACCCCTCCTAATCAGAGTTGTAACAGGGTTCATAGAGGGGGTTGTGGAACGAAGGATGACCATGCAGTTGCTGCTTTTATAGGGATAACAGCAAGCTGATGTTCTCTGACAACTGCAGATGCATCCTAAGCATCAAGAAGGGGAAATGAGGTAGGAAGGAGATCAAAGCTCCCAATTAAAATAACAGCCTTTTGTTTTCCCTTCCGTTATCTTGTTTTTTTTTTTTTTTTTTTTAAACAGCTGCTGCTCATCAATTACTACTTTGTTTCTGTGATCTTGCTTGCTCATTATAACCTCTGGAACTAGGGCTACCTGGGGAGGGGAGGGATCTGAGCTGTTTGAGCGGGAAGTTTACGGTGTATGAAAGATACCCAGACAAAGCTGGGGCGCTCAGCCTTTGGAGGTGACTCCGCTGGGCCTGCACCAGTGCTGAATAAACCTTGCTGTTCTGTATCTTTGAGTGCCACCTATCTCTTTCCGACACCACGGTTTCGTGGTGTCTCCTTTTGACCTTTTCTGAACTCTTCTGGTTGCTGATGACCTATTAGTTCCATGGTCCTTACCAGGACCTCCTGTTGAAAAACAACTTATGCACATCATAACTATGGTGTCTGGCCGCAGTTTCAGTCAGTGTGCTTCCCCAAACAGGTCCCTGATAAGTTAATGGATAATGAAATTTTTAATTCTTCTAGACTGCAGAATTAGCATGTGGTTTCAGCATAATTAAAAACTAAGGTTGAAGTGTTTTTATTTAGCAGTAGAGACATTTAAGAACCGCAAAACTCACATTTTGAAATCCTACTAGCCCCCCTTTTTTTATGGTATACCCATTTGGACCTGACAAATAAAATAAAAAGTATGCTTTAGATGACAATTTGTTTGGAACTGAGAATGTTAACTGCATCTGTAGGGAGGCCAGAGGTCCCCAAGCAGCAGGAGAAAATAAACTGCAAGTGGCACACTTTTTTCCCTTCTCTGTTGACACCTGGTTCCACCTGAACTTAACTTTTCTCAAACCTTGAGCTAACCAATGTGTTTTTCATATGGAAATGTTTTTCTTAAGCTATGTTAATGAAACTGTGTGTTTGCTTTGGAATCTGCCTTTCTTCAAATCACCTAAGACTAACTTTTTTTTTTTTTCTTTTCTCAAACCTTGGGCTGATCATGGCTCAACAAACCAGTGTTCCATGTCAATTGTTTTATGGTAAGGGAGTGGGGATGACACACCTTGTGCCTTTCTATCTCAAAAATGCATATTGTGGGAGAAGGGTCTGGTGAAACTCCCTCAGCCTTAAGGTGTCTCTCTTATTTGATTAGCAGCTCACTAACACATAAAATGCCTTGCTAAAAACTAGCAAGTTGGTACTCTTTCTGTCTCCTTCTGATGTTTATGTCTGAACCTTTCCCTATCTCTATTATACTTTAATAAAACTTTTCTACAGAAAAAGCTCTGAGTAGTCAAGACTTATCTCTGGCCCCGGATCGAAATCCTCCCCTCCAGAGGTCATGAATTCCACATAGCACATGGCTTGCAATGGCGACCTTTCAGAATCATACCGAAAAACAGTTTATATGAAAGAATTAAAAACAAGTCTCTCCAAAGTTGCTTGGTGGTCTGGTGTTTAGGACTCCAGGCTTCTACTGTAGGTGACTGGGGTTTGATCTCTGGTCAGGGAACTAAGATTCCCCTGTCATGCAGCAGTGTGACAAAAAAAAAAAAAAAGCCTTTCTCCTTTAAAAAAAAAAAATGTATTTGTTTATTTATTTATTTAGTCTGCACTGGATCTTAGTTGTGGATGTGAGATCCTGGTTATAGCATGCAAACTCTTAGTTGTAGCATGTGGGATCTGGTTCTCTGACCAAGGGCTGAACCTGGGCCTCCTGCATTGGAAGCACAGAGTCTTGGCCCCTGGACCACCAGGGAAGTCCTTCGCTCATTCCAGTTGCTCTGTGACCCTGCTGACTGGATCCCTGGGCAGGTTCCTCCCCTCTACTCTCCTGCCAGGCATCTTTGTGAGTATTTCATGTCTTTATGGTTCTGGACCCAAGTATCACCCCAAACAACCCAATGAACACATCCTGGTGCTCCCCACATTCTTGGATTTATATCTGAGAGGGTTGACCAGGAGTTCCTGGTAGTTTCCTGAAGAGTCCCACCATTCAGCACTCCCATCAGCAAAATGGAAATTTTCTTGTGGATCTGGAGCCCCACATACAGTATGTTGTCTACTGTTTTAGTCTTGCTGGTTTTGAACGGTGCAGAGTAGTTTCTTATGTCATTGTTTGTTTGGTTTTTTTTTTCCAAAGTGCACAGTTTATAAGATCTTAGTTCCCTAACCAGGGATCAAACCTGGGTCCACAGCAGTGAAAGAACCAAGTCCTAACCACTGAATGGCCAAGGAAGTCGCTGTTTCATTCGTTTTGCCTTGCATCCCCAACCACCTACTGAAAGGTTGTTGTGGAATGACACAAAGACACCGGGATCCTGGCCTCCAGAGGAGAAGAATTCAATCCAGGGCCAGAGACGAGGCTTGATCTCTCAGAGCTTTTGTATAATAAAGTTTTATTGAAGTATAAAGGAGATAGAGAAAGCTACTGGCATAGACATCAGAAGGGGGCAGAAAGAGTACCCCCCTGCTAGTCTTCAGCTGGATGTTATATAGTCACTAGCAGTCTGTTAATGAAAGAAAGAAATGTCTTAAGGCTCAGAATGGCACCAGGCCCCTCACCCATAAGGTGCATTTTGGGATAATTTTGACACCAGATGATTCATCCCGGGCCATAAAATGATTAACTTGAATCTTGTAGAAGGGCAGATTACCATATAAATAGTTTCATTTTACATAGATTAAGGAAACAATATCTGAGTATAACATAGAGGTTTGTCAAGTAGGTTCTGAGCCATTTGGTGGAACCGACTTGAAGATAGAGTCCGGGGTAAATGCGTAGTACATTAACATAGCTTAAGACCAACATAAGAAAAAATGCATTGGTTAACTCAAGATTTGAGAATAGTTAACTTCAAGTGAAACCAGGTGTCATTATGGCAACACAGTATTTTAAGAGAAACTTCCTTTCAAATTTGTACAGAGAAGAAAAAAATATCTCTAGTTTGTTTCCTCCTGCCGCTTAAGAGAGATAAAAATGTCTGACACTTGCAGGTTATTTCCTCCATTGGGAGACCCCCGGCCTTCCTGCCTGTTACCCTCTCACTAGCTCACTGCTGTCAATTGGCCTATGCAGTTTGCTTTCATGTGAAAAACTGTTCACGAATGGCCCAGTTTTCTGCTGGGCTACCTGTTATTGGGACACAGATGTTTGTTGGGTTATTTTATATGTGTGCGTATGTAGATCAAGTTAATATATATACATTTGAACAAATGTACAATGTCATATATCCACCATTACGGTATCATTCAGAGTATTTTGCTGCCCTAAAAATCCTCTGTGCACTCTTTGTTCGACATTCCCAGCCCCTGGCAACACCGTCCTCTTACTGTCTCCATAATCTTCCCTCCCCGACACATCTTCTAGGTGGGCTCACAGCAGATATAACATTTCAGACTGGCTTCCTGATCTTTGTTTTCTGTTTAAAGCTGTCTTTTCACCCCACATCACTCAGAGAATGTTATTCCAATGCAGTAGACTGTGTCACATAAAAGCCTTCTTGATCACCCAACATTACCATGCTTAGAAGTACCTAAGATTTTTTTTACAATGATCATAGAGTTCTAAGGGTTACATTTATTTCTGAATTATCATTACATTTATGAATAGTTCAGACTCATTAAATTAGTATATATATATAATTTCACATTTTTATAAATATTAAAAATAAATCTATTTGAAATACATTTTTAATAGAATGAATACTTTTTCCTTTTATTGTTTTTTTATACATGTATCCAAAGATGACCAATGACTAATTGCTAGGAAGAGAAAAGATTCAATAATTATATCTATTCCTAGTTTGTATTTCTTAGATATTAGCACAGATACCTTGCTCAGATGTGAATAACTTATTCATTCAATTCCTTCCCAATTACATAACCAAGTATCACAAGAAAAGCTGGGTAACCTATCAGCTGACAACTTGATTAGTGTTTCCTTCAATCCTGTTGAAAGGACACAGTGGGAAGCTTTCAAGAGGGGATCTTGGGTCTCTGGAATCTGAGGGGCCCACTACTGGGGAGGGGTAGGAGACGCCAGGTGGTAGTCCGAGGCCCTCTAGAGTATGAGGCATCCTAGCCCCCATGCATCACCAAGAGGCCGGCTCCCTCCTCCCCTCAGCCACCAGGCCTGGTCCCTGCGTCTGAGAAATTCCCTAGGATGGGGACATGGTGCTGGAGATGCCTTCGTGCTGTGGTTCCTGAGTCTCCAGGGAGGATAGAGGAGTGAGGGGAAACTTGTCCACAGAAAGGGAGCTTCTGCAGAATAAAGCCTGGGGCTGCTGCACCCCACATCATCCCTGGGCAGGACAGTGAGAGTGAGGCTCCTTCCCCTCCCAAAACACACAGAACACATGGGGCACTGGGTACTGGGACCTTATACACTAATGAAACCTTCCACACAGGCTCACTGGGTGAGAGACACTACTTAAAGATTATTAATGGAGAGGGGGGAAGGGAAGGGGAGGTGAACCTGGGGTGGGGAGGGTTGGAAAATCATCCAAGGACACAGTCTCCCTGCAGTGACACCCCCCACCCAGGTAGAGGTGACCCTCCAAGTCAGAACCCTCATGTCCTGGACACCCACATTCTGGGCCTTTGGAGGACAAATACCAGAGCACCCTCAGTACTTGCCAACATCTGCTGCATTAAGCTCTGCCCTGTCTTCTTCATGGCCAAGTTCTCACCCCTCCCAGCAGGGCTCTTGGGGGCTTAATGGGATGAGGGGCTCTATGGCAAGACTGGAGGCCATGTGGCAGGCAGAAGGGCTCGCACCAATCTTGTAGGTCCACAAGTCATGGTTGTAGGCCTGTGCACAAGGCACCAGGCTGTCGATGTAGAAGGTGCAGTGTTCCAGGGAACAGTCCAACCCCTGCAGGTGTGTGACCACAGAGCGGTCTGTGTAGACTATGCGTGGAGCCCTGGGATGCTCCCACACTCCTGGGGCGACACTTGAGCATGGGCCCTGGAATGACCAGTAGATCAGACAGCAGGGCCCCCCACCTAATCTAAGTTCCCACAAGAAACCAAAGACACCTCTGCAGAAAAACAAGATGTCACCAGCCTGACTGCTGTCCTGAGGAGCTTGCCTGGTGCCTGATTGTTGTCCTGAGGAACCAGGCTCATGTCTGACTGCTGTCCTGAGTAATTTGGCTGGTGTCTGGATGCTGTCCTGGGTTGAATATGGGACCCCTCAAAATTAAGTCCACGTCATGACCCCAGAATCTGAGAATGGATCCTTATTTGTAAGTAGATCTTTGCAGGTGTAATTAGTTATGGATCTGGGGGTGAGGTCACCCTGGATCACAGTGGCCCTAAATCAATGTCAGCGTCCTTCAGAGAGACAAGAGGAGAAAGGCAGACAGAGGAGACACCAGGTGAAGACAGAGGCAGAGACGGGAGGGAGGAGGCCATGAGCCCAGGGACACCTGGAGCCCATAGAAGCTGGAAGAGGCAGAAAGGACCCTCTGCTGGAGCCTCTGGAAGGAGCGCAGTGTTGGGACACCTTGATCTTAGGTATCTGGTCTCCAGGACTGAGATAGGACAGGCTTCTGTTGTTTGGAGCCTCCGTGTGTGGCTGTTTGTCATCGCTGCCCCAGGAAGCTCAGCAGGTAGTGGACACCTCCCTACCCTGTTCTAAACCCTCTCTCCCTCCCACAGGTGAGGTGGCCTCGAAGACCCTACTCTTTCCTCCACCTCCATAGAGTTGATCTGGAAGTGGTTCTGGGTTTTGCAAGCTAAGCCCCTGTTGCTATGCACCTACTTCCCCACAAGAGCATCCAGAACAAGCTGCCTGCCCTGTTGCCTGAATCCCCCTCCCCCAGCCAGTATCCTCAGGAAAGGTCAAGAGCTCTGTAGCAGCATCTGCAGGCAGCCTGCCTCTGGACCCACGCTCACAGCTTCCCTGTAAACACAGTGAGAACCTTCTCTGACCTCACACCCCTTGCTGACTGTCCAAACCTGGCCACAGGCCCAGTGCAGGGGTGAGATCCATTGCCCTCTCAGCCTCCTCATCGTGTTGTCAGAGCTGCTCCAGGCCCTTGCTGAAAACCCATGAACCCACTTTTAATATGACTGTCCTTGCTCACAACCCTCCAACCCCCACCTTTTGCAGGAGCTAGCAAGTCTTTAAGTCAAAGGATCCAGAGAGAAGAAAGGAAGCTACAAAAAAGAAAATCAGTTGGAGCCAGCTGGAACCAAGCTGGCAATGAATCTGACCTCCAATAGAGTGAGTCTCATTGTATGTTGATTTTACTATATCATCATGTTAAGTGACATTCCTACTGGTGGCCATGACCAGACAGGAAGAACCAAAAAAGGATGAAAAGGAGATGACATGCCTCTCCCGTAGAAAAAGCCCTGTCTCTTCCCTCAATGCACATGCCTCCCTAGCATTAGCCTCACATCTCCTCCTTTGTCTTTACTCTGGAGAATTAAAACCCTCTCTCTAGGTGGGCGAGAAGCTGATCTGTGAACTTAATTCCCACTTCTCCATTCTTTGGCCTCTGAATAAAGCCTGTGCTGTTATTCTCAGCTTTGGTTTCATAATCACCACTTGAACCTGAATGGAGAAAGGAAACCTTCCCTCTTGAGGCAGAGAGTCTCAGCCAGGCTTGGGCCCAAGTAGGGTCCATACAACTGGGTAACAATCTGTAAGGGGACAGAGGTCTCTGCCCATAGGGTGGGTGAAGGGCACACTTACAGCTACAGCACTTGCTTTGTGGACAGCACAGCCCCTCAAGGGCCTGGACTGTATGCTCTCATCCCCCCCATGACCACCTTACAGTCATGACTCAGTGACACTGGCTGCTGGGTGACCAGTCAGGAGAGACCCAGAGGTAGTACCTAGAGCTAGATCAGAAGTGCTTTTTTAAAGGCAGAGTGCATAGTAGATATTAGGACTTTGTTTTGCATCTAGAAACAAACAGAGCTGCTAAAAGCTAATGTGTGCTGTGGACTTGAAACCGATGTACAGGACAAGAGCTCCCAATGGACCCTGGCTCAGAAGCTTCTGCACAGGTGATGGCCACAGTAGTGCTTCCTTGCCAAATCCTCCAGGCCTCCCTAGTGGACACAGCTAGACCCACACCCCATGGGCTCCCCGACCCAGAGCCTGAAGGGCTAGTGATGGCAGGGCCTGGGGATAAGAGCAGTCACTCCACCACCCACCAAAACTGAGCCCATCCCAGTCTCTGTTCCAAGTCTGCTCGTGTTTGCTCTCCAGATCCTGAAGACAGACCTGCAGGAAACAGGGGTCATGAGTCCCATATTGATGGTGTTCTCTGGATTGAGATCTGTAAATTATTTAGAAGTTATTTTTGTGTATGGCGTGAGGGAGTGAGAAATAGAATATTTCCGGCTGTATCAGTAAACAAGGATGTCATAGTCATCAGCAATTGCAGCCGTCCAGAGTTGACTCACGGGAAAACACTCTGATGCTGGGAAAGGTTGGGGGCGGGAGGAGAAGGGGACGACAGAGAATGAGATGGCTGGATGGCATCACCGACTCTGTGGACATGAGTTTGCATGAACTCCGGGAGTTGGTGATGGACAGGGAGGCCTGGCGTGCTGTGATTCATGGGGTCGCAAAGAGTCGGACACGACTGAGTGACTGAACTGAACTGAACTGAGTGTGACCCGGTGAGCCCTCAGGGAACTCAGGAAGGAGAAGAGTATCTGCTCTCTAGCAGCCATCAGACTGCAGACACTCCCTAAGGTAAGCCCTGAGGAAAGGGAACTCAGGATTCTAAAACAAGGTGGTGGCCACAGACAGGGGCGGTGCATATGAAAGGAATGATTTCAGGGAGCCCATACACACAAAAACGCTAAATTCCTTGACTGAGGATATCTGGTTTTCTTTAACAATAATCTTTTTATATTCAGACTGCCTGCCCTTTGTTACAAAGTTCTATGTAACCTGGCTCCTCCCTTCACCTCCTGGGAGCAGTTTTCTAAGGTTTACTTGAGATGGTGTCTCCTGGGCTTAAAGCCCTAAAAATTCCCACCAAATAAAACATAAATCTCAATTTTAGGTTGTGAATATTTTTAAGTCAACAGAAATATTTTAATTGTGTTCCAAGTTTCATTGTTTAAGGAACCTTCACACTGTCTCCATGGGCTTCCCAGGTGGCACTAGTGGTAAAGAACCTGTTTGCCAACACAGGAAACATAAGAGACAGGGCTTCGATCTCTGTGTGGGGAAGATCCCCTGGAGGAGGGCATGGCAACCCACTCCAGTGCTCCTGCCTGGAGAACCCCAAGGACAGATGAGCCTGGCAGGTTACTGTCCACAGGGTTGAAAGAGTCAGGCACGCACACTATCTCCACAGTGGCTGCTCCCGATTGGCATTCCAGCATTGTTGGAGGAGGGTTCTAATTTCTCCACACCCTCTCCAGCCTTGGTTCTTTGTAGAGTATTTGACAATGGCCATTCTGACTGGTGTGAGGTGATACTTCATTGCAGTTTTGATTTGGATTTCTAACATTTCACTGGATCATGGAAAAAGCAAGATAGTTCCAGAAAAACATCTATTTCTGCTTCATTGACTAGGCCAAAGCCTTTGACTGTATGGACCACAATAAACTGTGGAACATTCTGAAAGAGATGGGACTACCAGACCACCTGACCTGCCTCTTGAGAAACCTGTATGCAGCTCAGGAAGCAACAGTCAGAACTGTACATAGAACAACAGATTGGTTCCAAATAGGAAAAGGAGTACGTCAAGGCTGTATATTGTCGCCTTGCTTATTTAACTTATATGCTGAGTACATCATGAGGAACGCTGGGCTGGAGGAAGCACAAGCTGGAATCAAGATTGCTGTGAGAAATATCAATAACCTCAGATATGCAGATGACACCACCTTTATGGCAGAAAGTGAAGAGGAACTCAAAAGCCTCTTGATGAAAGTGAAAGAGTAGAGTGAAAAGGTTGGCTTGAAACTCAACATTCAGAAAACAAAGATCATGGCATCTGGTCCCATCACTTCATGGGAAATAAATGGAAAAACAGTGGAAACAGTGTCAGACTTTATTCTTGGGGGGCTCCAAAATCACTGCAGATGCTGATTGAAGCCATGAAATTAAAAGACGCTTACTCCTTGGAAGGAAATTTATGATCAACCTTGATAGTATATTAAAAAGCAGAAACATTACTTTGCCAACAAAGGTCCATCTAGTCAAGGCTATGGTTTTTCCCGTGGTCATGTATGGATGTGAGAGTTGGACTGTGAAGAAAGCTTATCGCCGAAGAATTGATGCTTTTGAACTGTGGTGTTGGAGAAGACTCTTGAGAGTCCCTTGGACTGCAAGGAGATCCAACCAGTCCATTCTAAAGGAGATCAATCCTGGGTGTTCATTGGAAGGACTGATGCTAAAGCTGAAACTACAATACTTTGGCCACCTCAAGCGACAAGTTAACTCACTGGAAAAGACTCTGATGCTGGGAAAGGTTGGGGGCGGGAGGAGAAGTGGACGACAGAGAATGAGATTGCTGGATGGCATCACCGACTCTGTGGACATGAGTTTGAGTGAACTCCGGGAGTTGGTGATGGGCAGGGAGGCCTGGCGTGCTGTGATTCATGGGGTCACGGAAAGTCGGACACGACTGAACGACTGAACTGAACTAACATTTAGCAAGGTTGACATCATTTCCTGTGACTTTTTTAAAGGGTATGAGTGAAACATCTTGCAATTGACTCTTGAATGTCTGTGCTGTGACTTGATGAACACTCCTAGAACATTCCTTGAAGACAGGTGCTATTTACTCAAAATGTGGCAGAAACCAGTAATTGAGAAACCAAGCACCACAATCGGAGAGTTGGAGAACTCTGGTTTATTCAGGCAGGCGGGCCCAGAGGAGTTAACACTCCAAGCTCCAAGCTCTGAACCAAGGGGTTACAGAGTTTTTATAGACCTCCTATAGTGGGAGAAGGAAATGGCAACCCACTTCAGTACTCTTGCCTGGAAAATCCCATCAGCTACAGTCCATGGGGTCACGAAGAGTCAGACACGACTGGGTAACTTCATAGTAGGCAATACTAGCTGCTGATAGGCTGGTTTAAACTAAGGGGTTTCCCACATGTGGGGACAGTGGTCAAGGTGGGGATGGGATGCCTGACCTTTTCAGACAGGTATGATTAAGCGGAATTGCAGGGCTGGGCGATTGCAAACAGCAGGATGAGGGCAAGTAAAATAAGCTCCAGTTCCTAGTATTGTAAGTCCCTGCTTTCTGAGATCACATGACCTATGCGATCCAGATTTTGCAAGGAGAAAGCTGAGTTACAGAGGCAGAAGGAGCAGGAGGTTGTGTAAAATTTTAACTTTTCCTCTTCAGCAACCCCATTCCGTTCCGTTCCGTCTCTCAGTCGTGTCCGACTCTATGCGACCCGTGGACTGCAGCCTACCAGGCTTCTCCATCCATGGGATTCTCCAGGCAAGAATACTGGAGTGGGTTACCGTTTCCTTCTCCAGGGGATCTTCCCAACCCAGGGATCGAACCTGAGTCTCCTGCATTGGAGGCAGACGCTTTAACCTCTGAGCCACCAGGGAAGCCCCATAGGACTCCTGAAGTACTAAGTGCACCTCAGCAGTTTTCAACATTGTTGTTATGGATAACGGCCACAAGGCGGCAGTATTTTTTCATGCCCATTTTTTCTATTTCTTTCTCTGAAATTTCATTTCTATCTTATATTGGAATAGAGTTGATTTCCAATATTGTGTTTGTATAAGGTGTATAGGAACTTAATTCAGTTATGCATAATGCATATCTATTCTTTTTCAGGTTCTTCCCATATACAGATGATCCTAAAAAGTACTGAGAAGTAAGTATCAGAGAAGAGAATAAAAATGCAGCAAGAGGTTGTGGAAGTGTTGGAAACAAATGCCAAATCCAAGAAACGTAATTCTGTAGAATCAGGGCTCTACAAATTTAAAGCACAGAAATTGGATTCTAGAATTCTTTACAGTGGGTGCATTTTCCCTAAGAAACTGCCAGAGAAGCCACCCACCATGCCTATTGGCCTTGATTTTTGAAATGAAGAAAAGAATCAAACAACAAGAAGCAAAGAGGATATTGGAGAATAAACACTGTTAGGTGTAAGAAATTCCGTTCACTCTCCCCAGGACTGCTGCCTTTGTTTAGAAGAAGAGAACCCAAAACCCACCCAAGACAATGAGAATGAGGAGCAGCCATGGGTGATAACAGCCCAACAATTGCCCCATGACAGAGGACCTTTTAAGCCCAAAATACAAGTAAGAAGAACTGTTGAAAGACGCCCTTTCTCTTTTTATTCAAAAAAGTCACTTACAGAAAGAGAAAAAAATAAAACAGCTGCAGAAAGGGGCGGTGCCCAAGTTCTAGGCACTTCCTGTGCCTTATTTTACCACTATTAACCTTCAGGAGAAAAAGATGAAGAACACAACTCATGCTGAGCCTTCTGCTTGGAGCCTGGCAGAAGAGGTGCCTGAAGGTACAGACTTGGGTTCTCTCCATGCCCCAGTGGCGAAGAAGGCCCCTCCCAGTGTGATGGAAAGAGCAGCTCTGGTTCCTTGATGGTGCATGCAGCCGTGGCTAGTGGTGAAGTCAACTGGAGAACTTGGGTGGTACCCACATAGTCAAGGGCCGCTCACTTACAGAAGTTGGTGTGGCTTCCATCCTCCTCCTCTTTTTCATATATGTCAGAATATATAGTTGATTTAGCTTGTAATTTATTCACTTAAAGTGGAATTTTTACTGCTTTTATCCTTCACTTTTTATATTTAAATTTAAAAATAAAGATACTTGATTTAGTTTACAGTTTATGTCTGATTCTTTCCTATTCTCTGTGTGAAATGAATTTGTAGTTAAGGAGCCCTTTGCTGTGAGGGACAGAGCCTTGTTAACCACCCGACGAGGCAGAGACCTGACTGTGTGTCCCCCACTGAGGCTGCCGCTTCGGGCAGAGCTGCTTCCCTTGTTGGTGCTGACAATGAGGGAATGCTGAGCAAGGCATGTTTTCAGTCCCCCTGTGACCTGGGCTGGGATCAATATGTCTGTCTTACTAAGAATTTAAAAAGGCAGTTCCATACTCCTCTCAACAGTAATGCTTAGAGTTTGCATCTCGTCAGCACCGTGAGTGTCCCCTTTCCTCCCTGTCTTCTCCACCATTTACCTTTGTAGACTGAGGATGGGTTTTCAAACGGGTGCAGTAGTTCCCTTGCTGTGATTTTCATCTGCACGTCTCTTCTCTAACAATTCCTGATGTGCAGCATGTTTTCATGGGCTTTGATTTTAATTAGTGTGTGTGGAATTGAATGCGGGAATTTTCTTCTTCACAGTCTGCCCAGCTTTTATTTATTTTCAATTAGTTACACATGGAAATCTTTATCATTTAGAGTCCAGCAGTTCTTGTGAATATAAAGTGTTTATAAGTGTTGCAGTGAAATAAGAAGTAGTTTTATTTTTCTCTTTTGGCTTTTGAGTCCTTGTCTACTTTAACTGTTCCTGATCTACAGTCTGCATTGATAATTGTTTCCTTCTTTTCAGAAGACTAACCTGTTATGTAAGCTATATTCTGCACCTGTGTGTGTGTGTGAGAGAGAGAGAGAGAGAGAGTTGCTCAGTCGTGTCTGACTCTGTGATCCCATGAACTGTAGCTCGCCAGGCTCCTCTGTCCATGAAATTCTTCAGGCAAGAATACTGGAGTGGATTGCCATGCCCTTCTCCAGGGATATCCTGCATCTATCACCCTCTAACTCTGCATAAGCCATAATTTGCATCTATTATCTTTTAATTTTATTCTAGTCACATCCTGATGTTTAACTTTATGGTACTCTCTCTGCAAACCTACCCTTATAGTTTGTTTTTCCCTCTTTTTGCATTACGGAAAAAAAGCTGCAGTGCAATCCACAAAAGACAATGGACCCAACTCCTGGGACTGTCTGATGGACCCAAGTTACTGGGCTCCCTGACACTAGCCTATTGACTGTTTTGAAACAATGCAAAAAGAAAGAATACAGGATCCTTGGATATTTGCTCTTTTCTCCAAACTCTGACTATGAGCCCCAACTGTATGATCCCCTTGATTCCCCATTGGGGAAGACACAGTTCTTGAGGAACAAACCTACTGTGTTCTCCCCTCTGCCAACATGGAGATTAAAGCCATCTTTCCACTTCTTCCAAAAAGCATTTATTTCCACAAAGGTATAACATTCCTATATTCTTGTTCTTTTTTGCATTGTTTCAAAACAGTCGATAGGTTAATCTTCTGAAAAAAAGGAAACAGTTATCAATGCAGACTGTAGATCAGGAACAGCTAAAGTAGAGAAGGAATCAAAAGGCCAAAGAGAAAAAAACTTTTTCTTATTTCACTGCATCATAAACAATAGCTTGAATGTTTCTGTTGTGGGAGATGGCCACAAGGAGACAGGATTTTTTCATGCCCTACTCTTGTTACCACAGTAACCAGAGCCTTAGGGTGACTCCTAGTCCATCATTTCTTCTGCCATATGACGGAAGCCTGTGTATCATTAATCCTTGTTTTGTTTTGTTTTAAGTTAGTGTTTACTTGTTTTGGAGGATAGCTCACTTACAATGTTGTTTGTTGGTGTAGAGATTCTTCATGTTATCCCCGTACACATATTGATTCATCTTTATTTTTTTATAGGAAATGTCAACCCACTCCAGTATTCTTGCCAGAAAATCCCATGGAGGGAGGAGCCTGGTAGGCTACAGTCCATGGGGTCGCAAAGAGTCGGACACAAGTGAACGACTTCAGTCACACGTTATTATAGATTGTGTAGTATACCACCCTTTCTAAAGTAGGTCCATGTTGATTTTATATTCTATATATATATTTGTGAGTATAAATGAATCTCAACCTCTTAATTTATCCCTTCCACCCACCACTCCTCTTCAGTAACCATGTTTGTTTCCTAAGACTGTATTTCGCTTTTATAAAATAGCTCATTGGTATCAGTTTCTCCTTCTGAAGTACTTCACTTACTATGATTGTTCTAGATTAATCTATGATTGTTCTAGATTATCCCTGCAAGTGGCATTATTTTTTTCATGGCTGAACCATATTCCATTCTTTGTATATATGGCTTCTTTATTAATTCATCTGTCCACGTACATTTTGGTTACTTCCATGTCTCACTGTTGTAAATGCTGCTGCAGTGAATGCTTGCGTGCGCTATTGTTGAGTTGCTACTTCAATCTTGCAAAACTGAAACAGCCTCCATGAGACACACAGTCCCCATTCTCCTCCCTCAGTCCCTGGCACCCAGCATCCTGCTTTCTATGTTGATGAAGCCGACTGCTCTAGGTGCCATGTATGAGTGGATTCAAACATCATTTGTTCTTCTATGTCTGCCTTATGTCACTGAGCATAATACCCTCAGGGTTTATCCACGCTGTAGCCTGTGTCAGAATGCCTTCCTTTCAGGCTGGACAGCACTCATTGTGTGGATGGACCATGGTCTGCTTGTCCTTTCTTCTGTTGAGGGACACGTGGAATATCTACATTTCATCTCTCACATTTTGTAGTGTTTGTGGAATAACTTCCGAAAGTGGCCTGGCTGCAGTGCCCCAGGCTTCCAGCAGGAGGCGCTGCCCCAGACGCTCAGGAAGGACAGTCTGCAGGGTCTGTCGGAGAGAGGAGGTCCATCCATCCTGATGGTCAGTTTGGATGGAGCACGCTCAGGTCTTGCTTCTCCACAGGGTGGGGGGGAGGGGTCGAGGGGAACTGTCACCTCCTAGGCAACCAGTCAGGTGACTTCGTGCTGGGGCTGACGCCCACAGGGCACCGCGCTGCATCCAAGCAGAGAATGTGGGCAGAGGTTGGGCATAGACGCCTTCAGAGCAGATAACCCAAGGGGGATCCCACCTGGACCCACCTGCCCACCTCAGGCTCCAAGCCCCCAGCCCATGACCCACTACCACCCCCAGCCACCCACCCACTCCCCCCACCCTCACCGCACACATATGTGCTGCACACCTACACACACATGCACATGAGCAGCACGTGTCTGCAGACTGGCACATGCGCACACCTCACACACACACACACGGAGTAAAATGAAAACCCTAAAGAGTTCTTTCCTAAACACAAGTGAAGCTCACATGCATTCTTCCCTTCTTCTGAGCTTTGATGGTTTTCAAAATAAAAAGTTTATAAAGTAGTCAGTCGTGAATGACTTTTAGATCATTGATGGCGGGCAGGTGTGTCCTTGGAGGACACTGGGCTGCATTCCACGAGGTTCTTGGCTCTCCCCTGTAGCCAGACTACCACGTGGTCACAGAACCTCATCACAGTTTTGCTTTGCCCCTTCAGATGTTTAATGACAAAGCTTTTGCTCCATTTCCTGTTGTGGGCGAAGTGTGGAACCCAGTGATGATCTCTTCTTCACGAAAGGTACATCCTAGTTCCCACATGCAGGTGAGCCCCCTGTCCAATGATGAGAGACCCCAGGGGTGTGACCTGTGCCTCCTGGGAGCACAGCCCTAAGCTACTTTGAACCTGATCAAGTTCTGTCTATGTGGTAGATTCAGACCTCTCCAAGTCCAGTCTACACTGATTATGTTTAGGTGACACCATGTGCTTCTACAATGAGAATATTTACACCTGACCGGGTTATCTGTGTGGTAGGACACGGAAACCTGGGTAGAGACTGGGTTTGGCCTCTGTCTGGAAAACTCCATGCATGTGTCTGAATGTCAGTGCTCAGATGTCTGGGGTCTGGAGCTGAGCTGGGTTTATCTGGGTAACCATGCTCTTCTCTGAGTGGGGTTCCATGGCCCTCTCAGGGGTCAGTGCTGAGGTAGGGCTCTTAGTCTTTCCTTATGACAAGTTCACTGTCCCTGGGGTTCATCGAGACACCTCAGGTAGGTTACCTGGTTGTTGCTGTTCAGTCTCTAATTCATGTCCAACTCTTTGTGACCCCATGGGCTGCAGCATGCCAGGCTTCCCTGTCTTCCACTATCTCCTGCTTGCTCAAACTCATGTTCATTGAGTCAGTGATGCCAGCCATCTCATTCTCTGTTGTCCCCTTCTCCTGCCCTCAATCTTTCCCAGCATCAGGGTCTTTTCCAATGAGTCAGCTTGTCCCATCATGTGGCCAAAGTATTGGAGTTTCAGCTTCATTATCAGTCTTTCCAATGAATATTCACAGCTGATTTCCTTTAGGATTGATTGGCTTGATCTCCTTGCAGTCCAAGGGACTCTCAAGAGTCTTCTCCAACACTACAGTTCTAAAGCATCATGTCTTTGGTGCTCAGCCTTCTTTATGGTCCAACTCTCACATCTGTACATGACTACTGGACAAACCATTGCTTTGACTATATGGACCTGGCTTGTTTACATAGTAGGGGCCTGCTGACCACCCCATGGTGTCCTGACCAAGGGAACAGGTGACCCCAGGTGAGAGGGTCTGGGGACTGTGTGAGTCTCACCCTATATGCATGGATCAGAATCATGTGCAGAGGGAGACCATAAAGCTAAGAAAAAGGGAAGAATACATGTGAGCTTCACTTGTGTTTAGAAATTAATGCTTTGCAGTATCATTTTATACAGGCCTGTGCCTATTCCCTCTTTACCCCTATGAGGTTCCCCCTCCCTGGGGCTCCTGGAGGCTCCTCAGATGAGCTACCTAGTAATTATTCCAATTCACCATCAGGAGCATGGCGAGGAGGGAGCAGGTTTACCAGGGGAATTGACTGCAGGGCACATGGCTCAGGTAAAAATGCCAATAGGCGGTAGGTGAGGTAGCTGCTGTGATCTACTTGCAGTAGACCGTCCACACTCAGCAGAGACCCCTTGCCTTCCAGCCCAGTTTCTGGTGTGTTTTCGCAGCACCTCAGTGGGACAACAAAAGACGGAGACTGCCAGAACCAAGGTAGTGTGTTCAACATTATCACGACAGCTGTAAAACCAGTTAATATCACATAAAACCAAAGGGAAAAGAGGACGACTTCTCTGGGACAAGTGTGCGGGAAGGAGACTCACCCAACACTTCTATCTACCAGGCCAAGAGGTAAAAGGAACTCACTCGTTTCCACAGTAGAGGCCCACCCAGCAGAGACCTGGTGTCCTAACCAAGGGTCTTGCCACTCCAGGTGCAGGGTCTGGGAGGGGTCACCCTGGAGACTGCGGACATGTGACCGCAGATGGGGTGCCAGGGGAGGTGGGGTCATATGGCACACTGTGGACGTGTGACCCCAAGTGCAGGGTCTGGGGACTGTGTGGGTCTCACCCTAAATACTGTGGACATGTGACCCCAGGTGCAGGGTCTGGGAGGGGGGTCACCCTGGAGACTGTGGACATGTGACCCCAGGTGCAGGGTCTGGGGATTGTGTGGGTCTCTCCCTGGATACTGTAGACACGTGACCCCAGGGGCAGGGTCTGAGGACTGTGTGGGTCTCACCCTGTAGACTGTGGAAATATGACCCCAGGTGCAGGGTCTGCAAGGGATTGTCACATTGGACACTGTGGATGTGTGGCCCCGGGAGCAGGCTCTGGGGACTGTGTGGGTCTCACCCTGGACACTGTGGATGTGCGACCTGAGGGGCAAGGTCTAAGGACTGTCTGGGTCTCCCCCTGGAGACTGTGGACATGTGATCCCATGGCTAGGGTATGCGAGGTGCGGTCACATTGGACACTGTAGATGTGTTGCCCCACGCGCAGGCTCTGGGGACTGTGTCGGTCTCACCCAGGAGACTGTGGATGTGTGACCCCAGCCGTAGGCTCTGGGGACTGTGTGGGTCTCGCTCTGGACACTGTGGACGTGTGAGCCCAGATGCTGGCTCTGGGGACAGTGTGGGTCTCACCTTGTACACTGTGGACATGTTAGCCAAGGGGCAGGGTCTGGGGACTCTGTGGGTCTTGCCCAGGACACTGTGGACATGCAGCCCCAGGGGCAGGCCCTGTGGACTGTGTGTGTATCATCCTGGAGACTGTGAATGTGTGGCCCCAGGGGCAGGCCCTGTGGACTGTGTGAGTATCATCGTGGAGGCTGTGGATGTGTGGCCCCAGTGCCAGGCCCTGTGGACTGTGTGAGTATCATCCTGGAGACTGTGGATGTGTGAACCCAGGTGCAGGCTCTGGGGACTGTGTGGGTCTCAGCCTGGACACTGTGTACATGTGATCCCAGAGACAGGGTCTGGGAGGTGGGGTCACCCTTTAGTCTGTGGATGTGAGACCCCAGGCACAGGTTCTGGCAACTGTGAGGGTCTCAGCCTGGACACTGTGGATGTGTCGGCCCAGGGGAAGGCTCTGGGGACTGTCTGGGTCTCACCCTGGAGACTGTGGACGTGTGAGCCCAGGGGCAGGCTCTGGGGAATGTGTGGGTCTCACCATGGAGATGGTGGACGTGTGAGTCCACGTGCAGACTCTGAGAGGGGGTCACGTTTGACACTGTGGACATGTGATCCCAGGTGCAGTCTCTGGGTTCTCTGTGGTCTTGCCCTGGAATCTGTGCACACGTGACCCCACTGGCAGGGTCTGGGAAGTGAGGTCACACTGGACACTGTGGACGTGTGGCCCCAGGCACAATCTCTGGGGACTGTGTGGGTGTGGCCCTGGACACTGTGGACATGTGAACCCAGGGGTAGGGTCTGGGATGTGGGGTCACCCTTTAGTCTGTGGACGTGTGACCACAGGTGCAGGTTCTGGGAAATGTGAGGGTCTCACCCTGGACACTGCCCGTGTGAACCCAGGGGCAAGGTCTGAGTACTATGTGGGTCTCACCCTGGACCCTGTGAACATATGACACCAGGGGCAGTCTCTGGGGACTGTGTGGGTCTCAGACTGGACACTGTGGACATGTGAGCCCCAGGGAAGGGTCTGAGGACTGTGTGGGTCTCACCCTGGACACTGTGGACGTGTGACACCAGGTGCAGGCTCTGGGGATTCTGTGGGTCTCACCATGGAGACTGTGGATGTGTGAGCCCAGGGGCACGGTCTGGGGACTCTCTGGGTCTCACCCTGGAGACTGTGTCCCACCCTGGACCCTGTGGATGTGTGACCCCAGGGGCAGGCTCTGGGGACTGTGTGGTTCTCACCTTGGACACTGTGGACATGTGACACCAGGGGCAGGTTCTGAGGACTGTGTGGGTCTCAGGCTGGAGACTGTGGACATGTGAGCCCAGGGGTAGGTTCTGAGGACTGTGTGGGTCTCACCATGGACACTGTGGACGTGTGAGCCCAGGCGCAGACTCTGGGACTGTGTGGCACTTGCCCCACCCACTTGGGTCTGGATCTTGTATCCGGAGACTCCATTTGTGGTCTACCTCAGTGAGTCTTGTCCCGGTGAAGTTTCCAACATCTGAATTAAGGGTGCTGGCCTGATTAACCTGTTGTCCTTTTACTTCATATTGCCGCCTTCACATGAGGTCAGGCTCATTTGAGTGAGTTTCTGCTCTGTGCTCTGCTGAATGAAGCGGAGCTTTGGTGGTGTCAGTAGTGTCATAGAATGCCATATGTCTACTTCATAGGGTGCCCACTGTCTTGTTTCCTCTAGACCAAGCTCATGTAATTTAATTTTAATTTATTGTTATTTTATTTTGGGGTAGACTTGATTTCCAGTGTTTTGTTTGTTTTAGGTGTACATGAACGTGATCCAGCTATACACAGATGTATATCGATTCTTTTTCTGTGTTTTTCCTCATATAGGTTATTACAGTTTGCTCAGTAGAGTCCCCAGTTCCATTCAGTATGTCCTTTTTCATTATCAACCTGATATTTATTAGTGTGGATATTTTCATCCCAAACTCTTAATTTATCTGTCCCTTCCAGTTTTCCTTTGATAATCATAATTTGATTTTCTCAGTCTGTGAATATGTTTTTCTTTTGTAAATTATAGATTCCACCTGTACATGATATCTTAGGATATTTGTCCTTTCTCTCTCAGGAGTATTTATAGTGTGATTATTTCTTGGTATATCAAAGCTGCTGCCAATATCATTATTTCGTCTGTTTACAGCTAAGCAGCATCCCAGTGTATAGATGCACCACGGAGTCTTCATTTTTCTGTCAATGGACATTTTGGTAGATTCTGTGTCTTGCCTACTGTAATAGTGTTGCCCTGAAAATCAAGGTGCACATGTCATTTTGAATGGTGATTTTCTCTGGACCTAAGTTGAGGAATCGGATTGCAGGGTCATTGGATACCTCTATGCTTAATGTCACCAACGGTCCGTCTAATCAAGGCTATGGTATTTGCAGTAGTCATGTATGGATGTGAGAGCTGGACTGTGAAGAAAGCTGATCGCCGAAGAATTGATGCTTTTGAACTGTGGTGCTGGAGAAGACTCTTGAGAGTCCCTTGGACTGCAAGGAGATCCAATCAGTCCATTCTAAAGGAGATCAATCCTGGGTATTCATTGGAAGGACTTATGCTAAAGCTGAAACTCCAATACTTTAGCCACCTCATGCGACGAGTTGACTCACTGGAAAAGACTCTGATGCTGGGAGGGATTGGGGGCAGGAGGAGAAGGGGACGACAGAGAATGAGATGGCTGGATGGCATCACCGACTCGATGGACATGAGTTTGAGTGAACTCCGGGAGTTGGTGATGGACAGGGAGGCCTGGTGTGCTGTGATTCATGGGGTCGCGGAGAGTCGGACACGACTGAGCAACTGAACTGAACTGAACTGGACTGATGCTTAGTGTTACAAGGAACCTCCATTCTGCTTTCCATAGTGGTGTCACCATTTACCTTCCCACCAAGACTGTGAGAGGATTTTATTCTCTGTACATTTTCTGCAGTAATTATTCTTTGTAGGTCTTTTTGATGATGGCCATTGTGACCAGTGTGAGGTGATACCTTGTAGTCTTGTTTGGTATTGACTTAATAATTACTGATGTGGACTATCTTACTATGTGCTTTTATTATTATTTTTACATCTTGTGAGAACAATTTACCTCTTCAATATGGCTTCTTGAAAGTTGGCCCTGTTTGGAATTTTTTTCTGATGATTCACCCCAGGACATTTCTTGAGGGCAGTTGTCATTGACAGCCCTCTTGGGCTTGTGACTATCATGAGCCCTTCAGCATCCGTTTTAAGGTATATATACCTGATGCAGAGAGCTGACTCATTGGAAAAGACCCTGATGCTGGGAAAGATTGAGGGCAGGAGGAGAAGGGGACGACAGAGGATGAGATGGTTGGACGGCATCACCGACTCAATGGACATGGGCTTGGGTGGACTCCGGGAGTTGGTGATGGACAGGGAGGCCTGTTGTGCTGTGCTTCATGGGGTCGCAAAGAGTCAGACCCGACTGAGCAACTGAACTGAACTGATTTTGATCTGAACTAGCTAATTACTCCCTGTCCTTCCACCTTTCTTTTTTGATAACCATGAGTTTCTTTTCTAAGCCTATGAGGCTGTTTCTCTTTTGTAAAGAAGTTTAGTTATATACATGTTTAGATTTCACAGGAATTAATATCCTATGCTTGTCTTTCTCTATCTCACTTACTTCATTTAATACAATCATCTCTAGTTTCTTCACGGTAACTAGAAATGCATTATTCCGTCCTTCTTTACATCTGAGTAATGCTGCATTGTGCTCATGTGCCCCATTTTCTGTCTTCACGCATCTGTCCTTGTGCACTTAAGTTGCTTCTGTGTTGTGGTCACTAGTCATTTAGTACTGCCATGATTGTTGGGTGTGGCTGTCTTTTTAAATTTTGGTTTCCTCTGGGTCTGCGCCTAGGTATGGGCTTGCTGGCTCACTGGCATTTCTATGTTTAGTTTTTTAAGAACCTCCATAATGTTCTCCCTAGTTGGTGTACTGATTGACGTTCCCACCAACAGTGTGGGAGGTTTCCCTATTCTCCACACCCTCTGCAGACTTTGTTGTTGTAGGGTTTTCCATGTGGCCATTCTGATCAATGTGAGGTGATTCCTCATTGTGCATTTGATTTGGGCTTTCTCTAAGGACTAGTGATGCTGAGCATCATTTCGTGTGCTTTCTGGAAATTGCTATGACTTCTTTGGAGAAATCTTCATTTATTCTTTGGTCAATTTATTTCATTGGGCTGTTTGGGTTTTTTTTTTTTTATATCGAGCTGTTACTAGTGGTTTGTATCTGTTGAAGAGAAATTCCCTGTAGGTACCTTTGTTTGCAAGAATTTTGCTTTTCCATTCTGTGGGTTGTCTTTTTCTTTCACTGATGGTTTCATTTGCTGTGCAGATGCTTTTAATGTTTATTATGTCCCATTTGTTTATTTCTGTTTTGTTTTCAGGATTCTAAGAGGTAGATCAAAAAAGAACTTGCTGCATTTTATGTCAAGGTATGTGCTCTTTTCCTCAAGAGTTTTATAGTATCTGTCCTTTTATTTAGACCTTTCATCTATTTGGAGTTTATTTTTGTGTATGGTGTTAGGGAGCATCCGAATTTCATTCTCATTTTCATTGCTAAGTAACCTGCCTGGTGTTCTCCACAGTGGTTGCTCCCAATTTCCATTCCCAGCATCAGTGTAGGAGGGTTCCCTTTGCTCCACACCCTCTCCAGCAATTATTGTTTGTAGAGTTTCCATCTATGGCCATTCTGACTGGTGTGAGGTGATACCTCCTTGAAGTTTTGATTTGCATTTCTCGCATATTTAGCAATCTTGACATCTTTATATGTGATTTTTTAAACAGCGTGAGTTAAACTTACTTATTCAAATTGACTTGTTGAACACCTGCTTTGTTTTTAATATTTTTCTGTTGACCTCCCCTAGAACATTTCTTTAGGGCAGGTGTTTTTTACTTACATCCCACAGTCCTAGTGAATATCACCAAGTGCCAGGGAGCAAAGGTTTCAAAGTTGTTGTTATGGGAAATGGCCACAAGGCGGCAGCGTGTCTTTCCACGTGTTTGCTGGGGGAACCAGAGCCTTAGGGAAAGTTCTGTTCCTGGATTGTCAATTAAAGTCGAATGTGCTAGAAGAAACATGCAAGGTTTATGTCCCATACCGTCTTCCTTCCTTACCCCTATGCCCCGGACACATCCCAACTCCTGCACCATTCTGTGGAAGGAGCTTTCATCATAGGTGGGGTGACCCTAAGGAAGGAAGCTGGAGGTGGGAACCCCATCACCTGGAGACATGGAGTCAAGGGGGATTTCCAAAGCTCTTCCAGCCCAGAAGATCCACCTCCTTTGGGTGCAGTGGGTGTAGTTTCACTGCAGACGGTCCTGCCTGGATCTGGAAGTTGTGGGCCAGTGCAGAGGGGAACAGGCACACCAAGCCCATGGGCAGGGCTCATTGACTGGCACATCCTCCCCACCTCCCTCAGTCCCAGGACAACCCATCCAAGGGACTCAAGCCTGTCTAGGATTCAGGGATGTGGAAGCAGCCCAGGTCACTAAGGCCTGAAAGGAATAGAGTTAGCATTTTTGTGACATGTATTTTGTATTGGTGTAGATGTGACCTACAGTGTTGTAGAGAGTGTTTAGTTTTTTTTTGTTTGTTTCAGGTGTCCAGCAACATGATTCACTCATGCATAGCCATGTACATGTTCTTTTCGGGGTTCTATTATGCAGTGTTGAGTAGGGCTTCTTGTCCTATAGTGGGGTTCTTGTTGATTATTTTATAGAGTCATGTTTGTGTATATTCATCTCCATCTTCTCATTTCTTTTGCCCACTACCTTTCCATTTTGGTAGCCATAGGTGGTTTGCTATGTTGTGAGGGTGTTTCTGTTTGGTTCCGTTCTGTTTCATTCAGTCGCTCAGTTGTGTCCGACTCTTTGCGACCCCGTGGACTGTAGCCTACCAGGCTTCTCCATCCATGGGATTCTCCAGGCAAGAATACTGGAGTGGGTTACCATTTCCTTCTCCAAGAAGTTCATTTGTATCCAATTTTAGAATCCACCTCCAGGAGATATCATATGCTTGTCTTCCTTACATCACATTGTATGATCATCTCTGCTTCTTTCCTTGTTGCTGGACATGGTGTGCTGTCACCCTCTCTATGGCTGAGCAATATTGCCTCGTGTGTGTGTACCCTGCCTGGTTTACCCATTCACCTGTTGTTACCCACTTAGGCTTCATCCGTGTCTTTGCTCTTGTACATAGTGCTGCTATGAACACTGTGGCACAAGTGTCTTTTACCACTGTGGTTTCTTGGGATTTGTGCCCAGGAATGGGATTGCTGGGCCTCTTGGTACTTCTTTGTTCACTTTTTCATGAACCTTTGTCCTGTTCTCATTTGTGGATTTACTGGCTTTCATTTCCACCAACAGGGAGGAGGGTTCTTTTCTTTCATTCCCTCTCCAGCACTTATTGCTGTAGATTTTCTATACTGGCTGTTCTGACGTGTGTGAGGAGATGCAGCTTCTGATTCACAGTTCTGTAATACTTACAGATGCTGAGTATCTTTTCATGTGCTTCATGGCCATTTCTATGTCCCCTTTGGAGAAAGGTCCATTTAAATATTGTGTCCCTATTTGACGGGTGCTTCCTTGATATCAAGGTGCATGAGCTGTTGATATGTTTGGGAGAGAAGTTCCTCATGGGTGTCTTTCTTTGCACATATCAGTTCCATTATGAGGTTTGTCTTTCTGTTGTGTTTATGGTTTCCTCTGCTGTGCCAGCACTCTTTTTAAAATTAATTTATTTATTTTAATTGGAGCCTAATTACTTTACATTATTGTATTGGTTTTTGCCATACATTGACATGAATCTGCCCTGGGTGTACATGGTTCCCCATCCTGAACCCCCCCTCCCACTTCCCTCCCCATCCCACCCGTGTGGTTCATCCCAGTGCACCATCCCAGAGCTCCCTGTCTCATGCATCAAACCTGGACTGAGCATTTGTTTCACATATGATAATATACACGTTTCAACGCTACCCTCTCGAATCATCTCACCCTCGCCCTCTCCCACAGAGTCCAAAAGACTGTTCTTTACATCTGTGTATCTTTTGCTGTCTCGCATACAGGATCATCATTACCATCTTTCTAAATTCCGTACATATGCATTAGTATACTGTACTGGTGTTTTTCTTTCTGGCTTACTTCACTCTATAATAGTCTCCAGTTTCATCCACCGCATTAGGACTGATTCAAAGGCATTCTTTTTAATGGTTGAGTAATATTCCATTGTGTATATGTACCACAGCTTTCTTATCCATTTGTCTGCCAAAGGGTAACCAGATTGCTTCCATGCCTTGGCTATTGTAAACAGTGCTGCGATGAACATTGGGGTATACGTGTCTCTTTCAATTCTGGTTTCCTCTGTGTGAATGCCCAGGAGTGGGATTGCTGGGTTGTATGGCAGTTCTATTTCCAGGTTTTTGAGGAATCTCCACATTGTTCTCCATAGTGGTTGTACTAGTTTGCATCCCACCAACAGTGTAAGAGGGTTCCCTTCTCTCCACACCCTCTCCAGCATTTATTGCATGTAGACGTTTGGATAGCAGCCATTCTTACTGGTGTGAAATGGTACCTCATTGTGGTTTTGATTTGCATTTCTCTGATAATAAGTGATATTGAGCATCTTTTCATATGTTTGTTAGCCATCTGTATGTCTTCTTCGGAGAAATCTCTGCTTAGTTCTTTGGCCCAACTTTTGATTGGGTCATTTATTTTTCTGGAATTGAGCTGCAGGAGCTGCTTGTATATTTTTTAGATTAATTCTTTATCAGTTGATTCATTTGCTATTATTTTCTCCCATTGTGAAGTACGTCTTTTCACCTTGCTTATAGTTTCCTTCGTTGTGCAAAAGTTTTTAAGTTTAATTAGGTCCCATTTGTTTATTTTTGCTTTTATTTCCATTACTCTGGGAGGTGAGTCATAGAGGATCCTGCTGTGATTCATGTCAGAGACTGTTTTGCCTATGTTTTCCTCTAGGAGTTTTATAGTTTCTGGTCTTACGTTTAGATCATTAATCCATTTTGAGTTTATTTTTGTGTATGGTGTTAGGAAGTGTTCTAGTTTCATTCTTTTACAAGTGGCTGACCAGTTTTCCCAGCACCACTTGTTAAAGAGATTGTCTTTTCTCCATTGTATATTCTTGCCTCCTTTGTCAAAGATAAGGTTTCCATAGGTGCGTGGGTTTGTCTCTGGGCTTTCTATTTTGTTCCATTGATCTATATTTCTGTCTTTGTGCAAGCACCATACTGTCTTGATGACTGTGGCTTTGTAGTATAGACTGAAGTCAAGCAAGTTGATTCCCCCAGTTCCATTCTTCTTCCTCAAGATTGCTTTGGCTATTCGAGGTTGTTCGTATTTCCATACAAATTGTGGAATTATTTGTTCTAGTTCTCTGAAAAATACTGTTGGTAGCTTGATAGGGATTGCATTGAATCTATAGATTGCTTTGGGTAGCATGTGCCAGCACTTTTAAGGGGAATTAGGTCCCATTTATTTACTTTTGTTTTATTTTTCATGATTCTAAGAGGTGAAGAAAGCTGACTGCCGAAGAATTGATGCTTTTGAACTGTGGTGTTGGAGAAGACTTTTATGAGTCCCTTGGACTGCAAGGAGATCCAACCAGTCCATTCTAAAGGAGATCAGTCCTGGGTGTTCATTGGAAGGACTGATGCTAAAGCTGAAACTGCAATACTTTGGCCACCTCATGTGAAGAGCTGACTCACTGGAAAAGACTCTGATGGTGGGAGGGATTGGGGGCAGGAGGAGAAGGGGACGACAGAGAATGAGATGGCTGGATGGCATCACCGACTCTGTGGACATGAGTTTGAGTGAACTCCGGGAGTTGGTGATGGACAGGGAGGCCTGGCGTGCTGTGATTCATGGGGTTGCAAAGAGTCGGACATGACTGAGTGACTGAACTGAACTGAACTGAAGAGGTGGGTCAAAGAAAACCTTGCTTCATTTTATGTCAAAGTGTGTTCTATGTTTTCCCTGAAACATTTCACATTATCTGTCCTTTTGTTTAGGTCTTTAATATTTGGAGTTTATTTTTGTATATGATGTTAGGCAGTATTCTAATTTCATTCTCATGAGCATTATTAAAAACCTGCCTGCACACTGTTCTTCATAGTGGCTGCTACTAATTCACCTTTTCACTAACAGTGTGGGAGGGTTTCCTTTTTTCCACACTTTCTCCAGCATTTATTGTTTATCAATTTTTGGACATTGGTCATTGTGAAACATGTGAGGAAATACATCATTGTAGTTTTGATTTGCACGTATCATATTTAGTGACGTTGACATCTTTTTGTGTGATTCTTTCAAAGGGTGTGCATTAAAATTACCTCTTGAAATTGGCCACTTGAATTTGGGCCTTGTTTTGAAATATTTGTTCAGTGACAGCTAGGATATTTCCTGAAAGCAGGTGTTTTTCACTTACAGCCCCTTGATCCTTGTACACACCAGCGGCCCTCAGCAGTGGCCACAGGAATGGAAAAGGTCGGTTTTCATTCCAATCCCAAAGAAAGGCAATGCCAAAGAATGCCCACTACCGCACAATTGCACTCATCACACACACTAGTAAAGTAATGCTAAAAATTCTCCAAGACAGTCTTCAGCAATAAGTGGACCATGAACTTCCAGACGTTCAAGCTGGATTGAGAAAAGGCAGAGGAAACAGAGATCAAATTGCCAATATCCTCTGGATCATTGGAAAAGCAAGAGAGTGCAGAAAAACATCTACTTCTGCTTTATTGACTACGCCAAAGCCTTTTACTGTGTGAATCACAACGAATGGTGGACAATTCTTCAAGAGATGGGAATATCAGACCACCTGACCTGCCTCTTGAGAAACCTGTATGCAGGTCAAGAAGCAAAAGTTAGAACTGGAAGTGGAAAAATAGACTGGTTCCAAGTTGGGAAATGAATATGTCAAGACTGTCTATTGTCACCCTGCTTATTTAACTTATATGTAGAGTACATCATGATAAACGCTGGCTGGAATCAAGATTGCCGGGAGATATATCAATAACCTCAGACATGCAGATGACACCACCCTTATAGCAGAAACTAAACAGGAGGCTCCTGATGAAATTCAAAGAGGAGAGTCAAAAAGTTTGCCTAAAACTCAACATTCAGAAAACTGAGATCATGGCATTTGGTGCCATCACTTCATGGGAAATAGATAGGGAAACAGTGGAAACAGCAGCTGACTTTATTTTGGGGGACTCCAAATTCACTGCAGATGGTGACTACAGTCATGAAACTAAAAGACACTACTCCTTGGAAGAAAAGATATGATCAACCTAGACAGCATATTAAAAACCAGAAACATTACTTTGCCAATAAAGGTCCATCTCGTCAAAGCTATGGTTTTTCCAGTAGTCACGTGTGGATGACAGAGTTGGACTATAAAGAAAGCTGAGCACCGAAGAATTGATGCTTTTAAACTGTGGTGTTGGAGGAGACTCCTGAGAGTCCCTTAGACAACAAGGAGGTCCAACCAGTCTCAGTTCAGTTCAGTCGCTCAGTCATGTCCGACTCTTTGCGACCCCATGAACCACAGTGCGCCAGGCCTCCCTGTCCATCACCAACTCCCGGAGTTTACCCAAACCCATGTCCACTGAGTCAGTGATGCCATCCAACCATCTCATCCTCTGTCGCCCCCTTCTCCTCTCGCCTTCAATCTTCCCTAACATCAGGGTCTTTTCAAACGAGTCAGCTCTTCACACCAGGTGGCCAAAGTATTGGAGGTAGAAGGAGAAGGAGAAAACAGAGGCTGAGATGGTGGGATGGCATCACCGACTCGATGGACATGAATTTGAGTAAGCTCCAGGAGTTGGTGATGGACAGGGAAGCCTGGCATGCTGCACTCCATGGAGTCACAGTCGGACACGTCTGAGCAAGTGAACGGAACTGAGCACTGCTTTTCTTGGCGTTGTTAAATTAAAAGGCCACAAGGGGGCAGCACTTCTTCATGTTCCACTGTTTTTTTTCCGGTAATTTCCTTGTTATTTTATGTTGTAATATTGTTGATTTCTGATGTGTTTGTTTCAGCTGTACAGATACATGATTCAGATATTCATAGATGTTATTTATTCTCTTTGCATTCATTTTCATGTATAGGTGATTACAGTGTGTTCATCAACTTTCCTATGCTATTCAGTAGTTACTTTTTGATCATCTATTTGCTATGTATTAGTGTGTATATGTTAATTCCAAACTCTTAATTTCTCCCACTGCTTCTGAAGGTTGGGGGCTCTGCAGAGGGCAACAGGCACTCCTGGTCCATTGTGGAGGCGCGTGGCCTGCTACATGCCCCCAGCTCCCTCAACCCCAGGACACGCCAGCCTTGGCCAATCAGACAATCACACAAGCCAATCAGGCTCCAAGGATGAGACACCAGCCCAGGTCACTATGGCCTGAGGGGGATAGAATCAACATTTCTTCTTCCATATATTTCTGTTTTTACACTGTGATCTGAACTGGAGTATACAGGTGAATTACAATTTTGTGGGGCTCTTTTTGCTTTTCAATCTAATGCAACTTGATTTTCTTGGTGACCAGAAGTTTCTTTTCTAAATTTGTTAGGCTGTGTTTCTTTAGGAAAGAACCTCGTTTGTATCCATTTTGGGGTTACACCTAGAGGTGATATCATATGATAGTTGTCTCTCCCTTCTCCCTTACTTCACTCGGAATGATCATCTACTTTATTTCCTGTGGCTGGACCTGCCATTATTTCCTACTTCCTTATTGTTGAGAAATGTTGCATTGCATACATGTGTCCCATCTTCTGCTTCCATTCGTCTGTGATTTCTACATTTAGCTTACTTTCCAGACTTGACTATAGTACCCTGTTGGGCCGAGATTGCAGGGGTTCCTGTGTCTTTTCAATTTTTTTTTTCCTCTGGGTTTATGCCCAGGTGTGGGACTGCTGAGTCCTATGGTACTTGTGTTGCAGTGAAAAGGGAAAAAGGACGAACCTACTGCAGTTAAAAAGAAAAAAAAAAAAAAAACAGAAAAGAGAGAGAGAAATGAATTTTTCTTTTTCCCCTTCCTGAGAACAAAGGAAAGAAAGAGAACTGTGAACAGACCTGAACGTTCCTAGATTTTTTTTTTTTTTTTTTACTTTAACCACTCCTAGCTTTGCAAGTCTGTGGCCAAGTTTGCTTTCCTACCCCTAACTCTGTAGGAACTACACTGTGCCCTATGTAAAATCTCCTCTATACTGGGAACAGTTAAATCATACTAAGGATAATCAGTCTAATAACATAAAAACCTAGGCTGGGTGCCTTATAACAATGCCAGTATATAGTTTCCCTAAAAAATAAGGATTGGTATGGAACAAACTAAGTCAGATGACTTACATATATACTGGGCTAAGTATAATGGAAATTCTTGACTTAAGTTCTTACTGATGACCTTATCATTATTGCTAGTTATATTGTTTTCTATATTGCCTGTTTCAAAAGTGTTCTCCTGAGCCTATTATACAGAGTGAAGTAAGTCAGAAAGAGAAATACCAATATAGTATATTAAAGCATACGTATACAATTTAGGAAGATGGTAATGACGACCCTATACGCAAGGCAGCAAAAGAGACACAGATGTAAAAACAGATTTTTGGACTCTATGGGAGAAGGTGACGGTGTGATGATTTGAGAGAATAGCCTTGAAATGTGTATTACCATATATAAAATAGATGACCACTGCAAGTTTGATCCATGAAGCAGGGCACTCAAAGCCAGTGCTGCGGGACAACCCAGAGGGATGGCAGGGGGAGGGAAGAGGGAGGGTTTCGGAGTGGGGACACATGTGCACCCATGGCTGATCCGTGTTGATGTGTGGCCAAAAGCCACCGCAATATTGTAAAGCAATTATACTCCAATTAAAATAATTGATTTTTTTACAGAATTTTTTTTAAAGTGTTGTCCTCTACATTCCCAAGTGTGTGACAAAATGGTTATGTAATGCCCCCAAACTGGCCAGATTCATGATCCTGGAGAGGCTCTGCCATGTACCGCTGAAGCCACTGACCTTTAACACCCCCTGAAAGGAGTTCAGGGTGGAAATTAGGAATGAGGCACTCTGTGCTCCGAAAAAAACTGCAGAAAAGGCCTTCAGATAGTTGGGCACTCTGCAGAGGAAATCTTTATGGCCTTTGATTCTTGTATCTTAAACCTAGAGAAACACTAACATCACTGATTGCGACAGCCACTTTGGCTATTAAGGAAAAATCTACAGTTTAAGTCAAAACAGAGAAAATCACTAGGTGACACTGTGGTGTGATTTCAGAGAGGTCCTGGTGTCGTTGAGAACGTGAGTTTTCTGAACTGTGTAAGACTTAGAATGCCCTCAGCCATTCTGAAAAGCAGGTCTGCTAACAGCAGGTGACACACTCTTACTCTTTAAAGGCCTCTTCTTGTAACTGTTATATGTTTAGACAAGGAAATTGCTCTGGATCCTATGCTGACAAGAAAAAATACGTGTAATGACCAATAGCCACATTAAAGATTAAGACCTACCTAGATAAACCTAAACAACTGGCAACCTGGCTACAAGTCCCCTCAAAGTGTTAAGTCTAAATTAGGATTCAGGCTCAATTTCAGGTTTAATTTTTTCTAATTTGTCTATTAATGTTCAGATTGTCATTCCTCAGACTGTTTCTGAGTCCTAATGGCTCCAGCCCTTTGGACAGGATGGCGCAAGTGCTGACCCTGTCTGGACCACAGTCAAAATTGCCATCAAATGTAACTTGGTTCTTACTCGTTCTTTGAGCCCTAGTTACAATAACTCTTTTACTGATCTACAGCCTCTGTTTTCTTAACTTGTCTCCTCCAGATGACAACAGATTTATATCAAGATAATAATGATGGGGAGAGAAAACCCAAGTCCCCAAAGTGCTTACAGCCACTCCTCTGAACAGATCCTGTGGGAATAACCACAAAAGTCACCCTGGGGCCCCTTAATCAAACAGGTGAGAGCTCCATGACCCCGATTAGACAGGGTCTCTGAGTCCCATGTCAGCATTCAATTTGCTGTGAAAGACTGACCTTCTGTCCCTCGTCACCCCAATAAAGATTTCTTGGGGTTCACATCTCTCAAGGAAAAATTGAAGTAGGAGAAAGATGGGCCCCTGGGCTGAAGAAAAGATGGGCCCCTGGGCTGAACAGTTGGTGATTGTCAAACAGAGCAAAACAGAGGTTTTGTCCTCAGGCAAACAAGAACAAGAATGGCACCTATTTAAGTTTTCACTGATGGGGAGGAAATAAAATGACAGGGGAATTTGTTGCAGTGAAAAGGGGAAAAAAAAAAAAAAGTGAGTTTTTTTCTTCTTTCCTGAGAACAAAGTAGCTAAATGGAACAGTGAGCAGGCCTGAGCGTTTCTAGTTGGTTTTCTCTTTCAATTTTACTTTAGCTGCTCCTAGCTCTGCGTGTCGGAGAAGGCGATGGCACCCCACTCCAGTACTTTGCCTGGAAAATCCCATGGACGGAGGAGCCGGGTAGGCTGCAGTCCATGGGGTCGAGAGTAGTCGGACACGACTGAGCGACTTCACTTTCACTTTTCACTTTCATGCATTGGAGAAGGAAATGGCAATCCACTCCAGTATTCTTGCCTGGAGAATCCCAGGGATGGGGGAGCCTGGTGGGCTGCCATCTATGGGGTCGCACAGAGTCGGACACAACTGAAGTGACTTAACAGCAGCAGCAGCAGCTCTGGGTGTCTGTAGCTTGGTTGACTTTCCTGCCCCCTCACTCTGCAGGAGCCACGCTCCACACCTATTGTCCTTCGATTACCCTAACCACGCCTTTCCCCTTGCAGTTACACATCAGAAAGAAGGCTGCAGAGCCACTGGCCTGCCAGACTCAATTACTGGGTTACTGCTGCTGCTGCTGCTGCTAAGTCACTTCGGTCGTGTCCAACTCTGTGTGACCCCATAGCCTGTGACTATTTTTTGACACGATTCTAACACATTTATTCCTCATCACCAACTCGTCACTGTGAGCCCTTGCCTTATATAAGCTGCTGGAGTCCTCGTGGAGGGGGTGTGGCACAGTTTTTGAGGCATGAGCCTGTGTTCCCCTCTCCACTGACTGAGGATTAAAGCCACCTTTCTATTCCTCCAAGCTTTGTCTCCGTATTTTTTTGAATACGGTGAACAGAGAAAGCCAAGATTTTGGCCAGCAACACTTGTGTGTTATTTTTGAGTGACCCTCTACACATTCTCCTGAGTATATTGCGAACAAGAGTGCAGGAGGGTTTCTTTCTCTCCACACCCTCTCGAGCATTTATTCTTTAAGATGTTTTGAGGTGGCCAATCTGATGAATGTGAGTGCTTACCTCCTTGGACTTTTTATTTTTATTTCTCTAGTCATTAGTGATGCTGAACATCTTTTCATGTGCCTATCTGCTCTCTGTAAGTTTTCCTTGGAGAAACATCCATTTCAATCTTTGGCCCATTTTTTTTTTTTTTCTTGGTTTGTATGTATTTTTTATATTGAGCTACACAAGCTGTTTGTATGTTTTGGAGATGAATTCCTTATGGGTCTCTTCCTTGCAAATAGTTCTTTCTATTCTGAGGGTTGTACTTGTCTTTCCTTGAGGGTTTCCTTTTGGTATGCAAAAGCTTTTAAGGTTAATTCGGTCTCATTTTCTGATTTGTGGTTTATTTTTCATTTTTCTAAGAGGTGGATCCACAAAGAACTTGCTGCATTCATGTCAAATTGTGTCCTATTTATATCTTTCTGAAGAATTTCATACTATCCATCCTTACAATTAGATTTTAAAATCTATTTGGAGTTTATTTTTGTGTATGGTGTTAAGGGGCATTCTAACCTCTTTCTCATTTCATGGCTGAAGGAAGCTTCACAATGTCCTCCATAGTGGCTGTTACCGATTTACATTCCAAGCATCAGTGGAGGAGGGTTCCTTGTCTGCACACCCTTTCCAGCAGTTGCTGTTTTTAGAGTGTTTGACATGGTCCTTCTGACTGGTGCGATGTGATACCTCGCTGTATTTTAGATTTGTATTTCTCTAATAAATAGTGATGTTGACATCTTTTCTTGTAATTATTTTAAAGGGTATGAGTTAAACTTAATTCTTGAAATTGGCTTCATTAATGCCTGCCTTATTTTGAATTCTTTTCCGATGACCACCCCTAAGGCATTTCTCCATGCCTTAGGAGGGCAGGTGTTTTTTACTTTGTGAAATGTGAATATCTCCTGCCATATTCATAAATGTGAAACATCACAGACATTAGTGATTTCTGGTGTCCAAATGTGAATGAGGGCTCCCCAAACGGCAACCCAGAGGATGCTGTCAGCCCCCACGGTGATAGCCGAGGAGCTGGGGTAATGCAGGAACAAGGTGAACAAGGAAGCAGGATTGGCCCCAGACGGCTGAGGTGATTATGAAAGGAATGAATTCAGTGAGCCCAGAGGCTTGCGTCTTCCCAAACACAGAAGGCTAAATTCCTTAACTGGATATCTGATTTTTGCTGTTCAGACCGCCTGCTTCCCTTGTTGTAAACTTGTATAGCCTGACTTCCACCCCACCCCCCGCCCCTGCCTCCTTGAATCAGTTTTCTCAGAGCTACTGAGACGCTGTCTCCCAGACCTGGAGTTGTAAACATTCCCACCAAGTAAAATAACTTTCTCCTTTCAGGTTGACTGTATTTTTTAGTTGACAATATACAGACCTTGAATCCTTACGTAAATGCCTGGCAGCACCGCTCTTCATGGTGGTGTTACAGAAAATGGCCACAAGGCGGCAGAAATTCTCCATGCTGCACTCTTTTCTTAAACCTGTAGTTTCCTTACTTTCTATTGGATATAATTGATTTCTAATGTGTTTGTTTCCAATGTACAGGAACTAGATTCAGTTACTTTAATACCTAGACATTTATCTATTCTCTTTTGGTTTCTTTTTCACATGTACATGATCACAGTGTGTTCAGTAAACACTATGTTATTCAATAAGTACTTTTTGATCATCTATTTGATATATATTATCAAGGTTGTATATTGTCACCCTGCTTATTTAATTTATATGCAGAGTACATCATGAGGAACGCTGGGCTGGAAGAAGCACAAGATGGAATCAAGATTGCTGGGAGAAATATCAATAACCTCAGATATGCAGATGACACCACCCTTATGGCAGAGAGTGAAGAGGAACTAAAGAGCTTCTTGATGAAAGTGAAAGAGGAGAGTAAAAGGTTGGCTTGAAGCTCAACATTCAGAAAACAAAGATCATGGCATCTGGTCCCATCACGTCATGGGAAATAGATGGGGAAACAGTGTCAGACTTTATTTTTTGGGCTCCAAAATCACTGCAGATGCTGATTGCAGCCAGGAAATTAAAAGATGCTTACTCCTTGGAAGGAAGGTTATGACCAACCTAGACAGCATATTAAAAAGCAGAGACATTACTTTGTCAACAAACGTCCATCTAGTCAAGGCTATGGTTTTTCCCGTGGTCATGTATGGATGTGAGAGTTGGACTGTGAAGAAAGCTGATTGCTGAAGAATTGATGCTTTTGAACTGTGGTGCAGACTCTTGAGAAGACTCTTGAGAGTCCCTTAGACTGCAAGGAGATCCAACCAGTCCATTCTAAAGGAGATCGATCCTGGGTGTCCATTGGAAGGACTGATGCTAAAGCTGAAACTAATACTTTGGCCACCTCATGCAAAGAGTTGACTCACTGGAAAAGAGTCTGATGCTAGGAGGGATTAGGGGTGGGAGGAGACGGGGACAACAGAGAATGAGATGGCTGGATGGCATCACCGACTCTGTGGACATGAGTTTGAGTGAACTCCGGGAGTTGGTGATGGACAGGGAGGCCTGGCGTGCTGTGATTCATGGGGTCGCAAAGAGTCGGACACGACTGAGAGACTGAACTGAACTGAATGTGTATAGGTTAATTCCAATCCCTTCAATTATCCCTCCTGTGTCTGGAGGGCAACAGGCACCCCAGGTTCGTCGTGGAGGTACACATGCCCCCAGCTCCCTCAGCCCCAGGACACTCCAGTCTTGGGACTCAAGCTAATCATGCTCCAGGAATATGACACCAGCCCAGGTCACTGTGTCCTGAGGGAAATAGAGTCACTATTTCTTTTTGACTTTTGCTGTTTGTATCTCATCATTTGAACTGGAGTATATAGGTGAATTACAGTCTTGTGGGTGGCTTTTTTTCCTTCTACCACAACTAGTTTCACTTCTATTAACACATACTGAGATTTTTTCCATATAGGTTATTACAGAATGTGGAATAAGTGTCCTTGTGTTATACAGTGGATCCTGGTCATTTATTTTATAAATAGTAGTATGCATATATTAGTCTGAAGCAACTCATTTCTCCATGCCCACATCTTTATATCCTGACGATTAGAAGTTTCTAGTCTGTGAGGCTCTGTCTGTGGGCAAGAAGTTCAATTGTACCCATCTTCAGATTACATCTGTCCTATGGTACTGATACTTGTCTCTCCGGTGTCCCTTACTTCACTCGCACGGATCATCTCTGCTTCCTCTCCTGTGGCCTGCCTTGGCATTATTTCCTACTTCTTTATGGCTGAGAAGTATTGCATTGTGTTCATGTATACCATCATCTGCATCAGTTCAACTGTGTTGCTACAATTCGCTTGATTTCCAGTCTTGGCTCTTGTACCTTGCTGCTACTGCTAAGTCACTTCAGTCGTGTCCGACTCTGTGTGACCCCATAGATGGCAGCCCACCAGGCTCCCCATCCCTGGGATTCTCCAGGCAAGAACACTGGAGTGGGTTGCCATTTCCTTCTCCAACGTGTGAAAGTGAAAAGTGAAGTCGCTCAGTCGTGTCCGACCCTTAGCGACCCCACAGACTGCAGCCTACCAGGCTGCTCCATCCACGGGATTTTCTAGGCAAGAGTACTGGAGTGGCTCGCCATTGCCTTCTCCGATTGTACCTTAGGGGGTACAATAAAATCACAGGGTTACCCATCTTTTTTTTTTTTTCAATATTCTGGCTGTATTCTTAAACCCCACCCCAGTTCAAACATAAGATACAACCTGGCTCAGGCTCCAGGGATGGGATAGCAGCCCAAAGCAGGGAGGTTGCAGGGAATAAATTCAGTTCAGTTCACTCGCTCAGTCGTGTCTATTTGCGACCCCATGAATCACAGCACGCCAGGCCTCCCTGTCCATCACCAACTCCCAGAGTTCATTCAAACTCATGTCCACCGATTTGGTGATGCCATCCAGCCATCTCATTCTCTGTCGTCCCTTCTCCTCCTGCCCCCAATCCCTCCCAGCATCAGAGTCTTTTCCAATGAGTCATCTCTTCGCATGAGGTGGCCAAAGTATTGGAGTTTCAGCTTTAGCATCAGTCCTTCCAATGAACACCCTGGATTGATCTCCTTTAGAATGGACTATATCTCCTTGTATCTCCTTTAGAATGGACTGTATCTCCTTGTATCTCCTTTAGAATGGACTGTATCTCCTTTAGAATGGACTGTATCTCCTTGTATCTCCTTTAGAATGGACTGTATCTCCTTGTATCTCCTTTAGAATGGACTGTATCTCCTTTAGAATGGACTGTATCTCCTTTAGAATGGACTGTATCTCCTTGTATCTCCTTTAGAATGGACTGTGTCTCCTTGTATCTCCTTTAGAATGGACTGTATCTCCTTGTATCTCCTTGCAGTCCAAGGGACTCTCAAGAGTTTTCTCCAACACCACAGTTCAAAAGCATCAATTCTTCAGCAATCAGCTTTCTTCACAGTCTAACTCTCACATCCATACATGGCCACTGGGAAAACCATAGCCTTGACTAGATGGACCTTTGTTAGCAAAGTAATGTCTCTGTTTTTAATATGCTATCTAGGTTGGTCATAACTTTCCTTCCAAGGAGTAACTGTCTTTTAATTTCATGGCTTCAATCAGCATCTGCAGTGATTTTGGACCCCCCCCAAAAAAAGTCTGACACTGTTGACACTGTTTCCCCATCTATTTCCCATGAAGTGAATGGGACCAGATGCCATGATCTTTGTTTTCTGAATGTTGAGCTTCAAGCCAACTTTTTCATTCTCCTCTTTCACTTTCATCAAGAGGCTCTTTAGTTCCTCTTCACTCTCTGCCATAAGGGTGGTGTCACCTGCATATCTGAGGTTATTGATATTTCTCCCAGCAATCTTGAGTCCATCTTGTGCTTCTTCCAGCCCAGCGTTCCTCATGATGTACTCTGCATAAAAGTTAAATAAGCAGGGTGACAATGTACAGCCTTGATGTACTCCTTTTCCTATTTGGAACCAGTCTGTTCCATGTACAGTTCTAACTTTTGCTTCCTGACCTGCATCTAGGTTTCTCAAGAGGCAGGTCAGGTGGTCTGGTATCCCCATCTCTTTCCGAATTTTCCACAGTTTATTGTGATCCACACAGTCAAAGGCTTTGACATAGTCAATAAAGCAGAAATAGATGTTTTGCTGGAACTCTCTTGCTTTTTCCATGATCCAGCTGATGTTGGCAATTTGATCTCTGGTTCCTCTGTCTTTTCTAAAACCAGCTTGAACATCTGGAAGTTCACGGTTCACGTATTGCTGAAGCCTGGCTTTGAGAATTTTGAGCATGACTTTACTAGCATGTGAGATGAGTGCAATTGTGCGGTAGTTTGAGCAGTCTTTGGCATTGCCTTTCTTTGCGATTGGAATGAAAACTGACCTTTTCCAGTCCTGTGGCCACTGCTGAGATTTCCAAATTTGCTGGCATATTGAGTGCAGCACTTTCACAGCATCATTTTTCAGGATTTGAAGTAGCTCAACTGGAATTCCATCACCTCCACTAGCTTTGTTCATAGTGATGCTTCCTAAGGCCCACATGACAATTAGGCACTGATTTTTTTTCTTTTTGTCTTGGACATGCTGAAGTTATGTTGGAGTGCAGTTAATTTGCAGTTTTGTGCCTCCTGATAGTGTACAACTGCCTGATTCAGTTATGACAGCGTATCTGTTCCTCCTAGTATTCTTTAGCCACAGAGATGATTGCATAAGCTCAAGCAAAGATCCACTTGCTGAACATCAGGTCCTTCTTGAGCATCTTGACAGCTACAGATTTCTGTGTATGTATGGAAGGAAGGAAAGAGATAATCCTTTTGGATTATCTAATCCAGCTATTTATTTCTGTGTATATGTAAGTCCCTACCTCCAAATTCATCCCTGCCCTTTCTTCTTTTTTTTTTTTTTTTTTTACTTTCTTTTTTTTCACTGTGTTTGAATTCTCAGAGTCCCTTTTTGGGTTTTAACTTAATTCCTTTGTATCTGTTTTTTATTTTTCCTACAAGGGACATCAAAGGCTGTTGCCTTCCCAGTTTGGCTGATTTCACTTAGAGTATGACCCTTCAAGGTCTATCCTTCTAGCAACCAGTGGCATAATTTCATAATTTCAGTGGTGGTTTTTCATGGCTGAGTAACCATCCATCCTCTATATGTAACATATCTTCTTTAACCTTCAATCTTGCAGGTTTTGTTTTGGCTGTTGCAAGTAGAGCTGCAGTGAAGGTTGGGGTGCACGTGTTTTTTGAATGATGACTTTCTCGGAATATCGGCCCAGGTGTGGGGATGTCTGATCCTAGGACTGGCTTCCTTGATAGGTTTTTGTTTTGTTTTGTTTTTTGTTACATGTGGAGGCCATGCTTTCTAGGGGCTGTTGTCAAGTCTATTTCCACTGAACATGCAGTGGGGTCACCTCACCTGCCAGCTCCCTTCTGCGTTTATTGCTTGTAGACTTGTGAGGATGGCCAGTCTGACTGATGGGATTCGATTTCTCATTGTTTTGGTTGACATTCCTTCAACAATCAGGTTTGCTGTGCATCTGCTTCTGTGGTGGAGATTTGCCTTTTTATTTATTTTTTTTTTCTTATTTCCTTTACATTAAAGGGTGTGAGGAAAATTTACTGTGGCAATTTTTTCTTGAAACTCTGTTGTGTTTGGAATTTATTTCTGCAACTCCCACCCTGGGAGGTTTCCTGAGGGCAGCTGTCATTAACAAAAATCCCAGGCCTTGTGAATTAGACATGCTGGTCAGCCTCTTTGGTCCAGTTGTACTTACAGGAAATGTTTACAGGCACTTTTTAAAGTTCATCTCTGGTTCCTGGGAAAGTCAGCATCCTGGGCTGTGGATTAGAGTGAATTATACCTAAGGAAACACCTAAGGGCTTGTGTTTCACTACTTTCCCCATAAAGCATCACACACACACACACACACATACATACACCAGACTAATTACTACTGGGTCAACAGCATCCTGCTGATTGTGCTTAGGTGCCTAGGAGGCTGCACTCCAGAAAGAAGGCTTGAGCTGGAATGCCCAGGACCAGGGCATGTTCAAGGTTCATAATATTTGCTCCCAAGTCCCTGGAGGCCTGGATCCCACTGGGGAGTCTGATCCGAGCCAGAACATAGCAGACAGTAGATGTTTAAAAAGAGTTCAATGAAGAGCACCCTGCTAGGCTGTGTCAAACTCACCCCAGTCCAGCAGTGGGACCTAAGCCTGCTTAGGCTCTAGGGATGGCATAGCAGCTCCAGTCAGCGAGGTTGGAGGGAATAAAGTAGGCACTGTTTCTTTTTCCTTCTCTTTAATATCATGCCAATGTTATGTTGCAGTATAGTTGATTTGCAATGTTCTGATTGTTGTCGTATATAGCTGCCTGATTCAGTATAATGTGTCTATGAGATATGTCTATTCTTATTTGCATTATTTTTTGCCATAGAAGGTCAAACAGGGTGATGAGCATCAGATCCTGTTAGATTATGTATCTCACACAGTTTTCTGTGTATACAAAGGAGGAAGGTAGCAGATAATTTCTGCTGATTCTCTCCTAGAGACACAGATTTCCATGTATAGATGAGAGGTACAAATTCCCATGTATATGGGAAAGGAAGGAAGGAAGGAAAGAAGGGAGAAAGGAAGAGAATAATCTTTGGGGATTATGATTACACATACAGGTTTCTATGTCTATGTTAGTTCAGATCTCCTAATTCATTTTCAGGGCCTTCAAATTCTTTTCTTTTTTATTTTTCTTTACTTGGAACCCTTTGTGTTTTAAATCTCAGAGTGTCTTTGGACTCGTAAATTTGGTACTTTGTACATCTATTGATATTTTACCTAGAAGGTACATCACACACTATTGTCTTCCTATGCCTGACTGACTGCTCTTAAAAATGATCCTTTAAGGTCATACCTGTGGACGTGTGACCCCAGCTTCAGGGTCTGGGAAGTGGTTCACCTTGGAGACTGTGAACAAGTAACCCAGTTTCAGGGTCTGGGAGGGGGATCACCCTGGAGACTGTGGACGTGTGACCCCATGTACAGGATCTGGGGGTGGGGTCACCTTCGAGAGTGTTTACATGTGACCTCAGGTGCAGGTGAGGGGTTGTGTGGGTCTCACCCCTCTGCACGAGTCAGGATCGTGTGTACCCAGAGACCGCCTCTCTCCCCTTTTCTTTTAACGTGTCTTGTTCCCCTGAGATTTCCAGCGTCTGAGTTGAGGGAGTTGCCCTGATTTACCTGTGGTCTTTTGTCTGCTCTCGTTGCATTCATATGAGGTCAGGCGCTTTGGGGCAGCTGTGCTCCCAGTTCTACTGAGTGACCAATAGCCCTTGGTGTGCAGCTTCTGAACCCCATTTGAGATCCTGGCCCCGGCACAGTGAAGCCCATCCACTGACCCCACGTTGTGGTGAAGGAAAGGAAGCCTGTGTCGCCGGTGCTGAGCAAGGAGTCCAGAGCAGACCATGCTAAAAAGGCTCACACTCCCTGAGGCTTTCATGGGAAGTTTAAAAACAAGGTAAAGAAGGGGGTTATGGAGTGGGTGATCCGCTCAGGGATCTTCTCCTGATTGGCTGGTGCTGAGGTCATCGGGAGTCAGCATCATCACCTTCTGGTTCTAACAGGTCTGGAGTCTGCATGCTTGTGGGCAGCCTGGAGTCAACTTCTCTACCTGGTGGGGAATCTCAGTATGTATAAAACAGCTCACAGGACACAGCTCAGAATATTATCTACAGCCCTTGAGGAGGAACATAGGTCCTTGACCTCGTTTAATGGCTAAGTTATTATTTTTCTTCTTTAACAGTTTTCCTTTCTTCTGTATGTTCTCACTTCTCTCGTTAAATGTACTCTTTGTAACACAGAGAAGCCTGGGAGTCTAAAGGTTTTCTACTAAAAAACTGGATGCAGGCAGAGGAGAGGACAGGCTATATTTTCCCTTAAGATTTGATTATATATTTTTTTGGATTAATGGATTAATCAATGCTTTGTAGGATCTCCTCTTGTTTTATTCCCATCTCTTCCCAGGAAGGTCAATTTCAGTGATTAAAGGACATGGTACGGACTTCCCTGGTGGTCCAGTGGCTAACAGTCTGCCCTTACAGGTTCATTCCCTGGTCAGAGAACTAGATCCCACATGCCACACCGAAAAGATCCCTTGTGCCAGACTGCCCCAGCCAAGAATTGTGATAAATAAATTACAAATATAAAAATAAAAATTTTTTAATTAAGAATAAAATACTTGGTAAAACCCATATGTAGCCATTCTTGCAAGTCCTTATTCATAGAATACATGGCGATGCTACCTATCTGCAGACAGGATCCCATGACAGTTAGAGAGATGTCACCAGAGAGGCCGTGCCTCTAATACCAGAACTGCAAGAGGCAGTGTTCTTGGTAAACAGGCAGGGTTTGTTATTGCTGAGTTCACTCACTTGTTTTAATCTCTCCTTGAATGTAGTCTGTGGTTGAAACAGAGCAGGACCCTGTCGCCTTGTCCCCTCTCCCCCACCACGTCCTCTGCCTGTCTTTTGTCTGTGGAAAGTTTCAGTCAAATAAATTTAACCAGAGAAATGAGAAATTCTGAAACAAAGGAAAAGAGTCAAGGGAGACTAAACAATAATAATGATGTCATTAAGCATCGTCAAGGACCTTTATTTCTTTCTTTAGGTCTGTAGATAATATCCTGAGCTACATCCTGTGAGCTATCTTATAGAAACCAAAACATCAAGTGGAGAAGTTAACTACATGATGATCAGACTGTACCCAGGACACTAGCTGTCACAATTCAGAGAGCTGGCCACAAAGAAATGGGAACACACTGACCCTGGAGCTGAAGATTAGCTGTACCTGGAACAAGATGATGCTGGTCAGACCACTGATGACCAGTTCCAAGATGACTGTCCGAGCTGACTGTGCTATTTCTGCATGTAGCCCCTCTCCCCTGTTCCCACCCCCTCCCCCGTCTATAAAATCTCTCACCCCCTGCTTTTGGTGATGGGAATGGCCTTTGGACAGATGTCCACCATCCCACTCCTTGCAGTTGCCGGCATCTAAAATACAGCACACTTTCCTTTCCACAAACCTGGCCTGTTAATCGGCTTTTGAGCAACGAGCAGCTAGACCCACGTACTTTTTCAGTAACACGCTAATTCACAATTGCTTTAATAAATAACTAGATATTGATTTAGGTTTATTTTGTACGGATGTGAGAGTTGGACTGTGAAGAAAGCTGATCGCCGAAGAATTGATGCTTTTGAACTGTGGTGCTGGAGAAGACTCTTGAGAGTCCCTTGGACTGCAAGGAGATCCAACCAGTCCATTCTAAGGGAGACTGATCCTGGGTGTTCATTGGAAGGACTGATGCTAAAGGTGAAACTCCAATACTTTGGCCACCTCATGCGACAAGTTGACTCACTGGAAAAGACTCTGTTGCTGGGAAAGGTTGGGGGCGGGAGGGGAAGGGGACGACCGAGATGAGATAGCTGGATGGCATCGCCGACTCTGTGGACATGGGTTTGAGTGAACTCCGGGAGTTGGTGATGGACAGGGAGGCCTGGCGTGCTGTGATTCATGGGGTCACGGAGAGTCAGACACGACTGAGCGACTGAACGGAACGGAATGGATCAGTGAGTATACGCATTCTTATATAAGCTTTATGCATCAGAAACATTTCTTGCTCCTAAAATGAATAGTATTGCTTCTATTAATTAATAAATTCAGTTTGGTTCAGTCACTCAGTGGTGTCTGACTCTTTGTGACCCCAGATATGCAGCATGCCAGGCCTCCCTGTCCATCACCAACTCCCAAGCTTGCTCAAACTCATGTGCATCAAGTCAGTGATGCCATCCAACCATTTCATCCTCTGTCATTCACTTCTCCTGCCTTCAATCTTTCCCAGCATCAGGGTCTTTTCAAATGAGTCAGTTCTTCACATCAGGTGGCCAAAGTATTGGAGTTTCAGCATCAGTCCTTTCAATGAATATTCAGGACTGATTTCCATTAAGATGCAATGGTTTGATCTCCTTGCAGTCCAAGGGACTCTCAAGAGTCTTTTTGGACACCACAGTTCAAAAGCATCAATTCTTTGGTGCTCAGTTCTCTTTATGGTCTAACTCTCACATCCACACATGACTACTGGAAAAATCATAGCTTTGGATAGACGGAAATTTGTCAGCAAAGTAATATCTCTGCTTTATAATATGCTGTCTAGGTTGATTATAGCTTTTCTTTCAAGGTCTTTTAATTTCATGGCTGCAGTCACCATCTGCAGTGACTTGGGAGCCCTCCAAAATAAAGTCTGTCACTGTTTCCTTGTTTCCCCATCTATTTGCCATGAAGTGACGGGACTGGATGCCATGATCTTAGTTTTCTGAATGTTGAGTTTTAAGCTAACTTTTTGACTCTCCTCTTTCAATTTCATCAGGAGTCACCTCTTTATTTTCTTCCCTAAGGGCGGTGTCATCTGAATATCTGAGGTTATTGATATTTCTCCCGGCAATCTTGATTCCAGTGTGTGCTTCATCCAGCCTGGCATAATGTACTCTTTATAGAAGTTAAATAAGCAGGGTGACAATATACAGCCTTGACGTACTCATTTCCCAATTTGGAACCAGTCTATTGTTCTATGTCCGGTTCTAACTGTTGCTTCTTGACCTGCATACAGATTTCTCAGGTAAGGTGGTCTGGTATTCCCATCTCTTGAAGAATTTTCCAGTTTGTTGTGATCCACACAGTCAAAGGCTTTGGCATAATCAATATAGCAGAAGTAGATGTTTTTCCAGAACTCCCTTGCTTTTTCGATGATCCAACAGATGTTGGCAATTTGATCTCTGGTTCCTCTGTCTTTTCTAAAACCAACTTGAACATCTGGAGTGTCATTGTTCATGTATTATTAAAGCCTGGCTGGGAAAATTTTGAGCATTACTTTGCTAGCATGTGAGATGAGTGCAATCGTGCAGTAGTTTGAGAATTTTTTGGCATTGCCTTTCTTTGGGATTGGAATGAAAACTGACCATTTCCAGTCCTGTGGCCACTGCTGAGTTTTCCAAATTTGCTGACATATTGAGTGTGGCACTATAGTAGCATCATCTTTAAGGACTTGAAATAGCTCAACTGGAATTCCATCACCTACACTAACTTTGTTTGTAGTCATGCTTCCTAAGGCCCACTTGACTTTGTACTCCAGCAGGTCTGGCTCTAGGTGAGTGATCACACCATCGTGGTTATCTGGGTCATTAAGATCGTTTTTGTATAATTCTTCTGTATATTCTTGTATAATTAATAAATTAGTCTGGTAATAATTAGGAGTTGATGTATTTATTATTGGTATTTAGGTGATTGTGTGGTTGACCTTGAATGCTTCTTTCATATATGGCTGCTTTTAAACTAACTGTGGTATTGTATATGCTTGTTTTCTAGAGATGTTTGTTGTTGTTTAGTTGTCTAATCATGTCTGACTCTTTGTGACCCCATGGATTCATGGCCTGCCATGCTCCTTTGGCCATGGAGATCCTCCAAGCGAGAACACTGGAGTGGGGAGCCATGCTCTCCTCCAGGGGATCTTCCTGACCCAGGAATCTTCGAGTCCCCTGAATTGGCAGGTGTGTCTTTACCACTGAGCCACCAGGGAAACCCAGAGACATTTGTACCCTGTAACTAAAAACCTGTATCTAAAAACATATCTTTTAAAATAACACTGAAAGTTATGTTAAAAATTATGATTTAAGTAATATTTAAAGTTGAACTAAAGTTCTTTTCTGGACAACCACCTATCACCAGGCCTATAAGTCTTATTATCTCTACTCATAAATCATAGGAGGAGTTGTTGTCGTAAACTGTCCATAAGCAGCTCCTCTGGCTCCAGGATATTTAACTTCTTTCATCATCCTTTATGGCACTTTATCCATAGCACCAGCTATACATTTCCATCTTCTACACATAGATGATAAGTCTTTTATTTACTTATGAGAGTTGAGTCTGGTGGGAAGTTTGGTCTGGTTTTAGCACGAAGTGTTCTGACGTTTAAAATCTCTAGGCTCAGAGAAGGAACAAGATGGCGGAGGAATAGGATGGTGAGACTACTCTCTCCCCCACAAATTCATCAAAAGAACATTTGAACGCAGAGTAAAGTCCACAAAACAACTTCTGAATGCTGGCAGAGGACATCAGGCACCCAGAAAAGCAGCCCATTGTCTTCAAAAGGAAGTAGGAAAAAACATAAAAGATAAAAAGACAGACAAAAGAAGTAAGGACGGAGCTCCATCCCAGGAAGGGAGGCTTTAAAAAGAGAGAAGTTTCCAAATACCAGGAAATACTCTCACTGGAGAATCTGTGGCAAGCCTTGAAACCTCAGAGGGCCACATAACCCTCTTTTTTTTTTTTAAGATTTTTTTAAAACCCACAGATTACCCGCCAAACGGTAACTCCCAGCAGAGAAGCAGCGCAGATGCCTGCATACGCCATTAGCAAGCGGGGGCTGGGCAGGGAGGAGCCGGCTGAACTGCTTAGAGAAAGGACTGGGCTTGAATGCCCCAAGAACAATCTGAGAGAACTGGGGATAGCAAAGCAGACTGAGATAGCTTCCCCACGAAAAGGCAGAAAGCTCTAACCTAAGACTCCACCAGCCCCACTCACAGAACAAAAGACTGAGCAGAGCAAGGCAGCTGCAGTCGGCCCATCCCCCATTCCCCCGCCGAGACAGGCAGGGAGGCCTGCCAGAGCCGGAGGGGGCAACCGCAGCCCCAGAAAGGCCTCCGATACAAACTGCAGGCAAGCTTGTTGCTAATCAAGACTTCTTGGGCTCAGGCTGGTTGATATCCGCCTGAGAAGGTGCACCGGTTGTACACCGAGAAAACCAAGTGGCAGGGACTGGGGAGGCAATAAGTCGCAGCAACCATGCTCGCCATACACCTGGTCACCTGAGCTGCTCGGACCGGGGAAGGCACAAAACGCAAGCCCAACCAAGTCTGCGCCTTTGTGGAGTACCCGAGACCCTGAACTTCTGCCGCTCAGACCTGGGAAGTGCATACAACCCAGCGCCGGCCTCAGACAGTTCCCGGCAGAGCAACCTAGAGCCTGTGCAGTGTAGACTGGGACAACACACGTGCTGTGAGCGGCAGCAAACCCAGTGTGGCCAAGACACTGCGAACACTCCCCACAGATGCTAGAGATATTTGTCTGCAGCGTTCCTCCCTTCCCAGAACAGGACTGAACAACTGAGCCTTAAAAAGTGTCCACCCACCCCCTAGTATCAGGGTGGAAATTAGACACTGAAGAGACCAGCAAACAGAAGCTAAAACAGAGGGAACCACCTTGGAAATGACAGATAGAGTAGTCTAGAGGCTACTCCAAGAATAAGACCAAAAACCAGAAGCAAGAGGCTTAAGCCCGAATCCTGAGAACACCAGAGAACTCCTGACTCCAGGGAACATTAATCGATAGGAGCTCATCAAACGTCTCCATACCTACACTAAAACCAAGCACCATCCAAGGGTCAACAAGTTCCAGAGCAAGACATACCACACAAATTCTCCAGCAACACAGGAAAATAGCCCTGAGCTTCAATATACAGGCTGCCCAAAGTCACTCCAAACCCAATGACATCTCATAACTCATCACTAGACACTTCATTGCACTCCAGAGAGAAGAAATCCAGCTCCACCCACCAGAACACCGACACAAGCTTCCCTAACCAGGGATCCTTGACAAGTCACCCATCCAACCCCACACACAGTGAGGAAACTACATAATAAGGAGAACTCCACAAACTGCTAGAGGAGGGAAAGGCCACCCCAAGCACAGCAATATAAGCAAGATGAAGAGTCAGAGAAATACCCAGCAAGTAAAGGAACAAGATAAATGCCCACCAACACAAACAAAAGAGAAAGATATAGGGAATCTACCTGATAAAGAATTTCGAATTTTGATGGTGAAAATGATTCAAAATCTTGAAAGCAAAATGGAGTTACAGATAAATAACCTGGAGAAAAGGATTGAGAAGATGGAAGAAAGGTTTAATAAGGACTTAGAGGAAATTAAAAAAGAGTCAATATACAATGAATAATGCAATAGATGAGATCAGAAACACTCTGGAGGGAACAAACAGTAGAATAACAGAGGCAGAAGACAGGATAAGCGAGCTAGAAGATAGAATTGTAGAAATAAATGAAACAGAGAGGAAAAAAGAAAAACAAATTAAAAGAAATGAGGACAATATTAGAGACCTCTGGGACAATGTTAAATGCACCAACATTCGAATCATAGGAGTCCCAGAAGAAGAAGACAAAAAGAAAGACCATGAGAGAATACTTGAGGAGATAATAGTTCAAAACTTCCCTACAATGGGGAAAGAAATAATCACCCAAGTCCAAGAAACCCAGAGAGTCCCCAACAGGATAAACCCAAGGTGAAATACTCCAAGACACATATTAATCAAATTAACAAAGATCAAACACAAAGAACAAATATTAAAAGCAGCAAGGGACAAGCAACAACACACAAGGGGATTCCCATAAGGATAACAGCTGATCTTTCAACGGAAACTCTTCAGGCCAGGAGGGAATGGCAAGACATACTTAAAGTGATGAAAGAAAATAACCTACAGCCCAGATTACTGTACCCAGCAAGGATCTCATTCAAATATGAAGGAGAAATCAAAAGCTTTACACACAAGCAAAAGCTGAGAGAATTCAGCATCACCAAACCAGCTCCCCAACAAATGCTAAAGGATCTTCTCTAGAAAGGAAACACAGAAAAGGTGTATAAACTCGAGCCCAAAGCAATAAAGAAAATGGCTACGGAATCATACTTATCAATAATTACCTTAAACATAAATGGGTTGAATGCCCCTACCAAAAGACAAAGCCTGGCTGAATGGATACAAAAACAAGACCCCCAATATGTTGTCTACAAGAGACCCACCTCAAAACGAGGGACACATACAGACTGAAAGTGAAGGGCTGGAAAAAGATATTCCATGCAAATAGAGACCAAAAGAAAGCAGGAGTAGCAATACTCATATCAGATAAAACAGATTTTAAAACAAAGGCTGTGAAAAGAGACAAAGAAGGAAACTACATAATGATCAAAGGATCAATCCAAGAAGATATAACAATTATAAATATTTATGCACCCAACATAGGAGCAACGCAATAAGTAAGATAATTACTAACAAGTATGAAAGGGGAAATTAACAACAATGCAATAATATTGGAGATTTTAATGCCTCACTTATATCTATGGATAGATCAACTAAACAGAAAATTAACAAGGAAACACAAACTTTAAATGATACAATGGACCAGTTAGACAGAATAGATATCTATAGGACATTTCACCCCAAAACAATGAATTTCACCTTTTTCTCAAGCACACACGGAACCTTTTCCAGGATAGATCACATCCTGGGCCATAAATCTAGCTTTGGTAAATTCAAAATAATTGAAATCATCCCAAGTATCTTTTCTGACCACAATGTGTAAGATTAGATCTCAGTTACAGGAGGAAAACTAAAATGCCAACATATGGAGGCTGAACAACACGCTGCTGAATAATGAACAAATCATAGAAGAAATCAAAAGAGAAATCAAAAAATGCATAGAAATGAATGAAAATGAAAACACAACAACCCAAAACCTCTGGGACACTGTAAAAGCAGTGCTAAGGGGGAAGTTCTTAGCAATACAGGCACACCTCAAGAAACAAGAAAAAAGTCAACTAAATAACCTAACGCTACATCTAAAGAAACTAGAAAAGGAAGAAATGAAGAACCCCAGGGTTAGTAGAAGGAAAGAAATCGTAAAAATTAGGGCAGAAATAAATGCAAAAGAAACAAAAGAGACCATAGCAAAAATCAACAAAGCCAAAAGCTGGTTCTTTGAGAAGGTAAATAAAATTGACAAACCACTAGCCAGACTCATCAAGAAACAAAGGGAGAAGAACCAAATCAATAAAATTAGAAATGAAAATGGAGAGATCACAACCGACAACACAGAAATACGAATGATTATTAGAGAATGCTATCAGCAATTATATGGAAATAAAATGAATAACCTGGAAGAAATGGACAAATTCCTAGAAAAGTACAACTTTCCAAAACAGAACCAGAAAGAAATAGAAAATCTGAACAGGCCCATCACAAACACAGAACTAGAGGCTGTAATTAGAAATCTTCCAGCAAACAAAAGCCCATGTCCAGACAGCTTCACAGCTGAATTCTACCAAAAATTTAGAGAAGAGCTAACACCTATTCTACTCAAACTCTTGCAGAGAATTGCTGAGGAAGGGAAACTTCCAAACTCATTCTATGAGGTCACCATCACCCTAATCCCAAAACCCGGTAAAGACCCCACAAAAAAAGAAAACTGCAGGCCAATATCACTGATGAACATAGATGCAAAAATCCTTAACAAAATTCTAGCAGTCAGAATCCAACAACACATTAAGAAGATCATACATCATGACCAAGTGGGCTTTATCCCAGGAATGCAAGGATTCTTCAATATCTGCAAATCAATCAACGTAATACACCACATTAACAAAATGAAAAATAAAACTCATATGATTATCTCAATAGAGGCAGAGAAAGCCTTTGAAAAAATTCAAAATGCATTTATGATAAAAACCCTCCAGAAAGTGGGAATAGAAGGGACATACCTCAATATAATAAAAGCTATATATGACAAACCCACAACAAACATTATCCTCAATGGTGAAAAACTGAAAGCATTTCCCCTACAGTCAGGAACAAGACAAGGGTGCCCACTCTCACCACTACTATTCAACATAGTTCTGGAAGTTTTGGCCACAGCAATCAGAGCAGAAAAACACATAAAAGGAATCCAAATTGGGAAAGAAGCAGTAAAACTTTCACTGTTCGCTGATGACATGATACTCTACACAGAAAACCCTAAAGACTCTACCAGAAAACTACTAGAGCTACTCAATGATTGCAGTAAAGTTGCAGGATATAAAATTAACGCATAGAAATCTATTGCATTCCTATACACTAGTAATGAGAAAATAGAAAGAGAAATTAAGGAAACTATTCCATTCATTGTTGCAACGAAAAGAATTAAATACTTAGGAATATATCTACCTAAGGAAACAAAAGACTTGTACATAGAAAACTATAAAACACTAGTGAAAGTAATCAAAGAGGACACTAATAGATGGAGAAATATACCGTGTTCGTGGATTGGAAGAATAAATATTGTAAAAATGAGTATAATACCCAAAGTAATTTATACATTCAATGCAAACCCTATCGAGCTACCAACGATATTTTTCACAGAACTAGAACAAATAATCTCACAATTTGTATGGAAATACAGAAAACCTCGAATAGCCAAAGCAATCTTGAGGAAGAAGAATGGAACTGGGGGAATTAACCTGCTGGATTTCAGGCTCTACTACAAAGCCACAGTCATCAAGACAGTATGGTACTGGCATAAAGAGAGAAATATAGATCAATGGAACAAAATAGAAAGCCCAGAGAGAAATCCACGCACCTATGGACACCTTAACTTTGACAAAGTAGGCAAGAATATAAAATGGAGAAAAGACAGTCTCATTAACAAGTGGTGCTGGGAAAACTGGTCAGCCACTTGTAAAAGAATGAAACTAGAACACTTCCTAACACCATACACAAAAATAATCTCAAAATGGATTAAAGATCTAAATGTAAGACAAAAAACTATAAAACTTCTAGAGGAGAACATAGGCAAAACACTCTCCGACATAAATCACAGCAGGATCCTCCAAGACCCACCTCCCAGAATATTGGAAATAAAAGCAAAAATAAACAAATGGGACCTAATTAAAATCAAAAGCTTCTGCACAGCAAAGGAAACTATAAGAAAGGTGAAAAGAATGGGAGAAAAGCCTTCAGAATGGGAGAAAATAATAGCAAATGAAGCAACTGATAAAGGATTAATCTAAAAAATATACAAGCAGCTCCTGCAGCTCAATTCCAGAAAAATAAACAACCCAATCCAAAAATGGGCCAAAGAACTAAACAGACATTTCTCCAAAGAAGACATAAAGATGGCTAACAAACACATGAAAAAATGCTCAACATCCCTCATAATCAGAGAAATGCAAATCAAAACCACTATGAGATACCATTTCACACCAGTCAGAATGGCTGCTATCCAAAAGTCTACATGCAATAAATGCTGGAGAGGATGTGAAGAAAAGGGAACCCTCTGACACTGTTGGTGGGAATGCAAACTAGTACAGCCACTATGGAGAACAGTGTGGAGATTCCTTAAAAATCTGGAAATAGAACTGCCATATGATCCAGCAATCGCACTCCTGGGCATACACACCGAGGAAACCAGAATTGAAAGAGACACATGTACTGCAATGTTCATCGCAGCACTGTTTATAATAGCCAGGACATGGAAGCAACCTAGATGTCCATCTGCAGATGAATGGATAAGAAAGCTGTGGTACATATACACAATGGAGTATTACTCAGCCATTAAAACGAATGCATTTGCATCAGTTCTAATAAGGTGGATGAAACTGGAGCCTATTATACAGAGTGAAGTAAGCCAGAAAGAAAAACACCAATACAATATACTAACGCATATATATGGAATTTAGAAAGATGCAAATGATAACCCTGTATACAAGACAGCAAAAGAGACACAGATGTATATAACAGTCTTTGGGAACCTGTGGGAGAAGGTGAGGGTGGGGTGATTTGGGACAATGGCATTGAGACATGTATGTTGTCATATGTGAAACGAATCACCAGTTCATGGTCGATGCATGTTACAGGATGCTCAGGGCTGGTGTGCTGGGATGACCCAGAGGGAGGATAAAAGGAGGGGGAAGAGGGGTTCAGGAGGGGGAACTCATGTACACCCGGGGCGGATTCATGTCAATGTAGGGCAAAACCAACAAATATAATATTGTAAGATAATTAGCCTCCAATAAAAAATAAATTAATTAATTAAAAAATAAAATAAAGTCTCTAGGCTTCACTTTGGTCCATCCAAGCACACTTTCCAGGATGCTCATCTTGTCAGGACTTATCTCTTCCTGTATGTTAGCAGCTATGAAGTTCCTCATACTAGAGGGGGGGAATGTGTGTGCCTCATGACTCAATCAAGCTATCTATTGTTTATTTATCACTAAATTCTCCTTTGGTTTTTTATTTCATAAAAACTTTTGTATAAGTTATGTTCCTGGGGTACAAAATGTAGTGGGCATCTTCCTCACCCCTGGCCTACACCTTGACAGAGCATCTGATAATTACGGTAATTATTCTTTCTGCTGCTCCTCACCAGGGTTCCTGAGAATGGGGCTTACCAGAGTCTGTCAATTATCAAACAAGTTTCTCTAGAGGAGCATCAATCACCACCAAATTCTCTGACTTTTTGGCTGATGCGACTCCTATTCTGATGAATAATTTTGTTGTTATAATTATGTGAATGTAGGGCTAAGTGTACAGGGATATCTGATCCCAGTGTGGATCTTCGTTGTGGTGTAATCAGAAGTGTTAAAGTCATATTTATATACTTATATATTTTCTTAATTTATATCTCTTTCACTTTTATATTAATTTATATCTCTTTCACTTTTATTGATGTGTAATTGACATATAGAGACTGTATAATTTTAAAATATACAGCATAATAAGTCAACCTACATACATGATGAAATGATTACCATAAAAAATGTAGTTAACATCCAATCTTATATAAATACAACATTAAATAAATAGGAAAAATATTTTCCCATTGTGTTGAGAACTTTTAAGACTCTCTTAAATTTCATATGTAACATACACAGTGTTAATTTTATTTCACAGCTTATTTTCTTTCAGCTATGGATTCACTAAGACTTAACTTTATTTTGAGGTAATCTTTAACATGTTTTACAGAGGATTTCTACTGATATGAGTTAATCTTAGGACCGAAGTGGCTAACATTAAATGTGCCAAGCCTAATTGGTTATTATAACTTATTCAGACTTCCTCTTGTGTGTGCTTGGTCTCTCAGTCATGTACGATTCTTTGTGACCCCATGGATTGTAATCCACCAAGCTCCTCTGTCCATGGGATTCTCCAAGCAAGAATACTGGAGTAGGTTGCCATGTCCTCTTCCAGGGGATTTTCCCAACATGGGGATAGAACCTGTGTCTTCTGTGTATCCTGCATTACAGGTGGATTCTCTACCTGCTGAGCCTCCTCTTATGGCTTACCTTTCAACCCTGCTGTTCCCCATGGGGCAGGGTTACACAAGGCATAGTTTTTGTGCACCTGGTGTCTGCTCCATTTAATCTTCTATGTTTAGAGCCCATTATCAACCATTCCATGTTTAGAGATCTGACGCAGATAATTGCATGTGTAATTGTATCAATATTCAGTTCAGTTCAGTTCAGTCGCTCAGTCGTGTCTGACTCTTTCCGACCCCATGAATCACAGCACACCAGGCCTCCCTGTCCATCACCAACTCCCGGAGTTCACTCAAACTCATGTCTATCGAGTCGGTGATGCCATCCAGCCATCTCATTCTCGGTCGTCCCCTTCTCCTTCTGCCCCCAACCCCTCCCAGCATCAGAGTCTTTTCCAGTGAGTCAACTCTTCGCATGAGGTGGCCAAAGTATTGGAGTTTCAGCTTTAGCATCAGTCCTTCCAATGAACACCCAGGGCTGATCTCCTTGAGAATGGACTGATTGGATCTCCTTGCAGTCCAAGGGACTCTCAAGAGTCTTCTCCAACACCACAGTTCAAAAGCATCAATTCTTCAGCGATCAGCTTTCTTCACAGTCCAACTCTCACATCCGTACATGACCACTGGATAAACCATAGCCTTGATTAGATGGACTTTTCTTGGCAAAGTAATGTCTCTACTTTTTAATATGCCTTCTAGGTTGGTCATAACTTTCCTTCTAAGGAGTAAGAGTCTTTTAATTTCATGGCTGAAATCACCATCTGCAGTGATTTAGGAGCCCCCAAAAATAAAGTCTGACACTGTTTCCACTGTTTCCCCATCTGTTTCCCATGAAGTGATGGGACCAGATGCCATGATCTTAGTTTTCTTGATGTTGAGCTTCAAGCCAACTTTTTCACTCTCCTCTTTCACTTTCATCAAGAGGCTTTTTAGTTCCTCTTCACTTTCTGCCATAAGGGACAACCCCAAGTCCAAGTGGTGGCAGTTGCGTGGACGCAGGAGGGCCGAGAGGAGCTACTCCACGTTCAAGGTCAGGAGGGGAGGCCATGAGGAGGTACCCCTTGTCCAAGGTAAGGTGCAGCAGCTGCGCTTTTCTGGAACAGCCGTGAAGAGATACCTCACGACCAAGGCAAGAGAAACCCAAATAAGATGGTAGATATTGCTAGAGGGCATCAGAGGGCAGACACACTGAAATCATAATCACAGAAAACTAGTCAGTCTGATCACATGGACCACAGCCTTGTCTAACTCAATGAAACTAAGCCATGCCGTGTGGGGCCAACCAAGACGGGCAGGTCATGGTGGAGAGGCCTGACAGAATGAGGTCGACTGGAGAGGGGAATGGCAAACCACTTCAGTATTCTTGCCTTGAGAACCCCATGAACAGTATCAATATTAGACATTAGTAAACTGGAACTTGAACTTCCCTTGTGGCTTAGCTGGTAAAGAATCTGCCTGCAATGCAGGAGACCTGGATTTGATTTATGGGTTGGGAAGATCCCCTGGAGAAGGGAATGGCTACCCACTCCAGTATTCTGGCCTGGAGAATTCCATGGACTATATAGTCCATGGGGTTGCAAAGAATTGGACACAATGGAGTTACTCTCACTTTCACTTTGTCAATTTATTACAACTGCTACACTCAACATGAAATTAAAAGACACTTACTCCTTGAAAGGAAAGTTATGACCAACCTAGACAGCATATTAAAAAGCAGAGACATTACTTTGTCAACATAGGTCTGTCTAGTCAAGGCTATGGTTTTTCCAGTAGTCATGTATGGATGTGAGAGTTGGACTATAAAGAAAGCTGAGTGCCAAATAATTGATGCTTTTGAACTGTGGTGTTGGAGAATACTCTTGAGGGTCCCTTGGACTGCAAGGAGATCCAACCAGTTCATCCTAAAGTAGATCAGTCCATTGGAAGGACTGATGTTGAAGCTGAAACTCCAATACTTTGGCCACCTGATGCGAAGGGCTGACTCATTTGAAAAGACTCTGATGCTGGGAGGGATTGAGGGCAGGAGGAGAAAGGGATGACAGAGGATGAGATGGTTGGATGGCATCACCAACTCAATGGATATGAGTTTGGGTAGTTGGAGCGAACACAGACTGAAATCAATTTTATAATCCTTTTGTGGACTGTGGTTGTCCAGCACATCTCTGTCATTTCTGGTTCTGATACTGAAATGCTTCTCTCTCATTTTGTACGTCCTCGGCCACCTCTGAGACACGGTGTCCCACTGAGCTGAGAAGGATGGGTTTGCTGCCTCCGTAACAGCACCAGCAGGACGGTTGTTCTCATCCTCTAATGTGTCTAGGGAACTGAGGTAAAGGGAATGATGCTTTACTTGACTTGTTTACTCCTTTTCTTTCTCCTTGATGGAAGCTAAGGCTCTGTATATGTCATTGTATTCTGTTTATTCCATAACGACTACTTAGAAAAAGGGTTTAGCTTTTCTACTCTGCTGAACCTCAAATGAGAGCCTTTAAAAATGTAACTTCTCTCTTCAGGTAATGCAACAGTAACACATTTATTGATGTGTGTGTAATATAGCATACACTTTTCCCAGATGTACCTATAATAGCAAAGATTTCAATGAAATTATTCAATATGTACCGTTTTCCAAAATATGCACTGTTCAAGACCAGCTCAGTGGATGGACTGAGTAGAAGCTCCAAGGCACTTCCCAAAGCCACACTTCCTTGCAAGAAAAAAAATGTCATGGTCACTGTTTGGCAGTCTGCTGCCCGAACTGATTCACTACAGCTTTCTGAATCCCAGTGAAACGATTACATCTGAGAAGTATGCTCAGCATATCAATGAGATGCACTGAAAACTGCAAGGCTTGCAGACAGCATTGGTCCACAGAAAGGGCCCAGTTCTTCTCCATGACAGTGCCCCACCGCACACCACACAACTAACACTTGAAAAGTTGAGTGAATTGGGCTACGACATTTTGCCTCACCTGCAATATTCACCTGACCTCTTGCCAACTGACCACCACTTTTTCAAGCATCTTGACAACTTTCTGCAGGGAAAATGCTTCCACAACCAGCAGGATGCAAAAAGTGCTGTCCAAGAGTTCATCATATCCTGAAGCATGGATTTATTTATTTATTTGCTATAGGAATAAACAAACATTTCTCATTGCCAAAAATGCAAAGTTTCTAATGCTTCCTATTTTTATTAATAAAGATATGTTTCAGCCTAGTTATAATGATTTAAAAGTCACTGTTTAAAACCACATTTGCCCCATTATGTCTGCCCCAAACTAATAGATGGACAACAGGCACATAATAAGATACTCAACATCACTCAGAAATGCAAATCAAAATCACAGTGAAGTCAGAGTGGCCATCGTCCAACCCTCCTTGTAGACAGGACACAAGTCAGGGGTCTTTATGTATCTTTGTACCTATTTGTGTCTTTCAAAAGAATTAATTCTTTCAAACTGTGTTGCTGGAGAAGACTCTTGAGAGTCCCTCGGACAGCAAACAGATCAAACCAGCCAATCCTAAAGGAAATCAAGCCTGAATATTTATTGGAAGGACTGATGCTGAAGCTCCAATACTTTGGTCACTTGATGTGAAGAACCAATTCATTAGAAAAGACCCTGATGCTGGGAAAGATTGAAGGCAGGAGGAGAAGGGGATGACAGAGGATGAGCTTGTTGGATGGCATCACCAACTCAATGGACATGAGTTTGAGCAAGCTCCAGGAGATGGTGAAAGACAGGGAACCCTGGAGTGCGGTAGTCCATGGGGTTCCAAAGAGTCAGACATGACTCAGTGACTGAACAACAATGAATTGTTTCATATGTTTCATTTGTTTCATTCTCTCTGCTCCTTCGGTTAGGCTCTGATGATCCCCAGGTGGGTTAGGTTCTTGTTCCTAGGTTTCCCCAAGGGCAACCTTATTAAGAACAGAGTTCTCTCTCTGTTAGTGTGTAAAGGGTTTTCTCACTGATATTTAATGTGAGGACCTGGTTGAACTCCTCAGGCTAAACCCCATGATCTTGTGGGTGTCTCCCCCATCACTAGGTCCTTCTGGAGTTTTTAACATAGTTTGTCTCCACTGAGCCTCTGGAAGGTCATAAATTAAAGTTAAGGTTTTCCTACCCCTGGACTGGCTCCTTGTGGTAATTTCCACTTGTGTGTCTCCACTCCAGATGTTTCATTCTCCCATGGGAGATGCAGGAGTAGAGTAGAGAAATAGTTTCTGGCCCTGAGGCAGCTCAGCAGTGAGGAAACCTGAGTAAGTTAGCCTCTGAAAGGGGTTTCTCTTGAGGTCAGGTCTGCTGAAGGCCTGGAGCCCTGGGAGCAAATGACACTCAAATATTAAACTGTCAAGGAGGAGTCCATGATCCGTATAATCAAAGGCAACATTCCTCAGTGCCAATAAAAAGTGCACATTAGGTTTTGACTTGATTTACTGATCACTGATCCTTGAGCCAAGAAGATCCCTTGGAAAATGGAATGGCTACCCACTCCAGTATTCTTGCCTGGAGAACTCCATGGACAGAGGAGCCTGGTGGACTACAGTCCATGCAGTCGCAAAGACTAAGCCACAATTCAAGCGAATGACACACTTTTGCTTCTTATCCAGTGGAATGGAGCAAAATGTCACCCATGACACGATGTTTTCAACGACATTTATATGATAATAACTGTTAAATCTTTTAAAATGCAATTTTGTTAGTCTGACTTCATCCTCTCTATACTCAGAAACCGCACATTGTGTACAAGCTGGGAGGACATCTGCAAAAGTCACTCGGGGAATCTTGAGAACGTGACTGTGTCAGCAGGATGTGATGAGCTCCGTGGTAGACTCGTGTGTGTGAATGACTGGTTGTCTTGGAGACGACATATTCAAGGCCACACAGGAAAACAGTTCAGACATTGTCTTGACCAAAGCCTTCCCAACAGGGAGATTTCTAAATGGCAGACTCTGAAGAATAAGTAGTCTGTCCCTGGGAACCACATGAGCGTAATCGGGTGCTTGTTCGCATATTGCGTCATTGCCTGAGACGCTGAGTCAGCCTGAGTCCTTGGCACACTGTCTTGTGCAATATAGAAGCTCACGAGTGTTGCCCTACTTGCCTGTACCAGCCACCTAGAACATTTTAGCAGGTTCAAGGCCACCTCTGCTTTCACCTGACTCATGCTTTTTAGAGAGAGAGATCTGTTTTTAAGGTAGGGCTTACATGGTGCATGAAACCAGAATCTCTTTTTTCCTTTTTTTTTAAAAAAAAAAATTTATTGGAGTATAATTGCCTTAGAGTATTCTGTCTCTTTCTCCTGTACAGCAGAGTGAATCAGCTGCATGTGTAACTATATCCCCTCTTTTTTTTTTTTTATTTCTTTCTCAGGTCACCAAGGGGGACAGAGGAGTGGATGATTTGGCAGATTGGGATTGACATATATACACTATTGATACTATGAATAAAATAGATAATTAATGAGAACCTGAGATGGCTGGATGGCATCACCGACTCAATGGACATGAGTTTGAGTGAACTCCGGGAGTTGGTGATGGACAGGGAGGCCTGGCGTGCTGTGATTCATGGGGTCGCGGAGAGTCGGACACGACTGAGCGACTGAACTGAACTGAACTGTACAGCACAGAATCTTTCTAATTTTTTTTTTATTTGTTTATGGTTATGCTGGTTCTTCACTGCTGTGTGGGCTTTATCTAGTTGCTTCTGTCGTTGTGGCTCCTGGACTGTAAAGGACAGTCTCAACAGTTGCAGCATGTGGGATCCTCCTGGACCAGGGATCGAACTTATGTGTCTTGCATTGGCAGATAGATTCTTTACCATTGAGCCACCAGAGATGCCCCAGAATCTTTAGAACACTCTTCTCTCAGCCATTAACACACTCTCGCAATCAGATTGATATACTTTTTAAATAAATTGAAGTTTCTCTCTTTCTTTGAGTAGGGGAAGTTAATACTGCTTCAAATATTTTATAAAGTTAGGTTTTAAATTTCACATTCATGTATCCCAGGAGGTAGGCAGGACTTTCCAATATATGACAGAAAGGGTCTATCACACTTAAATTCTTGTTTAATCATAACGTGCTTACATTGTGGAAATGTGCATGAATTATTAATTACAGCTCATTAAATTTTTACAAATGGCAACCCACACCAGTATTCTTAATTTTTCTCAAGAAAAAAAAATCTGGGTATCTTTTGTTCATACTGTCATAAATTAAGACTGTCTTGTTAAGATCTTTTGGGACTGTGCCTTGCTCTTCATGGTCTGAATTTCTGTGGCTTCTTCTCAAAATGCCTCTAGCTGTCACCAGAGCTACTCCTGGTCTCTACTCAAAACTTGCCCCCTACCCACCCCCGCTACTTTTAGCAGGACTGAGCATATGTCTTTAAGTTAAAGGGTCCAGAGATCTCAAGCCAGGCTCCTCAAGAAGTTTATAGTTCGTTTTTCAGGGGCCGTAAACCTAGCCCCAGAACACCAACCGAGGTGACAACTCATTCAGGAGACAACTTCTCCAGAAGACCCAGGAAGCAAGTTTCCAATATTAGAGGCAGGTTGTCCTCTTTCAGTTTGTTTTCCTGTGTTCTCCCCTTGCATCCTTGCATTCTTCTTCACTTACTTAAGAATCTAGATTATTAACAGATACTCAAACTTCTTATCTACAATGTGCATATGTTTCCCATCTTTAATTTTACTTTTGATACTTTGAGTCACTCCCTTGTGTGTCTTTTGATTAAGATGCATGTTCAGTTTAATTATTGTTTTTACTTGTGTTCCTTTGAATGACAACCAGCTTCCTCTGATGTTGTTAGTTCATTGCAATAAGAAAGGTGACTTTCTGTGTAATTAGAATCAAGCAATAACGCTTTGTAAATGACAAAACAATGGGTCAAGTGGCCAGAAAAATAAAACTCCCACTAAATCTAGACATGAGCAATAACAACAGTTGGCAATTTTGTAGACCATGTTTCACAGAAATACAGCTTGGGCACCCTTAGCTCCTGCTGAATACAGGACTACAAACTCCATGACATGTCTTTCTTAATATTATTCTATGTCACTTTGCTCAAATGTGTCATCACCAAAATCCGAAATACTGAGAAATGGACTTTGTCCCTTCAATTGATCCAACAAGTGATCTTTGAGAAAAAAGAAATAGCAAATCTGACAGTAATAGATTCTGGAAAACTGCCAGCAGAGCTTTATCCTATATCCACAGCTCACCAAAAAGCAGTGAATATGGAAATCACTTCTGTTTGCAGACAACGGTGTTATAATCTCCATCCTGGACTGACATGGATGTCAAAGGGGAGGGGCTGAGAGCGTAAAACCCATGTGGTTTTGGTTTTCTCCATGATTAGAAACTATACATTCCCAAGATACATTCCTGTCATTATGTGAAGGCTGAGAAAAATGAAAGGGTAAGTCTGACTCTGGGAAATACTTAGCCCTGATTATGAACTGTAAATCAGCAAAAACACCTGAATTACCAAGACTGTTGAGCAAACTGTCCTCAGAACTTGGTCTCCTATGCATGAGTATAAAGTTACTGTGCATTTTATTGGCATAGAATTGCTGATAGTAGTCTCTTATGATCCTTGTATTTCTGTGTTGCCTATTGTGATCTCTCCATTTTCATTTCTAAGTTTATTGATTTGGTTTTTCTCCCTTTGTTTCTTGATGACTCTGGCTAGTGGTTTGTCAATTTTATTTATCCTCTTGAAGAACCAGCTTTTGGTTTTGTTGATTTTTGCTATGACCTCATTTGTTTCTTTTGCTTTTATTTCTGCTCTAATTTTTACGATTTCTTTCCTTCTACTCACCCTGGGGTTCTTCATTTCTTCCTTTTCTAGTTGCTTTACATGTAGCATTAGGTTATTTAGTTAACTTTTTTCTTATTTCTTGAGGTATGCCTGTATTACTATGAACCTTCCCCTTAGCACTGCTTTTACAGTGTCCCAGAAGTTTGAGGTTGTTGTGTTTTCATTTTCATTTGTTTCTATGCATATTTTTATTTCTTTTTTGATTTCTTCTGTGATTTGTTGGTTATTCAGCAGCGTGTTGTTCAGCCTCCATATGTTGGAATTTTTAATAGTTTTTCTCCTGTAATTGAGATCTAGTCTTACTGCATTGTGATCAAAAAAGATGCTTGGAATGATTTTAATTTTTTTGAATTTACCAACGCTAGATTTATGGCCCAGGATGTGATCTATCCTGGAGAAGGTTCCGTGTGTGCTTGAGGAGAAGGTGAAATTCATTGTCATGGAGTGAAATGTCCTATAGGTATCAATTAGGTCTAACTGGTCTATTGTATCATTTAAAGTTTGTGTTTCCTTATTAATTATCTGTTTAGTTGATCTATCCATAGGTGTGAGTGGGGTATTAAACTTTCCCACTATTATTGTGTTACTGTTAATTTCCCCTTTCATACTTGTTAGTAATTGTCTTACATATTGCGGTGCTCCTATGTTGGGTGCATATATATTTATAATTGTTATATCTTCCTCTTGGATTGACCCTTTGATCATTATATAGTATCCTTCTTTGTCTCTTTTCACAGCCTTTGTTTTAAAGTCTATTTTATCTGATATAAGTATTGCTACTCCTGCTTTCTTTTGGTCTCTATTTGCGTGGAATAACTTTTTCCAGCCCTTCACTTTCAATCTGTATGTGTCCCTCATTTTGAGGTGGGTCTCTTGTAGCCAACATATATAGGTGTCTTGTTTTTGTTTCCATTCAGCCAGTCTTTGTCTTTTGGTTGGGGCATTCAACCCGTTTACATTTAAGGTAATTATTGATAAGTACGATCCTGTTGCCATTTACTTTACTGTTTGGGGTTTGAATTTATACATTCTTTCTGTGTTTCCTGTCTAGAGAAGGTCCTATGGCATTTGTTGGAGAGCTGGTTTAGTGATGCTGAATTCTCTCAGCTTTTGCTTGTCTGTAAAGCTTTTGATTTCTCCTTCATATTTGAATGAGATCCTTGCTGGGTACAGTAATCTGGACTGTAGGTTATTTCCTTTCAAGACTTTAAGGATGCCCTGCCATTCCCTCCTGGCCTGAAGGTTTTCTATTGAAAGATCAGCTGTTGTCCTTATGGGGATCCCCTTGTGTGTTATTTGTTGCTTTTCCCTTGCTGCTTTTAATATTTGTTCTTTGTGTTTGATCTTTGTTAATTTCATTAATATAACTTTCCAAAATTGAACCAGGAAGAAATAGAAAATCTTAATAGACCCATCACAAGCACGGAAATTGAAACTGTAATCAGAAATCTTCCAGCAAACAAAAGCCCAGGTCCAGACGGCTTCAGAACTGAATCCTATCAAAAATTTAGAGAGGAGCTAACACCTATCCTACTCAAACTCTTCCAGAAAGTTGCAGAGGAATGTAAACTTCCAAACTCATTCTATGAGGCCACCATCACCCTAATCCCAAAACCTGACAAAGATGCCACAAAAAAAAAAAAACTACAGGCCACTATCACTGATGAACATAGATGCAAAAATCCTTAAAAAATTCTAGCAATCAGAATCCAACAACACATTAAAAAGATCATATATACATCATGACCAAGTGGGCTTTATCCCAGGGATGCAAGGATTCTTCACCATCTGCAAATCAATCAATGTAACACACCACATTAACAAAATGAAAAATAAAAACTATATGATTATCTCAATATATGCAGAGAAAGCCTTTGACAAAATTCAACATCCATTTATGATAAAAACCCTCCAGAAGGCGGGAACAGAAGGAACATACCTCAACATAGTAAAAGCGATATATATACAAACCCACAGCAAACATTATCCTCAATGGTGAAAAATTGAAAGCATTTCCCCTAAAGTCAGGAACAAGACAAGGATGCCCGCCCTCACCACTACTATTCAACATACTTTTGGAAGTTTTGGCCACAGCAATCAGAGCAGAAAAAGACATAAAAGGAATCCAAATTGGAAAAGAATAAGTAAAACTCTCACTGTTTGCAGATGACATGATCCTCTACACAGAAAACACTAAAGACTCTACCAGAAAATTACTAGACCTATGGTTTTTCCAGTGGTCATCTATGGATGTGAGAGTTGGACTGTGAAGAAAGCTGATCACCGAAGAATTGATGCTTTTGAATGGTGGTGTTGGAGAATACTCTTGCAAGTCCCTTGGACTGCAAAGAGATCCAACCAGTCCATTCTAAAGGAGATCACTCCTGGGTGTTCATTGGAAGGACTGATGTTAAAGCTGAAACTCCAGTACTCTGGCCACCTCAAGAGAAGAGTTGACTGTGATGCTGGGAGAGATTGGGGGCAGGAGGAGAAGGGGACGACGGAGAATGAGATGGCTGGATGGCATCACCGACTCAATGGACATGAGTTTGAGTGAACTCCCAGAGTTGGTGAGAGACAGGGGGCCTGGTGTGCTGTGATCCACGGGGTCGCAAAGAGTAGGACACGACTGAGCAACTGAACTGAACTGAACTGAATCAATGAATATAGTAAAGTTGCAGGATATAAAATCAACACACAGGAATCCCTTGCATTCCTATACACTAATAATGAGAAAATAGAGAAATTAAGGAAACAATTCCATTCACCGTTGCAACGAAAAGAATAAAATAATTAGGAATATATCTACCTAAAGAAACAAAAGACCTATATATAGAAAACAATAAAACACTGGTGAAAGAAATCAGAGACGACACTAATAGATGGAGAAATATACCATGTTCGTGGATTGGAAGAATAAATATTGTGAAAATGAATATATTACCGAAATTAATTTATAGGTTCAATGCAATCCCTATCAAGCTACCAACAGTATTTTTCACAGAGGTAGGACAAATAATCTCACAATTCGTATGGAAATACAAAAAACCTCAAATAGCCAAAGTAATCTTGAGAAAAAAGAATGGAACTGAGGGAATCAACCTTCTGGACTTCAGGATCTACTACAAAGCCACAGTCATCAAAACAGTATGGTACTGGCTCAAAGACAGAAATACAGATAAATGGAACAAAATAGAAAGCCCAGAGATAAATCCACGCACCTATGGACACCTTATCTTTGACAAAGGAGGCAAGAATATAAAATGGAGAAAAGACAATCTTCAACAACTGGTGCTGGGAAAACTGGTTAACCACTTGTAAAAGAATGAAACTAGAACACGTTCTAACACCATTCACAAAAATAAATTCAAAATGGATTAAAGATCTAAATGTAAGACCAGAAAATATAAAACTCCTAGAGGAGAACGTGGGCAAAACACTCTCTGACATAAATCACAGCCGGATTCTCCAAGACCCACCTCCCAGAATATTGGAAATAAAAGCAAAAATAAACAAATGGGACCTAATTAAAATTAAAAGCTTCTGCACAGCAAAGGAAACTATAAGAAAGGTGAAAAGAATGGGAGAAAAGCCTTCAGAATGGGAGAAAATAATAGCAAATGAATCAACTGATGAAGAATTAATCTCAAAAATATACAAGCAACTCCTGCCGCTCAATTCCAGAAAAATAAATGACCCAATCAAAAAATGGGCCAAAGAACTAAACAGACATTTCTCCAAAGAAGACATACAGATGGCTAACAAACACATGAAAAGATGCTCAACATCACTCATAATCAGAGAAATGCAAATCAAAACCACAATGAGATACCATTTCCCACCAGTCAGAATGGCTCTGTCCAAACGTCTACAAGCAATAAATGCTGGAGAGAGTGTGGAGAAAAGGGAGCCCTCTGACACTGTTGGTGTGAATGCAAACTAGTACAGCCACTATGGAGAACGGTGTGGAGATTCCTCAAAAAAAACTGGAAATAGAACTGCCATACGACCCAGCAATTGCACTCCTGGGCATACACACTGAGGAAACCAGAATTGAAAGAGACACATGTACTCCAATGTTCATTGCAGCACTGTTTATAATAGCCAGGGCATGGAAGCAACCTAGATGTCCACCTATAGATGAGTGGATAAGAAAGCTGTGGTACATATACATAATGGAGTATTACTCAGCCATTAGAAAGAATACAGTTGAATCAGTTCTAATGAGGTGGATGAAACTGGAGCCTATTCTACAGAGTGAAGTAAGCCAGAAAGAAAAATACCAATACAATACACTAATACATATATATGGAATTTAGAAAGATGGTAATAGTAACCCTGTATATGAGACAGCAAAAGAGACACAGATGTATAGAACAGTCTTTTGGACTCTGTGGGAGAGGCCGAGGGTAGGATGATTTGGGAGAATGGCATTGAAACATGTATATTATTATATGTGAAACGAATTGCCAGTCCAGGTTCGATGCATGATACAGGGTGCTCAGGGCTGGTGCACTGGGATGAACCAGAGGAATGGGATGGGGAGGGAGGTGGGAAAGGGGTTCAGGATGGGAAACACATGTACACCCAGGGTGGATTCATGTCAATCTATGGCAAAACCAATACAATATTGTAAAGTAATTAGCCTCCAATTAAAATAAATAAACTAAAAAAAAAAAGTTACTGTGTCTCATATGCCGCCAGGTTCCAAGGAGTTCCCGACCTCACAAGACTCATCTGAGAATCTGTCACCCAGCCAGACCCTACAAACCAATAGCTCCACTCTTCGTGTCTGGGGCTGTTAAGATTCTGCCAGGGTGTTTTCCTTTCTTATTTCAGCAAATCCCACAAAGTAAGCCTTTTCTACTCAGTGGGGGTTTTGACGGTGTTTTGCTCAAGCATAAAGTTGACAAAAGCTCTAAGCACAAAAATCAACAGTTTAACTCTAGGATAGCAAGGCATGTCTAGAAATAGAATTGGGAAACAGTTTTTTTTTTGTGATATGCAGAAAGTCCGTCTAGTCAAGGCTATGGTTTTTCCCGTGGTCATGTATGGATGTGAGAGTTGGACTGTGAAGAAAGCTGATCGCCGAAGAATTGATGCCTTTGAACTGTGGTGTTGGAGAAGACTCTTGAGAGTCCCTTGGACTGCAAGGAGATCCAACGAGTCCATTCTCAAGAAGATCCATCCTGGGTGTTCATTGGAAGGACTGATGCTAAAGCTGAAACTCCAATACTTTGGCCACCTCATGTGACAAGTTGACTCACTTGAAAAGAGTCTGATGCTAGGAGGAATTGGGGGTGGGAGGAGACGGGGACGACAGAGAACGAGATGGCTGGATGGCATCACCGACTCGATGGACATGAGTATGAGTGAACACCGGGAGTTGGTGATGGACAGGGAGGCCTGGCGTGCTGTGATTCAGGGGGTCGCGAAGAGTCGGACATGACTGAGCGACTGAACAATAATAAAATGCTTAGGAACAATGTCCACAAGAAAGGCACAGGGTCTGTATAAATAAAACTGTAGAGTCATTCTGAAAGAAGTAATGGAAAATGCCAACAAAATGGAAAAGAGTGAGTAGAATAAAAGTATCAATTTCCTCCAAATTTCATAGAATTCATACAGTCTTAAAGGAAAAATACTTTACAAACTTTTTACCATGTTAAACAATTAGCACCATTCTCAAATTGGTAGCTTTAGATGAAATATGAGTGGAATGTTATACCTGTAATTTATTTTGGCAGGTAAACTATATCAAACTAGATAAGTATTAGTCTTAACTTTGCAAAAATAAATAAGATTTAATTATATCTTCAAAAGCATCTAAATTCAGCTTAATTTAAGTCATTCTGATTTCTCTATTTTTTCATTATAATTTATCTTTTAATTTTAAAGATAATATTGAAGTAATATAATTTTCATTGAATAAATTGAGGTGATCTATTAAAGGGAAAGTAATATTTACATGGAAAAAATGAGTCATATTTTGTAAAGCTGTATTACCTTCATTTTAGCAAAATCACTGTTTTCAATTATTTATATAAATATCCCTTCCCTTCAACAGAACACAAAATCTATGCAGTGATAGCAGTCTTGGATAGTTTGTCAAATTTCAGTCACATAGCACTCATAATTTCACACATTTTGAAGTCTTGTCTTGAAGATTCACATATTTGATAGTTTATTAGCATTGGTAATTTTATCTTTAAAAATGTAAACACATCGCACACTTACCTCACTGGCACTGCTGCTCACAACTGTTAGGAGGGACTGCAGGAGGCTTCCTGAATTAATCTGAAAAGCTGGCAGAGGGGTCAAGAAGCATGGCGTCCCGAGGAGCTGGAGTGGGGCCGGGGCCCAGGTGCGGCCTGGGGGAGCTCCAGGTCCAGATAAACCACAGAGGGACTTTGACCACGGTTTCTTGACCACAGTACTTATTTATTTTATTTTTACTGTGGTATCTTTATGCTTTTACTTGTACATTTCACTACTGCAATACAGACAAAATGGAAAACCAGTATTGGACTGTGGTAAATTCAGCTGTGTCATACCACTAAAGACCTATTCGGTCTTTGGTGAGGATTATTCTCAATGTCATTCTCTACGAAGCTATAGCATTGATTTTTATAAAACCATTTTATATATATATGAAAATACAGTATCATGGGTCTGAAATGTTTCTGAAATAATCTCATAAAAAATAGAAGCTTTTATTTAGTTTTTGAATATTTATTTTTCTCTACCTGGTCTTGTTTGTGACATGTGGGATCTAGTTTCCTGACCAGGAATTGAACCCAGGCCCCTTGCATTGGGAGAAAAGAATATTTTTTCCCTAATTTTTATTTAGTTGTTACCTCTGAATATGCCAACTAAGGCTCTATATAAGAAGGTCTGGATATGATGAAGAATTTAAGAATAGAAGACTTAGAGAGGAGTTTTGTTGTGGTAAACAAAGCAAAACAGGGAAAAGGGCAAGTAGCACTTTGCTTTAAATGTGAGAAAAGTGCAAGCCCAAAAACAAGAAAGGTGGTGGAAAAGGCCACACCAGTATTTATTAAGGAAATACTGTGTGATGGGCCAGACAGTTTCCCATCCCAGGAACTGTGCATTCTAGTGGGCAGATGGGATACCCCATTTCTGAACCCCTTGACATGTTTTTACTGGAGAGTGTGGTTGGACCTATTTGAGTTGTTTGAAGCAGCAGAATCCGGTGAGTCAAATATGCACACGTTCTGACGTCCTGAAGGTTATGAGAAAGGCCTCACAAACAGGTTTTAGTGTACTGATCTCACTCCTCATGTTGCTTCCATTAAATATTAACAGTTCTGTGATGAGGCAGAACTAAACAGGGTTAAAATCATGCATGGACCGTTGGAGTTAGACTTGAAAATGTTTACATGTATGTGTTTATTTATGGCTGTGCGGGGTCTTTGTTGCTGTGTGGGCGTTTCTCATTGTGGCGAATGGGGGCTACTCTCCAGCTGCAACGCAGGGCTTCTCACTGCAGTGGCTTCTCTTGGGGGGACGTGCAGATTTCCGTGCTTGCAGCACCTGGGCCTGGAAGGTGCGGCACCTGGGCTCTATTGTGTGTGCTCAGCAGTTGTGGCCATAGGCTTAGTTGCCCCACAGAATGCGGGATCTTCCTGGACCAGGGATGGAACCCATGTCTCCTGCCTTGGCAGGTGGATTCTTTACCCCTGAGTCACCAGGGAAGCCTTGGAGTTACTCTTTTAGAAAGTGAGTCTCAAAAAGAAATAACTGAGCCTCATGGATGGCAATGGTCATCTTACTCACATTCATCTATCTCCCTAATAACAATTGCTGGTATTTACTGAGTGCTCACTGTGTACCACACAATAACATGCATTTTAAATTCATTATACAATTTGTTATGTAATTGTACCAAAGATATTTTGGATATTGATGTTTAATGTCCATTTTCAGGTAAAGTTCATTCACCACCATCTATTAATACTCTGTCTGTTTCCATGAGCTCACTTCTCTGGATTAATCTTGTTATAGAAGGCTTGCAAGACACGTATCTCAGCAGGTTATGATTGAAGGATTTTATTCTAATTTTTTTTTATCATTCACATTTAATGTTTTTGTGTATGCCTGCTGGTTTTTTGTTTCTTACTGAAATAAGTCCATTTCTACATAAGTACATCTCATGATGTCAACATATTATTTGTGAATTCCACAATTGTGGCTTAAATGATGGATGATATTTTGACATGAATTAATTTTTTTTAAATTTTGTAATCATATTTTCATTTATTTTTTATGCAAAGCTTTCTTCACCTGATCATCATTTTCTCCTTCCCTGTCTGTTATTTTTATGGTTTTTTACAAGTTAACTTGATTTTTTAAAAAATCACATCATCCATTTGGCATGTAAAATACTTTATTATTTTTAGATAAGAAAAGGGAGAAATAAATTCCCTGGTGGTCCATGGGTTAGGGCTCCATTCTTCCACTGCAGGGGGCTCAGGTTTGATCCCTGGTCAGGCAACTAAGATCTCACATGCCGCTGGTCAACAAAGCCCACGAGTCACAACCAGAGAAAAGCTGTGTGCTGCAAGGAAGACCCAGCACAGGAAAAATACAAAATAAAAGCATTCCCTCCCTCCTGCACCCCACCACACCCCACCCCCTAGGCTGATACATGTGTATACTCATGGCTGATTCACATTGTTATACGACAGAGACCAGCACAACATCGTAAAGCAATTATCTTCCAAACAAGAAGTTTTTTTTTTAAGTAGTATCAGCTCCACCGCCCCCCCCCGCCCCCGATCAGTGGAATGTGTAATGAAGGTATATAGGTCAAAATTCAATTATTTGAAAAAAATTAAAATATATATATAAATTTAAATGAAAAAGAAATTTAAAAGTCATGAACTTTGCCTTATCTTCCTGGCTTATGCACTAATTCTTTCCCTCCTCAGTGGTCGGGGGTGGCAATCTCATGAACTAAAACAGAATATATTTGAGAAAGACAAGTATTTGAGAAGAACTGCAGCAAATTTGCAAATATTTATTGGCTTGTGCAGACTCAATAGCTAAATCACTTTATGAATTTTTCCTTTTTCTCTCATGAATACTTTCTAAATGACTCAAGATGCTATCATTGGTAATTCACATGGAGCCTGGCTACTTTTAATTATTGGATCGGAATTCAGAAAGGTGAGTAAATACATATGCAAGTGTTTGTGTATTCATTAAAACTTTCATTTAAAGTTTCAGAATCAATACCAAATGAATATGTTAACTCTTTTGCTCTAGGGAGTTTATTTCTATTTTTAATATTGGTGGTAATTGCTTAGTCGCTAAATTGCTTCCGACTCTTGTGACCTCATGGACCGTAGCATGTCAGGCTGCTCTGTCCGTGAGATTCTCCAGGCAAGAATACTGTAGTGGGTTGCCATGCCCTCCTCTAGGGGATCTTCCCAACCCAGGGATTGAACCTGAATCTCCTACATTGGCAGGCAGATTCATTACCACTGAGCCACCAGGGAAGTCCATTTTAGGAAGTAAATTACAACAAATACTGTGCATTCTTGAGCTGAACACGGTAACACAGAATCAAATTTTTATATTTTTCTATTAATGAAACAATGTGATGAACTGAAGGGTAAAGTCATCTTTGAAACTGTGTATCAGAGAAGAAATATATAATTAAATTAACTTTTAACACAAGAAGTCCCTACATTAGTGATCTGACATTGATTAAAGTTGTATTAAAACAACAAAGTGTTTGCACAAACTGTTTCAGAAGAGAGAAAAAGTTGTAACTGTGCATCTAGGTGTATCTTCCCTGCCTGAAGTTGCAGTGTTTTTCAGAAATGCATGTCTTTACCCCGTCCCAGAATTGATTTTCAAGTCTGCACAGTTTCAGTCATCAATCAGTATGGAATCATGGGAGATAAATCCTTTCTTAGATGTACTCACCTTAGCCGCTAATGTCGTCCTTGACTTTAGTGCATCCAAACAGCTACCTTTCACCGCACTGTCATCTACCTTTGGATCCACATATATTCTGATATTTTCTGAGACCAGAAAAGCCTAAGGAAGAAGATTGACTGATTGATTTTCTCATTTTTCCCGTGACCTGAGTTTAGTTTCCCTCAATGACTTTTTCTTCACACATTTAATATGCTGTTTTATCACAGTAAACACTGCTGTTCAGTGAACTCCAATCTCCTCTTTGAAAACTCTCAGAAATGTTTGGGCTTGTGTGAGCCAAAGAAGGGAAACCACCTAGCACAAAGCTGAAACCATAATACCCGAACTCTGTTCACAAAGAAAGAAGTGTTTCAGAACAAGAAAATCGTAATATAACAAAAATAAGATTGGGAGTCACAGAAGAATCAAGCAGTAAAGGAAAAGACACTTTTTAGCTCGGGAAAGCAAACATAAGTTGTGGATAATTTGTTTGTGCTCAAACAAATTAGTTGGTGCTCTTCCGGGGTGAAATGCAGATTGCTTTGTTTAAAGATCCTTCTTTTTTATCTAGACAGACATCTTGATACTGAATTCAAGTGGAAGATATCTAAAAGTCACATTATCTGTGCACTCTAATGATATCATCCCCATAGTTTGAATAATTCTGGGTTTTTATATTTACATAAAAAGTTTTCCTGGAAATCCAGAACCACAACTAAATTTGTCCAAAATGTCAATAGTGTTGATGGGTAAGAAGCAAAGTCAGGTGAATCAGCTGGAGAACAGAGCAGAAGCTATTTTAAAATAAACACCAGTTTAAACTGTTTTGAGTATGGCATTTGGTTTACTTGAGTAAACAGGATATTGTTTCATAAGACAATTTAAAACGACATGAAAAAGAAAATAGTCTTCCAAATAAATGGCTTAATGTCTGTTTTGTAGTACTGAAATAAAAAAGACAAAGATTTAAGAAAGAGAAGAATCAATAAAAGCATATTTGTGAGGAGATGAGAGTACCCACTTTTTGTTTAAATGCTGCATTGATTGAATATTGGTTCTGATTACCACATTCAGCCTTTGAAACAGTTCCATCCACAGCACTGAGGCTGACTTCCAGTGTACTGTCAGGGCTGAGTCACCAGAACCGGGTGCTGGGATTTTAAGGCTTCCTGCTGCCCCATTTCAGCATGGACCACAGGAGAACGTGGGAGACAGTCAGAGCCTCAGGCAGAATGATCATGGTCGGTCTCAGCTGCTGTGCTGATGATAACTCACATTTTAAGATGCGACTTCAGAGGCATATATTATTGAACAGAAAAATAAAAGTGATATTTCCCTTGATATGAATGAACCCTCAGCCCTCATTACTATGCATAAAATAGATAGCTAACGAGAACCTGCGGCACAGCACGGGGAACTCTCCTCAGTGCTCTGTGGTGATTTAAGTAGGAAAGAAATCCATAAATGAGGGGATTTATGTGCATATATAACTGACTCACTCTGCTGTATGCTAGAAATGAACACATTGTAAAGCATCTATACCCCGTTTAAAAAAAAAAAACTGATTTCATACAAGGCACTTGTGTAGGCTCTAGGGTTGAAAGCATTGGATAAGCAATCAAAACCTGTGCTCCCATGTAGCACAAGGTCTAGTGGGGAGAAAGAGAAGACGGGGGATTAATAAATCCATAAACAAAGGAAAGCGAAGAGACAACACATGTCATTAAACGCTGTGAACAAAACAAGCAGGGAAGCGATTTAGGGAATTTCTGGGGATGATACAGTGTTTGTAACAATGGCTAAGAGTATCCCTCTAAGAGTGAAAAAGCTCCATGTGTGCCAGAGAAGAGGGGACACTTGTGGAAGCGTTTTCTCAGGAGAGGGAACAGAACCTGCAAAGTCTTCAAAGCAGGGGCTCAGCAAGGAAGGCTGTCTGTCTGGAGCCAGGGAGAGGGAGCAGGACTGAGGAGACTCAGGGCTTGCAGGTTATTTATTGTGACGACTGTGGCTCCTGCTCCAAGTGACAGGATGGCTTTGGAGGGGGTGATAGAGAGGCTTTGTCGACTTAGTGTGAACAGCCTTTAGATTAACATTTAGCCTCCAATTCTGTCACACCAGCGATTTGTTCTTAAATTTCCAGTATAATATTAAGGCTTCTTAGGTAGTGCAATGGTAAAGAATCCGCTTGCCAGGGCAAGAGATGAAAGAGACAGGAGTTCGATTCCTAGGTCAGGAAGATCCCCTGGAGAAGGGCATGGAAACTCACTCCAGTATTCTTGCCTGGAGAATACCATGGACAGAGGAGCCTGGTGGGTCCATGGGGTCATAAAGAGTCAGACACGGCTGAGCAACTGAGCATGTTGTCAAATGAAGAACAGCTTTAGAAATGCCCAGGGCTCCAGTGGCAGCCGGAGAATGAGATGTTGACTGTCTCATGAATGTGAAACCATCTTAGGAGATTATACACACTTTCTCTGGAATACAAATCCTTCTATAACCATAGTACTCTAAAAAAGGCATTTTCCCATTTTCATATATTTCATGTGTATGCATTTTTTCTGTTGTAAAGAATGTAATATAGTAATATCACAGTTTATTGATCATTAGAAAGTATTTGACAGAAAGTTATTTTAAAAAAGCAGATAAACACTCAGCAAAGATCATTAAAATGATTTATTTTAAACTCCCTTCTTGGAGTAGGTCACTGCACTCAATAAATCGGTTGTTCATACTTGTCAGCACAATTACAGTTTTGCTATTTAAGACTTACAGCATGGACCACTTGTTAATCTTTTATGGGGGGACGACTTTTATTTTATTTTCGGCTGTGCTGGCTCTTCCTCGCTGCACTCAGGCTTTGCCTCGTTGCTGCAACAGTGCGCCCCTGTCTACTTCCCCTGAGTGGGAGGGCTTCTCATTGCAGTGGCTTCTGTTTTGTTGTTGCGAAGCATATTGTGGCAGTAGTACTCAGGCTTAGTTGCCCAGCAGCATGTGAGTTCTTCCCAGACCAGGGATTGAACCCATGTCCCCTGCACCGACAGGTGGATGCTTATGCACTGGACCACCAGGGAAGTCCCACTTGTTAGTCTTGATACTTGACACTGTGCCCCTGGGTCTTGGCGTGTTGGTTTTAGGCTCACAAATGCTTCATGCCCCTGACTCCACACAGGTGCGATGGAGGGCTCCTCATTGCAGAGGTGCATCTCCACCCCTAGGGAGGTGGAGATGCCCGTGATGCATGGAGAACTCTGATGGTCCACGTGGTTCCTGAATGAGAGAGGGCTTCCTTGGAAGGGTGGGAGCCAGGGGTGGGGCAGGCTAATCCAAGTTACCTGACCGACGCTGGGGACCTGACTGCAGCAGGAACTTCTAATGTTGTTCTGTAGAAAGGAGACAGACACCCTTACCTGAGATCAAACGACAGGGGACAAAGAGCCCTCGTTGCTCCTCCTCTTCATCTCATGCCTGTGGTTCCAGGGCTGGGTGACTTCACAGCCCAGGTCTCACTGAAGCTGTAAATGCTGGTGGTCTGTGGACATGATTCAATGCCTCCTTTTGCCTTGTGATTGCTCATTCAAAGTGAGAGCATTAGTCGCTCAGTTGTGCCTGACTCTTTGGGGCCTCGCGGACTATAACTTGCCAGGCCCCTCTGTCCACCAGCATTTCCCAGGCAAGAATACTGGAGTGGATTGCCATTCCCTTCTCCAGGGGATCTATTCAGCAATTGAACACATGTCTCCGGCTTGGCAGGCAGATCCTTTAGCACTGAGCCTCTGGGCACTAGGAACTTCTCCTCAGGCCTCAGGTAAGTGGGGGTCGACCCCACAGTCACTGGAGTAAACAGTGTACTTCCTCCTTCATCAGAGAAGGCACCTCAGGTTTATCTCCTCCAAGTGTGTCTCACTGGAAGTAAAGCTGTGATGATCAGTCTCCTTACTCCTGAGAAACAGTCATCAGAAACGTTAGTCTAGTTTTTATTGATGTAAACACATTGTTTTTCACAGTGAACTACAGTAGGCACTGGAATGTTTCTATTGTCCTTGATACTTGAGGAGAACAAGTTTTCCTTTGTTTTGTATTAAATTACTAGTCATGAGTAAACAAGTCTAATTTTAGTTTTTCTTGACACACTTGGGAAAATAATTCAAATGTAATCCTTTATTATAAGTCATAAGAAATTGTAAATTGTCTAATATGTGCTTAACTGACTTTCTGCTTAAGATCACTAACAGTGAGAATAAAAATTATAATGAAATATAGCCATTATTTCTGCTGCTGATGAATTTGTAATAGTAAGTATAGAGCTGAACCTCTACTTTTCTCTTGCTATTTATGTAACATGAACCAAAATACTTCCACTTTGGATCCCATTACACTATATTATAATTATGGGAATTGTCACAGTTGCCAATTCTACAGGTTAGGAATGTGCTGTAACAAATTTTTATAAGTCAAGCAAGTTGTTCCCACTTGGAAAAATAACCAGGCTCTGGGAGTGCAGACTCAGTCTGCTGCAAACCTTCAGGAAGCATCTCAGTGGGCTCCTTTAGTTGGCAGACTAACATGACAAAAAGAGAGCCAATTACATGAGAAAAATAAGGGACACTTCTGTCAGCCATAGAATGCATAGTTTCCTTGAAATAAAATGATGGTTATAGTCCTTGTTTATCTGAAGTGTTTAAACGTTGCGTTACAATAATATTTTCCTTCAACACATTTCACCACCTTGTAACATTTCTTGGCAATCATATCACATACTCAATATTCTTAGTAAAAATGGACTCAGTATTTTTTTTAATTTTTCTTAAAACTTATTTTAAAATTTATTTGGCTTCCCTAGGTCTTCGTTGCAGCATGTGAAATGTTTTATCTTCATTGCAGCATGCGGACTCTTTAGTCGTGGCATGTGGGATCTAGTTCCCTGACCAGGGATCGAACCTACATACCCTGCATTGGGTGTGTGGCGTCTTAGCCACAGGACCACCAGGGAAGTCCCTGGACTCACTATTTTTGATTCATCTAATTGCCACTGTCCTTCCTTTTATGATACATTTGGTCTTGTGCTTGAGTATTTACTATTTGAAATAAATTCACTATGGTTCCATTTTTTATATACTTTTCTCCACTGCAACATAGTATCTTAGATTCAATCTGCTTTATGTCATGGCGATGAGAGTGAGTGATCAGTACCATCAGTCCTGGTTTTCCCAAACATGAATTTAGAAACACCCTTCACTCCTCCATCTCTGAGTCACTATTCTGTGGGACACACCAAGCACAGCTGATCAAATAGAGACTTAATATTTCCCTTCAGTCTATCATTGTTTATGTGCTTCCCTGGTGACTCAGACAGTAAAGAATCTGCCTGCAATGAGGGAGACATGAGTTTGATCCCTGAGTTGGGAAGATCCCCTGGAGGAAGGCATGGTAACCCACTCCAGTATTCTTGCCTGGAGAATCCCATGGACAAAGGAGCCTGGAGGCTAGAGTCCAAGGGATCACAAAGAGTAGGACATGACTAAAGCATGCACCCACTCATAGGAAGGCTGAGTACCAAAGAATTGATGCTTTCAAACTGTGGTTCTGGAGAAGTTTCTCCAGAATCTTCTTAGAGAGTCCCTTGGAAACTAGGAGAACAAACTAGTCGATCTTAAAGGAAATCGACCCTGAATATTCACTGGAAGGATTGATACTGGAACTGAAGCTCCAATATTTTGGCCACCTGATGTGAAGAGCTGACTCACTGGAAAAGAACTTGATGCTGGGAAAGGTTGAAGGCAAAAGGAGAAGGAAGAAGTAGAGGATAAGATGGTTAGAAAGCATCACCAACCCAATGGACATGCATTTGAGGAAACTCTGGGAGACAGTGAAAGACGGAGGAGCCTGGCATGATGCAATCCATGCAGCTACAAAGAGTCGGACACTACTTAGGGACTGAGCAGCAATAATAATATTTCATTATCTGGAGGTACCATTTATCCGTTCGTCAACTAAAGGACATTTTGCTGCTTCCAAATTTTAGCAATGATGAATAAAGCTGCTCTAAACATCCGTGTGCCGGTTTTTGGTGTGTTTCTTAAAGTTTTCTTCTCATTTGATTAAACACCAAGGAGTGTGACTGCTGGATCATATGGTGACAGTATGCTTAGTTTCTAAAGAAACCAACAAACTGTCTTCCAACGTGGTTGTACTGTCTTACATTCCTACCAGCAATGAATGAGTTTCAGTTGCTCCACATCCTTTCCAGATTTTAATGTTTTCAGTGTTCCAGGTTTCGCTATTCTAAGAGGTGTGTAGCAGTATTTCCTTGTTTTTTTTCTTTTAAATGTTGAGTTTTTTTAAATTAATTTATCTTTTATTAAAGGATAACTCTTTTACAGAATTTTGCTGTAATTTGCTGTTTTCTGTCAAACCTAAACAAGAATCAGACACAGGTATACATATTCCCCTCCCTCTTGAACCTCCCTGCCATCTCCCTCCCCATCCCACCCCTCTAGGTTAATACAGAGCCCCTGTTTGACTTTCCTGAACCATACAGCAAATTCCCATTGGCTATCCATTTTACATATGGTAATGTGAGTTTCCATGTTACTCTTTCCATATATCTCACCCTCTCCTCAACTCTCCCCATGTCCATAAGTGATTCTTTATGTCTGTTTCTCTATTGCTGCCCTGTAAATAAATTCTTCAGTACCATTTTTCTAGATTCATATATATGTGTTGCTGCTGCTGCTGCTAAGTCACTTCAGTCATGTCCGACTCTGTGCAACCCCATAGACGGAAGCCCACCAGGCTCCTCCATCCCTGGTATTTTCCAGGCAAGAACACTGGAGTGGGCTGCCATTACCTAGAATACGGTATTTATCTTTCTCTTTCTGACTCACTTCACTCTGCATAATAGGTTCTAGGTTCATCCACCTCATTAAAATTGACTCAAATGTGTTCCTTTTTATGGCTGAGTAATATTCCATTGTGTATATGTACCACAACTTCTTTATCCAGTCATCTGTCAATGAATATCTAGGTTGCTTCCATATTGTAAATAGTGGGCAATGAACAAGGTTTATCTTTCAATTTGGTTTCCTCAGGGTAAATGCCTAGGAATGGGATTGCTGGGTCATTTGGTGACCTTTATTCCTAGTTTTTTAAGGAATCTCCATACCATCTTCCATAGTGGCTGTATCAATTTACATTTCCACCAACAGTTCAAGAGGGTTCCCTTTTCTCTACACCCTCTCCAACATTTATTGTTTGTAGACTTTTTGATGAGGGCCATTCTGACCCTTGTGAGGTGATAACTCACTGTGGTTTTGATTTGCATTTCTCTAATAATGAGCAATGTTGAGCATCATTTCATGTGTTTGTTAGCCATCTGTATGTCTTCCTTGGAGAAATGTCTGTTTAGGTGTTTTTCCCACTTTTTGAGTGGGTTGTTTGTTTTTCTGGTATTGAGTTGTTATGAGCTGCTTGTATATTTTGGAAATTAATTCTTTGTCAGTTGTTTCATTTGCTATTATTTTCTCCCATTCTGAGGGTTATCTTTTCACCTTGCTTATTATTTTCCTCTGTTGTGCAAAAGCTTCTAAATTTAATCAGGTCTCTCTTGTTTACTTTGTTTTTATTTCCATTACTCTAGGAAGTGGGTCATCGAGGGTCTTGCTTTGAATTATGTCATCGAGTGTTCTGCCTATGTTTTCCTCTAAGAGTTTTATAGTTTCTGGTCTTACATTTAGGTCTTTAATCCATTTTGTGTTTATCATTGTGTATGGTGTTAGGAAGTGTTCTAATTTCATTCTTTTACATGTAGCTGTCCAGTTTTCCAAGCACCATTTATTGAAAAGGCTTTCTTTGCCCCATTGTATATTCTTACCTCCTTTGTCAAAAATAAGGTACCTATAGGCACATGGGTTTATTCTGGGCTTTCTATCTTGTTCCATTGGTCTATATTTCTGGGTTTGGGGGGGTTTTTTGTTTTGTTTTGTTTTGTTTTTTGCCAGTACCATATTGTCTTGATGACTGTAGCTTTGTAGTGTAATCTGAAGTCAGGAAGCTGGATTCCTCCTGCTCCATTCTTCTTTCTCAAGACTGCTTTGGTTATTTGGGGTCTTTTCTGCTTCCATATGAATTGTGAAATATTTTGTTCTAGTTCTGTGAAAAATTCCATCGGTAATTTGATATAGATTGCGTTAAATCTGTAGATTGCATTCAGTAGTCTATTCATTTTCACAATATTGATTATTCCAACCCAGGAACATGGAATATCTCTCCATCTGTTTCCCTGATAGCTTCCCTGATCGCTCAGTTGGTAAAGAATCTGCCTGCAATCCTAAAGGAGATCAGTCCTGGGTGTTCAGTGGAAGGACTGATGTTGAAGCTGAAACTCCAGTACTTTGGCCACCTGATGTGAAGGACTGACTCATTTGAAAAGTACCTGATGCTGGGAAAGATTGAAGGCAGGAGGAGAAGGGGACAACAGAGGATGAAATGGTTGGATGGCATCACAGACTCAATGGACATGAGTTTGGGTAAAATCCGGGAGTTGGTGGTGGACAGGGAGGTCTGGAGTGCTGCGGTTCATGGGGTCACAAAGAGTCAGATACGACTGAGCCACTGAACTGAACTGAACTGAACTGAAGGCAATGCAGAAGACCCCAGTTCTATCCCTGGGTTGGGAAGATCCGTTGGAGAAGGGATAGGCTACCACTCCAGTATTCTGTCCTGGATAATTCCATGGACTATGTAATCCATGGGGTCGCAACTTTCTCTTCACTTCACTTTGATTTCTTTCATTCAGTTCAGTTCAGTTCAGTCGCTCAGTCGTGTCCAACTCTTTGCAACCCCATGAATCACAGCACGCCAGGCCTCCCTGTCCACCACCAACTCCCGGAGTTCACTCAAACTCATGTCCTTCGAGTCGGTGATGCCATCCAGCCATCTCATTCTCTGTCGTTCCCTTCTCCTCCTGCCCCCAATCCCTCCCAGCATCAGAGTTTTTTTAGTGTCTTATAATTTTCTGTGTACAGTTTTTTCATCTCCTTAGGTAAGTTTATTCCTAGATATTTAATTCTTTTTGTTGCAATGGTGAATGGGATTGATTCCTTAATTGCTCTTTCTGATTTTTCATTGTACATAGAAATGCAAGTGATTTCTGTGTACTGATTTTATATCCTGCAACTTTGTCAAATTCACTGATTAGCTCTAGTAATTTTCTGATACTATCTTTAGGGTTTTCTATGTACAGTATCATGTCATCTGCAAACAGTGAGAGTTTTATTTCTTTTCCAAACTGAATTGCTTCTATTTCTTTTTCTTCTCTGATTGCTGTAGCTAGGACTTCCAGAACTATGTTGAATAATATTGGCAAAAGTGGACACCCTTGTCTTGTTCCTGATATTATGGAGAATGTTTTCAGTTTTTCACCACTGAGAATAATGTTTACTGTAGACTTTATCACATATGGCCTTTACTATGTTGAAGTAGGTTCCTTCTATGCCCAATTTTTGAAGAGTTTTAATCATAAATAGGTGATGAATTTTGTCAAAGGCTTTTTCTGCATCTATTGAGATGATCATATGATTATTATCTTTCAATTTGTTAATATGGGGTATCACATTGATTGATTTCCATATGTTGAAGAATCCTTGTATCCCTGGAATACACACAACTTGATCATGGTATATGAGCTTTTTGATGTGTTGCTGAATTCTATTTGGGAAAATTTTGTCGAGGATTTTTGCATCTATATTCATCAGTGATATTGGCCTGTAGTTTTCTTTTTTGTGATGTCTTTGTCTGGTTTTCGTATCAGGGTGATGGTCACCTCATAGAATGAATTTGGAAGTGTTCCTTCCTCTGCAATTTTTTGAAAGAGTTTTAGAAGGATAGGCATTCAGTTCAGTTCAGTTTCTCAATCGTGTCTGACTCTGCAACCCCATGAATCACAGCACGCCAGGCCTCCCTCTCCATCACAAACTCCCAGAGTTCACTCAAACTCATGTGCATCAATAGAAATGCCATCCAGCCATCTCATCCTCTGTCGTCCCCTTCTCCTCCTGTCTCCAATCCCTCCCAGCATCAGGGTCTTTTCCGATGAATCAACTGTTCGCATGAGGTGGCCAAAGTATTGGAGTTTCAGCCTCAGCATCAGTCCTTCCAACGAATACCCAGGACTGCTCTCCTTTAGGATGGACTGGTTGGATATCCTTGCAGTCTAGGCATTAATGCAGGATAGGCATTAGCTCTTCTCTAAATGTTTGATAGCATCCTCCTGTGAAGCCATCTGGTCCTGGGCTTTGGTTTTTTGGGAGATTTTTGATCACAGCTTCAATTTCAGTGTTTGTAATTGGGTTGTTCATAATTTCTCTTTCTCCCTGGTTCAGTCTTGGAAGATTGAACTTTTCTAAGAATCTCTCCATTTCTTCCAGGGTTTCTATTTTATTGCCATATAGTTGTTCATAACAGTGTCTTACAATCCTTTGTATTTCTGCATTGTCTGTTGTAACCTCTCCTTTTTAATTTTGTTGATTTGATTCTTCTCTCTTTTTTTATTGATGAGTCTGGTTAAGGGTCTGTCAGTTTTGTTTACCTTCTCAAAGAACAAGCTTTTAGTTTTATTAATCTTTACTATTGTTTCTTTCGTTTCTTTTTCATTTATTTCTGCTCAGATCTTTATGATTTCTTTCCTTCTACTAATTTTGGGTTTTTTTTTTCCTTCTTCTTTTTCCAGTTGCTTTACGTGTAAAGTATTTTTCTTGTTTCTTGAGGTAAGACTGTATTACTGTAAACTTCCCTCTTAGAACAACTTTTGCTGCATCCCACAGGTTTTGAGTTGTCATGTTTTCATTGTCATTTGTTTCTAGAAATATTTTTATTTCTTCAGTAACCTGTTGGTTATTTAGAAACGTGTTGTTTAATCTCCATGTGTTTGTGTTTCTTACAGATTTTTTCTTGTTATTTATATCTAATCTCATAGCACTGTGGTCAGAGAAGATGCTTGATAAAATTTCAATTTTCTTAAATTTGCTCAGGTTTGATTTGTGACCCAAGATGTGATCTATCCTGGAGAATGTTCCATGTGCACTTGAGAAGGTGTATTCTTCTGCATTTGGATTGAATGTCCTGAAAATATCAATGAGATCCATCTCAGCTAAATTATCTTTTAAGACTTGTGTTTCCTTATTAACTTTCTGTTTGATGATCTGTCCATTGCTGTGAGTGGGGTGTTAAAGTCTCCTACTATTATTTTGCTATTGTCAATTTCTGCTTTTATGTCTGCTAGTGTTTGTCTTATGTATTGAGGTGCTTCTATGGTGGGTACATAGATAGATATAAATGTTATGTTTTCCTCTTGATTTGGTCCCTCGATCATTATGTCCTTCCTTATCTCTTGTAATCTTCTTTATTTTAAGATCTATTTTGTCTGATATGAGGATTGCTACTTCAGCTTTCTTTTGCTTCCTGTTTGCATGGAATATATTTTTCCATCCTCTCACTTTCCATCTATATGTGTCTTGAGTTCTGAAGTGGGTTTCTTATAGACAACATATATATGGGTCTTGTTTTTGTATCCATTCAGCCAGAATGTGTCTTTTGGTTGGAGCATTTAATCCATTTACATTTAAAGTAATTATTGATATATATGTTCCTATTGCCATTTTCTAATTGTTTGGGGTTGATTTTGTAGATCTTTTTTCTTTTCTTGTATTTTTTGACTATATAAGTCTGTTTAACATTTGTTGTAAAACTGGTTTGGTGGTACTGAATTCTCTTAACTTTTGCTTGTCTGAAAAGCTTTTGATTACTCCATCAGTTTTGAATGAGATCCTTGCTGGGTACAGTAATCTTAGTTGTAGACTTTCCCCTTTCAGTACTTTAACTGTATCCAGCCATTCCCTTCTGGCCTGAAGAGTTTCTGCTGAAAAATCAGCTGTTAAGCATATGGGGTTTCCCTTGTATGTTACTTCCTGCTTCTCCCTTGCTTCTTTTTATTTTCTTTTTGTGTTTAGTCTTTCTTAGTTTGATTAGCATGTGTCTTAGCATGTTTCTCCTTGGATTCATCTTGTGTGGGACTCTTTGTGCCTCTTGGACTTGCTTGGCTGTTTCCTTTTCCATGTTGGGAAAATTTTCAACTATAATCTCTTCAAAAATTTTCTCATGCCCTTTCCTTTTCTCTTCTTCTTCTGAGACCCTTGTAATTCAAATGTTGGTGCATTTTATATGATCCCAGGTATCTCTGAGACTGTCATCAGCTCTTTTCATTATTTTTACTTTATTCTGTTCTTCAGAAGTTATTTTCATCATTTTATCTTCCAGCTCACTGCTGGAAGTGAGCTGCTTCAGACATTCCGGTATTGATTCCCTCTAGAGCATTTTTGGGTTTCCCTTGTGACTCAGCTGGTAAAGAATCTGCCTGAAATGCGGGAGACCTGGGTTCGATCCCTGGGTTGGGAAGATCCCCTGGAGAAGGGAAAGGCTACCCACTCCAGTATTAATTTCAGTAATTGTATTGTTTGTCTCTGTATGCTTATTCTTTAATTCTTCTAGGTCTTTGTTAATTGATTCTTGCATTTTCTCCATTTTGTTTTCAAGGTTTTTGATCATCTTTACTATCATTATTCTGAATTCTTTGTCAGGTAGTTTGCCTATTTCCTCTTCATTTATATGGACTTCTGTGTTTCTAGTTTGTTCCTTCATTTGTGCAGTATTTCTCTTCCTTTTCTTTCTTTCTTTTAATTTATTGTGTTTGAGGTCTCCTTTTCCCAGGCTTCAAGAAAAGTTGAATTCTTTCCTTGAAGAAGGTTGAATTCTTTCTTCCTTTTGGTTTTTGCCTTCCTAAGGTTGGTCCAGTGGTTTGTGTGAGCTTTGTATAGGGTGAGATTTGTGCTGAGATTTTGTTTGTTTGTTTTTTCTCTGATCGGCAAGGCTGAGTGTGGTGGTACTCCTGTCTGCTGCTGATTGGATTTGTATTTTGTATAGTTTGTTGTTTAGATGAGGCGTCCTGCACAGAGTTCTACTGGTGTTTGGTGATGCTGAGTCTTGTATTCAAATGGTTTCCTTTGTGTGAGTTATCTCTATTTGATACTCCCTAGGGTTAGTTCTCTAGTGGTCTAGGGACTTGGAGTCAGTGCTCCCACTCCAAAGGCTTAGGGTTTAATCTTTGGTCAGGAACAAAGATTCCACAAGTGGTTTGTTATGGCATTAAGGAAGAGTAAAACAATCTAAAAACGAAAAACAAAGATGAACCCCAGACAACTAGTAGTTACAAAATCAGGCAAATAATAATTAAAATAATGAAATATACATATATACCCATGAGCAAAGTGAAAACAGTCCAACAAAAATAAAGTACAATAGATTGATCCAGTGAACAAATAAAATCAAAAATTATTTTTACCAGTTAAGATCAAAACTAACTTAAGCACACAATGGAAAACAAAACTAAAGCAGGGTGCTAAGTGGGGAATAAAGCAATGAAAACAAAACTAACAAATATGTTGAGAGGAAAGGAAAGAAAGAATAGATATGCAAAGTTAAATAGAGGTAAATGAAGATTTATATACATTAAAGATTAACTGCAAGAAGAAAACAACACTGGGAGAGACACCAAGGCATTTCACGGATTCCATGTGTGTGCGTGCAGGTCTGCTGAGGTCTCCTGCGGGGCAGCATCCATACCCATGGGTCCTCTTTTGAAGCAACTCTTCAAGTCTATATTGGATTTTTTTAGAAGAGTGTTTTTCTGGGAGTCAAGTCTTCAGATACCAAAATAAATTGATGATGTAAAAGACCTCTTCCTTCGGGTCTCTGCATCAAATTTGTGGCTTGAAATAACAGATGGAGAAGTCTTGATGCTACTGTAAGAATAAGACTGAAAACCAGAGGCAGGAGGCTTAAGCCCGAATCCTGAGAACACCAGAGAACTCCTGACTCCAGGGAACATTAATTGATAAGAGATCATCCAAAAGCCTCCATACCAAGCACCACCCAAGAGCCAACAAGTTCCAGAGCAAGACATACCATGCAAATTCTCCAGCAACACAGGAACATAGCCCTGAACTTCAATATACAGGATGCCCAAAGTCACACCAAACCCATTGACACCTCATAACTCATTATTGGACACTTCATTGCACTCCAGAGAGAAGAAATCCAGCTCCACCCACCAGAACACCGACACAAGCTTCCCTAACCAGGAAACCTCGACAAGCCACCTGTCCAACCCCACCCACAGAGAGGAACCTCCACAATAAAGAGGAAGCACAAACTGACAGAATACGGAAAGGCCACCCCAAACACAGCAATCGAAACAAGATGAAGAGGCAGAGAAATACCCAGCAGGTAAAGGAACAGGATAAATGCCCACCAAACCAAACAAAAGAGGAGGAGATAGGGAGTGTACCTGAAAAAGAATTCAGAATAATGATAGTAAAAATAACCCAAAATCTTGAAAACAAAATTGAGGTACAGATATATAGCCCAGAGACAAGGATTGAGAAGATGCAAGAAATGTTTAATAAGGACCTAGAAGAAATTAAAAACAGTCAATATATAATGAATAATGCAATTTAGTTCAGTTCAGTTCAGTCGCTCAGTAGTGTCCAACTATTTGCGACCCCATAAATCACAGCACGCCAGGCCTCCCTGTCCATCACCAACTCCTGGACTTCACTCAAACTCATGTCCATCGAGTCGGTGATGCCATCCAGCCATCTCATTCTCTGTCGTCCCCATCTTCTCCCACCCCCAATCCTTGCTAGCATCAGACTCTTTTCAAGTGAGTCAACTTTTCGCATGAGGTGGCCAAAGTATTGGAGTTTCAGCTTTAGCATCAGTCCTTCCAATGAACACCCAGGATCGATCTCCTTGAGAATGGACTGGTTGGATCTCCTTGCAGTCCAAGGGACTCTAAAGAGTCTTCTCCAGCACCACAGTTCAAAAGCATCAATTCTTCGGCGATCAGCTTTCTTCACAGTCCAACTCTCACATCCATACATGACCACAGGAAAAAAACATGGCCTTGACTAGATGAACCTTTGTTGGCAAAGTAATGTCTCTGCTTTTTAATATGCTATCTAGGTTGGTCATAACTTTCCTTCCAAGGAGTAAGTGTCTTTTAATTTCATGGCTTCAAACACCATCTGCAGTGATTTTGGAGCCCCCCAAAATAAAGTCTGACACTGTTTCCACTGTTTCCCCATCTATTTCCCATGAAGTGATGGGACCAGATGCCATGATCTTTGTTTTCTGAATGTTGAGCTTCAAGCCAAACTTTTCACTCTCCTCTTTCACTTTCATCAAGAGACTTTTGAGTTCCTCTTCACTTTCTGCCATAAGGGTGGTGTCATCTGCATATCTGAAGTTATTGATATTTCTCCTGGCAATCTTGATTCCAGCTTGTGCTTCTTCCAGCCCAGCGTTCCGCATAGCTGAGATCAAAAGCACGCTGGAGGGAACCAACAGTAGAATAACATAGGCAGAAGATAGGATAAGTGAGGTAGAAGATAGAATGGTAGAAATAAATGAAACAGAGAGGGGGAAATAAAGAATTAAAAGAAATGAGGACAACCTCAGAGACCTCTGGGACAATACTAAACGCCCCAACATTCAAATCATAGGAGTCCCAGAAGAAGAAGACAAAAAGAAAGACCATGAGAGAATACTTGAGGAGATAATACCTGACAACTTCCCTAAAATGGGGAAGGAAATAGTCACCAAGGCCAAGAAACCAAGGGAGACACAAACAGGATAAACCCAAAGTGAAACACCCCAAGACGCATGTTAATCAAATTAACAAAGATCAAACACAAAGAACAAATATTAAAAGCAGCAAGGGAAAAACAATAACACACAAGGGGATCCCCATAAGAATAACAGCTGATCTTTCAATAGAAACACTTCAGGCCAGAAGGGAATGGCAGGACATACTTAAAGTGATGAAAGAGAAAAACCTACAACCCAGATTACTGTACCCAGGAAGGATCTCATTCAAACATGGAGAAGAAATCAAAAGCTTTACAGACAAGCAAAAGTTGAGAAAATTCAGCATCACCAAACCAGCTCTCCAACAACTGCTAAAGGATCTGCTCTAGACAGGAAACACCCAACAAATATTAAAGGATCTTCTCTAGACAGGAAACACAGAAAGGGTGTATAAACTCGAACCCAAAACAACACAGTAAATGACAACAGGATTATACTTATCAATAATTACCTTAAATGTTAAGTGGGTTTAATGTCCCAACCAAAGACAAAGACTGGCTGAATGGATACAAAAACAAGACCTTATATATGTTGTCTACAAGAGACCCAGCTCAAAACAAGAGACACAAACAGACTAAAAGTGAAGGGCTGGAAAAAGACATTCCACACAAATAGAGACCAAAAGAAAGCAGGAGTAGCAATACTCATATCAGATAAAACAGACTTTAAAATAAAGGCTGTGAAAAGAGACAAAGAAGGACACTACATAATGATCGAAGGATCAATCCAAGAAGATATAACAATTATATATGCACCCAACGTAGGAGCACCACAATATGTAAGACAAATGCTAACAAGTATGAAAGGGGAAATTAACAATAACACAATAATAGTGGGAGACTTTAATACCCCACTCACACCTATAGATAGATCAACTAAACAGAATATTAACAAGGAAACACAAACTTTAAATGATACAATGGACCAGTTAGACCTAATTGATATCTATAGGACATTTCACCCCAAAACAATGAATTTCACCTTCTTCTCAAGCGCATATGGAACCTACCTCCAGGATAGATCACATCCTGGGCCATAAATCTAGCCTTGGTAAATTCAAAATAATTGAAATGATTCCAAGCATCTTTTCTGACCACAATGCAGTAAGACTAGATCTCAATTACAGGAGAAGAACTATTAAAAATGCCAACATATGGAGGCTGAACAACACGCTGCTGAATAACTAACAAATCATAGAAGAAATCAAAAAAGAAATCAAAATATGCATAGAAATGAATGAAAATGAAAACACAACAACCCAAAACCTCTGGGACACTGTAAAAGCAGTGTTAAGGGGAAGGTTCATAGCAATACAGGCATACCTCAAGAAACAAGAAAAAAATCAACTAAATAACCTAACGCTACACGTAAAGCAACTAGAAAAGAAAGAAATGAAGAACCCCAGGGTGAGTCGAAGGAAAGAAATCTTAAAAATTAGGGGAGAAATAAATGTAAAAGAAACAAAAGAGATGATAGCAAAAATCAATAAAGCTAAAAGCTGATTCTTTGAGAAGATAAATAAAATTGACAAACCACTAGCCAGACTCATCAAGAAACAAATGGAGAAGAAACAAATCAACAAAATTAGAAAAGAAAATGGAGAGTTCACAACAGACAACACAGAAATACAAAGAATCATAAGAAATTACCATCAACAACTATATGCCAATAAAATGGAAAACTTGGAAGAAATGGACAAATTTTTTGAAAAGTACAACTTTCCAAAACTGAACCAGGAAGAAATACAAAATCTGAACAGACCCATCACAAGCACAGAAATTGAAACTGTAATCAGAAATCTTCCAGCAAACAAAAGCCCAGGACCAGACGGCTTCACAGCTGAATTCTACCAAAATTTAGAGAAGAGCTAAAACCTATCCTACTCAAACTCTTCCAGAAAATTGAAGAGGAAAGTAAACTTCCAAACTAATTCTATGAGGCCACCATCACCCTAATCCCAAAACCTGACAAAGATGCCACAGAAAAGAAAACTACAGGCCAATATCACTGATGAACATGATGCAAAAATCCTTAACAAAACTCTAGCAAACAGAATCCAACAACATATTAAAAGGATCAAACATCATGGCCAAGTGGGCTTTATCCCAGGGATGCAAGAATTCTTCAATATCCACAAATCAATCAAAGTAATATACTACATTACAAATTGAAAGATAAAAACCATATGATTATCTCAATAGATGCAGAGAAAGCCTTTGACAAAATTCAACATCCATTTATGATAAAAAAAAAAACCTCCAGAAAGCATGAATAGAAGTAATGTACTTCAACGTAACAAAAGCCATATATGATAAACCCACAGCAAAAATTATCTTCAATGGTGAAATATTGAAAGCATTTCCCATAAAGTCAGGAACAAGACAAGGTGCCTACCCTCACCACTACTATTCAACAAAGTTTTGGAAGTTTTGGCCACAGCAATCAGAGCAGAAAAAGAAATTAAAGGAATCCAGATTGGAAAAGAAGAAGTAAAACTCTCACTGTTTGCAGATGACATGATCCTCTACACAGAAAACCCTAAAAACTCCAGCAGACAATTACTAGAGCTAAACAATGAATACAGTAAAGTTGCAAGATATAAAATTAACACGAAGAAATCCCTTGCATTCCTATACACTAACAATGAGAAAACAGAAATAAAAATTAAGGAAACAATTCCATTCACCATTGCAATTCACCATTCACCAAGAATAAAATATTTAGGAATATATCTACCTAAAGAAACAAAAGTCCTATATATAGAAAACTATAAAACACTGATGAAAGAAGTCAAAGAGGACACAAATAGATGGGGAAATATACCATGTTCATGAATTGGAAGAATCAATATAGTGAAAATGAATATACTACCCAAAGCTATGAATAGAGTCAATACAATCCCTATCAAGCTACCAACAGTATTTTTCACAGAGCTAGAACAAATAATTTCACAATTTGTATGGAAATACAAAAAACCTTGAATAACCAAAGCAATCTTGAGAAGGAAGAATGGAACTGAAGGAATCAAACTTCCTGACTTTAGATTCTACTACAAAACTACTTTAGGCTCTACTACTGTCCTCAAGACAGTATGGTACTGGCACAAAGACAGAAATATAGATCAGTGGAACAAAATAGAAAGCCTGGAGATAAATCCACGCACCTATGGACACCTTACCTTTGACAAAGTAGGCAAGAATATACAATGGAGAAAAGACAATCTCTTCAACGAGTAGTGTTGGGAAAACTGGTCATCCACACTTTTAAAAGAATGAAACTAGAACATTTTCCAAAACCATACACAAACATAAACTCAAAATGGATCACAGATCTAAACGTAAGACCAGAAACTATAAAACTCCTAGAGGAAAACATAAGCAAAACACTCTCTGAAATAAATCACAGCAGGATACTCTATGACACACCTCCCAAAATAATGGAAATAAAAGCAAAAATAAACAAATGGGACCTAATTAAACTTAAAGGTTTTTGCACTACAATAGAAACGATAAGCAAGGTGAAAAGACAGCCTTCAGAATGGGAGAAAATAATAGCAAATTAAGCAACTGATAAAGAATTAACCTCAAAAATATACGAGCAACTCCTGCAGCTCAATTCCAGAAAAATAAACGACCCAATCAAAAACGGGACCAAAGAACTAAACAGACATTTCTCCAAAGAAGACATACAGATGGCTAACACGCATGAAAAGATGCTCAACATCACTCATTATCAGAAATGCAAATCAAAACTACAAGAGGTACCATTTCACACTGTTCAGAATGGCTGCTATCCAAGAGTCTACAAATAATAAATGCTGGAGAGGGTGTGGAGTAAAGGGAACCCTCTTACACTGTTGCTTGGAATGCAAACTAGTACAGCCACTATGGAGAACAGTGTGGAGATTCCTTAAAAAACTGGAAATAGAATTGCCATATGACCCAGCAACCCCACTCCTGGTCATACACACTGAGGATACCAGAAATGAAAGAGACACGTGTACACCAATGTTCATTGTAGCACTGTTTATAACAGCGAGGACATGGAAGCAACCTAAATGTCCATCTGCAGATGAATGGATAAGAAAGCTGTGCTACATTTACACAATGGAGTATTACTCAGCCTTTAAAAAGATTACATTTGAATCAGTTCTAATGAGGTGGATGAAACTGGAGCCTATTAAACAGAGTGATGTAAGCCAAAAAGAAAAATACCAATACAGTATACTAACGCATATGTTTCTTGGCCTCCAATATCTCTGCAGATGCTGATTGCAGCCATGAAATTAAAAGACACTTACTCCTTGGAAGGAAAGTTATGACCAACTTAGATAGCATTTTAAAAAGCAGAGACATTACTTTGCCAACAAAGGTCTGTCTAGTCAATGCTATCATTTTTCCAGTGGTCAGGTATGGATGTGAGAGTTGGACTGTGAAGAAAGCTGATGGCTGAAGAATTGATGCATTACTTTGCCAACAAAGGTCTGTCTAGTCAATGCTATCATTTTTCCAGTGGTCAGGTATGGATGTGAGAGTTGGACTGTGAAGAAAGCTGATGGCTGAAGAATTGATGCTTTTGAACTGTGGTGTTGAAGAAGAGAGTCCCTTGGACTGCATGGAGATCCAACCAGTCCATTCTAAAGGAGACCAGTCCTGGGTGTTCACTGGAAGGACTGATGCTAAAGCTGAAACTCCAATACTTTGGCCACCTCATGCAAAGAGTTCAGTTCAGTTCAGTCGCTCAGTCGTGTCCAACTATTTGCGACCCCATGAATCACAGCACGCCAGGCCTCCCTGTCCATCACCAACTCCCGGAGTTCACTCAAACTCATGTCCGTCGAGTCGGTGATGCCATCCAGCCATCTCATTCTCTGTTGTCCCCCTCTCCTACCGCCCCCAATCTTTCCCCGCATCACAGTCTTTTCAACTGAGTCAACTCGTCGCATGAGGTGGCCAAAGTATTGGAGTTTCAGCTTTAGCATCGACTGTGTGGATCACAATAAACTGTGGAAAATTCTGAAAGAGATGGGAATACCAGACCACCTGACCTGCCTCTTCAGAAACTTGTATGCAAGTCAGGAAGCAACAGTCAGAACTGTACATGGAACAACAGACTGGTTCCAAATAGGAAAAGGAGTACGTCAAGGTTGTATACTGTCACCCTGCTTATTTAACTTTTATGCAGAGTACATCATGAGGAACGCTGGGCTGGAAGAAGCACAAGCTGAAATCAAGATTGCTGGGAGAAATATCGATAACCTCAGATATGCAGATGACACCACCCTTATGGCAGAAAGTGAAGAGGAACTAAAAAGCCTCTTGATGAAAGTGAAAGAGGAGAGTGAAAAGGTTGGCTTGAAGCTTAACATTCAGAAAACAAAGATCATGGCATCTGGTCCCATCACTTCATGGGAAATAGATGGGTAAACAGTGGAAACAGTGTCAGACTTTATTTTGGGGGGCTCCAAAATCACTGCGGATGCAAAAAATTGACTCACTGTGTAAGACTCTGATGCTGGGAGGGGTTGCAGGCCGGAGGAGAAGGGCACAACAGAGAATGAGATGGTTGCATGGCATCACCGACTCGATGGACGTGAGTTTCAGTGAACTCCAGGAGTTAGTGATGGACAGGGATGCCTGGTGTGCTGTGTTTCATAGGGTCGCAAAGAGTCGGACACGACTGAGCGACTGAACTGAACTAAACTGAACTGAACGCGTATATATACTTTGACTGTTTGGATCACAATAAACTAAGGAAAATTATGAAAGACATGCGAATACCAGACCACCTGACCTGCCTACTGAGAAATCTGCATGCATGTCAGGAAGCAACAATTAGAACTGGACATGGAAAAACAGACTGGTTCCAAATAAGAGAAGGAGTCCGTCAAGGCTGTATATTGTCATCCTGCTTATTTAACATATATGCAGAGTACATTGAGAAACGCTGGGCTGGAAGAAGCACAAGCTGGAATCAAGATTGCTGAGAGAAATATCAATAACCTCAGATATGACATCACCCTTATGGCAGAAAGTGAAGAAGAAATAAAGAGCCTCTTGATGAAAGTGAAAGAGGAGATTGAAAATATTGGCTTAAAGCTCAGCATTCAGAAAACTAAGATCATGGCATCCTGTCCCATCACTTCATGGCAAATAAATGGGGAAACAGTGGAAACCATGGCTGACTTTATTTTTCTGGGCTCCAAAATCACTGCATATGGTGATTACAGCCATGAAATTAAAAGACGCTTACTCCTTGGAAGGAAAGTTATGACCAACCTAGGCAGCATATTAAAAAGCAGAGACTTTACTTTGCCAACAAAGGTCTGTCTAGTCAAGGCTATAGTTTTTCCAGTGGTCATGTATAAATGTAAGAGTTGAATTATAAAGAAAGCTGAGCGTTGATGAATGGATACTTTTGGACTGTGGTGTTGAAGAAGACTCTTGAGAGTCCCTTGGACTGCAAGGAGATCCAACCAGTCCATCCTAAAGGAGATCAGTCCTGGGTGTTCATTGGAAGGACTGATGTTCAAGCTGAAACTCCAATACTTTGGCCACCTGATGCAAAGAGCTGACTCATTGGAAAAGTCCCTGATGCTGGGAAAGATTGAAGGCGGGAGGAGAAGGGGACAACAGAGGATGAGATGGTTTGATGGCATCACCAACTCAATGGACGTAGGTTTGGGTGAACTCCGGAGTTGGTAATGGACAGGGAGGCCTGGCATGCTGCGGTTCATGGGGTCGCAAAGAGTCGGACATGACTGAGCAACTGATCTGAACTGAACTGAACTAAACGGGTATACATGGAATTTATAAAGATGGCAACGATGATCCTATATGCGAGACAGCAAAGGAGACACGTAGTATAGAACAGGCTTTTGGACTCTGTGGGAGAAGGGGAGGGTGCAATGATTTGAGAGAATAGCATTGAATTATGTATATTATCATATGTGAAACAGATCGCCAGTCCAGATTTGATGCATGAGACTGTGTGCTCAGGTCTGTTGCACTAGCATGACCCAGAGGGATGGGATGGGGAGGGAGGTGGGAGGGGGGTTCAGGATGGGAAACACATGTACACCCATGGCTGATTCATGTTAATGTATGGCAAAACCACTACAATATTGTAAAGTAATTAGCCTCCAATTAAAATAAATAAATTAAAATAAAAGAACAGTGAGAAAGGCAAGTGAAGGAATAAATGTTGAAAATATATAATAGGTTTAAAACATTGAAAATTAAAATTTAGAAAAAAGAGAGAAAAACGGAAGAAGAATGAAAAAGGGGGAAAATAAAGGAAAACTCCACATAACTACAAACGCCCAATGTAGAGGCAGAGGTTCATAACAACAAAAGAAAGGGTGACTGAATATACACATATACATATACACCCATAAGCAAAGTCAAAACAGTCCAACAAAAATTAAGTACAGTAGATTGACCTGGTGAACAAAGGAAATAAAAAATTATATTTATAAGAACAAATCTAATTAAAGTACAAACTGGAAAGCAAAACTAAAGCAAGGTGCCAATTGGGGAATATAGCAATAAAAAGAAAACAAATATGTTGAGAGGAAAGGAGAGCATGAAAAGAAAGAAAGAAAGAAAGAATAGATATGCAAAGTTAAATACAGGTAATAAAGAAAATTTATATACGTTAAAGACTAACTGCAAGGGGAAAAGAACAGTAGGAAAAGCAAACAAAGGAACAGATGTAGAAAAATAATAGTAACAGGTTTAAAAAATTAAAATTAAAAAAAAAGGAAAGAGGAAAATTTCACAGAACTGCAAAAGCCCAATGTAGAGACAGAGCTTTATGACAATAAAAAATGTGACTGAGGAAAAAGAAAAGCTCAAAGGCTTAATTTGAATTTTTAGTGCCAATAAAACTGACAACTACAACAGACAGGGAGATAAAGGGGGGAAAAAATGAAAAAATCCAAAAGAATCTACAGAATAAGTGAAAAATAAGAATAATAAATGTTTTTCTTGCATCACTGCTGTTAGAATCCTTCCCCTCGCTGGGAATCACAGTCTACCTTACCTCCCTAGGATGCCCTCCAACACTGTACTGATTGCTCTCTGGACCTGCTTTGAGGTCTGCTCAGATTCTAATCTGGTCCTACTCCAGTGTATTCTTGCCTCCAATGTCCACAGCTATCAGAGCTAGTGCATTTCTTCTGTGGGAGCTCTCAATGGCCTTTTATATATTCCATAGACACAGAGTCTGCTTAGTTGATCATTGGGATTTAATCTGCAGCTTGTATAGCTGGTGGGAAGGTTTTAGATCATCTTCCTTAGCCACACTGCCCCTGGGTTTCAATTGTGGTTTTATTTCCACCTCTATATGTGGGTCATCCACTGGGATTTGCTCCTGGGACTGCCCTGGAGGTCTTGGGTTTGCCCCTGTAAAGGCCAGGTGTGGAGGTGGTACAGCTGCTTGGGTCACAGGGGTTCTGGCAGCTCCAGGTACTCAGGGGAGTTGGCGGCTAGGATAGTAGGAAATATAGTGCTCTAGAAGGGTATGGCAACCAGTATTGGCCAATATGCTCCAGTATTCTTGCCTGGAGAACCCCCTCTCTGACAGAAAAGCCTTGCAAGCCACAATCTACAGGGTCACAAAGAGTCAGACAGGACTGAAGCGACCCTGTGCTCATAAACACAAGACTTCCCCCCCCAAACTGGGACAACTCTGCCCCAGTGAGAGTTGAGTGCAAAGGTGGTGCAGCTGTTTGGCTCTTGGGGACCCTGGTGGGGCCAAGTGTGCAGGGACACAGACTGCCTCTGCGGCAGGAGTTATGGCCCTATCAGAGTCTTTTTTCAAGCCTCTTGTAGCTGGAGATCAGAAAGCCTCTTTGACAAGTCTTTTTCCTTAGCTCTGCCCATTCAAGTGAATCAAAGGGATTCCTTGCTAGTGGTCCTTCGCTCCCTTGTTTTAATTTGCATTTCCTTGATTACGTATGATACGGAACATCTTTTCACATTTTCATCTGCCATTTATTTATCTTCCTTGGTGAGATATCTGTTAAGGTGTTTGCCCCATTTTTAATGGGACTGAGTCTGATGCTGGGAAGGATTGGGGGTGGGAGAAGAAGGGGACGACAGAGAATGAGATGACTGGATGGAATCACCGACTCGATGGACATGAGTATGAGTGAACTCCAGGAGTTGGTGATGGACAGGGAGGCCTGGCGTGTTGTGATTCATGGGGTTGCAAAGAGTCAGACAAGACTGAGTGACTGAACTGAACTGGAAAAACCATAGCCTTGACTAGAGGCTATGGAGGTTACCACTCCAACTACATGGAGAATAGAAAACTTACCGTGTTAACCAACTAGAGTAAAATTCCAAACAATTCTGCCCATTGCATCTTGGTATTGGAGTCACTGAGAAAAATACCACAGTGTCAAGCACTTTATTTAGATGGTTTCCTTTATTTAAGAACCATAACTTTATTTAGATAGAAAAGAGGCAGAGCTAGATCAGCTTCAGTAGTGGGCATCAGTGCCCCATGGCCAGCAGGTCTTTTCCCCTCACATGCTGAAAATGCAAGGAATTCCATTCATTCTTGCTTGGAGAACAGACAGAGCAGTGAGGTTGTCTAGGTGTCATATAATTCATACTCCAAGCCAGGCTTCAGCAATATGTGAAACGTGAACTTCCAGATATTCAAGCTGGATTTAGAAAAGGCAGAGGAACCAGAGATCAAATTGCCAACATCGGCTGGATCAATAAAATATCAAGAGAGTTCCAGAAAAACATCTATTTCTGCTTTATTGACTATACCAAAGCCTTTGGCTGTGTAGACCACAATAAACTGTGGGAAATTCTGAAAGAGATGGGAATACCAGACCACCTAGCCTGCCTCTTGAGAAACCTATATGCAGGTCAGGAAGCAACAGTTAGAACTGGACATGGAACAACAGACTGGTTCCAAATAGGAAAAAGAGTATGTCAAGGCTGTATATTGTCACTCTGCTTATTTAACTTAAATGCAAAGTACATCATGAGAAACGCTGGGCTGGAAGAAACACAAGCCAGAATCAAGATTGCAGGGAGAAATATCAATAACCTCAGATATGCAGATAACACCACCCTCATGGAAGAAAGTGAAGAAGAAATAAAGAGCCTCTTGACGAAAATGAAAGAGGAGAGTGAAAAAGTTGGCTTAAAGCTCAACATTCAGAAAACTAAGATCATGGCATCTGGTCCCATCACTTCATGGGAAATAGATGGGGAAACAGTGGAAACCGTGGCTGACTTTATTTTCTGGGCTCCAAAATCACTGCAGATGCTGATTGCAGCCAGGAAATTAAAAGACGCTTACTCCTTGGAAGGAAAGTTATGACCAACCTAGGCAGCATATTAAAAAGCAGAGACATTACTTTGCCAACCAAGGTCCGTCTAGTCAAGGCTATGGTTTTTCCAGTTCAGTTCAGTCACTCAGTCGTGTCTGACTCTTTGCGACCCATGAATCACAACACGCCAGGCCTCCCTGTCCATCACCAACTCCTGGAGTTCACTCATACTCATGTCCATCGAGTCGGTGATTCCATCCAGCTAACTCATTGGAAAAGACCCTGATGCTGGGAAAGATTGAAGGCGGGAGGAGAAGGGGAAGACAGAGGATGAGGTGATTGGATGGCATCACCTACTCAATGGACATGGCTTTGGGTGGACTCCAGGAGTTGGTGATGGACAGGGAGGCCTGGCGTGCTGCGGTTCATGGGGTCTCAAAGAGTCGGACAAGACTGAGTGTCTGAACTGAACTTAAACAAAGACGGAGTACATTCCATCTCATTCTCTGTCATCCCCTTCTTCTCCCACCCCCAATCCTTCCCAGCATCAGACTCTTTTCCAGTGAGTCAACTCGTCACATGAGGTGGCCAAAGTATGGGAGTTTCAGCTTCACCATCAGTCCTTCCAATGAACACGCAGGATTGATCTCCTTTAGAATGGACTGGTTGGATCTCCTTGCAGTACAAGGGACTCTCAAGAGTCTTCTCCAGCACCACAGTTCAAAAGCATCAATTCTTTGGCGATTAGCTTTCTTCACAGTCCAACTATGTATAAATGTGAAAGTTGGATTATAAAGAAAACTGAGCGCTGACGAATTGATACTTTTGGACTGTGGTGTTGAAGAAGACTCTTGAGAGTCCCTTGGACTGCGAGGAGATTCAACCAGTCCATCCTAAAGGAGATCAGTCCTGGGTGTTCATTGGAAGGATGGATGTTGAAACTGAAACTCCAAAACTTTAGCCGCATGATGTGAAGAGCTAACTCACTGGAAAAGACCCTGATGCTGGGAAAGATTGAAGGCGGGAGGAGAAGGGGAAGACAGAGGATGAGGTGACTGGATGGCATCACCTACTCAATGGACATGGCTTTGGGTGGACTCCAGGAGTTGGTGATGGACAGGGAGGCCTGGCGTGCTGCGGTTCATGGGGTCTCAAAGAGTCGGACAAGACTGAGTGTCTGAACTGAACTTAAACAAAGACGGAGTACTCTTTGAGACTAAAACAAGGTCTATCCATAGAAGGTGATAAGACTCGCACAGCCTGTTGTGGGCACTTCAACTCTTCCTAAGGAAATGCTCCAGTCCCAAGGCCCATCCTTGTTCACACAAGAGAGGGGGCGGGAGCAGAAAGACTGAATGCATGAGACTCTCATCCCCGTTGTTTGTGCGTTTATTGTTGAATTTGATTTCTTTGCAAATTTTGAATAACAGTTCTTTATCACAGAAGTCATTTGCAAATATTGCCTCCCAGTCTATCAGTTCAGTTCAGTCATTGAGTCGTGTCCGACTCTTTGCGACCCCATGAATCACAGCACTCCAGGCCTCCCTGTCCATCACCAACTCCCGGAGTTCATTCAAACTCATGTCCATCGAGTCGGTGATGCCATCCAGCCATCTCATTCTCGGTCGTACCCTTCTCCTCCCACCCCCAATCCCTCCCAGCATCAGAGTCTTTTCCAGTGAGTCAACTCGTCGCATGAGGCGGCCAAAGTATTGGAGTTTCAGCTTTAGCATCAGTCCTTCCAATGAACACCCAGCACTGATCTCCTTTAGAATGGACTGGTTGGATCTCCTTGCAGTCCAAGGGACTCTCAAGAGTCTTCTCCAGCACCATAGTTCAAAAGCATCAATTCTTTGGCGATCAGCTTTCTTCACAGTCCAACTCTCACATCCATACATGACCACGGGAAAAATCATAGCCTTGACTAGATGGACCTTGGTTGGCAAAGTAATGTCTCTGCTTTTTAATATACTATCCAGGTTGGTCATAACTTTCCTCTAAGGAGTAAGCGTCTTTTATTTCCTGGCTGCAATCAGCATCCGCAGTGATTTTGGAGCCCAAAAAAATAAAGTCTGACACTGTTTCCACTGTTTTCCCATCTATTTCTCCCAGTCTATACCCTTTCTTTATATTCTCTTGACAACGTCTCACACAGGGCAGAAATTTTTAATTTTAATGAAGTCTAGGTGATCAATTCTTTTCTTCATGTATCCTGCCTTTTGTGTTGTATCTAAAAATTTATAGCCATACCCAATGCCATCTAGGTTTTTTCCTGAGTTATTCTAGGATTTACAGGCTTGCATTTTACGTTTAGGTCTGTGATCCATTTTGAAGTAACTTTTTTTGAAGGATGTGAAGCCTGGGGCTGGATTCTTCTTTTTTTTTTTTTCTCCTTTGCATGTGGATGTCCAGTTGTTATATCATCACTTGTTGAAAAGACTATTGTTTCACCATTATATTGCCTTTGCTCCTACATCAAACATTAGTTGAATTACAAAGTAAAAGGCACTTTATATATGCATAATTCCAGTAATCTTGATAAGATTCTACCTATTTTGTGAGCAATTCTTTAACAGGGTTTTCTTGATGATCCTAAACAGGGACTTAAGGCCTAGTACTTTGTTAAAAGAACAGTTATGACCAACCTAGACAGCATGTTAAAAAGCAGAGACATTACTTTGCCAACAAAGGTCCCTCTAGTCAAAGCTATGGTTTTTCCAGTAGTCACGTATGGATGTGAGATAAAGAAAACTGAGGGCCAAAGAATTGATGCTTTTGAACTGTGGTGCTGGAGAAGAGTCTTGAGAGTCCCTTGGACTGCAAGGATATCCAACAAGTCCATCCTACAGGAGATCAGTCCTGAATATTCATTGGCAGGACTAATGCTGTAGCTGAAACTCCAAAACTTTTGCCACCTGATGTGAAGCACTGACTCACTTGAAAAGACTCTGATTCTGGGAAAGATTGAAGGTGAGAGGAGAAGGGGATGACAGAGGATGAGATGATTGTGTGGCATCACTGACTTAATGGACATGAGTTTGAGTAAACTCCAGGAGTTGGTGATGGACAGGATGGCCTCGCCTGCTGCAGTCCATGGGGTCGCAAAGAATTGGACACCACTAAGTGACTGAACGAACTGAACTGACTTTGTTAAAATTGTGACTTTGCTGGATATGTAGTGGTGTGAGTTGGTGTACAGATGCTTTTTTTCTAGATTAAAGGAAAATGGAGATACTTAATGTTCTTCGTTGAGAGATTACAGCAATGGTGGACAGAGAGTATCTTCTATCCTAGGGTGTCTGAGGATACAGTGTGTCTGTGATCAGGGACAGAAGCTAATCTCTTTCATCAAGGGCTCTGGCACAAGCAGCACTGCTATGTGTTCCTCAATGAATGTTGAGCCGTTTCCACTTCCACGTTCATCACTGGTGCCCAGAGAATATCAAGGAGGCAGTCCCAGAAAATTCATGCTGTGTGTAGTGCAGCCATGGGAGTGCCTAAGGCCCTCCCTCACGTTGTCTGTAGGTAACAAGCCATGAATATACCAGAGCGGGGGAACGCGAGTGGCCTTCGTGTCAGGTATTCCTGGATCTGTATGCAAAAACCAGGAAAACTGAAGAGAAGACATTGGACTTATCTCTAAACAGGTAGGGGCAATTCTAATATTGATTATTTGTTTCCACAGGCTGGTGGTCCCAGACAACCACTGTCATTCCCCTTTTACAAAGGTCTACTTTTATGAGACCTTAGGCTCCAAAATCACTGCAGATGATGACTGCAGCCATGAAATTAAAAGATGCTTGCTCCTTGGAAGAAAAGCTATGACCAACCTTAGTTCAGTTCAGTTCAGTTCAGTCACTCAGTCGTGTCTGACTCTTTGCGACCCCATGAATCACAGCATGCCAGGCCTCCCTGTCCATCACCAACTCCTGGAGTTTACTCATACTCATGTCCATCGAGTCGGTGATGCCATCCAGCCATCTCATTCTCTGTCGTCCCCGTCTCCTCCCACCCCCAATCCCTCTCAGCATCAGAGTCTTTTCCAATGAGTCAACTCTTCGCATGAGGTGGCCAAAGTATTGGAGTTTCAGCTTTAGCATCAGTCCTTCCAATGAACACCCAGGACTGATCTCCTTTAGAATGGACTGGTTGGATCTCCTTGCAGTCCAAGGGACTCTCAAGAGTCTTCTCCAGCACCACAGTTCAAAAGCATCAATTCTTTGGTGATCAGCTTTCTTCACAGTCCAACTCTCACATCCATACATGAACACGGGAAAAACCATAGCCTTGACTAGACGGACCTTGGTTGGCAAAGTAATGTCTCTGCTTTTTCATATGCTATCTAGGTTGGTCATAACTTTCCTTCCAAGGAGCAAGCGTCTTTTAATTTCCTGGCTGCAATCAGCATCTGCAGTGATTTTGTAGCCCAAAAAAATAAAGTCTGACACTGTTTCCACTGTTTCCGCATCTATTTCCCATGAAGTGATGGGACCAGATGCCACGATCTTTGTTATTTGAATGTCGAGCTTCAAGCCAACCTTTTCACTCTCCTCTTTCATCAAGAGGCTTTTGAGTTCCTCTTCACTTTCTGCCATAACGGTGGTGTCATCTGCATATCTGAGGTTATTGATATTTCTCCCGGCAATCTTGATTCCAGCTTGTGTTTCTTCCAGCCCAGCATTCCTCATGATGTACTCTGCATAGAAGTTAAATAAGCAGGGTGACAATATACAACTTTGACGTACTCTTTTTCCTATTTGGAACCAGTCTGTTGTTCCATGTCCAGTTCTAACTGTTGCTTCCTGACCTGCATACAGGTTTCTCAAGAGGCAGGTCAGGTGGTCTGGTATTCCCATCTCTTTTAGAATTTTCCACAGTTTATTATGCAAAGACATTACTTTGCCAACAGAGGTTCGCCTAGTCAAGGTTGTGGTTTTTCCAGTAGTCACGTATAGATGTGAGAGTTGGAATATAAAGAAGGCTGAGTGCTGAAGAATCGATGCTTGTGAACTGTGGTGTTAGAGAAGACTCTTGAGAGTCCCTTGGACTGCAAGGAGATCCAACCAACCAATCCTAAAGGAAATCAGTCCTGAATATTCATCAAAAGGACTGAAACTGAAGCTCCAATACTTTGCCCACCTGATGCAAGAACTGAGACCTTGGGAAAGACCCTGATGTTGGGAAAGATTGAAGGCAGGAGAAGGGGATGACAGAGGATGAGATGATTGGATGACATCACTGACTCGATGGAGACGAGTTTGAACAAGCTCTGGGAGTTGGCGATGGACAGGGAAGCCTGGAAAGCTGCAGTCCATGAGGTCGCAAAGGGGTGGACACGACTGAGCAACTGAACTGAACTGAACTTTTATGAGAGAACATTGGACGTGGAATTCTGGGAATTTGTTATGGTCAGTAAAAAGCTTTTCTATGTTTATACATATGTTCATCACTTAAAACCCACCATGTGTAATACTGCACAACAAAACTGCCACATATCTACCTGAATTTTTCATTTAAGCAAGTTCATGATCAATATTGATTGCTGTAGCCAAATTATATCAAAATCCACATCACCTAGTAAGATTGACCAACCAATCTGCCACTCCAGACACTTATTTTGGGTGTACTAATCTATTCTAACTTAAGGCTCATTTTTTTTAAAAAAAGTAGAGTACTGATTATTTTGTTTAGATGACTCAAGGAGAGGTATGAGACTAAACCTACTCATGAATGACCTCTTTGGACAGGCAGGAGAATGTGCTTCTCTTAACAAGAGAATAGCAACAAGGGATAATATCAATCTGCATTTGTAGAGCAAGATTTTCAAAGGCTTCTCTACTGCATTATTTCATATAGTTTTCATAACGATTCTGTTATTCAGACAGCACAGTTAGTCTTCACTTCATTAGGCAAATGGTGAAACTAAACAAAGATCACACGGAAAACACAAAAAAGAAAACTTAATTCTTTTACCTGGGATTCACTGTGGAATCCAGCTTGCTTTCCCTGAGACCACTGACACTTTAATTTTCTGAGTCCCATATGGTCAGCAACTGCATTAAGAAATGTTTCCAAATTCATTCACATACTTTCAAAATTCCCTTTTTCCTTTCCTTCTTTTAGCACTTTACCTGACTTAACAGTGGGAATAACAAACCTCCAAAATTGGTGTGCTTCACTCATGTATAATGGAAAATGACTCCATTGGTTATGAGCTATGATGTGAGACATCTGCTAGAATGGTCTGGCTACTACTGGCTGGACAACTCTTTTACTCTCTGTATTTTTCATGATCATTTTATGTGCTTTAATTATTTCCTTAACTATACTTTAAACTACTCTAAGGAAGAAATGATAATTTATACTTTATATTCTTAGCACTTATGTTTAAATATAGGTAGTCATTGAAATGAATTTTTGTTGATAGTGTTTATGTAGAAAAGGGTTTGATGCATGTGTGCAATATGGATCCAACAGTTTCCAAATGAATAAAAATTGCTGAATGAATAGTTCCTTTCAGGTTATGAAATGTACCATGCAAACTAGCTATGGATCAACATCTGTTATATTTGGGCTTTTTATACTGTATCACGTTTCATATAGGAAATGTTGCTATAATACTAACTTTATAATGTTTTTCTCCATTGCTGTATAGTATATTTTGATCTGTATGAAATTAATTCATCCAGAAAACACTTACTAATCTGCTTTTATATGCCAGACACTGGATATGAGCTTGGCACATAAGATGTGCATAAAATTGGCTCAGACTTTAAGGAACTTTACATTTTGTAGTTAATTTAAAACATGCTATGCATTCCTTATTTCGTCTATTTCCTCTTTTGCTTCTCACTTCCCATTTCCCCTCAGCTTTTCTCATGTTTGTTTATACAGCCTAGCGGCAGCTGGTTAATACCAAGAAGGCTTCCATTTATTGTATACTCACTGAAGAGCTGTGCTAAGTGCTCTTCACACAATGCCTCGTTGAATTTCATTTTAAGCCTTGGAGCAAAACTACTAAGTGGTTGTTATTGACCTGTTCATTTTACAGCCTAGTAAATAAAGGCTTGGAGTGGCTGGATAATTTGCATATGACTAATAGCTTAGGTAGGGGAGCTGGGATTGAACTCAGGTCTTTCTTCAAATTCCACTCCCTTACCCACTACTCCATTGCTGCCATTTAACTAAGCATGAAGTCATTCATTTGTATAATGACAGACCTTTTATAGTTCAGTGGTAAAGAATCTGCCTGCAATGCTGGAGACACAGGTTCAACCCCTGGGTCGAGAAGATACCCTGCAGAAGGAAATGGTGAATCACTTTCGTATTTTTGCCTGGAAAATCCCATGAACAGAGGAGTCTGGTGGGCTACAGTCCATGGGAGTCACAGCAGAGTTGGACACAACTTAGCGAGTAAACAACAACAACAACAGACCTTTTGTAGCATGAACACTTTTATTTTTCTGATGTATGCGAATCAACAAAAGTACACATACAGACTAGGAAAAAAATGTAGAGAGGGGCTGAAGGGAGGGAGATTATTTAGGTGGAAAAAGAAAACTGATGGAATATTGAATGTGTCTTTAAGACTGTCACATGGAAAAGGAATTTACCTGTTGAACACTACTGCAACGATAAGGGACTTCCCGGCTGGCGCAGTGGTAAAGAAACCACCTGTCAATGCAGAAGATGCAAGAGACCTGGTTTCTATCCCTGGGTCAGGAAGATGCCCTGGAGGGAAAAATGGCAGCCCATGCCAGCTTTCTTGCCTGGAAGCCCAGCAAATGACAGCCTGTGGGGTCACAAAGAGTTGGATATAACTGAGCAACTGAGTGCACACACAGACACACACATCCATGGATAAGGTTAAGAGAAAGTTGCCCTACAATACAGGGGGCACAGTTTCAATCTCTAGTAGGGCAACAAAGCCTACACGTGGCAACCACTGACCCTGAGTGCCACAACTAGAGGGAGTCAGAGCCCCACACACAGGATGTAGCAAAGATCCTGGGTGTAACAACTAAAACCTGATGCAGTCAAATAAATAAATACTGTTTTAAAAAAGGAAACAAGTTTGAATTCACTATTAGGAAAGGCTTTCTAATAGATTTGCTAAAGAAGAGAATGCAATTTGTGCAGAAGTTCAAACATGATAGTGTTAAGGAGAGGCCTCAGCAGAAGGGAAAGGTAGACAAGATAGCGATCTTGGTTCTGCCTCTGACTCCAAAGGCTAAATAGTTGAATCATGGGTCGTTCTAGCCTTAGGACACCCTCCAGGATTTGCCCTATGGAGCAGTAGATGTCACTGTTTCATAGAAAGAAGAGTAAAGGTGCACCTTTCTGACTGTAAATAGGATATTTGAAAATAATATACTCAGATCTTTGTCTATTTTCAATGGAGAGAAATTTCTAAAAACTGTTTAGGATTAATGTTGTAGCTAAGAAACACGCAATGAGAAATCCAAGATTTTATAACATTTTTCTTAAGAACTTAGGCTTTATTTTTCTTGTAAGGCTTTGCCCAATATTGTAATCAAAGATTATGCTTGTTCCAAAGAATCCCTCTGCATAAGATGAGATCTAATAAAAGACAAAAAGTCATGTTCTCTAGATGGTGCTGCTGGTATTAAAGGTGATATATATGTATATACACATACATGTACACACTCAAACATATTTTGACTCAACATTTATTTTGTCTTCCTTTCTGGTCCTCTATGCTTTCTGGATTTAACCCAAGCTCTTTAAGGAAAAAAGCATGATATGAGCACAAGGTGGCTAGGATTTGCATTCTCAATTTTGTTAGATACTCAAATTGAGATTACCATGACTCAAGTTTCAGGTGAAAGCAGCTTTCCTTGGCAGGGTTATCATCTATTAAACCCAAAGGTTGGGACTGAAGTGATTTCTCAGCCCCAGAGAAAGTTACAAGGTCATCAGTAGGAGACAGCAAAGCTGCCTGGACCACATTTCAAATGTATCCTCTTCTCTCAGCTTTGTCTCTTCAGTCCAAAGATCCCTCCTGAAGCACACAGAACCTGATGCTCCTCTGATCCATCTCCCTGAAGAGCTTTTCTCTAGATAGATGTTTCTTTCACTTCAAGAGACTCCAAAGACAGAGAGAGGGAAAAGATCAGATGGGGTCCTTTAAACCTGCCCCCTTCACTGGCTGTGAATTACATCAACAATGGCTTCCTAAGCATCTATAAATATAAGTTAACTCCTGGTTACATTTTCTTAAGAAGCTTATATTCTCCTAGGACAGATGAAATGTAGTCAAATGACATAATAAAAAGTGGAATGCACCCTAAAAGTAGAACAAAAAGAAAACATATGTTTTAAAATAGGAAAGTGAGCTGAAATAATCATATAAGTGCATTTTTATAGAGCATATGAAATTTTAATTTGATGATGAAGGATGGGTAGAATTTTGATACAAAAATTGCAGGGGCATGACATTCTAAAAAAGAAATGGTATACATTCAATGCTACTCTCTCAATTCGTCCCACCCTCACCTTCACTCACTGTGTCCACATATCTGTTCTCCATGTCTGCATCTCCATTGCTGTGCTGCACATATGGCTGATTCATGTTGACATAACCAACACAGAAACCAACACAATAATGTAAAGCTATTATCCCCCAATTAAAAATAAATTTTAAAAAAGAAATGATCATAATATAAGGTGGAATAGAAAGGGGCTTGCAAAGGTGGAATAAGAAGGGACTTGAAAAGGTGGACATGGAACAACAGACTGGTTCCAAATAGGAAAAGGAGTACATCAAGGCTGTATAGTGTCACCCTGCTTATTTAATTTATATGCAGTGTACATCATGAGGAATGCTGGGCTGGAAGAAGCACAAGCTGGAATCAAGATTGCCGGGAGAAATATCAATAACCTCAGATATGCAGATGACACCACCCTTATGGCAGAAAGTGAAGAGGAACTCAAAAGCCTCTTGATGAAAGTGAAAGAGGAGAGTGAAAAGGTTGGCTTAAAGCTCAACATTCAGAAAACTAAGATCATGGCATCTGGTCCCATCACTTCATGGCAAATAGATGGGGAAACAGTGAAAACAGTGTCAGACTTTATTTTGGGGTGCTCCAAAATCATTGCAGATGGTGATTTCAGCCATGAAATTAAAAGACGCTTACTCCTTGGAAGTGGTTTGCCATTTCCTTCTCCAGTGGACCACATTCTGTCAGACCTCTCCACCATGACCCGTCTGTCTTGGGTGGCCCCACAGGCATGGCTTAGTTTCATTGAGTTAGACAAGGCTGTGGTCCGTGTGATCAGATTGGCTAGTTTTCTGTGATTGTGCTTTCAGTGTGTCTGCCCTCTGATGCCCTCTCACAATACCTACCGTCTTACTTGGGTTTCTCTTACCTTGGATGTGGGGTATCTCTTCACGGATGCTCCAGCAAAGCGCAGCCACTGCTCCTTACCTTGGAAGAGTCACCCTTCCTGATCTTGAACGTAGAGTAGCTCCTCTCAGCCCTCCTGCGCCCGCGCAGCCGCCACTCTTTGAAGGTGGGGTTGCTCCTCTCGTACGCTGCCCCTGACCTCAGAAGTGGGGTAGCTCCTCTCGGATGCTGCTCTTGACCTTGGACGTGGTGTAGCTCCTCTCAGCCACTCCTGCGCCATCGCAGCCTGGCACTCTCGGTCACCACCCCTCACTTTGGGAGTGGGGTAGCTCCTCTTGGCCATGTCTCCTGCATGGTCTGTCTCAGCTGCCGCACTTCCTGCACAGTCCTATTCTTGCCTTGAGAACCCCACGAAAAGTATGAAAAGGCAAAATGATAGGATACTGAAAGAGGAACTCCCCAGGTCGGTAAGTGCCCAATATGCTACTGGAGATCTGTGGAGAAATAACTTCAGAAAGAATGAAGGGATGGAGTCAAAGCAAAAACAACACCCTGTTGTGGATGTGACTGGTGATGGAAGTAAAGTCTGATGCTGTAAAGAGTAATATTGCATAGGAACCTGGAATGTTAGGTCCCTGAATCAAGGCAAATTGGAAGTGGTCAAACAGGAAATGGCAAGAGTGAATGTCGACATTCTAGGAATCAGAGAACTAAGATGGACTGGAATGGCTGAATTTAACTCAGATGACCACTATATCTATTACTGTGGACAGGAATCCCTTAGAAGAAATGGAGTAGCCATCATGGTCAACAAAAGAGTCCGAAATGCAGTACTTGGCTGCAATCTCAAAAACAACAGAATGATCTCTGTTCGTTAGGCAAACCATTCAATATCACGGTAACCCAAGCCTATGCCAGACCAGTAAAGCTGAAGAAGCTGAAGTTGAACGGTTCTATGAAGACCTACAAGACCTTTTAGAACTAACACACACAAAAAAAGATGTCTTTTTCATTATAGGGGACTGGAATGTAAAAGTATGAAGTCAGCAAACACTTGGAGTAACAGGCAAATTTGGCCTCGGAGAATGGAATGAAGCAGGGTAAAGGCTAATAGAGTTTTGCCAAGAGAACACACTGGTCATAGCAAACACCCTCTTCCAACAACACAAGAGAGGACTCTATCCATGGACATCACCAGATGGTCAACATGGAAATCAGATTGACTATATTTTTTGCAGCGAAAGATGGAAAAGCTCTATACCGTCAGCAAAAACACACCAGGAACTGACTGTGGCTCAGATCATGATCTCCTTATTGTCAAATTCAGACTTAAATTGAGAAAGTAGGGAAAACCACTAGACCATTCAAGTATGACCTAAATCAAATCCCTCATGATTATACAGTGGAAGTGACAACTATATTTAAAGGACTAGATCTGGTAGACAGAGTGTGTGATGAACTATTGACGGAGGTTCGTGACACTGTATAGGAGACAGGAATCAAGACCATCCCCATGGAAAAGAAATGCAAAAAAAGCAAATGGCTGTCTGAGGAGGCCTTACAAATAGCTATGAAAAGAAGAGAAGCAGAAAGCAAAGGAGGAAAGGAAAGATAAAAGCATCTGAATGCAGAGTTCCAAAGAAAGAAAAGGAGAGATAAGAAAGTCTTCCTCCGTGATCAATGCAAAGAAATAGAGGAAAACAACAGAATAGGAAAGACTAGAGATCTCTTCAAGAAAATTAGAGATACCAAGGGAATATTTCATGCAAAGATGGGCTTGATAAAGGACAGAAATGGTAGGGACCTAACAGAAGCAGAAGATATTAAGAAGAGGTGGAAAGAATACACAGAAGAACTGTACAAAAAAGATCTTCATGACCCAGATAATCACGATGGTGTGATCACTCCCCTAGAGCCAGACATCCTGGAATGTGAAGTCAAGTGGGCCTTAGGAAGCATCACAATGAACAAAGCTAGTGGAGGTAATGGGATTCCAGTTGAGCTATTTCAAATCTTAAAAGATGGTGCTGTTAAAGTGCTGCATTCAATATGCCAGCAAATTTGGAAAACTCAGCAGTGGCCACAGGACTGGAAAGGTCAGTCTTCACTCCAAGGAAAGGCAATGCCAAAGAATACTCAAACTACTTCACAATTGCACTCATCTCACACACTAGTAAAGTAATGCTCAAAATTTTCCAAGCCAGGCTTCAGCAATAAGTGAACTGTGAACTTCCAGATGTTCAAGCTGTATTTAGAAAAGGCAGAGGAACCAGAGATCCAATTGCCAACATCTGTTTGATCATCAAAAAAGCAAGAGAGTTCAGGAAAAACTTATGTTTCTGCTTTACTGACTATGCCAAAGCCTTTGACTGTGTGGATCACAATAAACTGTGGGAAATTCTGAAAGACATGGGAATATCAGACCACCTGACCTCCATCTTTAGAAACCTGTATGTAGGTCAGGGAGCAACAGTTAGAACTGGACATGGAACAACAGACTGGTTCCAAATAGGAAAAAGAGTATGTCAAGGTTGTATATTGTCACCCTGCTTATTTAACTTATATGCAGTGTACATCATGAGAAATGTTGGCCTGGAGGAAGCACAAGCTGGAATCAAGATTGCCAGGAGAAATATCAATAACCTCAGATATGCAGATGACACCACCCTTATGGCAGAAAGTGAAGAGGAACTAAAAAACCTCTTGATGAAAGTAAAAGAGGAGAGTGAAAAAGTTGGCTTAAAGTGCAACATTCAGAAAACTAATATAATGGCAACTGGTCCCATCACTTCATGGGAAATAGATGGGGAAACAGTGGAAACAGTGTCAGACTTTATTTGGGGGGGCTCCAAAATCACTGCAGATGGTGATTACAGCCATGAAATTAAAAGATGATTACTCCTTGGAAGGAAAGTTATAACCAACCTAGATAGCGTATTAAAAAGCGGAGACATTACTTTGCCAACAAAGGTCCGTCTAATCAAGGCTATGGTTTTTCCAATGGTCATGTATGGATGTGAGAGTTGGGCTGTGAAGAAAGCTGATCGCCGAAGAATTGATGCTTTTGAACTGTGGTGCTGGAGAAGACTCTTGAGTGTCCCTTGAACTGCAAGGAGATCCAAGCACTCCCTCCTAAAGCAGATCAGTCCTGGGTGTTCATTGGAAGGACTGATGTTGAAGCTGAAACTCCAATACTTTGGCCACTTCATGTGAAGGACTGACTCATTGGAAAAGACCCTGATGCTCCGAGGGATTGAGGGCAGGAGGAGAAGGGGATGACAAAGGATGAGATGGCTGGATGGCATCACCGACTCTATGCACATGAATTTGGGGAAACTCCAGGAATTGGTGATGGACAGGGAGGCCTGGCGTGCTGCGATTTTTGGGGTCATAAAGAGTCAGACACGACTGAGCGACTGAACTGAACTGAACTACTCGTTCGAAGGAAAGCTATGACCAACCTAGATAGCATATTTAAAAGCAGAGATATTACTTTGCCAAAAAAGGTCCATCTAGTCAAGGCTATGGTTTTTCCAGTGGTCATGGATGGATGCGAGAGTTGGACTCTGAAGAAAGCTGAGTGCTGAAGAATTGATGCTTGTGAACTGTGGCGTTGGAGAAGACTCTTGAGACTTGGACTGCGAAGAGATCCAACCAGTCCATCCTAAAGGAGATCAGTCCTGGGTGTTCATTGGAAGTACTGATGTTGAAGCTGAAGATCCAGTTCTTGGCCACCTCATGCGAACAGTTGACTCATTGGAAAAGACCCTGATGCAGGGAGGGATTGGCGATTGCTGGGAGAGAAGGGGATGACAGAGATTGAGATGGATGGATGGCATCACTGACTCAATGCACATGAGTTTGGGTGAACTCTGGGTGTTGGTGATGGACAGGGAAGCCTGGTGTGCTGCCATTCACGGGGTCGCAAAGAGTCAGACACGACTGAGCGACTAAACTGAACTGAACTGCAAAGGTGGATTAGAAAGTGGCTTGGCACTTGTAAAAGAATGAAACTAGAACACTTCCTAACACCATACACCAAAATAAACTCAAAATGGATTAGAGAGCTAAATGTAAGACCAGAAACTATAAAACTCCTAGAGGAGAATGTAGGCAAAACACTCTCCGACATAAATCACAGCAGGATCCTCCAAGACCCACCTCCCAGAATATTGGAAATATAAGCAAAAATAAACAAATGGGACCTAATTAAAATCAAAAGCTTCTGCACAGTAAAGGAAACTATAAGCAAGGTGAAAAGGCAGCCTTCAGAATGGGAGAAATTAATAGCAAATGAAGCAACTGATAAAGGATTAATCTAAAAAATATACAAGCAGCTCCTGCAGCTCAATTCAAGAAAAATAAACAACCCAATCCAAAAATGGGCCAAAGAACTAAACAGACATTTCTCCAAAGAAGACATAAAGATGGCTAACAAACACATGAAAAAATGCTCAACATCCCTCATAATCAGAGAAATGCAAATCAAAACCACTATGAGATACCATTTCACACCAGTCAGAATGGCTGCTATCCAAAAGTCTACATGCAATAAATGCTGGAGAGGGTGTGGAGAAAAGGGAACCCTCTGACACTGTTGGTGGGAATGCAAACTAGTACAGCCCCTATGGAGAACAGTGTGGAGATTCCTCAAAAAACTGGAAATAGAACTGCCATATGATCCAGCAATCGCACTCCTGGGCATACACACCGAGGAAACCAGAATTGAAAGAGACACATGTACTCCAATGTTCATCGCAGCACTGTTTATAATAGCCAGGACGTGGAAGCAACCTAGATGTCCATCTGCAGACGAATGGATAAGAAAGCTTTGGTACATATACACAATGGAGTATTACTCAGCCATTAAAAAGAATGCATTTGAACCAGTTCTAATGAGGTGGATGAAACTGGAGCCTATTATACAGAGTGAAGTAAGCTAGAAAGAAAAACACCAATAGAGTATACTAACTTCCCTGGTGGCTCAGAGGTTAAAACGTCTGCCTCCAATGCGGGAGACCCGGGTTCGATCCCTGGGTCGGGAAGATCCCCTGGAGAAGGAAATGGTAACCCACTCCAGTATTCTTGCCTGGAGAATCCCATGGACAGAGAAGCCTGGTAGGCTACAGTCCACGGGGTCGCAAAGAGTCGGACACGACTGAGTGACTGAACGGAACGGAACGCATATATATGGCATTTAGAAAGATGCAAATGATAACCCTGTATACGAGACAGCAAAAGAGACACAGATGTATAGAACAGTCTTTGGGACTCTGTGGGAGAGGGTGAGGGTGGGATGGTTTGGGAGAATGGCATTGAAACATGTATATTATCATATGTGAAACGAATCGCCAGTTCAGAGTTGATGCATGTTACAGGATGCTCAGGGCTGGTATGCGGGGATGACCCAGAGGGAGGATAAAGGGAGGAGGGAGGGGGGAGGGGGGTTCGTGAGGGGGAATTCATGTACACCCGGGGTGGATTCATGTCAATGTATGGCAAAACCAACCAATATAATATTGTAGAATAATTAGCCTCCAGTAAAAAAAAAAAAAAAAAAGAAGAAGAAAGTGGCTTGGGGTTCCTGTCCAGATTGTTTGAAATGCAGGGTTCATAAAAAGAATATCAAATCAAAATCATGATTATGATTTTGCTTTGCATGTGAGGATATAACCTGAATGCTTTTCAGGAGAGAAATAATAGTTCTAACAGGAATGCTTTAAAGAGGTTATTACAGCATTTATTTGTGCTGTCACACCCATATTGTATTATCTGCTTTGTAATAGGAGGCCAGATCATCTGCTGAAAGTAAAGAAGGTGGGCGTGCAATTGGGATCTTTAAATGTATGTAGATTTGGGGAGGTTACTACAGCAATTTCAGAGAAATAGAACTTGTAGTGAGGACCAAGCAGACTGAAGTCACAGAACACAGATCATGTAGCATGAGTTTGTAGCAGCCAGCATAATACTGTAATTAGCAGTATTGGAATGGAAACAGGGAAAAGACGGTGATGGCCAGTGAGGGCTAGAAATGTGCATGGTGAGTAGAACAGAGGATAAATAAGAAATTTAAGGGTGTAGAAAGGGCAGATTGAGAATGGCTGAATCCCAGCTTCTGTTCAGGTGGAAAGGTAAATAAAGTTTATATGGATATCTACATGTGCCAGGCAATAGGTTAAACAATTTTTACAAACTCTGTGAATTACTGTTTCTGTTCATTTTATGGACAAGGATGTGAAGAATTGGCAGAAGACTGGTATGACTGGTATGGGACAGTGTTAGGACTCTAATCCCGTCTGCCTGATGGAGACAGAAGAAAGCAGCTGGCAGTTTCCTCATGGGTGAAGACAGTGGGAGGCGTGGTCTTTTGGGGGAAGTCTGGGTCAAGGCACACCAGGGGACTATTAGAATATAAAAAGAGGATAATTCAATGCATGTTGATGGGCGCTCAACTGTTTCTGAAAAGCATCCATTCATATCTTAGATGGTAACATAATGGGATTCTCTAAAATGTATATGACTGCCTCAGTCATGGTAAGAAACAGTAATACTTCTTAGGATCAGAGTGCCTTTCAGGAGGACTATGGGCTGACATTCCAGTGTTATTGTCAGCATCTCTCACAATCTTGTGAAAGAAAAGTATCACTTCAGCCAGCGGCAATGATCTGCAATCAGTCACTCTGCTACAATCACAGGCCCATCAAGAGACAACCTCAACTTGTGAATATGAGTACTAGAACACCTCAGAACACATGGCTGAGGGTGGCAGAGAGCACCAGAGAAGGAAACAAGGAGGCTGAGGCATGTGTGGGCCAGGTCTGGGCAAGGCATCCACCTGCTGGCACTGCCTGTTTGGCCAATCCCAGCCACTACAGAGGAATTTGCTTTGGGAGAAGGAGAGCTGAAGCTTGATCCCCTTCTGGGCCACCACAGTTGCCCTGCTCCAAGAGTGGATTTGCTTACAACAGACACTTCAGGGTTGAAGAGCATGTGCTCTGCTGTCAGAAAGAATTGCTTCGGGTTTCCAGCCCTACCATTTATTAGCTAGGTAAGTTTGGATAGCATTTCTATAAAAATGGGACTAAGGTATCTTTCTCTCTCATCAGTGACTTCATATTAGCCCTACAACTGATAGTACTATAGTACTGGTTGCTGAATCAATAAATGGAAGCAGCTACTAGCTGTTAGTGGAGCTTCCGAGGTGGCACTAGTGCTAAAGAACCTGCTTACCAATGCAGGAGATGTAAGAGATGCAGGTTCGATCCCTGGGAAGGGAAGATCCCCTGGAGAAGGGCATGGCAACCCACTCCAGTATTCTTGCCTGGAGAATCCCATGGACAGAGGAGCCTGGCGGTCTACAGTCCCTAGGGTCACAAAGAGTTGGACATGATTGAAGCAACTTAACAAACACAAACGCACACTAACTGGTAGTAGGTATGAGCTGGTAGTAGGTGATGGAAAACAAAAACTATCTAACAATAGAAATTGGCTCTACAAATTCAGACTACTTGGTATAAAGTCATTAAACAGTATCCATGGTAGTAGGGCTGGAATAAAGTGAGAGGTTGATGAATTACAGATTGTTCTTTTTGCTTTTTTGTGTATTTTATGTGGCTTTCATAATTTGAGAAAAAAGGGGTTGAAAACAAAAGCACAGTGATAAAAATACTTTCAGGTTTATGCTTCTCACTGTTCTCTAAGTCTCAAATTAAAATACTCCAATGTTTATAATATAACAGTTTTGGTTCATTTAGTGTGTTAACTTCATTATCCTACCATATACCTAGTGATTTCCAAAGAAATGTATTTGCTCTTATTTAGGACTCCATCTATATGATTCCAAATTTTCTCCACTCAAACACAACTGATTTTTATTTCTTCTGTTTCACTTTACTTCCTGTCCATATATACAAATATACCATATATTGTAATTGTGACTATAGAGATTTTATACTCCTTTTTTTCACTGAACATTGTTCACGGAGCTCCACTGTCTCCATATTTAAAACTTTTCATGGCTACTTAGTAATATTCTATCAAAAACTATTATCTGTCCATTCCTCTAAGATTAACCATTTCAGTCCTCCTACATTTTTACAATGGTGAACCAATTAGACTTTTTCACAACTTTAACCTTTTTCTTCTTGTGAACTATTTCCTTAGGAAAAAAATTTTCAATGGTAGCAAAATATTTCAGGTTCTTAAAATTTATTGTAGGATTGTTTTCAAAATGACTGTACACACTTGCAACACTAACCCCATGGCAGCTGCCACAGCTGCTTTATTTTCTGACCCACAGGATCCCTATTATCATTTTAATTTTCATTTCTTTGATTACTAGCAGATTTAAGCATTGTCATTTATGTCTATTTTTTTATGTTTCCTCTTGTTGCTTTGACATTTGTAAATAAATGTAAACTTCTGAATATGATTGGAACAAATAAAGCCTTTTTATTGCTGGCTTTTCTTTATTTGTTTCAAATCTAACCCAAATTGTTCATTCACTTTTGAAGTGACCCCCAGAATGCCAAAATTAAAGAACAAAAGTAGAAAACAAATATATAAATTGGTTTTGTGTCATTCCACATGCAAGAAATAAACTAAAGTCCTCGTATATCCTTTCTCAACATCCTAAGGCCTAATGGCACCAATTCAGTACTCTATTGGGATTACCTTTGGGGACATTCAAAACAGTCATACTCTGAACAGCAGGTTTTATTACTGACCAGGATCAACTTTTAATAGGCCAGTTAGTTTGCAACAAAATTTGATTTGACATTCAGTTATTCAATCAATAGTTCAGCAGTTGACCTGAAAATAGTCCATTCTGTTGAGAGTGAAGTCCATTCTGTCTTTCCCTCATCAATAAACCTTATGCCAACATCCATTTGAAAATGTTCAGAGTTTAGTATTTCATCTGAAAAATCTCAAAACTTAGTATTTCAAATCTGAAATGTGTTCTCTGCCTTCCTGTGAAAAGATTGAACTCTTCTTTGAGATATTTAAGTTGCACATGGCTGCATCACTGAATATAATGCTATGTCACTCATTAGATCTGAACCTTGGGAAGCTGAGGAGTTTGATTTACTTTACTCAGTTTTATAAGAGAACCAGAGATAATGGCTACCCTGGAGAATCAAGCAGATTCTTTTTTTCTGAAGCTTCCTAAGTTTTACTCTGCCCTACATTAATCATTTTGAAATTGGCTCTTCCTTATGGCCTACTGAGTTCAATGAGATCAATCACAACATTTCAGTGTGTTGTAATGTCATATATATTTCAACACAGATCTAAGAGGTTCCACATACTTTGACCATTTTTGGGTAAACACTTCATAGACTGGTAACCCAACATGCTTAGCAATCCCTTGGGGAAGTAAACACGTTAATTAACCATAGCTCTTAAAATAAAACTATATCGCTTACCATTTGCTCCACTTAAAAGAAGTTTCACATTCTATCTTTAGCTGAAGGTTACTAATACAACTATACAACAATGCATGACATTTTTCATCCAAGAACCTGTTTTGAATCCAAATTAAAGCTGTATATGTATGGATTTATGAAGACTTAGAGTTAATAAAGAATCTTAGGGGTGGGGGTGATGCTTGATTGAAGTCAACTTGTGAGGCTCCACTACCAGTAGAGAAGCTATAAATATTGTCTTCTATTGCTCCTGTGGCAACAGTAAAAAATATGTTGAACTGAATCTAATGTATCTTCCTGTGAGTTCTTCCACAAACTATGATACACATTGTCTGGATGTATATTCTATTTAAGAAAACAATGATCTAGATACATTTTGATTTTAACTTCTGAGATTTTTCTGAGAGGTCACTTTATTTTTGTTAATCTTTGTATAGCTACCAACCAACCATCAACCAAGGTAGAATATACATTTTGAGGATGTTTGTTTTTCTAGTAGTAGGAATGGATTTGATTTTTTACATATTAGTCTATTTTCTGTTTCCAACCAACAGTATACAAGGGGAAATGATTAGAATTTAAAGCACAACAAAGCTAACTGACCCACAAAATGATTGAACCCAGAACACTGTTCTGTTCAGTTTGCCAAGTCAGTTTTCTGTTACATGGTAGCCTTTTAAAAAGAGAGTGTGGCAAACTGGAGTTGGTTACTAAACTTTATTTCTTTAAATCGAGGAAGAACTAATAGTCACTTGTAAGCAAGGTTGCTTCTTTCTACTTGTTTTGTCATTGACTACATCCCTGAGCAATTGAGCAGATTTAATGCAGCAGTTTTTTGAAAAGAACTTTCTTCTAACCTGTTATAATATCAAACAGCTGGGAGGTTAGCTGATAGCTCCTGAGTCTGTTAGGATAAACACATTACATTTACATTCTCAGACAAGAACTTTGTAGCTCACTTTGTATCCCAGAATACCCAACCATGTAAAGTTCCTAGAAGGAGAGAACTTTTCTAAATATGTGTCCCTTTTTTCCTTAAAAAATTAAGTCTAATTTTTTTTAAATAAATTATTGGGTTGGCGAAAAAGTTCATTCAGGTTTTTCCATACACTAGTACAGAAATCCGAATGAACTTCTTGGCCAACCCAATAGTTTCAAACTGAGATCACAGATAGTGTTTCAAGAGTCAAGATCATGTGGCTTAGGGTTTTAACTCTTGAGACTGACATATTCTACAAATTCATACTGATCTCTCTCTCCTCCTCTTTTCCTCTCCTTCTCCTCCCCTTTTTCTTCATTTTCCTTTCTCCTCCCTCAAACCCCCTCTCCTTTTTTAATATGTATTTATTTTACTTATTTGTTTGGCTGCATCCTGAATGCAGCACATGGACTTTCTAGTTGTGCCACACTGGCTTAGCTTCCCTGTGGCATGTGGGGTCTTAGTTCCCTGACCAGATATTGAACCCACGTCCCCTGCATTGCAAGGCAGATTCTTAATCACTGAACCACACAGGAAGTCCTCCAACCACCCTGTCTTAAAACTGTTTTCAGTATCAAATGTTTTCTTCTGGTTGTTCTTGTTGCATTTGGAATGAAGCTAACTCCACAATGGCCTTGGAATTACCTATGGGGATTTACATACGGTTGGGACAGTGGAAGCTCCCTCAAGCCCTTCTACAGGGAGGGTCTCCTAGGCATCCACCCTGCGAACTCCATGAGAGCACTAAAGTCTGTTCCCTGATCACATACCTGACTCTTTCCCTGGAGTTACCTGCCTTTGTCCATCTCTTTCTGCTCCCCGGGGTAGAAGAAAAAAATTCATTTCTGTGTAAGTACTCTCATGGTCACGCTTTTCAGTTCTATATCCTTTCAAAGCTCCCTCCTTTGGATCTGGACCACTCCAAAAGAGTGGTGTCAGGGAACCTGACATGCATGGTTTACATCATGACCATGTAATCATGCTATCTGGTACTGTCAGCCAGTAGTCTTATCAGTTTAGTTGACATTACTCTAAAGCTTTCAAATCTCATTTAGTAGAAAGATAGTATTTGGACAGATATGAAATTTAATGCTGCAAATAAATGGATACATTTAAGAGCACTAAATTTATTTACTTTCCAATAAATACCTGTCCTAAATTCTCAAGTGTGACCATGCAGCTATACACACTCTAATATAATAAAAGTTACCATTTTTAAAACAAATGCATATAGATGATTCAGGATCAATAATCAAACATATTCTGTTTATGATATCTCATATCACAGTCAGGAAAAGAAAGGATTCACTTTGGAAAGAGATCTCTCTTTTTTTCCCCTTCCTCTCTGATGATGAAAAGCACTGATCTTGGCTCTGTCACTTGGCAAAAAGAGCACTTGTGCAGATTTGGATTTAAGCTTTGTCTCTATCTCTAGTTGTGTGACCTTGAGCAAGTCACAACCACCCTCTCTGTTCTTCAGCACTACGTGTAAAATAGATAGCTACTGATAAGTTGCTGTATAATGCAGGGAGCTTGGTGGTGCTCTGTGATGACCTAAAGGGGAGGGGAGGGAGGCTCAAGAAGGAGGTGATATATAATATAATTATGGATGATTTGCAGAAACACACATCGTAAAGCAATCTTCCTCCAATTAAAAAATAAATTTAAAAAATACTACATGAGCAAAGTAGATTTTCCTAAGCCTTTCAGTTTAAAAAGTCCAGTGCTAATGCAAAACTGAAAGCATCTGTCAATTCAGAGGTAATGAAACATTTTATTTTTCATGGTGTGTCTGTGAAGGATTGGTATGAAGTAAAAGACCCAGCCTGAGCAGGGTTAGCCACCACTAAGGTTAGATGTGCATTCAGTCAACCTCCTAAGAACTCACCAACCAGTGGGATTTCACAAAGGCACCTTCCAAAAATCTATCGCAGGATGTTGTTCTCATGAGCCTTTTAGTCCTCCTGGGTTCTCCTAATAACAGTGGCCAAGTAGTTGTCAACTTTTATAACTCATCTTATTTCTTCAGTCAAGAAAGAAAAGCTACTGCATCCGAGAAATTGTTTGGGCTGGTGTGGTGGATGCATTTATGTCTACAATTTTAAAGATCAAACTTTTGAAATAGTCTTAGCAATAAAGCAGGCTATGGTACACAATATTTTGCCACCTGATGCAGAGTTGATTCATTAGAAAAGACCCTAATGCTGGGAAAGACTGAAGGCAGGAGAAGCAGATGACAGAGGATGAGATAATTGGATGGCATCACTGACTCAATGGACAGGAGTTTGAGCAAACTCCAGGAGACGGTGAAGGACAGGGAAGCCTGGCATGCTACAGTCCATGGGGTTGCAAAGAGTCAGACACGACTGAGTGACTGAACAAAAACAACAGTTGTACACATGAGAAAATATATTTTGCAACGGCAGGGAAAAAATAAAACTCCCTCTCTTACAATAGCAAACATTTTTGAATCAGATTCTTTGATTAAAATCTAATTCCCCATGAAGATTCTCATGTTTCTTTTCACTGAAAAGAACCAGCAAACACTTTTGTTCAAGAGGTACAGCTCTTAACTCCAACAGAACCTGAATATTTTCCCCAACAAATATATCAAAGCAAAAGTGTTAACCAATCTGAAAATAAATGATACTCATTTTAAGCCTCACCATAGTCTTAAGCCAAATGATATTGCCAACAGCCAGATGAAGATTAACTCATCTTCAGAAGAAGAAGCAACAGCCTGCAGAATTTTTTCTCAAGTTTTTCCAACTGTCAGTGAGTCAAAACCATGGTCATTAATACAGCTCAGAAAGAGAGGGGAAGTTGAAAAATTTCCAGTAACTGTCAAAGAAACTTCAAGACTTTCTTAGGTTTTTAAATTAAGTTTTACTCATGTCAACTGCATTAGAACAAAGGAATAAACTGAGACTGTGTATGTGTGACACTAGAACAACCAGTCAATTAAGTGAGGAGTGAACTCAAATCTTCTGATTGACTCCAATTTTTACTTTCAGTTTGTTATTTCAGTGTATTTAATTGGTCACAGCCTGAACATGGGCATATTCATTCAGTAACATTCATGTGGCATTTGATCATTATTAACAACTTTCCTGGAGATCTAAAAATATAAACTACAAAGACTCTGGGTCTATTTAAGTGCATATTAACTTCTAAGAAGCAAGTTTGCTTTTAGTTGCTACTAAACAATGGTGCTTATATCTTTCCTTTTCTCCTTTGCTTTTCGCTTCTCTTCTTTTCACAGCTATTTGTAAGGCCTCCTCAGACAGGTATTTGGTTTTTTTGCATCCTACCAGTCCATTCTAAAGGAGATCAGTCCTGGGTGTTCATTGGAAGGACTGATGCTAAAGTTGAAACTGCAATACCTTGGCCACCTCATGTGATGAGCTGATTCACTGGAAAAGACTCTGATGCTGGGAAAGGTTGGGGGCGGGAGGAGAAGGGGACGACAGAGAATGAGATGTCTGGATGGCATCACCGACTCTGTGGACATGAGTTTGAGTGAACTCCGGGAGTTGATGATGGACAGGGAGGCCTGGCGTGCTGTGATTCATGGGGTGGCGGAGAGTCGGACACAACTGAGTGACTGAACTGAACTGAATTGAACTGAAGCAACAGTGTAAATGAAACCAGTGTAAAGATAGTGGTGAATATGGTATCCAAACAAATAAGGTCTAGATTAATTTAAACACTGATAGGGTAGAAAGAACAAATCTTACTTCTCTGTTATTCAAAGATGAACATATATATATATACATGAAAAATGGTGATTAGAGCAATCATGTTCTGTTGTAATTTTTGAAATTGTACTTTGGACAATTGGCATTGTAAAATTGCCAATTTTACATTGGCAAATACACTGATCAGAAACAATATCTTCTTATTTACCAAATAAATTATTAGATAGGAATTATATTTCACCAATGGCATTGCTTTTAAGTGTAATTTATATATGTGGCAAACACTAAACATTAGCTATATTTGATAAAAAAAATAATACAATGGTAAGCATTTATTTCAAATAAATTGTCTGGTCTAATGAAAAATTTTGGACATGGAGTCAAAACATTGGGATTTTCCTACCAGCATATTTATCCCAAGCTCCTTGACTTTGGAGAAAGTCATTAATCTGCCTGAACATCAGTTTCTTAATATGAAGAATGAAAAAAAAATCTGCTTCACAAGGCCGGATAAAAATTAAATAATCATTATAGGCAAAAATGTATTATAGAATGATAAAGTACCATAAATTGTCATTAATATTTATAGTATTAAATTATAAATAGTAAAAATAGCTATTAAAGTGCCTATTATGTGCTACACAATATGTAAGTCATTAATCTTTACAGTTATCTTGAAAGATAGAGAAAAACATGTTGTGCTTTTTGTATGCATGTTGTAGAGAAAAAGACATTGAGGTTCAAAAAAAGTAATCAAACAATCAGTAATCAAAACAGCGAGAGACTTAATTTTTCTGGGCTCCAAAATCACTGCTGATGGTGACTGCAGCCATGAAATTAAAAAATGCTTGCTCCTTGGAAGAAAAGCTATGACAAACCTTGACAGTATATTAAAAAACAGAGATGTTACTTTTTTTTTTAATGTAGTTAATTTATTTTTTATTGGAGGCAAATTATTTTACAATATTATATTGGTTGGTTTTGCCATACATTGATATGAATTTGCCCCGGGTTTACATAAGTTCCCCCTCCTGAACCCCCCTCCCACTTCCCTCCTCCCTTTATCCTCCCTCTGGGTCATCCCCGCATGCCAGCCCCGAGCATCCTATAACATACATCGACCCTGAACTATACATGACTACTGGAAAAACCACAGCTTTGACTGGATGGACCTTTGTCGGTAAAAAACAGAGACGTTACTTTGCCGACAAAGGTCCATCCAGTCAAAGCTGTGGTTTTTCCAGTAGTCATGTATGGATGTGAGAAAGTAAAAGTGAAAGTTGCTCAGTTGTGTCTGACTCTTTGTGACCCCAGGGACTATCCAGTCCACGGAATTCTCCAGGCCAGAATACTGGAGTGGGTAGACTTTCCCTTCTCCAGGGGATCATCCCCCAACCCAGGGACTGAACCCAGATCTCCCGCATTGCAGGCGGATTCTTTACCAGCTTAGCCACAAGGGAAGCTGGATTATAAAGAAAGCTGAGTGCCGATGCTTTTGAACTGTGGTGTTGGAGAAGACTCTTGAGAGTCCCTTGGATTACAAGGAGATCAAACCAGTCAATTCTAAAGGAAATCAGTCCTTAATATTCATCGGAAGGACTGATGCTGAAGTTGAAACTCCAATACTTTGGCCACCTGATGCAAAGAACTGACTCCTTAAAAAAGACCCTGATGCTGGGAAAGATTGAAGGCGGGAGAAAAAGGGGACGACAGAGGATGAGATGGTTGGATGGCATCACCGACTCAACGGACATGAGTTGAGCAAGTTCCAGGAGTTGGTGATGGACAGGGAAGCCTGGCACGCTGCAGTCCATAGGGTTGCAAAGAGTCGGACACGACTGAGCGACTGAACTAAACTGAATCAATCCAGGAACATATATCAGCAAGCCTTTACAATAAGGACTTGAACCCAAGTCTTCTTGCTTCAAAGCCAAAGGGAGATGCAAATGCATTCCTCTGCCATTGTGGAGCTTGAGATGGCTACCATGTTCTTTATACACACTTAGAGGTTTTATGCCAATGTTTCAAACTGCATTCATGAAGTAGCTGTCTCAACATCTGAGATGCTTATAAAAAATTCATATTCTTTGGCTTTACCATAAACTTACTAAATCAGAATATTAATAAAAGTGCACCTACATGCACAAAAATTCCATGATTGATTCCAAGGCACATCTCATTTCCAGAGTAAATACTTTCAAATGCTCAATGCTTTCCTTCTCCATGTAAAAATATTAGTCATTTTTCTTTTCATTCCTAAATTGTGCTTCATGTTAAGCATAATTTACAATTCATTCATGTTAAACTGAATAAAATAGGATGGACACATTCATTTATTTACTTACTTGTTTGCATTACTATTTTAAGAACTACTCTTCTTTAGCTTTGGGTCTCAGTCTTGTCTTTAGATGAGTCTGATGAGGACTTGTGTGCTTAGTCACATCAGTCATGTCCGACTCTCTGTGACCTCATGGACCATGGCCTGCCAGGCTCCTCTGTCCATGGGATTCTCCAGGAAAGAATACTGGAGTGGGTTGCCATTTCCTTCTCCAGTGATAAAGTATGAAGTGAGTGAAGTGAAGTCACTCAGTCGTGTCTGACTCTTTGCGACCCCAGGACTGTACCCTACCAGGCTCCTCCGTCCATGGGATTTTTCCAGACAAGGGTACTGGAGTGGGGTGTCATTTCCTTCTCCAGATGAAGACGTATACTTCTTCAAAAAGACATGAGCACATGTAAATATATAATCCATATAATTTCAGTCAGTCCACAGACACTCTGAAACCCATTCATGGAAAACAGTTAATAATGACTGTTTTAATAACAGAAAAATTTGCAAATGTAATGAAATGTTTTAATGCACATTTTCAAGAAATTGATACATTAAGCAGACAAAAACAGTCAAATCTTTAAAAATATATACAGAAGAATGTGAATGACACAAATAAAAAGATTTATCTAGTGAATATGTGGGTGTGTCTAACAGTATACATCTTTGGCAGAATGCATGTTTTAATTAAGAACACGCCATGCCTTTACAAAAGTTGAACACACACTGGGCCATAAGACACATCTTAACAGATGTCAAAAAGTTTATAACAGTCATAGTATCTAACCAAGATGTGTTTTAATTAGAAATCAGGAAACAAAAGTAAGTATGTCAGTTTTCCATTGTGCTTAGTCACTCAGTCGTGTCTGACTCTTTGCGACTCCATGGACAGTAGCCCTCCAGGCTCTTCTGTCTATGGGGATTCTCTAGCCGAGAATACTGGAGTGGGTTGCCATGCCCTCCTCCAGGGAATTTTTCACTGGTACGTAACAAATTGCCACAAACTTAGCTGCTCAAACAGCACTCATGAATTATCTTGTAGTTCTGTATGCCAGAAGTCTGAAGAGGCTTGACTATTTCTCTGATCAGGATTTACCAGGACTGTAATCTAGATGTGGTCTGGGCTGGACTCTGACCTGGAGGCTCTGGGGAAGAATGTGCTTCTGGATTAGTCAGGATTCTCCACAGAAACAGAATCATCTGGATGTAAACACATTGCATGCGTGCTCAGTCACTCAGTTGTATCTGAGTCTTTGAGAACCTATGGACGGTAACCTGCCAGGCCTCTCTGTCCATGGAATTTCCCAGGCAAGAAAACTAGAGTGGGTTGCCATTTCCTCTTCCGGGGGATCTTTCCACCCCAGGGATCGAACCCACATCTCCTGCATTAGCAGGTAGATTCTTTACCACTGAGCAACCCTGGATATCAATGTATACAAGGGGAGATTTATTATAGAAACTGACTCACACAGTTATGGAGGCTGAGAAGTCCCCAATCTCCCATCCGCAATCTGGAAACCCAGCAAAGTTGGTAGCGTAGTTATTCCAAGTCCAAAAGCCTGAGGAGCAGAAGTGTCAACAGTTCAGTTCAGTTTAGTCGCTCAGTCATGTCCGACTCTTTGCGACCCTATGAATCACAGCACGCCAGGCCTCCCTGTCCATCACCAATTCCTGGAGTTCACTCAAACTCGCCTCCATCGAGTCGGTGATGCCATCCAGCCATCTCAACCTCTGTCATTCCCTTCTCCTCCTGCCCCCAATCCCTGCCAGCATCAGAGTCTTTTCCAGTGAGTCAACTCGTCGTATGAGGTGGCCAAAGTATTGGAGCTTCAGCTTTAGCATCAGTCCTTCCAATGAACACCCAGGATTGATCTCCTTTAGAATGGACTGGTTGGATCTCCTTGCAGTCCAAGGGACTTTTAAGAATTTTCTCCAACACCACAGTTCAAAATCACCAATCCTTCGGTGATCAGCTTTCTTCACAGTCCAACTCTCACATCCATACATGACCACTGGAAAAACCATAGCCTTGACTAGACGGACCTTTGTTGGCAAAGTAATGTCTCTGCTTTTCAATATGCTATCTAGGTTGGTCATAACTTTCCTTCCCAGGAGTAAGCGTCTTTTAATTTCATGGTTGCAATCAGCATCCACAGTGATTTTGGAGCCCAAAAAAATAAAGTCTGACACTGTTTCCACTGTTTCCCCATCTATTTCCCATGAAGTGATGGGACCAGATGCCATGATCTTTGTTTTCTGAATGTTGACCTTCAAGCCAAGTTTTTCACTCTCCTCTTTCACTTTCATCAAGAGGTTTTTAGTTCCTCTTCACTTTCTGCCATAAGGGTGGTGTCATCTGCATACCTGAGGTTATTGGTATTTCTCCCAGCAATCTTGATTCCAGCTCGTGCTTCTTCCAGCCCAGTGTTCCTCATGATGTACTCTGCATATAAGTTAAATAAGCAGGGTGACAATGTACAACCTTGACGTACTCCTTTTCCTATTTGGAACCAGTCTGTTGTTCCATGTCCAGTTCTAACTGTTGCTTCCTGACCTGTATACAGGTTTCTCAAGAGGCAGGTCAGGTGGTCTGGTATTCCCATCTCTTTCAGAATTTTCCACAGTTTGTTGTGATCCACACAGTCAAAGGCTTTGGCATCGTCAGTAAAGCAGAAATAGATGTTTTTCTGGAACTCTCTTGCTTTTTCGATGATCCAGCGGATTTTGGCAATTTGATATCTGGTTCCTCTGCCTTTTCTAAATCCAGCTTGAACATCTGTAAGTTCACAGTTCACATATTGCTGAAGCCTGGCTTGGAGAATTTTGAGCATGACTTTACTAGCATGTGAGATGAATGCAATTGTGGTAGTTTGAGCATTCTTTGCCATTGCCTTTTTTTGGGGATTGGAATGAAGACTGACCTTTTCCAGTCCTGTGGCCACTGCTGAGTGTTCCAAATTTGCTGGCATATTGATTTCAGCACTTTCACAGCATCATCTTTCAGGATTTGAAATAGCTCAACTGGAATTCCATCACCTCCACTAGCTTTGCTTGTGGTGATGCTTTCTAAGGCCCTCTTGACTTCACATGCCAAGATGTCTGGCTCTAGGTCAGTGATCACACCATCGTGATTATCTGGGTCATGAAGATCTTTTTTGTACAGTTCTTCTGTGTATTCTTGCCACCTCTTCTTAATATCTTTTGCTTCTGTTAGGTCCATACCATTTCTGTTCTTTATCGAGCCCATCTTTGCATGAAATGTTCCCTTGGTATCTCTAATTTTCTTGAAGAGATCTCTTGTCTTTCTCATTTTGTTTTTTTCCTCTATTTCTTTGCACTGATCGCTGAGGAAGGCTTTTTTATCTCTCCTTGCTATTCTTTGGAACTCTGCATTCAGATGCTTATATCTTTCCTTTTCTCCTTTGCTTTTTGCCTCTCTTCTTTTCACAGCTATTTGTAAGGCCTCCTCAGACAGCCATTTTGCTTTTTTGCATTTCTTTTCCATGGGGATGGTCTTGGTCCCTGTCTCCTGTACAATATCACGAACCTCCATCCATAGTTCATCAGGCACTCTATGCATCAGATCTAGTCCCTTAAATCTACTTCTCACTTCCACTGTATAATCATAAGGGATTTGATGTAGGTCACATCTGAATGGTCTACAGGTTTTCCCTACTTTCTTCAATTTAAGTCTGAATTTGGCAATAAGGAGTCACGGTATGAGCCACAGTCAGCTCCTGGTCTTGTTTTTGCTAACTGTATAGAGCTTCTCCATCTTTGGCTGCAAAGAATATAATCAATCTGATTTTGATGTTGACCATCTGGTGATGTCCGTGTGTAGAGTCTTCTCTTGTGCTGTTGGAAGAGGGTGTTTGCTATGACCAGTGCATTCTCTTGGCAAAACTCTATTAGCCTTTGCCCTGCTTCATTCTGTACTCCAAGGCCAAATTTCCCTGTTACTCTAGGTGTTTCTTGACTTCCTACTTTTGCATTCCAGTCCCCTATAATGAAAAGGACATCTTTTTTGGGTATTAGCTCAGAAAGGTCTTGTAGGTATTCATAGAACCGTTCAGCTTTGGCTTCTTCAGCATTACTGGTTGGGGCATAAGCTTGGATTACTGTAATATTGAATGGTTTGCCTTGGAAACGAACAGAGATCATTCTGTCATTTTTGAGACTGCATCTAAGTACTGCATTTTGGACTCTTGTTGACTATGATGGCTACTCCATTTCTTCTAATAGATTCCTGCCCACAGTAGTAGATATAATGGTCATCTGAGTTAAATTCACTCGTTCCAGTCCATTTTAGTTCACCGATTCCTAGAACGTCGACATTAAGTCTTGCCATCCCCTGTTTGACCACTTCCAATTTGCCTTGATTCATGGACCTAACATTCCAGGTTCCTATGCAATATTGCTCTTTACAGCATTGGACCTTGCTTCTATCACCAGTCACATCCACAACAGGGTGTTGTTTTTGCTTTGACTCCATCCCTTCATTCTTTCTAGAGTTATTTCTCCACTGATCTCCAGTAGCATACTGGGCACCTATGGACGTGACACCAGGCTCTGAGGGCACAGATGGGACGCTGGGTTGCATGACCGACCATACGCAGAAGTGTGGCTGAGAGGAGCTACCCCTCACCCGAGGTCAGGGGCGGCGGCTGAGAGGAGCTACCCCATGCCTGAGGCCGGGGGCTGCAGCCGAGAGGAGCTACCCCATGTCCAAGCTGCAGCGGCTGAGCAGGCACAGGAGGGCCGAGAGGAGCTACTCCACGTTCAAGGTCAGGAGGGGCAGCCATGAGGAGATATTCCTCGTCCAAGGTAAGGTACAGAGGCTGCGCTTCGCTGGAGCAGTTGTGAAGAGATACCCCACGACCAAGTTAAGAGAAACCCAAATAAGATGGTAGTATTGCAAGAGGGCATCAGAAGGTAGACACACTGAAATCATAATCACAGAAATCTAGTCGATCTGATCACACGGACCACAGCTTTGTCTAACTCAATGAAACTAAGCCATGCCTTGTGGGGCCACCCAAGATGGGCGGGTCATGGTGGAGAGGTCTGATAGAATGTGGTCCACTGGAGAAGGGAATGGCAAACCACTTCAGTATACTTGCCTTGAGAACCCCATGAACAGTATGAAAAGGCAAAATGATAGGATAGTGAATGAGGAATTCCCCAAGTCGGTAGGTGTCCAGTATGCTACTGGAGATCAGTGGAGAAATAACTCTAGAAAGAAGTGTCAACATCTACATTCAATAAGATTGTGTAGATAGAAAATCTAAACAATAAATTATTAGACTTAAGAAAATAGTTACCAAGTTTGGGGAATAAAAATTAAATGTAGAAAGTTACTGTATTTCTATATATCTGCAATAATGGAAGAATTAGATATTGAAATTTTTTAAATGTGTCAGTCAGAAAAGCATAAAATAGCTACCAAATATAGATATGCAAAATCTTTCTGAAGAAACTTTTTAAACTTTGAAAGATTTTTAAAGGGATTTTTAAAAATGGAGAGATATCCCATGTTGATTAGTTGGGAGACTCAATAAAATAAAGTGAAAGTGAAAGTCATTCAGTCATGTCCAACTCTTCGTGAACCCCATGGACTGGATTCTCCAGGCCAGAATACTGGAATGGGTAGCCTTTCCCTTCCCCAGGGGATCTTCCCAATCCAGGGATCAAACCGAAGTCTCCCACATTGCAGGTGGATTCTTTACCAGCTGAGCCACAAGGGAAGCCCTGGTCCTTTGATCCGGATAAAATAAAATAATAAAACAAAGATTTCCATTATTTTCAAATCGACATTTAAGTTTTATTCAGTTTTAATCAAAATCCCATTAGGTACTCTTTGGTAAAAGTGATAATATGATTCTAAAATTTATACGAAAGCAATATGCTGCTAAGTCACTTTAGTCGTGTCCAACTCTGTGCGACCCCATAGACGGCAGCCCACCAGGCTTCTCCATCCCTGGGATTCTCCAGGCAAGAATACTGGAGTGGGCTGCCATTTCCAATATACAATACCTAAATGACATTGAAAGAAGTTGCTGTGACTGCTTACTCTTCAGGTATTTAGAATAATTATAAAGCTATAATGATTAAAACAGGGCAGTGTGGAGCACAAGAGGAGCAGTTCCATGTGCACACTATAGCCAATTTGAATCCATACTAGAAGACTTCAGAAAAAGTCGCTGCTGTTTTGTTATTTAAAAAGGAAGTTTGGGAGAATGGCATTGAAACACGTATATTGTCATATGTGAAACGAATCACTAGTTCAGGGTCAATGAATGTTATAGGATGCTCGGGGCTGGCATGCTGGGATGACCCAGAGGGAAGACAAAGGGAGGAGGGAGGTGGGAGGGGGGTTCAGGAGGGGCAACTTATGTAAACCCGGGGCGAATTCATGTCAATGTATGGCAAAACCAACCAATATAATATTGTAAAATAATTTGCCTCCAATAAAAAATAAATTACCAAAAAAAAAACAAAAAACAAAAAAATAAAAAGGAAGTTACACAAACATTTATTTTACTTCTTAATTTATGTGTTAATCATGTGAATAAAAATCAACACCTGCAATACTATGTGTAAAAGTAGGACAAGATCTTTGCTAAAAATTATAATCTTCTGTTCAACCTGGAACAACACATGTCTGCATCGAAAATCACAACATTCAATACACTCCATTGAGCAAAATTTATTACTTTCTTTATGCTGAAAGAGTTGGAGAAAAATCAATTCAAGCTTGGAAACCTTTTTCATCAGTTTTTTTTTTTCCACTTCAAAGTTAACTTTTTTAAAGACCTACTATACAATTGTGCTCTCAAGGATGGTCATTAGGACTGTAAAAATATCTGAATAGCATGTGAAATGATAAAAAATAATTTGAAATGATTTCAAATATTTCAAGTAAGATTAACTAGAAACAATATCAAAGTTAAATAACTATTAGTCAGGGAAAACAAACTGTAATGGCTTTTAATTGCTATTAATGTTTACTGAACAGCCTGTTTATTGGAGGTTTAGCACAGATTTTGATTTTCAAGGGTAACATCTGGAGAAATGTCATTTTGCCCAGCCTATGTTTTGTAAGCCAAAATACCACCTCTCTAAAGACAACTATCAGAATCACAGTCATAATTACCAGTAAAAATCATTATTCTCTTGGGACTGGACTTTGTATATCTAACCATTTCAGGTACGGCAAATATCTCATCACTGCAAGGATTTATAAAATAAGAATGAGATGTGCAAGACACAGAAAGAGAAAGACAGAAGTTCTCACAGGTTAACTATCCAGTCAAACTTTATTTCCTTTCCCCTTATCAATGCCTAAAATCATACAACAGATACATACTCAATACAAGTAAAATTTATCCATAGATGCCATTCTCATATAAACAACTATCAAATGACTTCATGTTATAGAATAATATAGCACCAGTAATGAAGGAAGCATGGATTGTCAGCAATCACTTATGCCTACTGAAATATCCAAAGTTAGTATTGGATTATTATAATACTCTGAAAATATTCTCTTTAATTAAAAGTGAAATATTGACTCTCTTCTTCAAATGTGTATCACAGCATATTTGGAAATCATGTTACAGGAAACTGATTCCAGATGTTCTCTGAGAAATCATGAAAGCCCACTTGAAAAATACTGATAATGAATGCACATGTGTGTGTGAGCTAAATCTATGTGTACACATACATTCTTGTATATCATATACAGACACACACACACACTAACTTCTCATACACAATGACAAGAAAATAAACAAGAGTAAATGTGGAAATTTGGAGAAAGAAATTGATAACTCCTCATAAACAATTTGCTAAAGTAAATCACTGAACTTAATGGTTGACATGAAGCACACAAGGGAGCAATTAGGTAGAGTGATGCAAAGGCAAATAAATAAGACCAAACTTCATGTAAATATAATGCTTTTCAGTGCTGCTGATAAGTTTCAAGAAAAGTTAGCTTGACTAGTTAAATCTCAGGAAGGAGAGGTATTATGACCATACAGAGAATCCAGATGGAGCTATAAGATCCATTTTTGTGTTCAAAAACCAAGAGGAAATGTGGTGAACATAAAACAGTTCAGTCGCTCAGTTGTGTCCGACTCTTGACTACCCCATGGACTGCAGCACACCAAGACTCCCTGTCCATCAACAACTCCTGGAGTCCACCCAAACTCATGTCCATTGAGTCGGTGATGCCATCCAACAATCTCATCCTCTGTCATCCCCTTCTCCTCCCACCTTCAATCTTTCCCAGCATCAGGGTCTTTTCAAATGAGTCAATGCTTCACATCAGGTGGCAAAAGTTTTGGAGTTTCAGCTACAGCATCAGTCCTGTCAATGAACACCCAGGACTGATCTCCTTTAGGGTGAACTGGTTGGATCCCCTTGCAGTCCAAGGGACTCTCAAGAGTCTTCTCCAACACCACAGTTCAAAAGCATCAATTCTTCAGCGCTCAGCTTTCTTTATAGTCAAACCATAGCTTTGACTAGAGGGGCCTTTCTTGGCAAAGTAATGTCTCTGCTTTTTAGTATATTTTTTAATATGAACATAAAACAAGGTAGATTTAAATAGATCCATAGAACAAATATTAAGGTTTAATGTTTTTCTAAAAGAATTAGCTAACAGAAGAAATAAAATATAAAAAATTTTCAATAAAGTAACAAAAGACAGTGAATTAAAATTTTAAGCTAAATATTTAATTATCTTTTCCAATGTGCATTTTTAAAAGTTAGGGATACTTGAGAAAAATGAAATGCCACTAAAGCCAAATTCTTAGAAACAATACTTATTGAGTGTTTTCTGACTATGAAAGTAACAGCTCTTTATTTGCAGAAGATTTAAATAAATAAGATAATTTCATCTAAATGTCTCAGATGGTAAACCTGCAATGAGGGAGACTTGGGTTCTATCTCTCGGTTGGGAAGATCCCCTGAAGAAGGGAATGGCTACCCACTCTAGTATTCTTGCCCGGAGAATTCCATGGACAGAGGATCCTGGCAGGCTATGGTCCATGGGGTCACAAAGAGTAGGACACAACTGAGTGACTTTCACTTCCACTTAGATAAATAAAAAGATATAAAATCTCAATTCAAATCCCTGTAGGTGGAAATACTTAAAACAAGAAATAAATAGTATATGAATTGGAATAAAAATGTTTGTAAATATATGTATTGAAAAGACTAAGCCATTTACCTAGAACTGTCTGTACTAGAATTCAGTAAGGTAACCAGAGAGAAAATTAGCAAACAAAAATTAGTAACCTTCCATCTCACATTCACACACAAAATAGATTAGATAAATATTTTTAGATTTCATTTTAAAACAGAAATAAAATAACTTAAATTATAAGTTAAAAATTATGTAATACACTATGATAATCTCTAATATGTTACCGAAGAAACTAAAGAAAAACTAAGTGGAAAATAAACTGTATTTATGGGTAAGAATGCTCAATATTCTAAATATTTTAATAACTCAAATTAGTCTACAAATTAAATAAAATCATAACCAGAATTTCATGGGACTTGATAAAATGATTTTAAAATTCACATAGAGGATTAAATGCTTAAGAAAAACCAGGACAATCTTAAAAAGAAGAAAGCAACTGTGTAATGCATTCAAATAGATATCAGAAGTATAGAGCTAAAATTAAAATAGTGATAAAGCAGCACGTATAATATAAGACAAAATGGATTAACCATATATGCTCAAGTGAAGTTCTGAATTTTCATTCTGGAAATATGGAAAATCCAGAATTTTACTCAGGTATGTGAGGTAATTTAATACATAATGAAAGCCAGGATTACAAACCAGAGGGAGATGATGAGGAACTCAATGTTTTGGGTAAGTGAAAAGGCAGAGGAGTCTTATCTCAAATCATTAAATGAAATAAATTTCAGCTCATCTAAAAACATAAATGAAAATATTACATATTAGTAATGAATATGGTGGGGTGTGTTTATGGTATAGGGGAAAAGAAGCCTTAAAACACAAAGAGCAAATGTCACAGAGGAAAAGGTTGAAAACTTTGTCAAAACTGAAACTAAAAGCAAAGTGAAATAGTAATCATTACCTTGGGAGCTCATATTTATTTGCGACATGTATAAGAGATAAGCAATTAATATCCAGGAAAATGTTAGTGTATCATGTAACTTATATGTATATACCCATCAAAATCAATAAGCTAGAGACAAACAAGCCAGGAGAAAAATGGGCAAGGGATATAAACAGATAAGAACAGGAGACTCAACTGACCAATAAACATTAAAAAATACATTCTACATTTCTGATAGTAAGAAAAATGTAAATTAAAATGATTTATCAGCTTTTGACCTCACAGGGAGGCAAAATGCAAAATTTTAATAATATCGACTGTCAACAAGAGTGTAAGACAACATGTGCTCTTTGCAGAGCAGGTGGGGGTGTGAATCAGCACAGCCATTTGGGTACACAACTTGGGAGGATCTGTTAAATGTGACAATGTGCAAAGCCTAGCTTTGTTTACAGAATGAAGAACTGGAAACAAGTTGATGGCGATTACTAGGGAGAGGGAAACCATGGAATGAAATAGATTTTTATATACTAGCGTGACAAATGTCTTAAGTTATGATTAGGTAAGCAAAGAGAACAAAAGATCAAAACAAACTAAAAGGAAGACTACAAATTAGTAAATTACAATATGATAGTTTGGAAAAAGTACAATGAAAACCAAAACTGTGTAATTTTACAAATGTAAATACAGAGAAAAAGTCCTAGATACGTGCCCATGAACTTCATAACAATGTTATTCCTATAAAGGGGGAAAAAGGATAAGAGCACAGAAAAGGGCCAAAGAGAGAGACTATTTCCTGGGATGTCTGGGACAAGTTCATATCTATTTTTGTTTTAATCACTGGCTGACTTACCTCTAGAGGGCTTCCCTGATTGCTCATACGGTATAGAATCTGCCTGCAGTGCAGAAGACCAGGGTTTTATCCCTGGATTGGGAAGATCCCCTGGAGAAGGGAATAGGTAACCACTCCAATGTTCTTGCCTGGAGAATTCCATGGACAGAAGAGCCTCGCAGGCTACATAACAGTCCATGGGGTCGTAAAGAGAGAGACACAACTGAACAACTTTCACTTTCACTGACTTACCTCTATTCAAATTACTTTCCATTCTTACCACTATTCTATATTTTTGGAGCAATAAGAACAATGAGAATATTCGTAAAATTGTGCCAGGCATTATTCTAAACATGCCAGATAAATTTATGTATATTGTGTATGGATATTATGCTTTTTCAAGATGACTACAATTAGATTTATCATTCTACATCCTCTTCTTACAATGTGATATTTATATCCACTCCATATTGGTGGCGCTAGTGGTAAAGAACCTGCCTGCCAATGCAGGAGGCCTAAGAGATATGGGTTGATCCCTGGGTCAGGAAGATCCCCTGCAGGAGGGCGTGGCAACCCACTCCAGTATTCTTGCCTGGAGAATCTGATGGATAGAGGATTCTGGCAGGCTACGGTCCATAGGGTCACAAAGAGCTGGACATGACTGAAGGGACTTAGCACACACACATTAAGAAATGGGATCTATGTTCCCTTCCTGTGAATCTGAGTGGGTCTGTGACAACAGTGGAAGTGACACAATACAGCTTCTAAGATTCTTGAGATATGTGTTCTTGAAATCCAGCTACCATGCTGTAAGGAAGTCCAGGTTACATGAAAAGGCCACCTTTAGCAGTCCCTGATAAAACCCCAGTTGATCTGTAATCATTATTTACTGTTTCATAATAACTCACCCCCAAATTTAGTGGAATAGAGCAGTAATTATTTCATTATTATCTCTCATGGTTTGAGGGGTTGACTTGGCTCAGCTGGTAGTTCTCAAGATCTCTCATTCATTTCCCGTCAGACCATGTCTGGGCCTAAGTCACTTCAAAGGCTTCCTCAGTTACAGTAGTTATTGGCTGAGATCTCATCTAGGGCTTTCTGCTGGAACACCTACATGTTTAGGCTCCCTTGTGGTGTCTGGGTTCTAAGAGTGAGCATCCCAAAAGAAAGCCAGGCAAAGTTGTATAGCTCTTTATGACCCAGCCTTCATTTCTCTCAAATGTCATTGGATGAAGCAGTTACAGAGTCCTCCCCAGTGTCAGGGGGAGGAGATACAGATTCCAACTCTTGGAGAGGAAATAATAAATTCACACTGTAAGGACCCGTGAGATGGGAGATGTTATTCCAGCCACCTTGGGAAAATACAATTTGCAGTCTACAACAATGCTATTGTCATGCCCATTTACAAATGAGAAAACGAAGGCACAAAAAAGTAAGATAACTTGCTTGCAGACACAAAGATAGCATGCATGAGAGCTAAGATTTAAATCAGGTAGTCTGATTCCAGGGCTTAAAGGCTTGACCTCTATTCTATGCCATGCTACCTCTCTCTAATAAGACACATCATTCTTGTATGAATGTATGTGAGAGAATTTAATTTTATCACACTTAAATCTAGAGATAATGTAAAACATTTATAACTGGTCCTAGTGCATATAGGCTTTCAATAAATATTAGTTATTTCTTAGCTGGAAATAAGGAACACATAAAGAATAAGAAATAAAGGCTGAGTGTGAAAGAACTGATGCTTTCAAATTATGGTGCTGGAGAAAACTCTTGAAAGTTCCTTGGACTGCAAGGAGATCAAACCAGTCAATTCTAAAGGAAATCAGACCTGAATATTCATTGGAAGGACTGATGCTGAAGTTGAAGCTCCAATACTTTGGCCACCTTATGTGAAGAACTGACTCATTGGAAAAGACCCTGATGCTGGGAAAAATTGAAGACAGGAGGAGAAGGGGATGACAGAGGACGAGATGGTTGGATGGCATCACTGACTCAATGGACATGAGTTTGAGCAAGCTCCAGGAGTTAGTGATGGACAGGGAGGCCTGGCATGCTGCATATCTGGGCTTGCAAAGAGTCAGACACGACTGAGTGACTGAACTAAACTGAATTTATTAATTAATAGAAGCAATACTGTTCATATTAGTAACAAGACATGAACTTGGACAAACTCCGGGAGATGGAGAGAGACAGGGAAGCCTGGCATGCTATAGTTCCTGGGTTTGCAAAGAGTCAGACATGACTTGGTGACTGAACAACAACACAAGCTGGAAGGTAATGATTCTTGCTATTAAATATACACATGTTGGATGGGGTGAAGGGGTGCTTCCCAGGTGACACTAGTGGTAAAGAACCCGCCTGCAATGCAGGAGATGTAAGAAATGTGGGTTCGACCCTTAGGTCGGGAAGATTCTCTGGAGAAGGGCATCGCAACCCACTCCAGTACTCTTGCCTGGAGAATCCCACGGATAGAGGAGCCTGGTGGGCTACAGTCCACAGGGGCGCAAAGAGTCAGACATGGCTGAAGCAACTGAAAATAGGACACACACAGTTGAGTGGGGGGTGGAGGGAAGAGGCATAGAGAAGAAGGGATGTTCCAGGTAAAGAAGAGTAGTATTAAACTGGGTTCAAGAACAGAGTTTTCAGCCATAAAAAAATAATGAAATATTATCATTTTCAGCAACATGGATGGGCCTAGAGTTTATCTTGCTAAGAGAAATAAGCCAGACAGAAAAAAAACAAATATCATACAATACCACTTATATGTGGAATCTAAAAAATTTATTAGAAGTGAAGTTATTTATGAAACAGAAATAGACTTACTGACATAGGAAACAAACTTCTCGTTACCAAAGAGGAAGCAGGGAGGAATAAATTAGAAGTTTAGGATTAGCACATACACACTGCTATATGTAAAATAAACAACAAAGACCTACTGTATGCACATGGAACTATACTCAATATCTTGTAATAACTTTAAATGGATTCCACTGTACTGTTGCTGCCAGCCCTCTGCTCCTACCATCCTACAAGTAGGGGACCTTTTCTGACATACTGCCAGAGAGAGGAGGGACTGTCACACTGGTGCTGAGGCACCCAGCAGCTACTGGGAGTCTATTCCTCTCCAGAACCATCCATCTCTAGATGTGCTCAGAACCTGAGGGCTAGGCCAAGTCCCTAGTCTTTTCTTACAGTTCACAGAGAATTTTTTAGCCAACCTAATCTCAGGAAAGAAGATGCAGCAAAGCTAGACTGTGACTATAAAATTTACTGGACCAATAAAAGGCAAGAAGCCCAATATGAGAAAAGTGAATTCTCTCAATATTGCTTTCTGTTTTCTTCCTTGTGTCCCTCCAGGGAAAACTATTTTATTGCTTAATTTCTGTCTTCCCCCACACCCTCACAAATGCACTTGGGGCCTTCTTCTTAATAGCTGGAAAAAAATACCACCCCACAAACCTACATTTAACAAGAAACAGAAATAACCATTGTGAAATTTGTCTCAGGGTCCAAGCATGTCATCTATGTGTGTGTGAAGCCATCCATTAATTTTTATATGGGGTGGAGGTCTTTACTTGGTCTGTTTTGTTCCCCTCTTTTGTGGCCTTGTGCTTAGGATCAAATCTTTCTGGCCTTTTATGATTTTGACCATTTGACTTGGATCACAAGTTAATCTTTCTCCTGATGACTCAAATGAAAGTATAAATTTTTTAAAGTAGCCTATAATGGAAAAGGATCTTAATATATGCATTTATACTGGATGACTTTGCTATATACCTGAAACGAACACAACATTATAAGTTGTGTTATAAGAAGTATTATTAACTATACTTCAGGTAAAAAAATAAAGCGAATAGATGGAAGTTTTCAGTAGTCTAGAACTCTCCCTCGTACAATCGGAACCAGCTTAGGGTGTACTGGCCAGGGAAGTGGAGATGGATGTCTCTAAAGCATTTGTGTTGTGTCCAGCACTGACACAGCTGCTGAGCATTCATCATCTCATTCAAGAGAAGAAACAGAAGTTTTCTAACTGGAAGAGATTCTGGTGGGCTACCACAATTTAACTTCAAGACAAAGAAAATCAGGAAATTTTATATGTCATCAACACCAATGAAACTTTTCCTGATCTAAGCAGTAAGAATTAATAACTTCTATAGACTTTATGGGACTTTATTTGTACCACTATAATTGTAATGTTTTTAACACTGGCATTCTATACCTTGATCTCTCTTAGAACCCCCGACATAAGTTTTATTCATCTTTCTGTTGCCTATAGCATCTTGAACATAGTTGGAGCATGCTTAAAATAAGTTAAAAATTGAATAAAATACTTGGTTTTGAGCATGAACTTGCATGTTCAAATAATATACTACTTCTAGTACAGAAGAGCAAGTTACTAAGTTGCATAATTGTATTCTACCAATAACAAGTTTATTTAAGAAACTTGAGTTGCAATTCATAGTACTGGCTGGAAATTTATGACACATTCTCCACTACTAGATATGTAAAAGTGCTATCTGGTAATAATTTACTCAAACTACAGATACACAATTCCTGACACCCTGAAGTCTTTATTCAATACTAGGTATTTTAGATTTTCTTACCTTCTTTCTCCTTTTCTTGCCTCATTCCTTCCTTCCTTCTTTCTCTCCTTCCTAGCACAGACCACTGCTGACAATAGGTATAAATTCTAGGAAAAAAGGAAAAAGAGATTCAGGTGTTGCAACAAAGCCTGACTCATGAAAAATCACTCGATGGGATTTGTACAGATACTCAATACAGACTAAGACTTGCTTCCACACTATAAAACCTAGTAATACTAATGACACCTCTTTCTTTGACCTGAATTTAAACATAGTATAAAATCTACAGATGATTTCCTCATCTCTGTTACCAAAGAAATGGTATGTGGGCTATTTAAAACAAATAATAATTGTTATCTCAGTCAACTATGTGTGATTAGTCCTGTTTGTGGCCCCATGGATTATAGCCCACTAAGTTCCTCTATCTATGGGATTTCTCAGGCAAGAATACTTGAATGGGTTGTCATTTCCTTCTCTGGAATCTTCCTGATCCAGGGGTCAAACTCAAGTCTACTGTGTCCCTGCATTGCAGGCAGATTTTTCACCCACTGAGTCATCAGCAAAGCCCCAAATAATAACCTACATCTTGGGCAACTATATTTAAGTAAACACAAAGAATCATCCTCCAACTAATTTTATTTGTGTACTGCTTGTCTGAAATAACCAAAAATAATTTTAACAAGTAAGATGAAAGTGAAAGAGGAGAGTGAAAATGTTGGCTTGAAGCTCAACATTCAGAAAACAAAGATCATGGCATCTGGTCCCATCACTTCATGGGAAAGAGATGGAAAAACAGTGGAAACAGTGTCAGACTTTAGTTTTTGGGGCTCCAAAATCACTGCAGATGCTGATTGCAGCCATGAAATTAAAAGGCGCTTACTCCTTGGAAGGAAAGTTATGACCAACCTAGGCAGCATATTAAAAAGCAGAGACATTACTTTGCCAACCAAGGTCCGTCTAGTCAAGGCAATGGTTTTTCCCGTGGTCATGTATGGATGTGAGAGTCGGACTGTGAAGAAAGCTGATCGCCAAAGAATTGATGCTTTTGAACTGTGGTGCTGGAGGACTCTTGAGAGTCCCTTGGACTGCAAGGAGATCCAACAAGTCCATTCTAAAGGAGATCAATCCTGAGTGTTCATTGGAAGGACTTATGCTAAAGCTGAAACTCCAATACTTTGGCCACCTCATGCGACGAGTTGACTCACTGGAAAAGACTCTGATGCTGGGAAAGGTTGGGGGCGGGAGGAGAAGGGGGCGACAGAGAATGAGAGATGGCTGGATGGCATCACCGACTCTGTGGACGTGAGTTTGAGTGAACTCCGGGAGTTGGTGATGGACAGGGAGGCCTGGCGTGCTGTGATTCATGGGGTCACAAAGAGTCGGACACGACTGAGAGACTGAACTGAACTGAACTGAACTGAAGAGATAAGTGATAGAGAGAAAGTAGCACTGTGTTGGAGATCCAGAAAGTTGCCAATTCTGGTGCTACTCATTTCCACACTGTGATACCTCTTTCTTTCATAGGAAAGCAACAATTCCCTATGGAGTCTTAATATGTTGTTTAGTTACATTATTTCCCATCTCCATAGAGAAAACATTTGCTTTCACAAGTTTTTAAAAACTATTTTTAATCTGCTTTATTGACATAAAAATCAAAATTCACCAATTTTAACTTGCATGAATCTGTGTTTTGATAAATACAGATAGTCTTTGAAAGACCCATCACAGTCAAGCTATAGAAAACTTCTATTATCCTCCATGAGTTCTCATGTGCCTCTTCACAGTAAAACTACTCTCAGCCCCTAGCAGCCTACCATTCATCATTATGGTTTTGCTTTTCTAGAATTCTGTATAGTTAAATATACAGAATATAAATTAAATCTATCAGTCTAATATGTCTGACTCCTTTCACTAGCATAATTATGTTGAGATTCATATTTAAAAGACTCTTACTGCCTACACTGAATCATGCAGGCCTCTTAGTAGATCAGTTGCTCATGTATTTGTGAGTTTGTTTTTGGACTCTGTTCTGTTCCATGGACATATACAGCCCATCTTTAAGCCCATAATAGGCTATTCTGATAACTATCACCTAAGTCAGTCTTGATATCACGTATAAGTCCCCCAGTTGTGCTCATCTTTCATATTCTTTTCACTCTTATAGGTACTCTGAATTCCTGTATACATTTTAGAATTAACTTTTAAATTTGGCAGGCAAGTCAGCTGAGACTTTTTACAAGACTATGTCAACTGTATAGGGGAGAATTGTTCATCTAACAATATCAAGTCTTCTGATCCATGAAGATTGTGTCTCCATTTACTGTTCAGTTTCTCTCAGCAATATGTTATAGCTTTCACTGTACAATCATTGAACATTTTTGGTTAAATTTTTCCCAAATTATTTCCTTTTTGTTGACCATCATAAATGGTATTTTCCAAAGTTCAATTTTGTTTATTTAATTTTTATTTTATCTTATTAGCTTTTACTTAATTTTTATGTATTAAGCTTAGGCCCTTGACCTTGCTGAACTTACCTAATAATTTCATCGGCTTTTGTTAAGAAAAATTTCTAAGTATTTTCTAATATAGATAATTATGTAGTCTGTAAAAAGAGTTAGTTTTATATTATCTCTTACAATTTGTAAGATATCCTGTTGAGTGTAAGATAGACGTTAGGAAATTTTTCCCACTATCGGTAAATCCAACTGACTCAGTACAATTTTTGAAAAGGTCATTTGCAGTGCATTGCCAGTTTTGCCATCATCAGGTAACTGAATGTGTATTTGTATGTATCTGTATGTACATACACATATCTCACAGGAAGTTGTGTTAAATTTTTTTTTATATTTTTGCATTTATGTTCTTGAGAAAGATTTGTTCATAATTTTGTTTCTTGTAATGCTCTTGTCGAGTTTTTATGTTTAGGCTGTTTTGTTCTCAGTAAGAGTTCAGCTACATTAAATAAGAAACTTGTATTTTTAAAAGACAACAAAAAGAAAATGAAAAAAAGAAAAAGACACAGACTGGGAGATACCATTTTCACTGTATACAACGGATAAAGGACTTATAACTGAATAGAGAACTTCTATAAGTAAGAGAAATAAAATAGGATAATGGAAGAAAATTTCTGAGCACTCATGAAACAAAACAGAAAAGTCAAATGCCCAATGCTGCTGCTGCTAAGTTGCTTCAGTTGTGTCCGACTCTTCCTGACCCCATGGACTGCAGCAGTCTACCAGGCTTCTCCTTCCATGGGATTTTCCAGGCAAGAGTACCGGAGTGGGTTGCCATTGGCTTCTCTGAAATGACCGATAAACACTTATAAGGTGAAGGGGTGAAGGTGAAGTCGTTCAGTCGTGTCCGACTCTTCACAACCCCATGGACTGCAGCCCACCAGGCTCCTCTGTCCATGGGATTCTCCAGGCAAGAATACTGGAGTGGGTTGCCATTTCCTTCTCCAAACACTTATAAAATGTCAATTTTGTTAATTTCTAGAAAACATTAAGTTGAAACTAAAATGACTTACCAGCTAATCCATATAGTAGCAGCAGAATATACTAAGTATTTTTAAAAATATGCAATAACAGGAATTCTAATGCCCTGTTCAGTTCAGTTGCTCAGTCATGTCCAACTCTTTGTGACCCCATGGACTGCAGCACGCCAGGCTTCTCTGTCCATCACCAACTCCCAGAGTTTACCCAAATGCATGTCCATTGAGTCGGTGATGCCATCCAACCATCTCATCTGCTGCCATCCCCTTCTCCTCCCACCTTCAATCTTTCCCAGCATCAGATTCTTTTCAAATTAGTCAGTTCTTCACATCAGGTGGCAACAGTATTGGAATTTAAGCTTCAGCGTTGGTCCTTCCAATGAATATTCAGGATTGATTTCTTTTAGGATAGACTGGTTGGATCTCCTTGCAGTCCAAGGGAGTCTCAAGAGTCTTTTCCAACACCACAGTTCAAAAGCATCAATTCTTTAGCACTCAGCTTTCTGTATAGTCCAACTCTCACATTCATACATGACTACTGGAAAAATCGTAGCCTTGACTAGATGGATCTTTGTTGGCAAAGTAATGTCTCTGCTATTTAATATGCTGTCTAGGTTGGTCATAACTTTTCTTCCAAGGAGAAAGCATCTTTTAATTTCATGGTTGCAGTCACCATCTGCAGTGATTTTGGAGCCCCCCCAAAATAGTCTGTCACTGTTTTCAGTTTCCCCATCTATTTGCAGTGATGGGACCTGATACCATGATCTTAGTTTTCTGAATGTTGAGTCTTAAACCAGCTTTTTCACTCTCCTCTTTCACTCTTCACTTTCTGCCATAAGGGTGGTGTCATCTGCATATCTGAGGTTATTGATATTTCTCCAGCTTATGTCTTGATTTCAGCTTGTGCTTCATCCAGCCAAGCGTTTCTCATGATGTACTCTGCATGTAAGTTAAATAAGCAGGGTGACAATATACAGCCTTGATGTACTCCTTTTCCTATTTGGAACCAGTCTGTTGTTCCATGTCCAGTTCTAACTGTTGCTTCTTGACCTGCATACAGGTTTCTCAAGAGGCAGGTCAGGTGGTCTGATATTCCCATCTCTTTCAGAATTTTCCACAGTTTATTGTGATCCACACAGTCAAAGGCTTTGGCATAGTCAGTAAAGCAGAAATAGATGTTTTTTCTGGAACTCTCTTGCTTTTTTGATGATCCAGCGAATTTTGACAATTTGATTTCTGCTTCCTTTGCCTTTTCTAAAACCAGCTTGAACTTCTGGAATTTCACAGTTCACATACTGTTGAAGCCTGACCTGGAGAATTTTGAGCATTACTTTACTAGCGTGTGAGATTAGTGCAATTGTGCGGTAGTTTGAGCATCCTTTGGCATTGCTTTTCTTAGGGACTGGAATGAAAACTGACCTTTTCAGTCCTGTGGCCACTGCTGAGTTTTCCAGATTTGCTGGCATATTGAGTGCAGCACTTTCACAGCATCATCTTTTAGGCTTTGAAAGAACTCAACTGGAAATCCATCACCTCCACTAACTTTGTTATATTTTGAAAAATTGGCAACATCTTCCATTAAATTTAAATATACACATGCCTCAGGGGGCTTAGGAAGATGGCGGAGGAATAGGATGGGGCGACCACTTTCTCCCCGACAAAATCAGCAAAAGAACATTTGAACGCTGAGTAAATCCCACAAAACAACTTCTGAATGTTGGCAGAGGACATTAGGCACCCAGAAAAGCAGCCCATTGTCTTCGAAAGGAGGTTGGAAATAGTATAAAAGATAAAAAGATAGACAAAAGAGGGAGGGACGGAGCTCCATCCTGGGAAGGGAGGCCTATAAAAAAAAGAAAAGAGAGAGAGAGAGAAAGAGAGAGAAGTTTCCAAACACCTGGAAATGCTCACTAGCAAGCCTGTGGCGAGCCTTGGAACCTGAGAGGGCCACATAACTGGGAGAAAAAAAGAAATAAATAATTAAAACCCACAAACTAAGTGCCCAGAGGAAACTCCCAGTGGAGAAGTGGCGCAGATGCCCGCACCCCCGACTAGCAAGCAGGGGCTGGACAGGGAGTCGCGGGCGGCAGCACTTAGAGAGAGGACCAGGCTTGAATGCCACAAGGGAAATCTGAGGGTTCTAATGGGAGATAGCTAAGCAGACTGGGATAGCGACCCCACGGAAAGGTGAAAAGCCTGAGGAAAGGCAAAAAGCCCCAACCTAAGACTCTGCCAGCCTCGCTCACAGAACAAAGGACTGAGCAGAGCGAGCCGGCTGTGGGCGGCCCATCCCCCATCCCCCACCAGGATAGGCCGGGGAGGGTGGCCAGAGCCGGAAGGGGCAAGCACAGCCCCAGAGAGGCCTCCAATACCAAGCGGCAGGCAGTCTTCGTCACTAACTGAGACTTCTTGGGTTTGGGCCAGTCGATATCCGCCTGAGAAGGTGCGCCGGTTGTACACCCAGAAAACCGAGCGGCAGGGACCAGGGAGGTGATAAGTCGCAGCAACCGCGCTCACCAAACGCCTGGTCACCTGAGCTGCTTGGACCAGGGAAGGCACAAAAGCAGGCCCAACCAAGTCTGAGCCTTTGTGGAGTACCCAAGAACCTGAACCCAAGCCTCTCAGACCTGGGAAGTGCATGCAACCCAGTGCAGGCCGTGGACAGTTCCCAGCAGAGTAAACTAGAGCCTGAGCAGCATAAACAGAGAAAGCACACACGCTGTGAGCGGGGGCAATCCCAGTGTAGCTAAGACACTGTGAGCACTCCCCACAGACACCAGTGATATTTGTTAGCAGCGTTCCTCCCTCCCCACAGAAGGACTGAACAGGTGAGCCGAAAAAAGTGTCCTCCACCGCCCCCTGGTTTCAGGATGGGAATTAGACACTGAAGAGACCAGCAAACAGAAGAGCTTTTACAGAAGGAACTGCCTTGGAAGTAACAGATGGAGAAGTCTTGAGCCTACTGCAAGAATAATACTGAAAACCAGAGGCAGAGGCTTAAGACCAAATCCTGAGAACACCAGAGATATCCTGTTCCAGGGCACATTAATTGATAGGTGCTCATCAAATGCCTCCATACATACATTGAAACCAGGCACCACCCAAGGGTCAGCAAGTCAGAGAAAGACATACCACACAAATTCTCTAGCAACACAGGAGAAGAGCCGTGAGCTTCAATGTACAGGCTGCCCAAAGCCACTCCAAACCCACTGACATCTCAAACTCATTACTGGACACTTCACTGCACTCCAGAGAGAAGAAATCCAGCTCCACCCACCAGAACACCAACACAAGCTTCCCTAACCAGGGAACCTTGACAAGTCACCCATCCAACCCCACACAGTGAGGAAACTACATAATAAGGAGAACTCCATGAACTGTCAGAAGACAGAAAGGCCACCCCAAGCACAGCAATATAAGCAAGATGAAGAAGCAGAGAAATACCCAGCAAGTAAAGGAACAGGATAAATGCCCACCAACACAAACAAAAGAGGAAGATATAGGGAATCTACCTGATAAAGAATATCGAATTTTAACTGTGAAAATGATTCAAAATCTGGAAAGCAAAATGGAGTTACAGATAAATAAACTGGAGAAAAGGATTGAGAAGATGCAAGAAATGTTTAATAAGGAATTAGAGGAAATAAAAAAGAGTCAATATACAATGAATAATGCAATAGATAAGATCAGAAACACTCCCGAGGGAACAAACAGTAGAATAACGGAGGGAGAAGACAGTATAAGTGAGCTAGAAGATAGAATTGTAGAAATAAATGAAACAGAGAGGGAAAAAGAAAACAGAATTAAAAGAAATGAGGACACTATTAGAGACCTCTGGGACAATGTTAAACACCCCAACATTCGAATCATAAGAGTCCCAGAAGAAGAAGACAAAAAGAAAGACCATGAGAGAATACTTGAGGAGATAATAGTTGAAAATTGCCCTAAAATGGGGAAGGAAATAACCACCCAAGTCCAAGAAACTCAGAGAGTCCCTAACAGGATGAACCCAAGGTGAAATATCCCAAGACACATATTAATCAAATTAACAAAGATCAAACAGAAAGAACAAATATTAAAAGCAGCAAGGGAAAAGCAACAAATAACACACAAGGGGATTCCCATAAGAATAACAACTGATCCTTCAACAGAAAATCTTCAGGCCAGGAGGGAATGGCAAGACATACTTAAAGTGAAAAAAGAAAGTAACCTACAGCCCAGATTACTATACCCAGCGAGGATCTCATTCAAATATGAAGGAGAACTCAAAAGATTTACAGACAAGCAAAAGCTGAGAGAATTCAGCATCACCAAACCAGCTCTCCAACAAATGCTAAAGGATCTTCTCTAGACAGGAAACACAGAAAGGGTATATAAACTCGAACCCAAAACAATAAAGAAAATGGCAACAGGATCATACTTATCAATAATCACCTTAAACGTAAATGGGTTGAATGCCCCTACCAAAAGACAAAGGCTGGCTGAATGGATACAAAAACAAGACCCCCATATATGTTGTCTACAAGAGACCCACCTCAAAATGAGGGACACATACAGACTGAAAGTGAAGGGCTGGAAAAAGACATTCCACGCAAATAGAGACCAAAAGAAAGCAGGAGTAGCAATACTCATATCAGATAAAATAGATTTTAAAACAAAGGCTGTGAAAAGAGACAAAGAAGGAAACTACATAATGATCAAAGGATCAATCAAAGAAAAAGATATAACAATTATAAATATTTATGCACCCAACATAGGAGCACCACAATATGTAAGACAGTTACTAACAAGTATGAAAGGGGAAATTAACAATAACACAATAATAGTGGGAGACTTTAATACCCCACTCACACCTATGGATAGATCAACTAAACAGAAAATTAACAAGGAAACACAAACTTTAAATGATACAATAGCAGTTAGACCTAATAGATCTCAATAGGACATTTCACCCCAAAACAATGAATTTCACCCTTTTCTCAAGTGCACACGAAACCTTTTCCAGGATAGATCACATCCTGGGCCATAAATCTAGCCTTGGTAAATTCAAAATAATTGAAATCATTCCAAGCATCTTTTCTGACCACAATGCAGTAAGACTAGATCTCAATTACAGGAGAAGAACTATTAAAAATGCCAACATATGGAGGCTGAACAGCACGCTGCTGAATAATGAACAAATCATAGAAGAAATCAAAAGAGAAATCAAAATATGCATAGAAATGAATGAAAATGAAAACACAACAACCCAAAACCTCTGGGACACTGTAAAAGCAGTGCTAAGGGGGAAGTTCTTAGCAATACAGGCACACCTCAAGAAACAAGAAAAAAGTCAACTAAATAACCTAACTCTACATCTAAAGAAACTAGAAAAGGAAGAAATGAAGAACCCCAGGGTTAGTAGAAGGAAAGAAATCATAAAAATCAGGGCAGAAATAAATGCAAAAGAAACAAAAGAGACCATAGCAAAAATCAACAAAGCCAAAAGCTGATTCTTTGAGAAGGTAAATAAAATTGACAAACCACTAGCCAGACTACTCAAGAAACAAAGGAGAAGAACCAAATCAATAAAATTAGAAATGAAAATGGAGAAATCACAACCGACAACACAGAAATACAAAGGATTATTAGAGAATACTATCAGCAATTATATGGCAATAAAATGAATAACTTGGAAGAAATGGACAAATTCTTAGAAAAGTACAACTTTCCAAAACTGAGTCAGGAAGAAATAGAAAATCTTAACAGACCCTTCACAAGCACAGAATTTGAGGCTGTAATTAGAAATCTTCCAGCAAACAAAAGCCCATGTCCAGACGGCTTCACAGCTGAATTCTACCAAAAATTTAGAGAAGAGCTAACACTTATTCTACTCAAAATCTTCTGGAAAATTGATGAGGAGGGGAAACTTCCAAACTCATTCTATGAGGCCACCATCACCCTAATCCCAAAACCTGGTAAAGATCCCACAAAAAAAGAAAACCACAGGCCAATATCACTGATGAAAATAGATGCAAAAATCCTTAACAAAATTCTAGCAATCAGAATCCAACAACACATTAAGAAGATCATATATCATGACCAAGTGGGCTTTGTCCCAGGAATGCAAGGATTCTTCAATATCCGCAAATCAATCAATGTAATACACCACATTAACAAACTGAAAAATAAAAATCATATGATTATCTCAATAGATGCAGAGAAAGCATTCAACAAAATTCAACATCCACTTATGATAAAAACCCTCCAGAAGGCGGGAATAGAAGGAACATACCTCAACAAAATAAAAGCTATATGTGACAAACCCACAGCAAACATTATCCTCAATGGTGAAAAACAGAAAGCATTTCCCCTAAAGTCAGGAACAAGACAAGGGTGCCCACTCTCACCACTACTATTCAACATAGTTCTGGAAGTTTTGGCCACAGCAATCAGAGCAGAAAAAGACATAAAAGGAATCCAAATTGGAAAAGAAGAAGTAAAACTTTCACTGTTCGCTGATGACATGATCCTCTACACAGAAAACCCTAAAGACTCTACCAGAAAACTACTACAGCTAATCAATGAATACAGTAAAGGTGCAGGATATAAAATCAACACACAGAAATCCCTTGCATTCCTATACACTAATAATGAGAAAATAGAAAGAGAAATTAAGGAAACTATTCCATTCACTGTTGCAACGAAAAGAATTAAATACTTAGGAATGTACCTACCTAAAGAAACAAAAGACATAGAAAACTATAAAACACTGGTGAAAGTAATCAAAGAGGACACTCATAGATGGAGAAATACACCGTGTTCATGGATTGGAAGAATAAATACTGTCAAAATGAGTATACTACCCAAAGTAATTTATACATTCAATCTACCAACGATATTTTTCACAGAGCTAGAACAAATAATCTCACAATTTGTATGGAAACACAAAAAACCTCGAATAGTCAAAGCAATATTGAGAAAGAAGAATGGAACTGGGGGAATCAACCTGCTGGACTTCAGGTTCTACTACAAAGCCACAGTCACCAAGACAGTATGGTACTGGCATAAAGACAGAAATATAGATCAATGGAACAAAATAGAAAGCCCAGAGATAAATCCACACACCTATGGACACCTTGTCTTTGACAAAGTAGGCAAGAATATAAAATGGAGAAAAGACAGTCTCTTCAACAAGTGGTGCTGGGAAAACTGGTCAGCCACTTGTAAAAGAATGAAACTAGAACACTTCCTAACACCATACACCAAAATAAACTCAAAATGGATTAGAGAGCTAAATGTAAGACCAGAAACTATAAAACTCCTAGAGGAGAACATAGGCAATACACTCTCTGACATAAATCACAGCAGAATCCTCCAAGACCCACCTCCCAGAATATTGGAAATAAAAGCAAAAATAAACAAATGGGACCTAATTAAAATCAAAAGCTTCTGCACAGCAAATGAAATGATAAGCAAGGTGAAAAAGCAGCCTTCAGAATGGGAGAAATTAATAGCAAATGAAACAACTGTAAAAGAATTAATCTCCAAAATATACAAGCAGCCCCTGCAGCTCAATTCCAGAAAAATAAATGACCCAATCAAAAAATGGGCCAAAGAACTAAACAGACATTTCTCCAAAGAAGACATAAAGATGGCTAACAAACACATGAAAAAATGCTCAACATCCATCATAATCAGAGAAATGCAAATCAAAACCATGATGAGATACCATTTCACACCAGTCAGAATGGCTGCTATCCAAAAGTCTACATGCAATAAGTGCTGGAGAGGGTGTGGAGAAAAGGGAGCCCTCTGACACTGTTGGTGGGAATGCAAACTAGTACAGCCCCTATGGAGAACAGTGTGGAGATTCCTCAAAAAACTGGAAATAGAACTGCCATATGATCCAGCAATCGCACTCCTGGGCATACACACCGAGGAAACCAGAATTGAAAGAGACACATGTACTCCAATGTTCATCGCAGCACTGTTTATAATAGCCAGGACATGGAAGTAACCTAGATGTCCATCTGCAGATCAATGGATAAGAAAGCTTTGGTACATACACACAATGGAGTATTATTCAGCCATCAAAAATAATACATCTGGATCAGTTCTAATGAGGTGGATGAAATTGGAGCTTATTATACAGAGTGAAGTAAGCTAGAAAGAAAAACACCAATACAGTATACTAATGCATATATATGGAATTTAGAAAGATGGTAACCTTAACCCTGTATATGAGACAGCAAAAAAGACAGCTGTATAGAACAGTCTTTGGGACTCTGTGGGAGAGGGTGAGGGCGGGATGATTTGGGAGAATGGCACTGAAGCATGTATATTATCATATGTGAAACGAAACACCAGTCCAAGTTCGACGCATGATACAGGATGTTCGGGGCTGGTGCACAGGGATGACCCGGAGGGACGATAAGGGGAGGAGGGAGGTGGGAGGCGGGTTCAAGAGGGGAAACACATGTACACCGGGGGCAGATTCGTGTCAATGTATGGCAAAACCAACCAATATAATATTGTAAAGTAATTCAGTTCAGTTCAGTTCAGTCACTCAGTCGTGTCCGACTCTCCGCGACCCCATGAATCACAGCACGCCAGGCCTCCCTGTCCATCACCAACTCCCGGAGTTCACTCAAACTCATGTCCATCGAGTCGGTGATGCCATCCAGCCATCTCATTCTCTGTCGTCCCCTTCTCCTCCCACCCCCAATCCCTCCTAGCATCAGACTCTTTTCCAGTGAGTCAACTTTGTCGCATGAGGTGGCCAAACTATTGGAGTTTCAGCTTTAGCATCAGTCCTTCCAATGAACACCCAGGATCGATCTCCTCTAGAATGGACTGGTTGGATCTCCTTGCAGTCCAAGGGACTCTCAAGAGTCTTCTCCAGCACCACAGTTCAAAAGCATCAATTCTTCGGCAATCAGCTTTCTTCACAGTCCAACTCTCACATCCATACATGACCACTGGAAAAACCATAGTCTTGACTAGACGGTCCTTGGTTGGCAAAGTAATTAACCTCCAATAAAAAAAATTTAAAAAAAGAACTTAAAAAAAATCAAAAGAATAATATTTTGTGACGTGAAATTACAGGAAAATTATACTTCAATATCATAAATAAAATGTTGTTGGGACACTGTCACACTCATTGTTTACGTATTAAAATAAATAAATAAATAACTATACACATTCCTCACAACACAAGTTCTAACCCTGGCTATATACCCTAGAGAAATATACGTCCCTGAAGATAGGCACAAGAAGATTTATATCAGCATTGACTTGTAATAACAACAGACTGGAAATAACAGAAATATCCATCCACAATACAAAGGATAGATAAATCAGTGGTAAAATTTCAATGAAATTTATAGTATAAATCAACAAAAATAAATAAACTAGAGCAATACAAAATAATGAGAATCGAATTATTGATAAGCTTTTACATGAAAGCAGAAATTCTCAGAAGAATGGACAATGGGTATATAGAAGAGGAACTACACTCTGGGGATGTTGGTAGTGCTTATATCCCAACCTATTTCATTTTTCTATGAATGTCCACTTAATAATTACTCATTAAACTGTATATTTATATTGTATGTACTGTATACATTTATGTATACAATGTATATATACATATAATACATTGCAGACATAAATGTATATATTTATGTACTGTACATAAAAGGACAGAAAAGTATTTTTCTTTACATATGCATTATTTTACACTTTTATGTTTATAAACATTTTTAAATGAAAAGAATTTATTTATACATGTCTTTAAAAAGCACATCCTGATAATAACATTAAACTTAAGATACAATAAATATTAAACCTCAATATTTCATAACAAAAACAGTGTGTCTAATAATTTAAGTTGTCTGTTATTTGTAATAATACTCACTGCTTTTCAGAAGAGCACACTGCTGCCTCATGACTTTAGTGACAGTAAATTTAAAACAAAATTTCCTTTTTAAAACCTACACATTTCAAAAAGTTAAAACCAATAGAGTTGGTGAAACTCCAAATGTACAAATAACAGTTTGTGATGTTTTCAAGTCTCAGTTATAGTTGGTTTAGTTCATCTATTATGATAAAAATTCTCATTATCTTTATTTCATAAGTTAATAAAGATAAATTAGGCATTAAGGAAAGAATGTTTTCTATAACTCAATTTTTAAAAATAGGACAAATATTAGTCTGAAAAGCCACTATGTAGTATTAGCCATACATTCTAGAATACTTTGTGTTTTGGTGGCATAAGATGTTTAGGAATTTTAGTGGAGAAAGATATCTTAACAGGTCTATTCAGTCAAAAGCAAGTTGTTTTTTTCTTCCTAACTGACTGAAATGATTAGCATTCTATATGCTTTGAGATTTTGTAGTTCAGTTGTGCTTTTGGGGCAAGATGAGAGAGATGGCAGGAAAAAACACAAACTTGTACAATTGTAACTCTGGGCAAGCTACTTCATTTTTCTAAGCCTCATTTTCATTATCTATAAAAGGGGGCTAATATTAGGGACTTTTCAGATTTGCCATGGGTATTTACACTGAAAAAGCAGTTTATGACATATGGTAGATACATAGCACCCACTTTTCAGTTAGGATCTTTTCCAATTTTATGACTGTGTATCTAATTTAAATGTAAAATTTTCTATTTAAAATTTAGTATATTCACATCATATAAAAACCTTTCATGCAACTAATTCTGGAAATGCTAAAAATAGAAAATAATATAGTAAAGAGAAACTCATAATGCTACAGTTAAGCATTTTTACAAATACATGCACATATGATAACTTTCAAGGTGTATCCAATTCAGTTACCATTTCCTTTTTTCAAGCTATTTAGGAAAAAGGCAAAAATCTATCTTCAGGAGAATCTGATGATTCCCAACCATTGTAAGGCCAACAACAGTGACATGTAGCAAAAGGAAAAAAAAAAAAAAAAAAGACTTGACTAAAAATCAAACAAGATGATTTCTAATATTATGAACTCACCAACTAGCTATGTGACTTTTTACAGTTCATGTGTCCTCTCCAATCATTTTTCTTAACTCTAAAATAGGGTTAACCATATCTGCTGTGCCTCTTTTATGATTCTTATATGGATCTAAAGAGAAAAGAGTGAAAACAAAACCTAATCAGAAGTCTAAAGCCCTTTGATTTAATTATGAAAATAAAACATATTACCACCACAACACTGTAAAGCAATTATCCTCCAAGAAAAAAATTTTAAAAGAAAAAATAAAGAGTTGAAGGCCAAAAAAAGGTATATCTGATATTATTAGACAAGAAGACAAAAAGGAAGCAGTCACTTTAAACACTGAATAAATTTCCTTTTGAAAAGTCTTTCCTAAAACAAAGAAAGAATTTAAAAATAGAAATAAATGACCTACACACTTTACATCAGCAAACCTTCCAGATTTTAGAGTATAAATGGAGTCTGGGTAATTCACAGTCTCTCTGAAATACAGTGCTTCATCTACCAAATAAGAAGGTTAGAATGAAATTCATCCAAAGCTCTTTCTGACTTAAACCTTCTTACGGTTTCATTTAAGGAAGAGCTTTAGTAATTGGAACATGACCGACATTTTATATCAGCATAATAAACCAGAAGGCAAGAGAAAATAAGTAAATAAAACGTTAGACTAAAACGTTAGTCTAATCAGAGTTGGCAATTTTAATGGTTGCAAATTCACAAAACATCTGTGCAATGCTTCTCTCTAAATGAAACAATCTAAGCGAAAGCATTTTGAAAATCATAAGATGTTATGCAAATCATCTTTACTTGAACTCACCGACTACACGGAAACATCTTGTACATTTCAGCTGTGAACAGTCACTCAGGGTGGGCGTGAGGGGGAAGGAAGGGAGAGGAAAGAGGAGAAGGGTTTGCTTTTCTTGTGTTCTGTCTTCCAATTGTTCCCTAAGCATGTACCCAAACACTAAAACACAGCTATTTCCTAAAACATAAAAAGACAGATAGGTCTTTTTGTGTCTTTAGGCTAAGGAAACAGTTACTTTAAATTCTCATTTCTTGATTTAAGACATTTTAAAACAAGTGGTAAAGTTTGTATTTCACCATTGTATTCAATATTTTTCATATACTAGCTTATATTTTTCTCTTCTAAAATAACCTATCATTTGAATAACTGGAAAGTACTTTAAAACAAGAATTTCTAGTTATGAGTCACTGCAATGATGTTAGACAGCTTGACAGTATTATTTGCATTTGACCGTGAGAGAAACTGAGGGGTTGAGACAGAGGTAGAGCAAGAATTAGACCTCCAAGGCTGGGGGTAGAATGTCAAGCCTCCAGGAAAGAGTAATGATAGAATGGTAAGTTGAAAGATGCCTGAACATGGAAGAGCTTAGCTGTATAGACATCTAAAAATCTCCAGGAGATAAATTTGTATTTTCAGGACCTGGTTCCAGTACTTATTGGAAGTTGCCTGTTTCAACTGAATGTTAATTTGCAAGAACCTTTTGGGAAATCATTAATCGTAACTCATGACAAATTATGAGCCAGATGATTAAGAAGGAAAGCTGAGCTTAGTAATTTCTTGAAGTTGTATTTTCATCAGAACTCATCTCCCTCCTAAGAGGATGATTGAACGAACAGTGCATATTGGCCTGGGGGTTAGAGTGGAGGTGGGAGTTGGAAAGAATCTTACTTTCCTTTTTTTTTTTTCTCTGATTTTTTACCCATTACACACTTGCCATTAGTCAAATTCCCTCATGGTAAAAGAGGGATCATGTCAACATTAAAAGCTCCAAAGCAATAAATAACATGTTTATTTCCCTAAAGTTACCTGCTCAGCTCAGCTCAGGATGGAAGACTTGCAGCTTGAAATATAAGTCTTTTCAAGCTCAATTTGAGAATCTCTCATGTATCCTCTGATAATTATAGAGAATCGAGGGATGCCATTGGAATGTGCATGATTAAACAGTAATGTTTACTCAGTTAGTAAAGAATCTGCCTGCGAAGCAGGAGACCCCAGTTTGATTCCTGAAGATCGGGTCAGGAAGATCCACTGGAGAAGGGATAGACTACCCACTCCAGTACTGGACTTCCCTGGTGGCTCAGATGGTAAAGAATATACCTGCAATGTGGGAGACCTGGGTTTGATCATTGGGTTGGAAAGATCCCCTGGAGAATGGAATGGCTACCCACTCCAGTATTCTGTCCTGGAGAATTACATGGACTATAGAGTCCATGGGGTTGCAAAGAGTCAGGACTGAGCAACATTCACTTTGAGCTTCTTTGACCTGGAGAGGTTTTAATGACATTACCCAGCAAGTGCCATCAGTTAAGTTCAGTCACCCAGTCGTGTCTGACTCTGAGACCCCATGGACTGCAGCACGCCAGGATTCCCTGTCCATCAACTCCCAGAGCTTGATCAAACTCATGTACACTGAGTTGGTGATGCCATCCAACCATCTCATCCTCTGTCATCCCCTTCTCCTGCCTTCAATCTTTCCCAGCATCAGGGTCTTTTCCAATGAGTCAGTTCTTTGCATCAGGTGGCCAAAGTATTGGAGCTTCAGCTTCAGCATCAGTCCTTCCAGTGAATATCCAAAGAATATTCAGGACTGATCTCCTTTAGGATGGACTGGTTTGATCTCCTTGCAGTCCAAGGGACTCTCAAGAGTCTTCTCCAACACCACAGTTCAAGAGCATCAGTTCTTTGATGTTCACTTTCTTTAGCTCAGCAAGTGTCATAGTCTGACCCAAATGGGGGAAGAAGATTACATTGATGAGTGGAGGAGGACGCTGCTTTCAGTTAGAACTACAAGCCATGCAACCCCATGGACTGCAGCGCATCAGGCTTCCCTGTCCATCACCAACTCCAGGATTACTCAGACTCATGTCCATCGAGTTGGTGATGCCATCCAACCATCTCATCCTCTGTTACCTTAAGAGTAAGAACTAATGATACTCTTTGGGAGGGAACTACCTTTGATAAGAAAATAACACGGTAATTAATCTTAGGTGTAGAAGATGAAGCTTCGCAAACATCTGTAAGGAAACAGCAGAGTTAAACTGCTCTGCCCAAGAAGTTTCGGAATATGATCCTGTAAACAGTGAGTAGGTAAAGTGAGGATTTTAGAGAAGAGGTGGAGAAGGCTACACTACATTGTGGGAAACCATGGTAAGAATCCTCACTATGATGCAAGGGAGATTCCCAAGTCTTCTAAGAACAGAAAGAAAAAGAATAAAGTTGCTCACCTGTGTCTGAATGTTTGAAACCCTATGGACTGTAACCCACCAGGCTCCTCTGTCCATGGAATTCTCCAGGCAAGAACACTGGAGTGGGTTACTGTTTCCTACTCCAGGGGGTCTTCCCAACCTAGGGGTAGAACACATGTTTCTTGTGTCTCCTGCACTGGCAGGCAGATTCTTTACCACTGAGCCACCTGGGAAGCCCTTTTAAGAACAGAAATGCTAATAATTAATTCCAAGTTGTTTAAGGTTTTCCAGGCTCTGTTATCTCAAACTTTTAATAAACTTTGTTCCATATATTTCCTTGTGCAAGAAATGCATGGCTGTGAATAGAGAATCAGGGATGGGAAGCAGGATCTAACAGGGAGCGACACTGGGCAAACAGTGGAAGCAGGAACTCAGAACTGGGTGGACTGGATGGACTGTGAAAACATTCTCCCCAGCCTTCCAGCACCCAAAGAATCTCTGGAGAGATAACGGCAACTTCCGCCTCAAGCATCTTAGCATCTCTTCTCTGCACAGCAAGTGTGGAGACGCCTCTGGGGTGCTCTTGATCAAGAAGGCAGGTTGGGAGTGGGAGTGGGTGGATCATCCAGAGAGAAAACTTTGAAGTACATCTCACATTGTTTCTAAAGGGATGACCCAGAGGGAGGATAAAGGGAGGAGGGAGGTGGAAGGGGGGTTCAGAAGGGGGAACTCATGTACACCCAGGGCGGATTCATGTCAATGTATGGCAAAACCAACCAATATAATATTGTAAAATAATTAGCCTCCAATAAAAAATAATTAATTTAAAAAATAAAGGAGTCCCCAGTGGGACTGAGCCCTTGTCCACAATGGTGATACACTCATTACCATACTCTGAATTTTATACTTCCCTGTCTCACCTCCACTCCTGTAGCTTGTGTTTCCTGCCATCATCTCTTAGGGATCACCTGTACTCGCGTTCTTAACTTAGCATCTTCTTTGAAAGAAAACTAAAACACTCCTAATCTGAAAGGCAGCCACTTCTACCAGTTTTTTACCATCCCAAAATGTCCTTTGTACAGTCAAGCATTTAAGTGTTATGTATATGTGTATGTATAAATATACTTATACACATAAATACTTTTAACACTTTCTTAATTATCCAAAATAGAAAAAAAAAAAAAACCAAAACCGACACAATCTAAAATAGTGAATTCTCTTTTATAAAGACATGAGCTTGAAAGAGAATAAATATTATAATCTTGTTAATCACATTTAAAATCATACATAATGCATGCCATATAGTCTCAATTGCATTGCTAAGGCATTTTTAAGGGCACATCGTTCATTAGTGGTTCACCATCCACTACACTCATCTTCCATTGGTGACACCATAATTTGTTACACATCCACAAAGTATGTAGTACATAGGACTTCCTAGCAAAATAGTTCATATATTTGAAGCAATCATTTCAAATATAAAGTATTTATTGTAAAAGACTGAAATTTTACATAACATTGTCTTGAAATAAAGAATTATAACAAAATTGGATTTTAATGGTGCTATGTCTTAAAAGTTAGTTTAACATTCAGATGTCCTGTTTGTTGTGCTGGCTATCCATATGCCAAACCGGCAAAATCAAGTTAGTTCTTTGTAGTCTACTTTTCCTTCTGTTGGAACTCGTGGTTTTCTCCAACATATGATTGTGACTAAACTTAATACTTCTTACTATTAAATTGGAGGAGATTGGTTTCTTCTGATACTAATTTGCCCTTACTACTGCTTGCCTATAGTTAAAGATAAATTTTTCTAAAGGTTTAGGCTATGATTAATGTGTGGTTGTGACTTATAAACACAGACACACATGCGCACACACACTCAAGCACACCATTTTATATGTACCATGGGAACCCAGGAAGGAAAGGGTATCAGTTGGACTAGCAATTCAGCATATCAACTTACGGTTTATCATTTGTCCTTTTTTTTTTTTAATTTATTTTTTTTTATTTTACAATATTATATTGGTTGGTTTTGCCATACATTGACATGAATTCGCCCCAGGTGTACATGAGTTCCCCCTCCTGAACCCCCCTCTCACCTCCCTCCTCCCTTTATCCTCCCTCTTGGTCATCCCTGCACACCAGCCCCGAGTATCCTGTAACATGCATTGACCCTGAACTGCTGATTCGTTTCACATATGACAACATACATGTTTCATTTGTCCTTAAGTTTGATAGAAATTATTTATATTCAGCACAATTATATTCAAATGATTGAGCATCACTGGAACTAGTTTCGTCTTATAATGAGTCAACGTATTTTTGGAGGGGAGGTGTCCAAAATCAGCTGTTTCCCTGGTTTCTTGGCTTCTTTGAGTTCTTGTGAAATACTTTTGTATTATCAGATGTATCTTCACACTATTTTAAATGCCAAGCATACCATACATGAGATAATAGCTGTATTCAGAAACAATTATTAGGACCTCCTTTTAATGTCCTATTACTGGCAAACGTTTCAAACTATGCATCCTTTTTCCATCCAGCTATGGTTTTTGAGTATTTCTCTAATTAGTCATTTTAGTAGCATCTTTTCTTCACCACCTCACTAATACACACTGTGCACTGATTTCATCTGCGAAATGTGAATATCTCCTGCTATATTCATAAGCGTGAAACGCCACAGACATTCAGTGATATCTGGTGTCCAAATGTGAATGAGGGCTCCCCAAACAGCAACCCAGAGGATGCCATCAGCTCCCATGGTGATAGCTGAGGAGTTGGGGGAATTCAGGAACAAGGAAGCAGGATTGCCCCCAGACAGCTGAGGGGATTATGAAAGGAATGAATTCAGTGAGCCCGGAGGCTTGCATCTTCCCAAACATTGAATGCTAAATTCTTTAACTCGATACCTGAATTTTGATGTTCAGACTGCTTTCTCCCTTTGTTGCAAATTTATACATTAGCCTGGCTTCCCGACACCTTGGAGCACTTTTCTTCTCAGAGCTACTGAGATACTGTCTCCCAGGTTCGGAGTCCAGAACACCCCCACCAAATAAAATAACTCTCTACTTTCAGGTTGTAACTGCATTTTTCAGTCGACACATCCTAACCCTTCTTATCAAAACTTGCTCTTGGGAAAGTTCAGTTCAGTTCAGTTTAGTTCAGTCGCTCAGTCGTGTCCAACTCTTTGCGACCCCATGAATCACAGCACACCAGGCCTCCCTGTCCATCACCAACTCTCAGAGTTCACTCAAACTCATGTCCATCGAGTTGGTGATGCCATCCAGCCATCTCATTCTCTGTCGTCCCCTTCTCCTCCTGGCCCCAATCCTTCCCAGCATCACTTTTCCAGTGAGTCAACTCGTCGCATGAGGTGGCCAAAGTATTGGAGTTTCAGCAGTACCTGGGTCTAATTCACTCTACTGTGTAACTTAGTGATATCATTTGTTTCTTGGAAAATTGGGAGTCACAGGAGAAAAATTATTTTTGAACATAAAAAATTAAGAAGCTTGGGAGAAATTTTAAATATATTTGTAATTGTATCATTGAATAGCCTTAAAATGAGTTTATGACATGAAATGCTTTTATTTTTCTCTAGTTGCTGCTTTCAATTATGCTCTGTCTTGTGTCACTTACTTACTCTTTAAGGACAATTGGAAATATGTCATATCTTCCACTAGAAGTCCAGGTATGTTTAAGACTCATCTTAAATGGGCTTAAAGTAAAGTGAAAAGTGAAAGTGTTAGTCGCTCAATTGTCACTGACTCTTTGCAACCCCATAAACTATAGCCTGTGAGGCTCTTCTCTCCATGGGATTTTCCAGGCAAGAAAACTGGAATGGGTTGCCATTTCCTTCTCCAGGGCATCTTCCCAAAAGGGATCGAACCCAGGTCTCCAGCACTGCGGGCAGAGTCTTTATCATCTGAGCCACCAGGGAAGTCCATTGGCTTAAATGACATTTCTAATCTTCCTACCTACTATTCTCCTCTTTCCAGTAGACCAAACTTGTGGGTGAAAGATCGGCAATGGGGTGAAGGAATGATCTGATTTGGGTTACTCCTTCCCTTCTGTATTTCAATGCTCAATCCCCCTGATTGAAAAGTCAGAAAGAGAAATAGGAGTAGCAAAGGTCTTTTGGAGACACTAGTCACCTACTGATAGTGGGAGGTCTCCTAGGACTTAAGCTCAGGTCCAGCACCTCTGCTCTTCTGATAGAACAGTTTCCACCGAGATTCTATGCATGGCTCTCCTGGGAAGGATTTCAACTCTCTCTCAGCTTCCTCAGCCTCTGGGGCCCCTCAAGGAGGGGCAGCCTAGTCTCCCTTTCGTGTTCCTGATTAGTCCATGTTCCAGCGGCCCGCCTCCCAGAAGGGTGCATCTCTTTACCCCTTCCCTAGCAGTCTTGGAAACTGGAATGGGATGACACTCTCCTCTTCTAAGGTGCACCACATCCTCACCTGTTATTGCCTCTCTGCTGCCAAAACTTCTGTCAAGTCTTCTGCCATTGCCGAAAATATGCTGGCTGCAAAAAGTAACAATTTTTACATACATCCACAAATCTTAGGGAATGTGTATCACTTCCTCCCAGGATCTCCCCTTCCATGCTCTATTCTGATTCAAGGGCTCCAGCAGTGTAGGACTGCAGTGAAAAATGAGATTCTTCTCCTACATCTCATTGCCCTTACAGAGCTCCATAGATAAGTCTTGGCATATCTCCGTGGTGGGCAGAACTCTCAAGGAACTTCCACGATTTCTGCCTCTTGTGTACACCTGTGGTGGGATATTCTCCTTTGGGTAGGTTTTGTTGTTGTTCATTCTCTCAGTCATGCTTGACTCTGTGACCCCATAGACCAGGTGGCGCTAGTGATAAAGAATCTGCCTGCCTACGCAGGAGGCAAGATTCACAGGTTCAGTCCCTGGGTCTGGAAGATCCTCTGGAGGAGGCATGGGGCATGGCAACCCACTCCAGTGTTTTTGTCTGGAGAATCCCATGGACAGAGGACACTGGCAGGTTACAATCCATAGAGTCGCAAAGAGTCCAACATTACTGAAGTGACAGCACACACACACACACACAGAGACTGCAGCATGCCGGGTTTCCAGGTTCTTCACCGTTGAGTGGGTGGAACCTGTAAACAAAAGGATATTAGTCCTTCAATGTGTTGTTAATGGGTTGAGTTCATCAAAAGAGAAATATCTGGATGGACCTGATCTAGTTAGATTAACACTTAAAAGAAAGTGGGCAGAGAGACTGTAAGTGCAAGAGGGCCACTGGCAGGGACCACAGGGTAAGGACCTGAGAGTGGCTTCTAGAAGCTGAAGTAGTTCTAGGATGAAGACAAGTGGGAACCTCAATCCTATAAGCACTCAGAAATGAATTATGCAAACTCTCTGAGGTAGCTTAAAAACAAATCTCTCCCTAGTTGAACATTCAGATGAGGATACATTCTGGCTGACACTTTGATTTTAATCTCTTGAGACTTTGAGCACAGGACTCAGCTAATCTGTACCCAGGGAAACCATCAGATAATAAATGTATGTTGTTCTAAGTTTGTGGCCATTAAGCCATTTGTTGTGCAGAAATAGAAAACTAGTATACCCCCCCCTTCCCTCTCTGCTCCTCTTATATCATCTAAAAATTGGGGTCAAAGTTGACATGATATCTAGGAGGTAGCAGGGTCAGTCAACAACCTCACAGCAAGTCTAGAAATACCTGGCTTAATTTTTTTATGACTCTTTAGAATGGAAAAATGTGGGATGGCTGATACCTCTTAAATAAGAGCCTTATAATCCCAGAGCATCAACATATTAAATATATGCAAATGTCTTGTTGTGTGTGAACAACTGGATATTTTAGTAGCTTTCTTTTACTGTCCAATTCTAACTAGAACACGTGTGTGTGTCTGTGTCTGTGTCTGTGTGTGTTCACATATGTGTGTTTGTGTATGTGAAAGAGAGAGCAGGGATTGGGGGCTTAGCTTGTTCACAAAATTAATACATCATAAATGTCTTTCGAACTGTGATGCTGGAAAAGACAACTGAGAGTCCCTTGGACTGCAAGGAGATCAAACCAGTCAATCCTAAAGGAGATCAGTCCTGAATATTCATTGGAAGGACTGATGCTGAAGCTGAAGCTCCAATACTTTGGCCACCTGATGCGAAGAACTGACTCATTGGGAAAGACCCTGATGCTGGGAAAGATTGAAGGTGGAAGGAGTAGTTGACGACAGAGGATGAGATGGTTGGATGGCATCAACAACTTGATGGACAAGAGTTTGAGCAAGCTCTGGGATCTGGTGATGGACAGGGAAACCTGGCATGCTGCAGTCCATGGGGTCACAAAGAGTCAGACATGACTGAGTGACTGAACTGAGACATCTTTTTCATTACACAGTACCATATATTCAAGCAATTAAAATGTTGCAGCATTCATTTACTTTTGTTGAGAAACCTGTGTCCAGATTTTGAATTTGCTCTTAAATATTTATCACTGATGGCAAATTGAGCCTCAAGTAGCTGAAACTCAAGGAATCAAATTCATTCAACAAATATTTACTGAGCATCCCAAAGATAAAGCCCAAATAAGGGATAGACCTCATCTTCTAGGAGTTGGGCATACTGGAAACAGTCAAATACATAAACAAATACTCCAAATAAAATGACAGATGTTGGGGCACCATCAGTGTCTGGCAGTGTAAGGATTACTTTGTAGGGGACTGTGTCTAAGCCAGGCAGTGCATGTGCAAAACTCTGTGATTGTGCATTTATTTATGAGAAAAGATCCCACTACTTTATCATATTTTCTAAAAAATCCATGCCCAGGTTCAAAAATGAGAGTGTCTTAAGCAGTGAGAATAAGATATGCAAATACAATGAGATGACAAGATATTGTCTGGTCCAATTAAATAGGTAGACATGGTTACCTCATAGATATGGGTAGGGGCATTGGGGCAATTTTTTACTATCATTGCTTTGGGAGAAGTTTGTAAATATGTAAAAATAATAAAATCCTGAAATGAAAGCCAAACAAAAGATTTTTCAGGCAAGGATTTCTTTTTCTTCTTCCTTGTTTTTCCTTTTCTCTCTCTCTTCTTTCTTTCTTTCTTTTTTTTTTTTTTTTTTTTTCTGTCACATTGCTTGGCTTATGGGATCTTAGTTCCTTGACCAGGGCTTGAACCCAGGCCCCAGCAATGGAAGCCCCAACTCATAACCACTGAACCACCAGGTAAGTCCTGCAAGGTTTTCTAAATTTAGAATGAGTGCTATCACACAGGTAAAAGGCTGACTCACTTTCAGAAAAGCAAGAGAAAAACAAAAGCAGCTTTCCTAGAACAAATTTTGCTCCATCTACCATTACAAGCTTCCTTGATGTGTTGCTTTAATTTTAATTTCATTAAATTTTTAAAACTGGATTTGTACCCAATTTGAAAAATAATTCTTTATTCGTTGATTGTGTGCAAATTTATACTGCAAAAAATAAAGGAATCTTAAACAGGAGAGGTCAAGAACGATGGATTCAGTCTGTTCAAATGTGTTACAAGTGTTTGATAACAGAGCCCCAAATTGCATTGATAGACCAAGTCTCTGAAGACAAAAAGTGTTTTACAGTATTTACTCCAAAAAGTGCTGCTTGTTTTACAGTCCTGTTACTATGGCAATATTATCATCCATGAGTTTTGCATTAGATTCCAATTACTACTTTCCAGATTCAAGTCATTTGCAATAGCATGATTTTATCTAATGAAGCAGCTGTTGAAAACTGTTAGTGTTCTTCTGCTTTATTTCTAAGCCTCTTCTTTGCCTGTAGTACTCTATGGGTAGATAAGGCCTGGTGTGCAAGATCAACAGGCCAGTTTCACGAACCATCCCAACTGAGAGTCTGCTGCTCATCTGCCTAATTGATCAGAGAGGTTCTATAAACCATGTGACTTTATATATAGTTGCACGTAGGTCTGAAATGAACAATCCCAGCATAGGGCTCAAAGACGCCTCATAGCTACATAAATAAGATTTTCAAAGTCATGGCTTATTTACTAGTCTGATTCTGTTTCATCTTTTCCCAGGCCTCATGAAGACATAACTGTGACACTCCCTGGGCTCCCAGGTTTCTCAGTGGTAAAGAATATACCTGCCAATGCAGGAGACCCTAGTTCAATCCCTGGGTTGTGAAGATCCCCTGGAAAAGGAAATGGCAAGCCACTCCAGCTATTCTTTACTAGGAAACACCATGGACAGAAAAGCCTGGCAGGCTACAGTCCATGGGGTGGCAAATAGTCTGATATGACTGAGCACACACGCATGCATGCACGGGGCATTACCTTCTCCTACCAACCATCCCATTCTCACATTATGGAAGCACTTTGAAAGGGCTGCTCTGACGCTTATGTTATTCCCCATTCAAATATCTCATTTATTCATGTAAAGAATTCACTGATCTGGGTCAATATTACGTCAGATCTTGACCTCTTTCCATACTTCAATCACCTTGCTGCTGCTGCTGCTAAGTCACTTCAGTCATATCCGACTCTGCGTGACCCCATAGATGGAAGCCCACCAGGCTCCCCCATCCCTGGGATTCTCCAGGCAAGAACACTGGAGTGGGCTGCCATTTCCTTCTCCAATCACCTTGTTATCTTTTGGAATAAATAGTAGTGGTACAATGTTAGACTAATTATACATTTCATAAAGAGCCTTCTACTGGCTAGAGATTTTGTTGTTGATAGGCTTAAACGTCAGTGGACAGAGCCCTCTCTCCCTTTCTCCTCTCTAAATTTTTTACTTTCTGAACCAGTAAACTTCCTAGATAGAGCCTGAAAAAATATTGGTTTTATTTGTAAAACCAGTTGGTTTTGTTTGTAGTATTCTGTAACTCAGAGGCCTCTGCTATGGTATCTCTCAGAACATTGCTTATCTTTATTTGGGGTGATAGGTTGTTAATGTTTTTGTGTGTGGTGCCTCAGAGCATTTATTTTTTTATGGAAGGAATGAGCCACTCAAAGTTACTGTATTGCAGAATGATGGTCTCATAAGATATATATATATATGTATACACTATACATATATATACACACACATATATACACAAAGTGCTTAACATCATGCAAGGCATATGGCAAGTGCTCAATAAGTAGATGCTGACTAATTAAGTCTTAGCTGAGTTGGCCAGGAAAATGTCTTTCTCATGATATTTGTTTCTGCTATGACAAGCTAAGGACATCCTAGCTCTTCATCACAGAAAGACTTAAGTATACTTTGCATGGTGTTTACTCTTCCCGTACATTGTTTTTTTAAATTAATTAATTTATTTATTTTACTGTACAATATTGTATTGGTTTTGCCATATATTGACTTGAATCCACCATTGGTGTACATGTGTTCCAAAGCAACTGAGATACAACTGAAGTTCAATAAACTGCACATGTTTAAAGAATATAATTTGTTTAATTTTAACATATGTATACACCTGGAAAATCATCTCCACAGTTCAAGATTATGAAAAATTAAGTATCCCTCAAATGTTCTCAAGGCCCTTGATAATCCACTTCTTCCTACTCTGTCTCCTTCCCTCAGTAATTATTCATCTGCTTTATGGCCCTATAAAGCAGCTAACATTTCTTTCTAGACTTCTACATGAATGGTCTCTAGAAGCTGAGAGCCTCAGTTCTACAACTTCAAGGAACTAAATTCTACCAAAAATTGCAGGAACTAGGAAGAGGACCCAAGCCTCAAATGGGATTGTAACTCTGAGCAACACCTTCATTACAGCCCTTGAGACACTTCTTATAGTAGAACATCATGTCCAAGAAAGTAAGCAGAGGACCTAGTGATGCTGTGCTCAGATGACTGACCTACAGAAGTTCTGAGATAATAAATGCATATTGTTTGGGGCTGCTAAATTTTCTGGTAGTTTGTTACGGAGTTATTGAAAAGTAGTACACTGACATGCCAGGGACTCCATCCAGACTACCAATTCTGAACATTTTAAACTGCTCCATTATGTTCTAATGAGAGGCTTTCCTCCAAAAGCTCTAATACCATTTTTATAGTAGCCTTTCTCAACTGCAGCTAAAAATGTGAAATGCAAATTCCCTTGACGATGGCACTGGTCTGCTGAGATACTGTAGCTGCCCTTGACTGTTCACTGGCTCTCTCCAGTGCATTTGATCATTCTCATGACTGATCACATCTCTGCGTATGTTAGTCAAAGAGAGATGAGCTGTAAAGCATGCTATTTTGACGGTTGACATTGGGAAAGAAAGAATGACAGGTATCAGAACTCTTTCTTTGAATCTCCTTTTCCTCGTTTGTTCGGTCACTCTTAGATCCAAATGAAATTGAAAGTGCAACACAAAGCCAGAAAGCTTCAGTGAGATGCACTTGACAGTCGTGACTGGCATTTCCCACTGCAGGTAACGTCTGTCTCTACACTTCTGCTCTTCTGGGAGAACAAGGTCACAGAGACTTGGCCTCAGGCTGGCCTAGAGGAAACTACTCTAAGCTTGTGTTACTGGTGTAAATACTGCTAGTATATAGGTATTCTGATATTTCCACACATACATTTTAAAATTTTGTAAAACATTTCGATGAAGAGACTTTAAAGATAACTGACCTGAGTTCGGCTCCTGAATCTCCTAGCTACTTGTAATATGCTTCTGAATAAGTCAGCAAGCTGCTCTGAGCACCAGTAAATTTATGTGTAAAAGAGATGAGATACACCATCAAGTGCAATGACATAGAGCTCTTATGCTATTAATATTAACATATTACTATGTAAATATATTACTAATGCAGAGTCTTAGACTAATTTTAAAATCTGCATATTTAGTTGAATCATTTTAGTAAGTGCCAAACATTTATAAACTACCTATCTGGGGCTTCCCTGATGGTTCAGGTGGTAAAGTATCCGCCTGCAATGCAGGAGACCCAGGTTTGATCCCTGGGTCAGGAAATGGCAACCCCCTCCAGCTTGTAGAATTCCATGCACAGAGGAGCCTGGTGAGCTACAGTTCATGGGGTTGCAAAGACTCAGACACAACTGAACGACTAACACTATCTATTATTTGTAAAGTATAGAGCAGAGAAGGGGGAAATTCTAGATTAGATATAGTAATATTTCTCAATAATAGCCCTTTTTAAAGAAAAATATTCTGATGTACCTCTGTGTCAAGCTGAACAGTTTTTATGTTAACACCACACACACACCGCTGTACCATTTCTTATAAAGTGTATTACAAATGACAGATTTATTGATTTGTTCATTCCACATGTCCATGATAACAGTAATTATCATTTGACTGTTAGGTACTGTCCTATGCAATTCTATTGTCATCCTGTTTAACCATCTACAGCCTAAGTAATTTCCACTATGATTCCTAACTGTCTGATCAGAAATACAGGGAGAAAAGCTTAGGAAGAAGAACAGAGCTAGTGATATACATTGAAAACTGATAGCTGAAATTAAGATCACAAATATTAAACTTGAAGAGATAAGAATATCGACATCTGCTCCCCCATATACAAGCGATCGGCTAAGACATATCTACCACAGCACAGTCTGAACCACAGTTTCTTAAACCAAAAAGGGACTGTACACTTTCTACTACTTTGTATCAAAACTGGCTGAAAAATAGCTGAGCCTTCTAATATGACCCCTTGCTAGGGGAAATCATTGCTGTGGTTTTACTGCAGTTGAGGAGATCTGAATCTAGATGCAGATGCTCTGTTCTTTTTGTCTGTGTGGATTCAGTGAAAGACCATTGGAGAAAGCAAGGACAAGAAGAGGGCTGTTTCTAGAAAGCAAGTCTAGAAAGGAAGATTTAAAAATGAACATTTATTGGGGAAACACTCCTTTGGTTTCTGTAGTTTCCAATATTGTGTCCACAATTGTCCTGTTAGTTTTGTGGTCTATGGAAATGTTATAAAATCTTCAAGACCAAGAAATACATCCTGACCTTACCAAGAGGTTAATTACTTGAACAAAACATAAGTTCTTCAAAAACACTCTGCCACTTTGGAATTCATGAGCACCATTTAAGTTCATGCTTCGTTATTTAGTTCCTAAGACGGGAAAGGAGGGAACGGTTACTGAATGATAAAATGAAAGTTACAGTCATCAGACTGTAAAGTCTGTAAAGTCATCTCTCTGGACAGTGATACCAACATAATACCAATATTGTTAGCTAGAGTCATGGCTGGTCAGGTAAAGACCTCATTTTTCAGCCTCATTTCTAATGAGATGTGGTCAAGCAATTAAGTTCTTGCTAATGTAATAGGAGCATAAGTGATACAAAACTCCCAAAGTCATGTGTTTAAGACAAAGAAGGCACATTCCTTCTCTTAGTTCTTCCTTCCCTGCCACTATCACACAAGTGTCATGACAAGAACTCAAGAAGTCATCTTTAACCACAAAGTGGACATGGTCTCAAAGCTGCTTCCTTGGAAGACAGAAATAAACTATCTTGTTTAAACTACTGTTATTTTTTAATTTCATACAACAATTGTGTCAGTAGTCTAATTAATTTTGAATTTGATACTAGATAGGAATGGCCACAACAGAACCTAATATATGTGACCTTGACTTAAGAGGTAGAAATCATGTGGAAGGGACAGAGACTTCAAAACTGGAAACCTGGTGACTCTTATGCCGGGAGTCAGCGAGGGAAATCCTACCCGTGGCAAAGGTCAGTTGGGGAAGAGGCCTGATGGACAAAGGCTAATCAGGACTCGAGGAACCCCCTGGACTTACCCGAGCATCTACCCCAAAGAAAACCGGAGTCTGACTGCCTTACTATCTTATGCCTCTTACCAAGTCCTCTAATACTTACGGGGGCTTCCCCCCAACCACCTTTCTCTGAAAACATTAATTCAGAGCTGTAGTTAAAAAGTTCTCCTTGGCTTAATAGAAGTGTTCCAATCCAAGCCCCTCTGATAGCTTTCTAACTTGCGTTGACAAGTTTGTCCGGGCTCTTACAACTACGAGTGTGACTGTTTACAGCCTCCCAGCCACGCAAGGACAGAAAGCCTAATATTCTAAAATACAGGAATTTGTTGAAGAAGTTAAAATCATTAAAATAGTACTAAAAAAGATTTCATTGTTGAATCAATGCTTGCTGCAAAGTTTATCTATTGTATCCTTGGAAATATATTAATCACATATAGAGAAAATAAGTAGTAGCCTTTGATTTAACCACATCAGATCTTAAGCTAATAAATTTCTTTCTTGTAGCTCACTACACACTTGCCTTATAGGAATGTAACTTTGTCATGTGTCTTTGGAGAATAGCACCTGACTTTAGGAAAATCACTTTAAAAGAATATAAGACTTTTTCTAGCTAACTAACCTTTGAGTGTACTCCGGGAGTTGGTGATGGACAGGGAGGCCTGGCGTGCTGTGATTCATGGGGTCGCGGAGAGTCGGACACGACTGAGCGACTGAACTGAACTGAACTGAACTGAACCTTTGTTAGGAGAGAGGGCCATAAACTGTTAGCAGGCCTCCTGGCCAGAAAATGATGTAAACCACCTAAAACTTTTGTATATCACGAGACATACAAAAATAAGCCCTGATCCTGATAAGGGTCAAGACTGCTGAGCCCGCATGATTTTGGCATGACTCTATACCTCCCTTTCTCTATTTTTTATGTGCACAACTTAGGGTATAAAAGCAGCACTGGAAAATAAAGTTTTGGGCCTTGCTCACTGAAGCTTGGTCTCCCCGTGTCGTTCTTTCTCTTTTTCCATCCTTTTCTCTATTCTCCTTTTTCTGGTTGAGATCCTTGGAGCCCTGGGCCCTCTGCGTTTACTTATCTGCCTGGGCTTCTAAGACCCACTCGAGGGGGTGTCCTGGTAGGGTGCCTCCAGTGATTCGAGAGGGTGCCTGCGGCCTACATATACAGAGCAAACTCTGTGCTGGGGTTTTATTGGTTTCCTGCGTAAACCAAGGAATCATCAGCCCCTGTCTCTCTCTCTCTTTCTCTCTCTCTCGCTGACGCCGACGCCGTTCATCCCGAGTATACCCTGGGCCATATCGAGGCAGGTCCCCGATATTCTTAACTATTTCTTGGAAATACATTTAGAAAAACTATTACCTCTGATGCCTTGGAAGGCAGAACACATTTGGGTATGGCCTGTGAGTTTAGGAACTTGTTGCAAAAACTCAGGATGCTTGTGTATATTGGTTTCATTTTGAGATTTTTAGGAAAGAGCTAGAAAAAAATACCTAGAACATTTCTAGAACATTTGCAAGCATGGATTGATGGGAATACATTTAAGGAAGTTTTTCTCTGCATGTAACCTTCAATCTAAATGAATAAATAGTCCAGTAATTTAGAAATGTGCAACACTGAAAAACTTCATTACTTCCATATCCAAAACAGCTAAGAAGTGATTTAAAGACAGAAACTCAACAAGACAATACTGTGCCCCCAGGCCCTCTCAAGTATTTCTCCATAAGTCAGTGAGTCCAGTCCACAAGCAATGATCTGATTAATGTTAGAGCCTTCCCAATTAACTCTATTTCCCTGGAGGAACTCAACAAGGCACTAATAACTTGAGAAGAATGGGCAAAGAAACAAGTCCAGTTAATAAAGTGTCTTCAGGTATAAGAAGTCTGACTAAGAGAGTATCTTTGGCTACTTATTTCTGAAACAGGCCTCCCTGATAGCTCAGTTGGTAAAGAATCTGCTTGCAATGCAGGAGGCCCTGGTTTGATTGCTGGGTTGGGAAGATCCGCTGGAGAAGAGATAGGTTACCCACTGCAGTATTCTTGGGCTTCCCTTGTGGCTCAGCTGGTAAAGAATCCGCCTGCGGTGCGGGAGACCTGGGTTTGATCTCTGGGTTGGGAAGATCCCCTAGAGAATGGAAAGGCTACCCACTCCAGTATTCTGGAGAATTCCATGGACTGTGTAGTCCATGGGGTCACAAAGAGTCAGACACGACTGAGTGACTTTCACTTTCATTTTCACTTTGTGAAACAAATCTGAAACCAATAGACCATAAACCTATTAAGATTTTGAAGAAAATACATTGCTAAAGACAGAACCAACCACTGAGCCATTCTTGACCTGATCAAAGGGCCATCTGGCCATAACCTAGAAAGATACAGACAATACTAAAATCTGCTCTAGGGTCTCTCCATGAAATAGAAATAAATTTTTATATCATTTATACCACTAGTCCTCTGAGTCTTTCTTATACTAACTATATATATCCTAAATATAATTCTGTGTTCAGGCAATAGTTTCTTGTATTTCATTGCCATACAATACTACCCAATGAAGGATCTCAATCTTTTCTCTCAAATCTTCAACTTCTTCTTTGGTATGTTTCTGCCATAATTATGGATAACTGCATTCTTCCATCCAGCTTCTCACATGTATGGTGCATATCAACTATATGAACTTTCTTTTTTACTCTCTAATGTAATTTTCTTACTCGTTAGGCCTGAATACTGTTGACAAAATGACAGAATTCCATTCAAGCTTGATCTAAACAGCAACAACAAAATCAATGTGTTTCTCAAAAGACAGCAAAAAAAATAAGATCATAATCTTGGCTGTTTCCTGTGGTTAGGATGCTTTTCTCACTTTTAAAACAATTTAAGCACTCTTCTCTAAATATAACTTTTTCAGCATTTTGTTTAGTCTCTTTATGAATATTAACACACTCCTTAGTATACATGTTTCCAATTCCAAGCTTGGTCTTCATAGACAATGTGGATGTTATGGTCTCAGAATGTCATATAATTTAATTGAATCATTCTTTAGTGAAAAGAATATAGTGGTACCTACTCATTTATTCTTTCTCACCTAATGACTGCAACGAGCACACCCTGAAATCTTCAGATATCCATCTTCCAAAGTTTATTGATCCTAAAAGAGATAAAACCTATGGCCTTGCCTCTCTGGATTTGAACTAACTGAGGAAAGGGGAAGGTAATGTGTTCCTTCTACAAGTCAGACATTGTATCACATTCTTTGTATTGCTTTTCCTATTCAATAATCTAAACCACTTTGTGAGTTAAGTGTAAGAGGTAGGGAAGTCAGACTACACACTAGAGAGCACAAGAAATACACATTTCTAATTCATTTATAGCTAAACTCAATTTGTATATTAGGTCCCCATTCTGTGAAGAGCAGCAACGCATTGTCATCCATTAAGGCTAGTTAAGGACAATGACCTTAATTCTTCCTACAGTCGACATCTAAATTTGGAATACTTTATAAGTGTCATGGTAAGAGGGGCATGTTAGGGAGGCATCGGCTCCTCAGTCTGAATCTTATAGCTACTCTGACATCACCTACAACAGATTCTTTCTTCAGGCTCTAGATTGTGTTACCCAGTGTAGTATTGACCACATGAAATGTGGCTGGTCAGAACTGAAATGAAATGTAAGTTTGAAATACATTTAAAATTTCAAAAACTTAGCACCCCAAAATATTTTGGATATATTTAGCATATAGAATATATTATTAAAATTAATCCCTCTTGTTTCTTTTTACTTTTATTTTTTTTATTTTATTTTTTTTTTACAGTTCATAACTTTTATAAATAAAATAAATTAAATGTACAGTGAATAAGTTCTCTGAAATATTTCAATATTTCTGCAGGTTTAGTAACATTGTAAAATACATTTCAACTAAAATTCACAAATCTAAAAACCTGTTAGGCATTTTTAGGCGTTTTAAGATGGAAATGAAGACCAATGTTACATCGTAATATGCCAATTACAAATAGTACTTCAAATAGCAAATACTACAGTTTGTCCCAAACTTTAAAAACTATTCATGAACTCACCACTGAACTATTGATGGCTATGAGAATTGTTTCCTAGCCTTTTTGAAAATTTCAACCCATTTACGTTTAAGGTAATTATTGATAAGTACGATCCCGTAGCCATTTTCTTTATTGCTTTGGATTCAAGTTTATACACTCTTTCTGTGTATCCTGTCTATAGAAGATCCTTTAGCATTTGTTGGAGAGCTGGTTTGGTGATGCTGAATTCCCTCAGCTTTTGCTTGTCTGTAAAGCTTTTGATTTCTCCTTCATATTTGAATGAGATCCTTGGTGGGTATAGTAATCTGGGCTGTAGGGTATTTTCTTTCATCATTTTAAGTATGTCTTGCCACTCCCTTCTGGCCTGAAGAGTTTCTGTTGAAAGATCAGCTGTTATCCTTATGGGAATCCCCTTATGTGTTATTTGCTGCTTTTCCCTTGCTGCTTTTAATATTTGTTCTTTGTGTTTGATCTTTGTTAATTTGATTAATATGTGTCTTGGAGTATTTTGCCTGGGGTTTATCCTGTTGGGGACTCTCTGGATTTCTTGGACTTGGGTGATTATTTCTTTCCCCATTTTAGGGAAGTTTTCAACTATTATCTCCTCAAGTATTCTCTCATGGTCTTTCTTTTTGTCTTCTTCTTCTGGGACTCCTATGATTCGAATGTTGGAGCGTTTAACATTGTCCCAGAGGGCTCTAATATTGTCCTCATTTCTTTTAATTCGTTTTTCTTTTTTCCTCTCTGTTTCATTTATTTCTACAATTCTGTCTTCTAGTTCGCTTATCCTGTCTTCTGCCTCTGTTATTCTACTGTTTGTTCCCTCCAGAGTGTTTCTGATCTCATCTATTGCATTATTCATTGTATACTGACTCTTTTTTATTTCTTCTAAGTTCTTATTAAATCTTTCTTCCATCTTCTCAATCCTTTTCTCCAGGTTATTTATCTGTAACTCCATTTTGCTTTCAAGATTTTGAATCATTTTCACCATCAAAATTTGAAATTCTTTATCAGGTAAATTCCCTATATCTTCTTCTTTTGTTTGTGTTGGTGGGCAATTATCTTGTTCCTTTACTTGCTGGGTATTTCTCTGCCTCTTCATCTTGCTTATATTGCTTTGCTTGGGGTGGCCTTTCCCTCTTCTTGCAGTTTGTGGAGTTCTCTTTATTATGTAGTTTCTTCGCTGTGTGTGGGGTTGGACAGGTGACTTGTCTGGGTTCCCTGGTTAGGGAAGCATGTGTCGGTGTTCTGGTGGGTGGAGCTGGATTTCTTCTCTCTCCTTTAGAAGACAATGGGCTGCTTTTCTGGGTGCCTGATGTCCTCTGCCAGTATTCAGAAGTTGTTTTGTGGACTTTACTCCGCGTTCAAATGTTCTTTTGATGAATTTGTGGGGGAGAAAGTGGTCTTGCCATCTTATCCCTCCGCCATCTTGTTCCTTCCTCCCCAGAACACTGGATTCTTATATTCCACTTGGTCGTGGAGTATCTCTTCCCAGCTGCTCCAGCAAGGCGCAGCCGCTGCACCTTACCTTGGACGAGGGGTATCTCCTCAAGGCCACGCCTCCTGCTTTGAATGTAGATCAGCTCCTCTCGGCCCTCCGGTGCCCAAGCAGCCACCGCCTCCTGAACGTGGTACAGCTCCTCTCGGCCACCACCCTAACCCTGGGCGCGGGGTAGCTCATCTCAGCCACGATTCTGCACGTGGTCGGTTGCGTCGGAGCCAGGCGTCTCCCGCGTCTGCGCCGCCGGAGCCGGGCGTCTCCCGCGTCTGTGCCTGCACCGCCGGAGCCGGGCGTCTCTCTTTTTACTTTTAAAATTTGGCTACTAAGAATTTTAAGACTGCATATATAGATTGCATTATTCCTATTGTTCAGTGCAGCTTTGGTTAAGCAAAGCCATTTCCACTGTGGTTACAACTGTTGATTTGCAGAACAGCGGACCTACTATAATGAAAAAGTTAACTGAGTTTACTCTGACTCAATTCACAGTTTTGCTTAGATATTCTCAGATACAAAGTCCTATATAAACCTACTTCATTTTCTCTAAAAATAAAAAAACATTTTCATTTGAGGGTCATCTCTAAAGTTTTCTTCTACGGGGCTCTGAGAATCACTAATGAATTCATTCTTTGTTTATTCAAAAATGAAAATCCATGCGCTATTCCTGACCACCAGGAAAACATCAATTTGGGTCAAACAAATAAACAAGGACTTCCCACAAATTAAAACATATTTCAGGACCTCTCTGAGAGGTATGCAGATGTGATGCTATTATAAGATTAGTTGCTATTTGAACTATTTAATTTTCAAAGGGAAAAATGATTCAAAGTCCCTTAAGCAGGACTCTGTAGAAATTTATAAAATGTTTTAAATTACTTGGCATACCTGACTCAAAACAAAGCCAAAATGTTACAGTTAACAAAGTCACTTATTATTATTATTAGAACACTTAAAATAAGATCTACTCTCTTAGACAATTTTCATTGGTTAATAAAGCTGTACAATGCTGTATTCAGTTCAGTTCAGTTGCTCAGTCGTTTCCGACTCTTTGCTGTATAGTACTGCTCAACTGGTCTCTAGAACTTATTCATCCTGCGCAACTAAAATTTATAACCATTGAATAACAATTCCCCATTTCCTCTTTCTTCTGCTGCTGCTGATGCTAAGTCGCTTCAATCGTGTCCGACTCTGTGCGACCCCATAGATGGCAGCCCACCAGGTTCCCCCATCCCTGGGATTCTCCAGGCCTGAACACTGGAGTGGGTTGCCGTTTCCCTCTCCAATGCATGAAAGTGAAAAGTGAAAGTGAAGTCGCACAGTCGTGTCCGACTCTTTGCGACCCCATGGACTGCAACCTACCAGGCTCTTCCACCCATGGGATTTTCCAGGCAAGAGTACTGGAGTGGCTTACCATTGCCTTCTCCGCCTCTTTCTTCTAGACCCTGGCAAACACCATTCTCCTCTGTTTCTATGAGTTTGACTATTTTATATACTTCATATAAGTGGAAGCATGCAGGGTTTGCCTTTCTATGACTGATTTATTTCACTTATTAGCATTATATACTTAAGTTGAAGATAGAAAGATTTCCTTTTGTAAGGCTGAATAATATGCATTGTATGTGTAAACCATATTTTCTTTATCCATTCATCCATCAGTGGACTTTTAGGTTGTTTCCACATCTTGGCTGCTGTGAATAATGATAAATAAACATGAGTGCAAGTATTACTTCAAGAACCTAATTTCAATTATTTTGGATAAATACTCAGAAGTAGGATTGCTGCATCATATGTTATTTATATTTTTAATTTTTTAAGGATTCAAGAAAGCCAACTCAACATAGATTAAATTGAAATTGAAAACTCCTAGAAGAAAATATAGGGGTAAAGTATCATGACATTAGACTTGGCAATGATTTCCTGGGTATGATCCTAAAAATGCAGCTAGCAAAAGCAAAAAATAGATAAGTGGGACTACATCAAATTAAAATGTATTTGCATAGCCAAAGAAAACAATTAACATAATGAAAAGGCAGCCTTAAGAAAGGAAGAAAATAATTATTAACTATGTATCAGATAGGGGCTTATCCCAAAATATATAAAGAATTCATTTAACTCAATAGTAAAAAAGAAAGAAAGAAAGAACCAAATTGAAAAATAGACAAAGGACCTGAATAGACATTTCTCCAAAGAAAACAAACAAATGGCCAACAGGTATATGGAGAGATGAACAAAGTCACTCTTCAGGAGGCAAAACCTCCTGACAGATCAGGAAACAGAAGAGAAGAGAAAACAGAACCAAGAGAATAATTTAGTCACTTTCTTTTCTTTGGAAGAACATTTTGAAAACTTGGAAAGAATTTGGGGGAACAGTTTTGTTTTAGCCTTTGAGTTAGAACTTGGAACTGGGAAAAACAGATAGAGGTTGTTGAAAACTAAGGTGTTTTTTCCCCCTGACTCTTAATATGATTTGCAGAAAGCAGTCTCAGAAAAGAGGTGGCTGCAGTTTTAGAGTGAGCAGCTAATTAAACTTGATACTCACAGAGAATGGGCTGAGAGAAGCAGGTGCAAGACTTTTAGCAGAGGCACCACATAATCCATCAGTAAAGAAAATGTGAATGCACTGTGATTAATTCAGTTGACAGGATTAGGCTTTGGTGTAGTTTTCGAGCTATTGAAAAGAAAGTAAAGTTTGTTTAACTTTGCACAGTGATACTATAATAAATAATTAGGGAAAAAAATCTTATTCTCCATCCTCCCCCAACTTTAATAGACACAAACTCAGAAGGGACATCAGTTGGGCAGGCAATGTCACCATGAGGGTAGCTTTCCAAAGCAATTAAAGCAGAGGGGGTCAAAGGGCTGATATAAAACCTATCCAAGAGACAACAAGTGCCAAGATAAAAAGAAGAAAAGCTGAAGTGGATGTCAGATTCAACAGTGGCAATCACAAAATAGCGTATAGGAGAGAAGCCGAGATGTCCAGGAGCTAATGAAATACAGAAACAAAATCAGGAGTGAGGGGTGAGTGGGCACAAGGAATAATCATTTAACAAGTATAAAGCAGCTACGTGTTATGTGTCAGGTCACAGGTGCTGAGGACTCAGTACTGAGCAACACCTGGTGCTCTTCCTCAAGGAACTTATGGTCTAGTTGGGACGGTAACACATACCTAGGCCATTACACACAGAGTGGTATGTCTTACGGGGGCACACAAGCATGGTACCTGACTCAGTTTGGGGAGCCAGAGTAGATTTCCAGAGAGTGTAACATCAAGGTCTATATGTCAATGATGAGTTCAACTGAGCAGGCAAGATGGTTTGTCAGGGAGAAGAAGCCTAAGGCAAAAGAAGAGGCAGAAGGAGAACAGAAGAAGAACAGCATTCCAAGCCAGGGGCAGTGTATGCAAAAGCTTAGGATCAGCAGCAAATGTGGCTTCCCTGGTGGCTCAGATGGTAAAGAATCTGCCTGCAATGTGGAATCCCTGGAGAAGAGAATGGCAACCCACTCCAGTATTCTTGCCTGGAGAATTCCATGAACAGAGAAGCCTGGTGGGCTAAAATCCATGGGGTCATAAACAGTCCAACATGACTGAGCAAATAACACACAGGATCAGTAATGAATACAAGAGACACAAAGAAGTTGGAAATAAAAAATGAGAGGTGACACTGTTGTTGTTTGTTTTAGTCCCTAAGTTGTGTCTGACTCTTTGAGACCCCAGAGGAGTCCACCAGGCTCCTCTGTCTGTGGGATTTCTCAGGCAACAATCCTGGAGTGGGTTGCCATTTCCTCCTCCAGGGGATCTTCTCAACCCAGAGATTGAACCTGTGTCTCCTGCATTAGCAAGCAGATTCTTTGCCACTGAGCCACTAGGGAAGTTAAGCTGATGGTAGAGAGCAGTAAAAACTATACTATGTTGAGTTTGGACTTCATCCTGGTGGCAAAAGGAAGCCTCACTGAAGTATCTGCATTTCAGCAACAGACAGTAGACTTCTGGAAAGTGAGACTGAAGGTCAATGTAACAGCCGGGAGCTTCGGCAGTAAGACAGACAAGAGATGATGGTGAGCAGAACTAGGATAGTGGTACTGGGCATGGAGTGAAGTGGATGTATTCTGAGATATACAGAAGAGAGAGAGAGGACTTCTTCAATGACTGGATGCAAGATTCAGGGACCTCCTAGATTTAGAGTTGGATAAGGACCAGCATTTTTTCTGTGAATAAGGACAAAAAGATCTTAGCTCCAAATTCAAGAGACTTATGTGGCCACCCTACTGTGTAAAGACAAAGTCTAGGAGGATTCCTGGTTCTTTGAACAAAGTTTCTTATTGTAGGGAGGGAATATCAGAGTAAGGCTGGGGATTCTCTGTTCTGATTTGTGACAATAAACTCTGAGAGATGAATGACAAAGGAGCAGTCACAAATATAGTCCTTTCAAAGGCACACCAGGTCCTTGGCTCAGCTGGAGGGGAGTTGTGTAAAAAGCTTGTCATTTAAAAGGAACTCTACGGCACATCATTTTGTTATATAAAGACTATTTTTATATTTCAAGGACTATACATCAGATTAAGCTTCTAAAACCTAATAATGGCAGAGAGTGAAAAATTGAATGTGGCAGAGTCTAAGAGGGAAAGAATCAGTGTCCTAATGGACTCCAGTATACTTTAAGAGTAGCAAACATGAGGTAACCATTTTGGAAATTGCTTATTTATTAGAAGCATACTTACTTTAGGCATTATTCAGTCAAGATATCCAACTGACATTATGATTTTCCATTATTTTTGTAAGATAAAAATCTAAAGAATCTTTCCTAGTCATACCTATAAATAAACATTTTATACTGTAATACATCTACAGATTATAAAAAATATTACAGTCAATCTGACACTCAATATCATATCCAAAGATGTTGACTTTATACTGAACATATAAATACACCTAAGAATATTGGAGTGGAATAACCCTGTGGATTTTGGAAAGCACAATTTAAATGGAAAGAATAACTTGGTTTTAGGAGCCACTTGGCACTGCTCACTAGTATTAACAACCCACATAAAAATTGAAAGCTAATGTTAATAGCACTTTTTAAAATCTGAAAATTACATTTTGATATTTGATACATTTGAAATAACTGAATTTGTTCTGAGCATTTCTGGCATGTAATTCAATCTCTCTTTCTGTAAAATACTGTTTCTCCCCCTTCAGAATTTAATCCTTCCAAAATAGACTTTTGCTATCTTAAGAAAAATACAATACACAAAATTCATATCAAATAGTTTAATATATGTGTTAAAATGGAAATCATGTTCCATATTAAGTACACATTAGGAGTACGTCAAGGCTGCATATTGTCACCCTGCTTATTTAACTTATATGCAGAGTACATCATGAGGAATGTTGGGCTGGAAGAAGCACAAGCTGGAATCAAGATTGCTGGGAGAAATATCAATAACCTCAGATATGCAAATGACACCACCCTTATGGCAGAAAGTGAAGAGCAACTCAAAAGCCTCTTGATGAAAGTGAAAGAGGAGAGTGAAAAGGTTGGCTTGAAGCTCAACACTCACAAAACAAAGATCATGACATCTGGTCCCATCACTTGATGGGAAATACATGGAAAAACAGTGGAAACAGTGTCAGACTTTATTTTGGGGGGCTCCAAAATCACTGCGGATGCTGATTGCAGCCATGAAATTAAAAGACGCTTACTCCTTGGAAGGAAAGTTATGACCAACCTTGATAGTATCTTAAAAAGCAGAGACATTACTTTGCCAACCAAGGTCCGTCTAGTCAAGACTATGGTTTTTCCCGTGGTCATGTATGGATGTGAGAGTGAGACTGTAAAGAAAGCTGATTGCCGAAGAACTGATGCTCTTGAACTGTGGTGTTGAAGAAGACTCTTGAGAGTCCCTTGTACTGCAAGGAGATCCAACCAGTCCATTCTAAAGGAGATCAGTCCTGGGTGTTCATTGGAAGGACTGATGCTAAAGCTGAAACTGCAATACTTTGGCCACCTCATACGACGAGTTGACTCACTGGAAAAGACTCTGATGCTGGGAAAGGTTGGGGGCAGGAGGAGAAGGTGACGACAGAGAATGAGATGGCTGGATGGCATCGCCGACTCTGTGGACATGAGTTTGAGTGAACTCCGGGAGTTGGTGATGGACAGGGAGGCCTGGCGTGCTGTGATTCATGGGGTCGCGGAGAGTCGGACACGACTGAGCAACTGAACTGAACTGAACTGAATATTCCATTGTGTATATGTACCACAGCTTTCTTATTCATTCATCTGCCAATGGGCATCCAGGTTGCTTCCACGTCCTGGCTATTATAAACAGGGCTGCAATGAACACTGGGGTACACGTGTCTCTTTCAATTCTGGTTTCCTCGGTGTGTATGCCCAGCAGTGGGATTGCTGGGTCGTTTGGCAGTTCCATTTCCAGTTTTTAAAGGAATCTCCACACTGTTCTCCATAGTGGCTGTATTAGTTTGCATTCCCACCAACAGTGTAAGAGGGTTCCCTTCTCTCCACACCCTCTCCAGCATTTATTGCTTGTAGACTTTTGGATAGCAGCCATTCTGACTGGTGTGAGATGGTGCCTCATTGTGGTTTTGATTTGCATTTCTCTGATAATGAATGATGTTGAACATCTTTTCATGTGTTTGTTAGCCATCTGTATGTCTTCTTTGGAGAAATGTCTGTTTAGTTCTTTGGCCCACTTTTTGATTGGGTCATTTACTTTTCTGGAATTGAGCTGCAGGAGCTGCTTATATATTTTTGAGTTTAATTCTTTGTCAGTTGTTTCATTTGCTATTATTTTCTCCTTTACTGAAGGTTGTCTTTTCACCTTGCTTATAGTTTCCTTCATTGTGAAAAAGCTTTTATGTTTAATTAGGTCCCATTTGTTTATTTTTGCTTTTATTTCTGTTACTCTGGGAGGTGGGTCATGGAGGATTCTGCTGTGATTTTTGTTGGATAGTGTTTTGCCTATGTTCTCCTCTAGGAATTTTATAGTTTCTGGTCTTATGTTTAGATCTTTAATCCATTTTGAGTTTATTTTTGTGTATGGTGTTAGAACATGTTCTAGTTTCATTCTTTTACAAGTGGTTTACCAGTTTTCCCAGCACCAGTTGTTGAAGAGATTGTCTTTTCTCCATTGTATATTTTTGCCTCCTTTGTCAAAGATAAGGTGTTCATAGGTGTGTGGATTTATCTCTGGGCTTTCTATTTTGTTCCATTAATCTGTATTTCTGTCTTTGTGCCAGTACCATAGTGTCTTGATGACTAGAGCTTTGTAGTATAGTCTGAAGTCAGGCAGGTTGATTCCTCCAGTTCCATTCTTCTTTCTCAAGATTGCTTTGGCTATTCAAGGTTTTTTATATTTGCATACAAATTGTGAAATTATTTGTTCTAGTTCTCTGAAAAATACTGTTGGTAGCTTGATAGGGATTGCATTGAATCTATAAATTGCTTTGGGTAGTATACTCATTTTCACTATATTCATTCTTCCGACCCATGAACATGGTATATTTCTCCATCTATTTGTGTCTTCTTTGACTTCTTTCATCAGTGTTTTATAGTTTTCTGTGTATAGGCCTTTTGTTTCTTTAGGTAGATTTATTCCTAAGTTTTTTATTCTTTTCGTTGCAATGGTGAATGGGCTTGTTTCCTTAATTTCTCTTTCTGTATTCTCATTGTTAGTGTATAGGAATGCAAGGGATTTCTGTGTGCTAATTTTATATCCTTCAACTTTACTATATTAATTGATTAGCTCTAGCAATTTTCCGGTGGAGTCTTTAGGGTTTTCTATGTAGAGGATCATGTCATCTGCAAACAGTGAGGGTTTTACTTCTTCTTTTCCAATCTGGATTCCTTTTATTTCCTTTTCTTCTCTGATTGCTGTAGCTAAAACTTCTAAAACTATTTTGAATAGTAGTGGTGAGAGTGGGCACCCTTGTCTTGTTCCTGACTTTAAGGAAAATGCTTTCAATTTTTCACCATTGAGGATAATGTTTGTGTGGGTTTGTCATATATGGCTTTTATTATGTTGAGGTATGTCCCTTCTATTCCTGCTTTCTTTTATTTATGATAAAAACACATCCATCATAAATGTATGTTGAATTTTGTCGAAGGCTTTCTCTGCATCTATTGAGATAATCATATGGTTTTTAATCGTTCACTCTGTTAATGTGGTGTATCACATTGATTGATTTGCAGATATTGAAGAATCCTTGCATCCCTGGGATAAAGCCCACTTGGTCATGATGTTGTTGTTTTTAATATGCTATTGGATTCTGTTTGCTAGAGTTTTGTTAAGGATTTTTGTATTTATGTTCATCAGTGATATTGGCCTGTAGTTTTCTTTCTTTGTAGCATCTTTGCCTGGTTTTGGTATTAGGGTGATGGTGGCTTCATAAATTGAGTTTGGAAGTTTACCTTCCTCTGCAATTTTCTGGAAGAGTTTGAGTAGGATAGGTGTTAGCACTCCTCTAAATTTTTGGTAGAATTCAGCTGTGAAGCCATCTGGTCCTGGGCTTTTATTTGTTGGAAGATTTCTGATTACAGTTTCGATTTCTGTGCTTGTGATGGGTCTGTTAAGATTTTCTATTTTTTCCTGGTTCAGTTTTGGAAAGTTATACTTTTCTAAGAATTTGTCCATTTTTTTCCAAGTGATGACATGATATTTTAATGGAGATTTGAAGTATTTGTTGGAGTAGGTCCTGGCAGATGAAAGAACGTGGGTAAGTGTTCCCAAGAAGTTTGGAATTTAGACAAGGGTGATTGCAGCCTAGTGATAGAGAAAATGCCTTAAAATGTAAGGTAGAGAGGCAGGAAGATTTCTGGAGTGAGCAGTAGTTGAATTATGGTATCTTATGACTTAAATAAGTAAGACTAGAAAAGGATCAGATTTGGAGGCTGTTGGAGGATGGAGAGATATCAGTCTCTGAGTTTAGTTTAGGGTATACTAAGTTTCAGGAAACTGAGATATGCAAGTGGAGATGTCAAGTAGGAATGGAACTCAGAAAAGACACAAAATTCCACTGTATATAGGTAATTAGGTTTCACTAGACTCAAGATAACCCACTCCAGTGTTCTTGTCTGGAGAATCCCAGGGACGGGGGAGCCTGGTGGGCTGCCATCTATGGGGTTGCACAGAGTCGGACACGACTGAAGTGACTTAGCAGCAGCAGCAGCAGCAGACTCAAGATGGCATTTAAAGTCATCTTAGATTAATTTACCTAGGAAATGAACACAAAAGGAGAAGAGGGTCAATACATGAGCCATAGAGATTTGAACATTAAAAGATGAAGAACAGAGGATTAGTTTCCATGTAGGATTGCAAAACTAAAGAGTCAGAAATAACATACTATGGAAGGCAGTTCAGTTCAGTTCAGTCACTCAGTAGTGTCTGACTCTTTGTGACCCCACGTACTGTAACATACCAGGCTTCCCTGTCCATCACCAACTCCTGGAGTTGCTCAACTCATGTCCATCGAGTTGGTGATGTCATCCAACCATCTCATCCTCAGTCATCCCCTTCTCCTCCTGCCGTCAATCTTTCCCAGCATCAGGGTCTTTTCTAGTGGGTCAGCTCTTTGCATCAGGTGGCCAAAGTATTGGGGGTTTCAGCCTCAGCATCAGTCCCTCCAATGAATATTCAGGATTGGTTTCCTTTAGGATTGACTTGTTTGATCTCCAGTCATTGATGGAAGGCAAAGGAAGTCAATTCAAGAAGTAAGGAGTAGTTTACTGTATCAAAAGTAACAAGTGGCCATATGGGGTGAAAACCATATTGTATCCATTGAACTTATTATCTCTTTCCTCCATAAAGCTATTACCCAAAACTGTACTGTCAAGTTAAAAGTTAACCAGTAGCAAACTCAACTGACCTCACACCCCCAGAGGACTGCAAGGAAAAACCTTAGGGTTGAGAAGAAGAGCAGCAGGAAAAAGAAAAGGTTTTTCATGGGAGATTGGAAATGCACTGCCCACACAGAAAATGCACAATTTCCTTATATATGTGGTTATGACAATTATTTATAGAGATTCTTTGAGACCTAAAATAAAGGTAAATTCCTCCAGCAAGAATTTGCACTTGTTTCATCCTAGTGCCTTTGGCATGACAATTTTAAAGTAAAACTACAACGTCATGTTTTTCTACTTTGGGTTTTATTGGACAACTCTTGCCTAGAAAATCCCACGGGTGGAGGAGCCTGGTAGGCTGCAGTCCGTGGGGTCGCTAAGGGTCAGACACAACTGAGCGACTTAACTTTCACTTTTCACTTTCACACATTGGAGAAGGAAATGGCAGCCTGCTCTGGTGTTCTTGTCTGGAGAATCCCAGGGACGGGGGAGCCTGGTGGGCTGCCATCTATGGGGTCACACAGAGTCGGACACGACTGAAGTGACTTAGCAGCAGCAGCAGCAGCAGGATTAAAAGTAGTTTCAAGGGACATATAAAGTAAATAATATGACCTTATATATCTAAAATAAACAAAAGTGAATTTATAGGAATGGAAAACATAATATTTTTTAAAGTTATTCAAAGGATTAGCAATGGATCAGATATAGCTGAAGAGAGATTTGGTGAGTTGGAAAATGTCTCAGAATGCAAGGCAGAAAAGCAAAGAAATTATGAAAAAGAGGTTAAAATGACAACATTGAGAAATTTAATGTAAGTATGATAGTAATTCTAGAAGGAGAGTAGAGGTATAATAATAAAATACAGTATTTGAAGAAATAATTATTTTCCAAAACTAATGAAAGACAATAGTTCCCAGATTTAAGAAGTTCAAGCAGAATAAATTTCTAATGATTCACATCTAGAAACAAAATAATTAACTTTAAGATATTAAAGATATAAAGAAGATCTTAAAAGTGACCAGGTTACCTTCAAAAGATAGACATGGACAGAAACCAAATTTTCCACAAAAATAATGAAAGCCAAAAAATTGTTTAATAATATTTATAATATTAATACACTGAAAAAACACAACTGCCAAAGGGAACTTTTTTGACAGTGACTAAGATACTTCTAGACAAACAAAAGGAGATGCTTGCCACTTCAAGGTCATTTACTGAAGGAAATTCTAAATGACTTTAGAATTTTAGGAGAATGTGACCCCAGACAGAAAGTTTGAGATAGAAGAAGAAATGGAAAACACATAGGATTATAATTTTTTAATAAATTCAAATGAACAATTGTTTTAAAATAATAATAATAATACTGTTTTATAAGGTTAAACATCAGAATTAAATTACACAAAATAAAAGTATAAAAATGTGGCATGAGGGAGATAAATTATTCAAAACCTTTTAAAATTATCTCAGAGAAAGTTAAAGTTATTGATTAAATTTAGATTTTGGTTTTCTTTAGTTTTGAAGGTAATCACTAAGTAATAGACACTGTATTCAGCTTCTAAACGAATTGATGAGAAAATGTAATGAGAAAAATATTTAATTATAAAGAAGGTAAGCAAGGAGAGAGAAAAAAAACTAAAATCAATAAGCAAATAGAATATATAAGATGTAAACCCAGATACATCATTAAACAACTGGACATATAATCAGTGCAAACGACTAAATGATATAGTTAAGACTGTCAGATTAAAAGAGAATATCTAAAACATATAGATAAAGAACAATTGTAAATAAAGGAAAGGTGAAACATACTAGGCAAGTATTTTTTTTAAGTTTCTATTTATCAAGGAAAAATAAAAGGAAAAAGCATCACAAAATATGGAGGATCCCTTCATAATAATAAGTGATACAATTCACCAGGGAGATAAAATAATTTTAAATGCACGTGCAACTAATGCCATAGCCTCAATATATGATATAAAAGTTATAGAACACAAAACAAATTGCAAAATTCATGATTATATAAGACATATGGCAATAGTACTTTTCCAAAGATGGATGCAACAATTAAATAATCCCACATCAAGAGGTAGAGCCCATTTATCCAGCCCCTTGAGTCTGGGTGGGCCCTGTCCCTGCTTTGATCAATAGAATATGTGGAAATAATGCTGTGTTCATTTGGGGCATAGCCCTTAACCAGCTGAGCAGTTTCTACTTCTTTTCTCCTGCATCATCTATACCGATAGACTCAGGAGAAGGCAAAAGAGAGAGAAAAGGAGGGGAGAAGTAAGAATGTGGAGAAAGTGTGTGCAAGGAAACCTATCTAAAAGTCTGACTGTCATGGTAATCGAAAAATGGAGTCAGGCCCAGAGGGAGATGTGGAAGTGAAGAGGAGGTCTGTGGGATTTCTGTTTGTTTTGGTTTGGTTTCAGATGAGTGCTGTTGGATGTATTTGAAATGTCTGAATTCTGTCAAGAAGGATCCAGAAAAACATAGAAGGTGGAGAGATGGTGAAAGATTTTACCTAAGAATTGACACCATTCAGGGAGGCAAAAGTAGGTAAGAGTAAGGGACTCAAGGAGGGAGAATTTCTTCCCTGTGACCAGGAGAGCCTTTAAGTTTCCCTCAGCCTGAGTAAACTTAGAACAGTTTTCTTCCTCCCTTTTCTTAGAGCACTTACTTTATAAAATTTGCAGTTATAAATTCTTTCTGTGATTTTTGAGATATACATTTTCTACTACCCATCAATGTCGTTCTCAAGGACCTGGGAGCCATCATTTTGAAATGTATTAATCAAGGAAGACAGGGTCACTATATCCCAGTCTCAGTGGGAGGACAGGAGCCTAACTTAAGTACCAATCAGCAAACACCAGTGGTCTAATCACATTGCCCAACCTCTTCCTTAATATCCTCCAGTATTTTTCCAACAGCTCACCCCAGCACTTAAAAACAGACCCTTTCTGTTTCAACAGAGTTGAGTTCAATCTCTCTCCCCTATTGTAATAGTCTTGAATAAAATTTCCTCTGCTGTTTTTAACGACTGTCTAGTGCAGTTTACCTTTGACACACATAACAAGAAAGGAGAAACAATGGATACAGAGGCACTTGGGTTTGAAGACACAACCTCAGGAATTTGAAGGAGTTCCCCGTAATAAATAGCCTTAATTAGCAACATAAATATGAGGCAGGGTTGTCTACTGAGAAGGAAAGAGTGCAAAAGTTGTCAGTGGCTTGAGGAAATTAAAGATGGTCTGACACAGTCATTGTGGAGAAATGAAGGAGTAAACTGACCAGAGAAATGCAGTGAGGATGCTGAAGAATATCAAAGGCCCAGATGAGACAGGTAGTCAAGAATGTATGATGATGCAACTGTGACAGCTACCATTTTGTAATGAAGAAAACAACTAAATTTAGCTAATTTAACTGGACTTTTTAATGTCATCACTAAACCTTATTCATGATTTTTTCCTCACACTTAGTCTCCTTATATAACATTTGGATGCTTTAGCAGAGTAAAAACAAACCACATTTTCCAAAATACACCAAATCTTCCTGTTTTAAATCCTTTCCTGCTCTTCTAAGAGGGAGTCCAGTATGCCCTCATGAACTTGCTCACTGAATATTCCACCAAATGCCCAAGGATTTTGCATGTAACCCATGTGAGCCACTTTTTCTGAGAATTCTGGGCGTGGAGGGGGGGGCGGTTTGGGAATTGTCTTAGATTTAATCACCGCTTTCTAACAGCCCCTGGTTCTTCTGCTCCAGTGTCTACTGCTCCTGCTACCCTTCTGTTCCATTGACTGCAGTTAGTCTTCCCACAGGCAACTGTGCTGCCCACTGACAACACTCTCTGGATACAAATACTCAGATTTCTTCAGAATGGGACCAACCATTTTGTTCATGGACTCATGGACTTCAAACACAGAAAGGAATACAGTTGATCACTTCTCTCCTTGCCACTGAATAATCTAAGAAAGTAGAAGTGTCCAGATTATCTCTTGCCCAAGTTGACTCAGCACACAGGTAGATGATCTTTCAGAGGCAAGTCTGCTTCATTTCACATCCTCAACTCTGTCCCATGTGCCATAGGTGCTAACCATGAGGAGCCTCCTTAAGAGGGGACCACCCAAAGAGAAGCTGAATTAAATGGTTTGCATCCTCATAATACAAACCTTTGCTCTTGGAAAATGAAAAAGACATAAGAGATGGCTAAAATTTACAGTGATATCAGACCCACTTGGTCTCTGTTTCTTTTCCCTAAATAAAGCTGTCTCAATTCAAGTGATTTTCTATAGCTGGTGATTGTGAGGGGGAGCTTCCCAGCTGGTGCTGGTAGTAAAGAACTTGTCTTTCAATGCAGAAGGCAGGTCTTACCTAAGTGTTAGGACTGTTTGTGTCTCCCTCTTCTCCAATCACATGTTGAAGCTATAATTTTCAAATGTGACTTTATTTCAAGATAGGACCTATGAGGAGTGTGTGCATGCATGCTAAGTCACTTCAGTTGTGACTCTTTGTGGCCCTATGGACCATATCCCACCAGGCCTCTCTGTCCATGGGATTCTCCAGGCAAGAAAACTGGAGTGGGCTGCCATGTCCTTCTCCAGGGGATCTTCCGAGGATTGAACCTGTGTCTCTTACATATTCTGCATTGAAAGGCAGGTTCTTTACTACCAGCACCACCTGGGAAGCTCCCCCTCACAATCACCAGCTATAGAAAATCACTTGAATTGAGACAGCTTTATTTAGGGAAAAGAAACAGAGACCAAGTGGGTCTGATATCACTGTAAATTTTAGCCATCTCTTATGTCTTTTTCATTTTCCAGGAGCAATGGTTTGTATTATGAGGATGCAAACCATTTAATTCAGCTTCTCTTTGGGTGGTCCCCTCTTAAGGAGGTTCCTCGTGGTTAGCACCTCATGCTGGGGCTGCCTTCTCATTAAAGTAGGGTGTGTGCTGGCCAATCAGTGTCAGTAAAGTCTGCAGAAGACCACAGCCAGACAGCACGAGGCCACAGAAACTTGGTGTGCATGCGACCTCTAACAACCAGGAGTGCTGCAGTGACTCTTCCACACACTCCATGCATGTGGCATTAAATCGGCTCTAGGTTTTAGCTGTGATTCCTATTAAACTAAAAATAAGCCCTGAGCCTTAAAATGTGGGCTATATGAACCACTGAGTATAGAGGTGATCTTTAAGAAATCTTTTCCTGGGTTTGTTTTATCTGGGTCAGAAGTTGCAGCCCATAGCTCCCAGGCTAGATTCAGCCTGCTGCCATGATTGTTGTTTTTGCTTTTGTTTTTTTAAAACAAAACAAAACTTGAATAATGACAATAGAATAGTTTTAAATTTCAAAATTGAATCTAAAAGATATACTATACTTCTATTTCTGCTTTGTAAATAGGTTCATCTATCATTGTTTAGATTCCATATATATGCATTAATATGTGATATTTGTTTTTTTCTTTCTGACTTGCTTCATTTTGTATGTCAGTCTCTCAGTTCAGTTCAGTTCAGTTCAGTCGCTCAGTCGTGTCCGACTCTTTGCGACTCCATGAATCAAAGCACGCCAGGCCTCCCTGTCCATCACCAAGTCCCGGAGTTTACTCAAACTCATGTCCATCGAGTCGGTGATGCCATCCAGCCATCTCATTCTCTATTGTCCCCTTCTCCTCCTGCGCCCAATCCTTCCCAGCATCAGATTCTTTTCCAGTGAGTCAGCTCGTTGCATGAGGTGGCCAAAGTATTGGAGTTTCAGCTTTAGCATCAGTCCTTCCAATGAACACCCAGGATTGATCTCCTTTAGAATGGACTGGTTGGATCTCCTTGCAGTCCAAGGGACTCTCAAGAGTCTTCTCCAGCACTACAGTTCAAAAGCATCAATTCTTCGGCGCTCAGCTTTCTTCACAGTCCCACTCTCACATCCATACATGACCACAGGAAAAACCATAGCCTTGACTAGACAGACCTTTGTTGGCAAAGTAATGTCTCTGCTTTTTAATATACTACCTAGGTTGGTCATAACTTTCCTTCCAAGGAGTAAGCATCTTTTAATTACATGGCTGCAATCAGCATCCACAGTGACTTTGGAGCCCAAAAAAATAAAGTCTGACACTGTTTCCACTGTTTTTCCATCTATTTCCCATGAAACGATGGGACCAGATGCCATGATCTTTGTTTTCTGAATGTTGAGCTTCAAGCCAATCTTTTCACTCTCCTCTTTCACTTTCATCAAGAGGCTTTTGAGTTCCTCTTCACTTTCTGCCATAAGGGTAGTGTCATCTGCATATCTGAGGTTATTGATATTTCTCCCAGCAATCTTGATTCCAGCTTGTGCTTCTTCCAGCCCAGCGTTCCTCATGATGTACTCTGCATATAAGTTAAATAAGCAGGGTGACAATATACAACCTTGACGCACTCCTTTTCCTATTTGGAACCAGTCTGTTGTTCCATGTCCAGTTCTGACTGTTGCTTCCTCACCTGCATACAGGTTTCTAAAGAGGCAGGTCAGGTGGTCTGGGATTCCCATCACTTTCAGAATTTTCCACAGTTTGTTGTGATCCACACAGTCAAAGGCTTTGGCATAGTCAATGAAGCAGAAATAGATGTTTTTCTGAAACTCTCTTGCTTTCTCCATGATCCAGCGGATGTTGGCAATTTGATCCCTGGTGCCTCTGCCTTTTCTAAAACCTGCTTGAACATCTGGGATTTCACAGTTCACATATTGCTGAAGCCTGGCTTGGAGAATTTTGAGCATGACTTTACTAATGTGTGAGATGAGTGCAATTGTGCGGTAGTTTGAGCATTCTTTGGCATTGCCTTTCTTTGGGATTGGAATGAAGACTGACCTTTTCCAGTCCTGTGGCCACTGCTGAATTTTCCAAATTTGCTGGCATATTGAGTGCAGCACTTTTAAAGCATCATCTTTCAAGATTTGAAATAGCTCAACTGGAATTCTATCACCTCCACTAGCTTTGTTCGTAGTGATGCTTTTTAAGGTCCATTTGACTTTTCATTCCAAGATGTCTGGCTCTAGGCCCATCCATATCTCTGTAAATGGCATAATTTCATTTTTTTACAGTTGAGTAATATTCCATTATATATATGCATATAGTTAAATAACGTTAAAATTTAAATAAAAACAACTAACAATTGTTGAGAGAGTTTTGAAAATATTAAGGGAAATTCACTTTATCTTCTAAGTATGATGACTTATGTCTGGGACATCAATCTGTAATCATCCATTTTCCATTCATTCATGCAATATTTAGTATGTGTCTGGTGCTAGAAATAATGAAAACGAAAATAACTCAGATAATATCCATTCACCAGGCACTCATAGATGGACATAATACAGCTTTATTGCTAAATGCAACCAGATATGTTTTTCGAAATGTATGGGCTTCCCTGGTAACTCAGCAGTAAAGAATATCCTTGCAAAGCAGGAGACATAGGTAGATGCGATTCAATTCCTGGCTCAGGAATATCCCCTGGAGAAGAAAATGGCAACCCACTTCAGTATCCTTGCCTGGGAAATTCATGGGCAAAGGAGACTGGCAGGCTACAGACCATGGGGTGACAAAAAAGTCAGACATGACTGGCGAATGAGCATGTACTTATCTTTAATAAAAGAAAAGATGAAGGAAAAATAATGATATTCTGGATTTTGTGTTTCTTTTGAAAATAAAGACTGGAGTCTCTATTTGGTCTTGTACGTGTCTGTCTATGTGGGTCATGTGCTACTGGTTGAGAGTTGAGCAGAAACCTCTCCTTTGGCCCAGGCTGCAGCCCCACTGGCCCACTTCACTCATGCATAGCTCTTACTTGGGACATGTCTGCTTTTGTCTTTATAATCCCTGGTCCAGGGTCAGTGCAACCAATAGTGGCACTGAAACTTTGATAAGAAGCATGAAAAACACGAGTGAAAAACAGGAGAGGGCAAAAAGTGCCAGAATGCAGGATATTAAGGTCTGAAGCTTCCCAGTGATCATCTTAGTATTCTTGCTTGTTTCAAGGTGAGAAGCTGAGACTTGCCTCCCCCTAGAGATGCCACTTACAGAGCCTCATGCCCTGCAGCCACCCTGTCAGCAACTGTTTTAAACTCACCTTCTAGCTTCTGGTTCAGAAGGCAAAAATATTTCTTGAACACACTTCACAAAACAATTCTGAGCACAAGCATTTGGAAACATTAAACAAGAAGTATTTACTTTCTACAGACTCTGGAGTTTTATTTATATGTTGAATTGTTTTCTGAACAGGTAAAAGAGTCACATAGCCTACAGATCAGGACAAGAATTTGGATGAGAAGTTTCCCATGTGCAGTCCTCCAAAATGAAACTTTTAGAACCTTCCCTGACATGCTGCACACTTAGTTGCTCAATCGTGTCCAACTCTTTGTAGTCTGCCAGGCTCCTCTGTCCACGGAATTTTTCAGGCAAGAATACGGGGAGTGGGTTGCCATTTCCTCCTTAAGGGGATCTTAGGGATCAAAAGAGTCTCCTGCGTCTCCTGTATTGCAGGCAAATTCTTTACCTGCCGAGGGATAACTAAATAAATTCAATGCAGAGTAATTCAGGAAAATGTATTCCAGGATCAATAGATAAGCAGAGTCATTTTATTACAAAGAATTCAGTTCAGTTCAGTTCAGTTCAGTCGCTCAGTCATGTCCAACTCCTTGCGACCCCATGAATCACAGCACGCCAGGCCTCCCTGTCCATCACCAACTCCCGGAGTTCACTCAAACTCATGTCCACAGAGTCGGTGATGCCATCCAGCCGTCTCATTCTCTGTTGTCCCCGTCTCCTCCCACCCCCAATCCCTCCTAGCATCAGACTCTTTTCCAGTGAGTCAACTCGTCTCATGAGGTGGCCAAAGTATTGGAGGTTCAGCTTCAGCATCAGTCCTTCCAATGAACACCCAGGATTGATCTCCTTTAGAATGGACTGGTTGGATCTCCTTGCAGTCCAAGGGACTCTCAAGAGTCTTCTCCAGCACCACAGTTCAAAAGCATCAATTCTTCGGCGGTCAGCTTTCTTCACAGTCCAACTCTCACATCCATACATGACCACGGGAAAAACCATAGCCTTGGCAAAGTAATGTCTCTGCTTTTTAATATACTATCAAGGTTGGTCATAACTTTCCTTCCAAGGAGTAAGCGTCTTTTAATTTCCTGGCTGCAATCAGCATCTGCAGTGATTTTGGAGCCCAAAAAAATAAAGTCTGACACTGTTTCCCCTGTTTCCCCATCTATTTCCCATGAAGTGATGGGACCAGATGCCATGATCTTCGTTTTCTGAATGTTGAGCTTCAAGCCAACCTTTTCACTCTCCTCTTTCACTTTCATCAAGAGGCCTTTGAGTTCCTCTTCACTTTCTGCCATAAGGGTGGTGTCATCTGCATATCTGAGGTTATTGGTATTTCTCCCGGCAATCTTGATTCCAGCTCGTGCTTCTTCCAAGCCAGCGTTCCTCATGATGTACTCTGCATAGAAGTTAAATAAGCAGGGTGACAATATACAACCTTGACGTACTCCTTTTCCTATTTGAAACCAATCTGTTGTTCCATGTACAGTTTTAACTGTTGCTTCCTGACTGGCATACAGGTTTCTCAAGAGGCAGGTCAGGTGGTCTGGTATTCCCATCTCTTTCAGAATTTTCCACAGTTTATCGTGATCCACACAGTCAAAGGCTTTGGCAGAGTCAATGAAGCAGAAATAGATGGTTTTCTGGAACTCTTGCTTTCTCCATGATCCAGCGGATGTTGGCAATTTGATCTCTGGTTCCTCTGCCTTTTCTAAAACCTGCTTGAACACACCTTTCAATTCAATTGAAATCTCCCAAAGAATTCAAAATGGTTTATAGATTAACTCTCCTTTCCACAGCATCTAGATGAAATGACCTCTAGTTTAAGTGGCTCTCAAGGTTAAATTTAAGAATTGCCATGACTGCTACACGAAGGCTTTATTTTTATAAAGCTAAAAATAGTATAAAAATTATTTCACTAATATTTTTAAGTCTGCAGAGTAGATATCAAATGTCCATTTCTCTCCTTTCCCATCTTTTCTCATACTTTCCCAGTGTGGGGATAAAAGCAAACAGGTGAATGACAGACGTAATCAGGCAAGAAGAGAGTAACAGTGAGCAAAAGAAATTACAGAGAGAATGTCAGAGCCAGGGACACGGGAAGGAGGGTCAGGAGGAAGGGTACAAGAGGAGGGAGAGAGACGTCACCAGAGCAATGAGACAGGGCTAATGTTTTCTCTGGACCTTCCAAAATCCAGGGTCACGGAGAAATAAGACATGCAAGCTACCCAATTCCTGTTCTCCTGTGTCTGGGTTATCACAGCAGGTCTTGAAATACTAGTTCTCTGGGTTGTCAAGTCTCAATGTAACACTACCATTAGTAGAGTTAGGCAGAGTGATTCCGTGGATAAATTTAGTGCATTAAATACCCTTAATCCTCACTGCAAATTCCATAGCCAGAATTGTTTATGAAGAATTGAATTAACTAGCTTTAGTTTTACTCCTACTCTCCTGATTAAGTCTCTATCTGGACAAATGAGATGAGTTACTTAAAGCCAGATGTAAAGGCATTCTCACTGAGGAGCTGTCCCTTATAGGGTAGATTTATCAGATTCGGCTTTCATGGAAAAGTTCAATTTATCCAGAAAAACCTTTCTCTAGTGATACAGGAAGTCCATTCTTTGGTCAAAGACAAATACGTAGTAGCTGGATTTTCTAGCCTGGATCTCCAGATGAGTAACGCCAAAGAAACTAAAAAAGCCCAAATGATAGGTTCTATTCCGTTATACTTCATGGGGAAAACTGATTAGTGATTAGTTTATAGATACTAATCACTCTGTGTGCGTGATCATGTATATGGTGTGACATCTCCGATGGTCTCAGACACATCACAGGAGCCAATCACATATTGTGTGCTCCTCAGTATGGCCACGTATGGTACTGGGACACTCCCCTGTTAACCAAGCACAGACAGCACCCCCTGAGCACCAAGTCATGGTGCTGATGGTTGATGGCTGATGATGGGAAGCAACTCACATTGTGAATCAAGGAACAGAAGGGGAAGCATTCACCATCTGAAGAGAAGCTCCTGACCAAGGAAGTCGTTTTAAGCTAAGCATCAGAAGATCCCCTGGAGAAGGAGACGGCAACCCACTCCAGTATTCTTGCCTGGAGAATCCTGTGGACAGAGAAACCTGATGGGCTACAGTCCACAGGGTCACAAAGTGTCCGACATGACTGAAGGGACTTAGCACGCATGCAAGCATCAGAAAACAGAAGATGACTGACAAACCCAAAAATACGCACAATGTATCCCAACTATCCACAAACTGTGTACAGGTAACAAAGGCCCCCTTGTTCCAAACCTCAGGGCCAAAATGTTTCAGAACTCAGAACTGTATGTATTTCAGGAAGATACTAAAGTGCCTGTTTGTTGTTGTTTAGTCACTCAGTCTTGTCTGACTCTTTGTGACTCCATTAACTTTAGCCTGCCAGGCCCCTCTGTCAATGGGATTTTCTAGGCAAGAATACTGACGTAGGTTGCCATTCCCCTCCCAGGGGATCTTTCCGACCCAGGGATTGAACCTGAGGCTTCTGTGGCTCCTGCACTGTAGGGGGATTCTTTACCACTGAGCCACCGGGACAGCCCAAAGTGCATATATTACATAATAAATAATCCCCCACCAAGGTCTGAAGTGGGACTCAGAAATCAAGCACATCAGTGTTTCTGCAGCAAAATATGTGACTATTTCCATGAAGGGGGATACATAAACAGCCTAAATTCCCTCTGTGAGGTTAGGTCTGGTTTTACCTTCAAATAAGTTAGGAAAAAGGCTTTCAGTTTTTTGAGCTTTTTGAAAATGGATATAAAAGATTGTGGGCCTATACGCTTTCCTTCAACATAAATTACTAGTTTAGGGATAAAGATGTGACAGACTCTACCTCTGGCACCTTTATTGCTACTCCACTTCCATGATTTGCTTCCAAACCTACTCTACCACTCTGAGAGAACCCCTGGTTATACTATACCTTAATGCACTGAGGCCACAAATTCATTCTTTCAATTAGAGCAAATGACTGATTTTACTGAACACCTACTAAGGGCCCACCAGACAGCAGAAACACACTACAAACAGTGACTCAGCTATGTTATCAAGCGACTCTGGAGCCTAAGGCCACACATTCCGAAATTCTAGACTTCCTATTTTACAAAGGCTATAGGGGGGAAAAAAAGGAAATATTTACCTTTACACCTTCTACTCAAAGGATTCTGATGTGAAATTTATTTTTAATTAGTATTTTTGAGTCATCTAAGAAAACACCACTGCCAAACAAGTTTATGTGAAAGTAATCTTGAGCAGCAAGTAATACTTTAAAAATGCCTGGATTTTAAAATTTGTTTAATTATTATTATCAACACATAGGTTCTCTCCTTACCATGCCTTCCCTTTCTAGGAAAAATTTTTGTAAAACAACAAAGCTCTAATTCAAACAATTTAATGCTTACTTTTTATCCAAACAAACGATAGCAAAAGATTTATTATGTAACACAAGTTAATACTTAGTTCAATTAATTTGAAAACAGAAAAATTACTATCTTATGGGGCATAGATTTAATTTGACATGCTGGAACCAATGACTGCTATTTAAAAACTTGTTTTAACTGTTTTGATTTTATTCTAGGGCGATGTTCCCAATATTCTATCTTTGTAGAATGGCTGTATTTTACCTTTAAGTATTAAAATGGTCATCCAAAGGATTTTAAGCAGTCTTCCAGATTCAGAATTCCTCTGGTTTGATAAAGACAAGCCAGAGAATAATTTGAAAGATGGGACCATAATACAAGATCACGTCAAAACAGAAAAATAACACTAGTGATATAATTTGGCATTAAAATAAAGGATATGAAAACCATGGCTCTGCACTTAGGGAAAATCATTCCAATATTTTTAGTTTTGAGCCAATACCATGTCTGGAACAAAGCTTTTAGCCATATTGGAGTATTATTTACACCTTCACAATTTTCTGTATCTTATGCCAGCAACCTATAGAAAATCCAACCCATGAGTTAAAAGCAGACAATCGAGGTCTTCTATTTGACATGAGCAAATTCGATGAATAAAAATGTTGCTAATTTTACATTTCTTACAAATCTTCTTGATTCAGGGATTGAATAATAGTATAGAGCTTTAAGTCAGCTGTATAAGATTAGAACAATCTGACATGTCACATGCTGTAGATAAATAGGTAAAATATTACACAAGCTAGGACAGAATTTGTCCCCATATGAAATATTAAAACTGAATGCAACTGAACTCTGCCAACCACATGCAGCTGGACAGCGGGATGTCAGGGCATGCATTAGTCAGGCAGCACACACACTACCTGGCCTGCCCAGTTGGTGCAGTGTTAAAGAATCAGCCTGCTAATGCCTGCAGGAGAGGTAAGAACCATGGGTCTGATCCCTCTGTCGGGAAGATCCCCTAGAGGAGGGCATGGTGACCCACTCCAGTATTCTTGCCTGGAAAATTCATAGACATAGGAGCCTGACAGACTACGGTCCATGTCAAAGAGTTGGACATGACTGAGCACACACACACAACACATCCAAACTTACTACAATTCATGTAACAGGCTCACTGGATATTTGACTGTACAGGGAAGTCAAGCTCCTACAGCAAGGGTGTCATAATGAAAAATTCATGGTCCCTAGAAAGAGCTAAAAACCTTAAGTTTGCTCTGTTGTGGACAATTGAATATACAATACTTATTGAAAAAGTACCTTATTTTAAGAGATGATTCTGCTTGAATCAAATTATCCCCATATCTCAAGCTGTATTTTGGGTATCTTCTTCCAAATGCTAGAACTTTTTAAAAATTGTTTACTCAAAAATTCCATCTGCTTAGATATGTTGTTCTTTCAAGACTTTTATTATTGCTAGTACAACGCTTATCAGACAGTGGCAAGCTGACTTCTATGGTCTGTCAACTGACAGCCTTATTAAGTACAATATAACGCATTTGAGATATTTCAAAAATATCTATTAATGTAGTTATTTCAGTACATATCTAATATGTACTGAAACAATTCCTGACTGAAGAACCTGGTGAATCCTGTATCCTTGTGTCCCACCTGTAGGGTATATAGTCAAAACATTACACGTTCTACCCTTTGCAATTTTCAAAACTGGTCACTTTATAAACAGATAAGATTTTATATAAAAATTTACTGACAAAATATATAGTTACCTACTTCAGAATGAGGAAACTAAAAATGACTAGCTAGAATTAAATTCTTTAAGTGTTTAATCTTCATATCCCAATTTTGTGGCATATTATTAGGAGGGCAAGAGCAATATAAATCCAACTTTTCTTATCTTGTTTCAGTCCTTGAATAGTCGAGTCCCTTCCTGGAAGCAAAACCTGCTCAGAAGTATGATCAAAGGACACTTGACTCTTGCTGTACTGTTTCTTATTCCTGAGCATAGTGATATCCTTGGATATAGAACAAAATGGCCCAAGTAATTTTCTTACCAAAGACATTTCTTTCTACCTCATCAGTGGTGAAATTTGTACATATTTGGGAGGTGAACAAAAAGAAAAAAGACTGGACCTCTAACTCTAGTTGAGTAAAATACCTTGTGAGAATTAGCCAAACAACTCAAGTAAAAGTGTGGTTTCATTTTTGCATGAGTCAGAAACCAAAGAGCCACAGTGGGAAACGGAATTTAATCTTTCAAGTTTGAAGTTCAACGCTGCTACCAATCCCAACACCCTGCTTGACATTTATTACAGGGCTGAAGGAGAAATATTCTTCTTTATGAATTTCATACCTTCCAGCCTCCTTTTTGACAATTCCAACCTAACGCTTCTTAAAAGCATAGACTGCTTTTTGTGTACCCAAAATATTGTCTGAACTTCTTTTCCTTGAGCAGTGTTGACATCCAGTGGAGACACAGGATAATTACAGGTGTCTCAAAATCCCCATGGACTATAGCCTAGAACAGATGTATCTGGTTTGAGACAGTTGATACACAATGCAGCAACAAAAATTCATTTTTCGCACACACACAACTGAAATAGAATGAAAGGAACAGTAGTTTAAAGTAGCAAAGGTGGATGAGAAAACTTTTGTGACCTAGCCCGTTAGGAAAAGAGTTCTTGGCTGGCTATGACAGCAAACTGAACATCAAAACTGAAAACTTTTTCTATGCAAAAGACACCATTAAAAGATTAAGAAACAGATTGTAGACTGGGAGAAAATATTTGCAAATCACACATTTGACAAAAAAAAAAAAATCAGAGTATATGAAGAACTCTCAGGACTCAGCAGTACAAATCTGCTTCTATGCAAGGTCAAAAAACAGAGCCTGGACTTACCTTCTTGGCTAAAATAACCCAAATTTAATGCACAAAATATATGACACAATGGTTTTTAAGATACTGGACATCAGGCAATAAAGAACAGTGATATGAGAAAGGAAATGAGTAAGCAAGTCCTAGGATTTCCCAGTCTACTGCCTTGGGAACGTTTCCATTACATAGTGCAGGAAGGGAAAGCCCAGGCAAAATCCAGAGAAATTCCTGAGTTGAGGAGGAGCTGAAAGTCTGGGGAGGTAAAGGCAGCTAGATTTCACAAGACAGGATCAAAAACAGAGTCTGTCTTATTTATTTTTATTCTTACTCTTCATTGTATTCCTAGCCACTCACTTGTGGACTGGCACATACTAAGCATTCAAAGATGGACCATAAAGAAGGCTGAGCACCAAAGAATTGATGCTTTCGAACTGTGGTGCAGAAGAATACTCTTGAGAGTCTCTTGAACAGCAAGGAGATCAATCCAGTCAATCCTAAAGGAAATCAACCCTGAATACTCGTTGGAAGCACTGGAAGCTGAAGCTCCAATACTTTGGCCACCTGCTGCCTACTCTTTGGGAAATTTGCCAATACTTTGGCCACCCAAAGGCCTATTCTTTGGGAAAGACCCTGCTGCTGGGAAAAACTGAGGGCAGGAGGAGAAGGGGGTGACAGAGGATGAGATGGTTGAATGGCATCATAGACTCAATGGACATGAGTTTGAGCAAACCCCCAGAGACAGGGAGGGACAGGGAGGCCTGGCACGCTGAGTCCATGGGGTTGCAAAGAGTCAGACACGACTTAGCAACTGAAGAGCAACAACAACAGAGCATTCAAAAGATACTGAATGGATTAATGGGTGGATGGATGGGTGGATGAAGAGGTCAATAAACAGGTGCTAAGGAAAATAGTTACCAAGTGAGAGCAAGTTTTGAAGGCAAGATTTATGTATGAAATGAAGGAAACATTTCCCCATGGTTGGAAAGACAAGCTAATGTATACTAACTGTTAAAATCTTAATCTAGTCTTCATTGGCCTGAGCCTGTGTGTATTCAGCAGTTACCCAGCACATGCTGCATACTGACTCTGTTCATGTATTTTTAAAATTCAGCATAGAGGAGAACTTAAGCAGGGATTCTGGAATGAAAGCGTGCACTGATAATAGAAGGCTTGTTTCTCAAGTCTAAGACGTGCTGTGACTCAATGCTCCGTTTATGTTTTTTATAAGTCTCAAGGGTTGTCTCCACTGATCCAAGACTCAGTTAGACAACAAGTTTTTTAGCCCGGTAAAGCACATTATGTTGCAAGTTTCCTTGACTGTTCCCTTAGTACTTCTACACTAACACATTAGTTTTTCTAAAATTCCCTTAAAAGATACGCTTCATTTAAATGGCTTTGATTCTAGAAACTTAATACCAAAACTTTCCAGTCATCTCTCAAAGAGATTATCATATTAAGGCTTTGGAAAATCCAAAGTGATCTAACAATTTAATTCTACTTTCTTCTGGGCACATTTCCACATCATTTAAACTTGAGCAACTGACACTTCTGTTCACCATCTTATGTAAACAGTCTATATCCATGAATGCTACATCTTAAATTAATTCTAGTCTGTTCTGGGAGTGAGTGTGGGGGAAGTATGCTTGTAGAATATTATACAGAAATCGGGACTTACATTTTATGCTCGTATTTCTTCCATGTGCTAAAGATTTGTTGTTGTTATTGTTGTTTAGTTGCTAATTTGTGTCCAACTCTTTTGTGACACCATGGACTATAGCCTGCTAGGCTCCTCTGTGCCTGGGATTGTCTAGGCAAGAATTTTGAATGGTTGCCATTTCCTTCTCCAGGGGCACTTTCTGACCAGGGATTGAATCCATGTCTTCTGCACTGGCAGGTGGATTCTTTACTGCTGAGCCATATGCCTCTAAATAAAATTGGGGAATGAACAGAAAATAGTGGAATGAATCAAAGCTCTTGATAACTCTTTCCCTTTTTTCACTGAAATACCTGTAGAATCATACACAAGAGAGAAGCTGCCTCATCAATTGCCAAAATAAATGGAATTTAGCTTATTCCTATTTGTGATCAATGGTATTAAGGCAATACTGGCAGGCAAACTGACCTACAAATGTTGTCTCAAGAAGAATCTCTACCAGAAGCCTTAGGACCCCATCCTAGTCTTCTTCAAGATAAGCTCCACAAGAAGTACGAGATGGGAGTTTTTGTCTGCCCCAACTTCTCCTGTCTAAACTGCCCAGTAGATTTATTAGCTCCATAGAGTGTCTCAGAGATTCAAGACTTGACCTCTTCTCTCCATTCCAAATCCTCTTACTCTGCTTTCCACCCAAGTGTTTTACATCAAGTCTTTGCCTCTCTTCACATTGCTGCCTTCTTTTGTCTTTGGATCTTGACCCTGGCTTTATCACTCAGTGTAGCTTTCCAGACTTTTTTCTCCTTAGTCTTTAACCCATAGGTCATTTTTGACCTATTTCTATGTTGTTCCTGGAACCTCAGCCTAAGTCCAGCATCCTGGATACAGGAAACTATGAGTAATGAATCATACTAAGAAAATACCCTACAGTGAAAGAAAAAGAAATGTGCAGAAGTCTCAAAGGAAATACTTGGGTTAGAACTATTAGCCATTATAAACAAGATAAAAAGGAGAATGGCAAGGACAGACTAGACTGAATTCTAGAACTATTCTGTTGACAGCTGCTGCTGCTAAGTCACTTCAGTCGTATCCGACTGTGCGACCCCATAGACGGCAGCCCACCAGGCTCCCCCGTCCCTGGGACTCTCCAGGCAAGAACACTGGAGTGGGTTGCCATTTCCTTCTCCAATGCATAAAAGTGAAAAGCAATGACAGTAAAAAGTATAGACTTTCCTGTGGAGAATCATATTCTTGAAACAACAGATAGATTCCAGGAACATATGCAGGATGCACAACAACAAACAATAATGTAAGAGAAGATGACAGATGTGGAAAGTAGAATAGCACTCTAACTAAAAATTGATAGGTACTTCTGAATGTAGGATCAACACAACAGGACAGATAATCAAGGCTATAACTGAAGAAAAATTTTCAGCATTAAAAACACAAAGCTAAACTAAAACTGAATATTCAAAAGGCTTACTATTTTATAATCAGCATCAATAGCAAAAGCTGGTAAAATCTTTGAATTAAAAAAAAAGAAAGAATTTATCATACTTTCAAGTCTAAAAATAAGATTCTATTAAAAAGAAGTCAAAATCAGAAAATCCTCAAACTCCTCTGCTATAACACCCAATGCCAGAAGATAATCAAGATAATGGAGTGATGACCTCATAGCCCTGAGAAGAGTTTCTGCAGGAAAATTTTATTGGCAAAGCTGCCACTCATTCATATGTGAAGGTAATAGAGTGATGCTCTTCATTTTGCACACTTGAGTACCCTGTCTTCAGGGATCACAACTCCCTTTGGCCTTTATCCATAACACTCAGGCCCTTGAACAAAAGCCTTGAATAAAAGGACAAAATAATCTTCAAATTAGCTTCAGGGATAAGCAAATCTGAGAAACAGGACATAAATTTACTTAAGGGAGAGAGATGATGCTAATAAGTCAACACAACTAGATCTCATTAGCAAATTAGGACACCCATGCCCACATGAAAAACGAGAACACCAAACCCTTATATGAAACTGCTGAAGATCAATGAAAGGGAGAAGAAAATAAAGGTTAAAATTCCTCTATAAGCCATAGCAAAAACTTATTTTATTTATTAAGTACCATTACATTTATTATTTTAGTGCTGGAAGAATTTGTGTAAGGACAGCAATATTATGAGCATCACTAAAAATTTGGTTTTATCTCCCATATCTTACCTAAATATACATTTTTAATCCTTTCATTAATTCAACAAGCATTTATTGACTGTTAATTGTGCCAGACCCTGCTCCAAGGGCACACTTCAGCCTTCACCTCTCCTCCTGACTCTAGACATGAGGAGGGGTACTCATGTGTTTGGTTAAGGTCAAGCACATCATTACTTCTTAGATTATGAGCCAAGATGGTTGTGTTTCCTGTGTCTATATGTTTTTAAATTTAATCTTTCTTTGAAATGTCTATTGAAACTAAAATCCACTGATGATAGGTAAAATGGGACTGGGATTGACTTCAGTGTAGGAAAAAGCATTTGGCCTGGGAAGGACTAACAGGATCAGAGTAGAACCAGGACACACTATGAGGAAAGCCTTGGTGAGCCATTCTAAGCTTAAAGGAGAAAGGGCCTTTCACTTGGATTCCTGAACTAAGGTTGGTGTTTCCTTGCTTCTTCTCACACCAGAAGAAAAGTCATCTCACCTTCATGAGGTGAGTCTAGGAAAAAGAGGCCAGTGAGGCCACCCACATGCCTATTTGGTGTCCAGGCCACTTAGCACCCTTTTAAAAAGCACACTATGGTTCAATTATAATCCACCCAAGAGGGTCTGGTATTTTTACACAAGGATTGAGGCCAAAATCCTTATGGTGGCATTGCCAAAAAGGTATTCTCAAAAAAAAAAAAAAAAAAAAATGTTTGATGATAAAATTCAGAGTTTTTAAACTGATATTTTTAAAAACCTTCTTGGAATTTTATAGAATAGAATATTAATGTATCCAGGAGCAAAGTTTATTCAATCTCCAATAATTCTACATTTCTAAACCAAAATTGACCACAGAAATTCTTTACGCGGAAGGCCTATTTACATGTTGTAAAAGAGTAAAACTGAATATATAAAACTGCTTTAGAATGATAGGGTGACTTCTATCTGGAATTGTTTTCACATCTTCGTAAAGTAACAATCAGAATTATAGCTGCTACCTGTTGAATGCTTACTATATTCCTGGCACCATTCTGAATGCTTTATATATGTTAAATCATATAATCTTCATATCATCATCATGTGATAGGTCCTGTTATTCTCTCCTACTTAACAGATGAGGAAACTAAGAGATCAAATAACTTATCCATGAGCACTCAAAGTGTAAGGAACAAAACCAGAATCTGAATTCAGACAAACTTCAGACTCCAGCCTTAAGCACAGCACTTGATCACCTCCTGCCCAACTATTAATGTCTTTCTTTATATAGTTAATACATGATTAAGCAGCCAGAAAGCTCTAGAGCCCAGCCATCTCCTCACTTCTTTCCAACTTGAAGACTCAAGTCATATCAGACACTGGATAAAATGATAGGTGTAATTCTTACCTTTCAGTTCAGTTCAGTTCAGTTCAGTCGCTCAGTCGTGTCCGACTCTTTGCGACCCCATGAATCACAGCACGCCAGGCCTCCCTGTCCATCACCAACTCCCGGAGTTCACTCAAACTCATGTCCATCGAATCGGTGATGCCATCCAGCCATCTCATTCTCTGTCGTCCCCGTCTCCTCCCACCCCCGGTCCCTCCTACCATCAGACTCTTTTCCAGTGAGTCAACTTGTCGCATTAAGTGTCCAAAGTATTCTTACCTTTAGACTAATGAAAATCAGGGAAGGAAAACAGACAAGTAAGCCAATAAATACAACCTATTCCTCTACACATTCACAGAGGAATACATGGGCAACAGTCTATGGATTCGCATAGAGGAATATATCCAGGAATTTTATATTACTTCACAAAAGCTGGCAAAGGCACAGACCAATCAGCATAAAAGCTAGCCATAGCATGCTGGTTAAGTTGCTAAATTGTGTCCAACTCTTGTGACTCCATGGGGATTAGCCCACCAGGCTCCTCTATCGATGACATTTCTCAGGAAAGAATACTAGAGTGGGTTGCCTTTATTTCTCTGGGAGATCTTCCCAATCCAGGGATCAAACTCACATCTCCTGTATTATAGGCAGATTCTTTCATTGACTGAGCCACCAGGGAAGCCCAGAAGCTAGCCCCAGAGCTGGCACAAAGTCCCAGAGACTCCCTGCTATACTGATATATTCCCCTTTCCTTTCTGGATCGTGAGGTGATTCAAACGGTCCCAAGGTGAGGCCAAGGTAATCAGGGTGTTGGAGCTCTGTTTGAGCTCAGAGCAATGGCTGTTTTTCAACTTGCACAGAAGTGTTTCAATGTTTAACAAGAGATATGGCTATAAGGCCACCATACTGTCTGCATATGCCCTGGGGTTTTCCTGTCTACTGCTCTCACATAGGCTGTCAACCAAAGGTAGCAAAGATGCTCTTAGGCATGAGACTTCCAGACATGAGAAGAGAAGGTTGATTTTTCTCCCTCCTCCACCCACGAACAATTCCTCTAGTCTCCAGCAGACTTGATCCTCCACCTCAGTATTTCCCAGTGCGGTATTTATACCATTTGTAACTATCACTTTAGGAGGTCATAATGAGCTTGAAAAATTCTATTGGCTATGTATTTACAAGGGCTTCCCAGATGGCACTAGTGATAAGAACCCACCTGCCAAGGCAGCAGACACAAGAGATGCAGGTTCGATCCCTGGTTTGGGAAGATCCCCTGTAGGAGGGGATGGTAACCCACTCCAGTATTCTTTTGTAGAGAATCCCATGAACAGAAGAGCCTGGCGGGTTACACTCCACAGGGTCGCAAAGAACTGGACTCGATGGACATGGGTTTGAGTGAACTCCGGGAGTTGGTGATGGACAGGGAGGCCTGGTGTGCTGTGATTCATGGGGTCACAGAGAGTCGGACACGACTGAGCGACTGAACTGAACTGAACTGAACTGAAGAGACTTAGCATGCAGGCAGCATGCACGTGTATTTAAAAGCAGCAACTCAAACCATAATTTTGTTCACATTGTTGCTTAGACCAAAGCTATATTTTTTTAAGGTTAAGAAAATACAAGAGACATATACAAAAAAAAAAGTAAAAACCATGAAGCTTTTAAATAAAAGATTAGGTCTGAGGAGCATTGTCCTATCCTAAGATAAATTTCTTCATTCATATGACATTTTTCTATATTATCTCTCACCGCTGTGCTTAAATCATCTTTTTTTTTTTTTTCACTTCCTACTCTTCTAGGTCGCTCTTCTCCCTGGCAGCCCAAAGTCTACTGCAATGCCTCATTTTCAGAAATGAACAAAGTGGTTTCTATATCCAGTATAGCTGGCAGTATTTGAAAGCCTGTGAAGAGGAACTAAAAAGCCTCCTGACGAAAGTGAAAGAGGAGAGTGAAAAGGTTGGCTTGAAGCTCAACATTCAGAAAACGAAGATCATGGCATGTGGTCCCATCACTTCATGGGAAATAGATGGAAAAACAGTGGAAACAGGGTCAGACTTTATTTTGGGGGGCTCCAAAATCACTGCAGGTGCTGATTGCAGCCAGGAAATTAAAAGACGCTTACTCCTTGGAAGGAAAGTTATGACCAACCTTGATAGTATATTAAAAAGCAGAGACATTACTTTGCCAACCAAGGTTCATCTAGTCAAGGCTATGGTTTTTCCCGTGGTCATGTATGGATGTGAGAGTGGGACTGTGAAGAAAGCTGAGCGCCGAAGAATTGATGCTTTTGAACTGTGGTGTTGGAGAAGACTCTTGAGAGTCCCTTGGACTGCAAGGAGATCCAACCAGTCCATTCTAAAGGAGATCAATCCTGGGTGTTCATTGGAAGGACTGATGCTAAAGCTGAAACTCCAATACTTTGGCCACCTCATGCGACGAGTTGACTCACTGGAAATGACTCTGATGCTGGGAAAGGCTGGGGGCGGGAGGAGAAGGGGACGACCGAGAATGAGATGGCTGGATGGCATCACCGACTCTGTGGACATGAGTTTGAGTGAACTCTGGGAGTTGGTGATGGACAGGGAGGCCTGGCGTGCTGTGATTCATGGGGTCGCGGAGAGTCGGACACGACTGAGTGACTGAACTGGTAGGAATACAAACTATCTAGAGCAAAGGATTAAATGTATTACCTAAGTATCCAAACCACAGAGATGAGGATCCAGCTTCACGTATGACTGGATCCCCAGAGTAGGATATTATCAGAACTGACACTTTGTTATCTCTGAGTGTTCCTTTCTTTCTTTCTCACAGATTTTTCCATATGATAGTCAACTTGGCAGCAGACAGCTCCAGGGTCACAACTGTACAGTGCTGAGAACTATTTAAAGTTTTCCAATAAGCCCACATAGAAAAATTTCAAGGACGGACTCTGATTGGATAGAGTTGTCACGTACTCACTGCTGCTGCTGCTGCGTCACTTCAGTCGTGTCCGACTCTGTGTGACTCCATAGACGGAAGCCCACTAGGCTCCCCCATCCCTGGGATTCTCCAGGCAAGAACACTGGAGTGGGTTGCCATTTCCTTCTCCAATATGTGAAAGTGAAAAGTGAAAGTGAAGTCGCTCAGTCGTGTCTGACCCTTAGTGACCCCACGGACTGCAGCCTACCAGGCTCCTCCATCCATGGGATTTTCTAGGCAATAGTACTGGAGTGGCTTGCCATTGCCTTCTCCGACATACTCACTAGAAATACATATACATGGTGGGAGAAAAGCATTTCCCCTAAAGAGAGATAACAGAAAAATGTGGCATATAATTTTAAATGAAAAAAATTTCAACTAGGGACTTTGCTTGCAGTCCAGTGGTTAAGACTTCACCTTCAAAGCAAGAGTGTGTGGGTCTGATCCCTGATGGAGAGTTAAGATCCCACATGCCTCCAGGCCAAAAAACATAATACAGAAGCAATATTGTAACAAATTCAATAAAGACTTTAAAAATGGTCCATGTAAAAATAGTTTTTAAAAAATTTCAGCTGTATAAATAGCACCTTACATAATTTTATGCCAAAATTTGGGTTTTGAGAAGCTTCTCTCATATTGTTGTTGTTTAGTCACTGAGTCACTTCCAATTCTTTTGCAATCCCACAGACCGTAGCCCGCCAGGCTCATCTGTCCATGGGATTTCCCAGGCAAGAATTCTGGAGTTGGTTGCTATTTCCTTCCTTCAGGGATCGAACCCTTATCTCCTGCATTGGCAGTTTCATTCTTTACCACTGAGCCACCAGAGAAGTGCCTCTCATATTAAGGGACATCAGATCTTTGAAGGCCAAGGAATTCTGTAGAAAGGTGGTCCCCATACCATATAAAATGCTCCTAGAAGATTTTATAGATGTGGAAATGCTCGCAGGATGAGTAGGAGTTTGTTTGGTGAACAGTAGGTGATATCTGGGGCAGAGGGAACAGTAGATGAAAATTCAAAGAGGGAGAAGATAACATAACCTGAGGGAAAGCAATGTTTATCAGCTGGTTGGTTTATTCGTACTTCTTCATTCCCTATAGGACCTGTGGTGACCAGGACAAAATCAGGAAAACATTGCATTCCTCAGGAGCATTTATAGAAAAAACACTTCTTCATTCCCTATAGGACCTGTGGTGACCAGGACAAAATCAGGAAAACATTGCATTCCTCAGGAGCAGTTATAGAAAAAAACAGCAGGAAGCAGTTATTAGTCAAATTGGCCTAACTGCTGTAGAAAGCAGCCCGCAGGTCTTAAGGTCTTAATGCAACATGCATTTTGTTTTCTGTCTCAGTGCACTGAAGTAAGAAGGGGGACAGGAGAGGAGTCTCTGTTTTCTGCAGTTATCCAGGGACCCATGATTCTTCTATCCTGTGACCTTGCTATTGTCTAGAAGGGTGTTTCTCAAACTCAGAATCACCTAGAGAGCTTGTTAATGCCTCGACCGCTGGGCCCAACTCCAGAGACGCTCACTTTGTAAGCCTTGAGTAGGTCCTGAGAATCTACATTTTGAACAAGCTTCCAGGTGGCATGTGTGCTGCTGGTCCTGGGATTCCATTTGCAGAACCACAGCTGGATAGCCTCCAGGAACTACCTTCAACTAGTGGATGGGGAAGAAGACTTCTCAGAGAATGTTCACCTGCTCCTAACCATCTTCGCTATGAGTTAACAGGCATCACTTTTGTTCACTTTCTATTGTAGGAACTAGCCACTCAGACCTACCTGATACAGGAACTCTGGGAAATTACTCCAGCAATGCATCAAGGAAAGGAGAAAAAGTCGATTTGGCGGCATTATCAGTGTCACAGAGTATAACTGAATTAAAAATACCCGAAAACTAAAAATAAACAAAAAATAAAACCTGAAAGGCCCTCCTAGGGGCAAAACGTGATTTGATTACTGAATTCTTACAGATGGAAAAAGGATTGGTCTTGTAGAATTATATTCAGATAATATTTTCATATTGTTATTCAGCCCTCTTATTTTTTCATTCAAAAATATAAAAGAGCTAATAGTTTCATAATAGTTTTATTAGTTTGTATGTACATACACGCACATATTTTTGTTTGCCTTGTATTCTAGTTTGCTTCTCTTTAGAGTGGAGTTCAGTTCAGTTCAGTTCAGTCGCTCAGTAGTGTCCGACTCTCCGCGACCCAACAAATACACAGCACACCAGGCCTCCCTGTTCATCACCAACTCCCGGAGTTCACTCAAACTCATGTCCACAGAGTCGGTGATGCCATCCAGCCATCTCATTCTCCGTCGTCCCCTTCTCCTCCCGCCCCCAACCTTTCCCAGCATCAGAGTATGTTCCAGTGAGTCAACTCATCGCATGAGGTGGCCAAAGTATTGGAGTTTCAGCTTTAGCATCAGTCCTTCCAATGAACACCCAGGATTGATCTCCTTTAGAATGGACTGGTTGGATCTCCTTGCAGTATAAGGGACTCTCAAGAGTCTTCTCCACACCATAGTTCAAAAGCATCGATTCCTCGGCGATCAGCTTTCTTCACAGTCCAACTCTCACATCCATACATGACCACGGGAAAAACCATAGCCTTGACTAGACGGACCTTGGTTGGCAAAGTAATGTCTCTGCTTTTTAATATACTATCAAGGTTGGTCATAACTGTCCTTCCAAGGAGCAAGCGTCTTTTAATTTCATGGCTGCAATCAGCATCTGCAGTGATTTTGGAGCCCCCAAAAATAAAGTCTGACACTGTTTCCACTGTAGTACTAAATCCTTTCTGGAAGAAGGCATATTGTAAATTATTTTTAAAATACACATATACTTAAAAATCATCTCCCATTGGGTGAGGGTCAGCAAATTAGTAAGCATCACTTCAGTTTGGGGTTCAAAATTCAGTCAAAGTTTTTGCTAAAATCACCCTTGCCTTTCACTAACATAGTGATGATCTGAGAGATTAAAATATTCTCCTGCTGCTTATTATGAAAATGAGCTGTTCCATGTTATGTGCACCAATATGTTCCTCATCTGGAGCCTAATTCATGATGCGGTATAAATTATGTGGCAGTTACCTCCCAAGTTGCAAGTTGCCTTCACCTGTGATTTAATTCTTCCAGCTGCCTGTTCCTTGCTGAATTTTCTTTCAAATACTGAAGAGCAGTAATTACATCCTATTTTTAATTATGCATCCACTCTCCAGGGAAGAAAGGAAACTGATGGTTTCCATACAGGCTGAAATTCATTCTCCTCACTCTGGACTTGCTTTTGCTTTGAGCAGTGCTGCAGTTGACAGCTGAATTTTCAGCTTGTGTTTGGCTCACTTGAATTTGGATATTTCTAGGACTGCAATTCCTAAGGATGACAACATGGAAATACAAAGACTTGTGAGCGATGATTTCTCGTGGTCTCTAGTTAATTGTGTCCTTTCCAGAGACTTGGTCAGAAGACACACATTGCAGTGTTTGTAAAATTTTATGAACATGCAATAAAAAAATTCTGTGAAACTTCCGTCAAATGTAGGGCTCCCGAGATCTATTTAACTTCTATGAGCAATTTAACATCATATTAAATCCATATGAACAGACTGCCAAAAAGAGTATATCTGAGGTTTAGTATTTACTCACAAACTAAGCTAATCCTGGGGTTTCACAGAGGCCCCTTCCCCAATGGGTTTCTAAACTAGCACAATGTAAAATCCACTGCATCTTTAAATATCCAGTCTCACATTTCTGTTTCCTTTCCATTCCCAGTACACAGCACTCAACAAACTTGCCTATAAAAGGCAGTCACTGTAATGAAAAGAGCCATGGGTTTTGCCAATGGAAGTCTCCAGGTTTAAGCACAGTATCAGCAATTTTACTAGTTGTGGCCTTGAACTGTTAATTCAATCCTTCTAAATTTCAATTTCATTACCTGGGAATGGGAATCAGAATATGAAAAATGGAATCACCTTCACTGCCTAAGGAAGCACACTGTAAAGTATCCTTTACAGCTATCAATCTGGGTTCTTTCCATGGACTCAGCACTGAACCTAAGACAAACATTACAAAGCAGAAGTGCAATCCCCTTGCCTGAGTCCCTCTCTCTTTGGCCAACCATCTCCTAATGCTAATACCTGCCCAACTTCACCCATCAGTTCCTCTTCTGTACTTTCACTCAGTCAATTCTCTGCTTCAGGCTTTGTCTCTAACTCCTCAATCTTTTGGAGACAGACTTCCAAAGTGGACACTTAGAGCCATGACCATTCTCTGCAGAATCTCTTTTGAATTGGCAGTGGCTTTCAAAATCTTGAAATCCATATAATCACAAATGAAAAAGCCTTTGTGTGAATCACAAACAAACTGTGGAAAAATTTTAAAGAGATGGGACTACCAGGTCACTTTACCTCTCTCTTGATAAATCTGTATGCAGGATAAGAAGCAACAGTTAGAACCAGATATGGAAAGACTAGTTCAAAATAGGGAAAGGACTACAGCAAGACTGTAAACTGTCACCCCGCTTACTGAACTTACAGGCAGAATACATCATGCAAAATGGGTTGGATGAATCACAAGCTGGAATCAAGATTGCCAGGAGAAACATCAACAACCTCAGATACGCAGATAATACCACTCTAACAGCAGAAAGCAAAGAGGAACTAAAGAGCCTCTTGATGAAGGTGACAGAAGAGAGTGAAAAAGCTGGTTTAAAACTCAACATTCAAAAAACTAAGATTGTGGCATACTGTCCTATCACTTCAAGGCAAATAGATGGGGAAAAAGCAGAAACACTGACAGATTTTATTTTGGGGGGTTCAAAAATCACTGTGGACAGTGACTGCAGCCATGAAATAAAAAGATGTTATTCTATGACAAACCTGCTGCTGCTGCTAAGTCGCTTCAGTCGTGTCCAACTCTGTGTAACCCACAGACACAGCCCACCAGGCTCCCCTGTCCCTGGGATTCTCCAGGCAAGAACACTGGAGTGGGTTGCCATTTCCTTCTCCAATGCAGGAAAGTGAAAAGTGAAAGTGAAGTCGCTCAGTCGTGTTGGACTCTTCACGACCCCATGGACTGCAGCCCACCAGGCTCCTCCATCCATGGGATTTTCCAGGCAAGAGCACTGAAGCGGGTTGCCATTGCCTTCTCCAATGGCAAACCTAGACAGCTATTAAAAAGCAGAGATATCACTTTGCCAACAAATGTCCATATAGTCAAAGTTATTGAGCCAGAAGACAACTGCTTGGGCACCTCTTTCAAGCACCACCAGCTTCGGACCATGAAGTCTTACTTTGCCTGTTAACCACAACCCCGACCCCAAGGACCTTAAAGAAGCTCTCGCAAAAGACTGGCCTCACCAAGCGGGTCCTGTCCGGTTTCAGAACAGCCTGGCCAAGTTCAGGCGCAACCTCTTCCGGCAGGAAAACTGGGGTGTGGACAGGTCCGCTGAGGCAGCTCAGGCGGCGCCCAGCGCCCCCTGCAGGCGCACCACCCTCACAGACCTGACGAGCCCCGCCCTCCGCCTGTGACGTCCATCTTAGCTTTTAAGTTCACAACTTGAACTATATTAAGTATCATTATATTAATAACTTACAGTATCAAATATTTGTTCAATAAAATGTGCAAGTACCATTTCAACCTTGCAGTAGAGTGTAGAATGAACCCTGATTTAAAATAAGCTAGCCTTCTTGCTAGTTCGATCTTGCTCTATTTGATCTTGATCTTAGGCAACTCAACTAGCTTTCCTGAGTCTAATTTACGTGTCTATTAATAAAAATAATACTTTCTTACAAGTGTTTTGGGAAGGATTTAATGAGGTAACGAGTATAATAGCTAAGAATTATTGAGTAGTTACTGTGTGCAAGAAATTCTAACCACTTTACATGTGGTTTCTCAAATCATCTTCATAATAAGCCCACGACGTAGGTAAGATTATTATTTCTATTTATACAGACAATCCAAGGAGAATAAGTAACTTGCCCCAAATTATAATATCTGGAAAGCCTGTTATTGCTGGAATGGAGACATAATCCCAGACCTGCCTGGCTCCCAAGAGCTTATCACACATATAAGGTGCTTGGTTAATTGAAGCTATAATTATCCACAGCAGGGAATCTCACAATTTTATTGCTGGACAACATGATTTAGGAAATAAAAGGTGCAGTAAAAAGAGCATAAACCTCAGAGCAAAAGAAATGAGATTTTAGTCCTAGTTGCATCATATCGTTGCTCCAGCACCGCACAGCTAACTGCTACAGTGCCATGCAGCTGCTGCCCACAGCTCCAGAGCCAGAATGAGAAAGACTAGAGAGCTCTTCAAGAAAATTAGAGACACCAAGGGAACATTTCACGCAAAGATGGGCTCGCTAAAGGACAGAAACAATATGGACCTAACAGATGCAGAAGATATTAAGAAGAGGTGGCAAGACTACACAGAAGAACTGTACCAAAAAGATCTTCATGACCCAGATAATTACAATGGTGTGATCACTCCCATAGAACCAGACATCCTGGAATATGAAGTCAAGTGGGCCTTAGGAAGCATCACTACAAACAAAGTTAGTGGAGGTGATGGAATTCCTGTTGAGCTATTTCAAATCTGGAAAGATGATGCTGTTAAAGTGTTGCACTCAATATGCCAGCAAATTTGAAAAACTGAGCAGTGGCCACAGGAATGGAAAATGTCAGTTTTCATTTCAATCCCAAAGAAAGGCAATGCCAAAGAATGCTCAAACTACCACACAATTGCATTCATCTCACATACTAGTAAAGTCATGCTCAAAATTCTCCAAACTAGGTTTCAACAACATGTGAACCGTGAACTTCCAGATGTTCAAGCTGGATTTAGAAAAGGCCGAGGAACAGAGATCAAATTGTCAACATAAACTGAATCATCAAAAAAGCAAGAGAGTTCTGGAAAAACATCTACTTCTGCTTTATTGACTATGCCAAAGTCTTTGACTGTATGGATCACAACAAACTGTGAAAAATTCTTAAAGAGATGGGAATACCAGACTACCTGACCTGCCTCTTGAGAAATCTGTATGCAGGTCAGGAAGCAACAGTTTGAACTGGACATGAAACAACAGACTGGTTCCAAATAGGAAAAAGAGTACGTCAAGGTTGTATATTGTCACCCGGCTTATTTAACTTCTATGCAGAGTACCTCATGCAAAATGCCAGGCTGGATGAAGCACAGGTGGAATTAAGATTTCCAGGAGAAATATCAATAACCTCAGATATGCAGATAACACCACCCTTATGGCAGAAAGTGAAGAAGAACTAAAGATGAAAGTGAAAGAAGAGAGTGAAAAAGTTGGCTTAAAGCTCAACATTCAGAAAACTAAGATCATGGCATCTGGTCCCATCATTTCATGGGAAATAGATGGGGAAACACTGGAAACAGTGGCAGATTTTATTTTGGGGGGGCTCCAGAATCACTGCAGATGGTGACTGCAGCCATTAAAAGACGCTTACTCCTTGGAAGGAAAGTTATGACCAACCTAGACAGCATATTAAAAAGCAGAGATATTACTTTGTCAACGAAGTTCTGTCTAGTCAAGGCTATGGTTTTTCCAGTAGTCATGTATGGATGTAAGAGTTGGACTATAAAGACAGCTGAGCGCTGAAGAATTGATGCTTTTGAAGTGTGGTGTTGAAGAAAACTCTTGAGAGTCCCTTGGACTGCAAGGAGATCCAACCAGTCCATCCTAAAGGATATCAGTCCTGAATATTCACTGGAAGGACTGATGTTGAAGCTGAAACTCCAATACTTTGGCCACCTGATGTGAAGAGCTGAGTCATTGGAAAAGATCCTGATCCTGGGAAAGAAGGCAGGAGGAGAAGGGGACAACAAAGGATGAGATGGCTGGATGGCATCACCGACTCAATGGGCATGAATTTGAGTAAACTCTGGGAGTTATTGATGGACAGGGAGGCCTGGTGTGCTGCAGCCCATGGGTTCACAAAGAGTTGGCCATGACTGCATGACTGAACTTTATTTAACTTGCATCTTATCACTGAATGATCTTTGGCAAGCCCACCCAATTGCACCTACATGGTTTCCTTGTGTAACAAGAATACTTATTTCTAATCACAGTTTGTTTGAGACAGCAATGCGATGCTCTTTTGCAGAATGCCTGTCAGTCATAGCTGAACAAGCGCGGCCGCTTCTGTTCGCAGAGCCGGATCCGCCCCCAGCCGCTTTCCGCCCCTCTCCGTGCAATGGTGCCCTAGCTCTTTGCACATCAGGATCTTGCAACACTCACGGAGGGAAAAAATTATCTCTACAAACACCTATCAAGACATATTCTTTTATGTTTTCCTGAAATGTGAAGAGAAAGATTGGTTAATCTGAAAGAATGTTTTTGTAACTCTGGAATTTCAAGCACTCTTCCATTCATATAAGTGAATGGAAGCCATTCATTTAAGGGGGAAAAAAAACCTTCTTAGTGTGGTGGAAATCATAAATCAGACCATGCAGGTCACCTCCAAGTCATAGGGTGCAAACCGGCCCAACCAGTATTGTTTGTCACACAATCTTTTTTTTGTTTTGTTTTAAGTGACTATAAATGACTAGAAGTGAAATATGGGTTCAAATGTTCTTGCATTAATTTAAATCCCTAAAGCTTGGTTCCCATCACAGGCCAGTGAGTTAGCCACTGCTCCAGATTAGCACCCTTCTAGAGACATCTTGGAATGTGAAGTCAAGTGGGCCTTAGAAAGCATCACTACGAACAAAGCTAGTGGAGGTGATGGAATTCCAGTTGAGCTATTTCAAGTCTTGAAAGATGATGCTGTGAAAGTGCTGCACTCAATATGCCAGCAGATTTGGAAAACTCAGCAGTGGCCACAGGACTGGAAGAGGTCAGTCTTCATTCCAATCCCAAAGAAAGGCAATGCCAAAGAATGCTCAAACTACTGCACAGTTGCACTTATCTCACACGCTAGTAAAGTCATGCTCAAAATTCTCCAAGCCAGGCTTCAGCAGTATGTAAACCGTGAACTCCCAGATGTTCAAGCAGGTTTTAGAAAAGGCAGAGGCACCAGAGATCAAATTGCCAACATCTGCTGGATCATGGAGAAAGCAAGAGAGTTTCAGAAAAACATCTATTTCTGCTTCATTGACTATGCCAAAGCCTTTGACTGTGTCGATCACAATAAAGTGTGGAACATTCTGAAAGAGATGGGAATCCCAGACCACCTGACCTGCCTCTTGAGAAACCTGTATGCAGGTCAGGAAGCAACAGTTAGAACTGGACATGGAACAACAGACTGGGTCCAAATAGGAAAAGGAGTACGTCAAGGTTGTATATTGTCACCTTGCTTATTTAACTTATATGCAGAGTACATCATGAGGAACGCTGGGCTGGAAGAAGCACAAGCTGGAATCAAGGTTGCTGGGAGAAATATCAATAACCTCAGATATGCAGATGACACTACCCTTATGGCAGAAAGTGAAGAGGAACTCAAAAGCCTCTTGATGAAAGTGAAAGAGGAGAGTGAAAAGGTTGGCTTGAAGCTCAACATTCAGAAAACAAAGATCATGGCATCTGGTCCCATCACTTCATGGGAAAGAGATGGAAAAACAGTGGAAACAGTGTCAGACTTTATTTTTTTGGGCTCCAAAATCACTGCAGATGCTGATTGCAGCCATGAAATTAAAAGACGCTTGCTCCTTGGAAGGAAAGTTATGACCAACCTTGATAGTATATTAAAAAGCAGAGACATTACTTTGCCAACCAAGGTCCGTCTAGTTAAGGCAATGGTTTTTCCCATGGTCATGTATGGATGTGAGAGTTGGACTGTGAAGAAAGCTGATCGCCAAGGAATCGATGCTTTTGAACTATGGTGTGGAGAAGACTCTTGAGAGTCCCTTATACTGCAAGGAGATCCAACCAGTCCATTCTAAAGGAGATCAATCCCGGATGTTCATTGGAGGGACTGATGCTAAAGCTGAAACTGCAATACTTTGGCCACCTCATGCGACGAGTTGACTCACTGGAAAAGACTCTGATGCTGGGAAAGGTTGGGGGCGGGAGGAGAAGGGGACGACGGAGAATGAGATGGCTGGATGGCATCACCGACTCTGTGGACATGAGTTTGAGTGAACTCCGGGAATTGGTGATGGACAGGCAGGCCTGGCGTGCTGTGATTCATGGGGTCGCGGAGAGTCGGACACGACTGATTGACTAAACTGAACTGAACTGAACTGAGAGCTTTGGGAAGTTCAGTTGCTTAGATGAGCCACGAGGATTGACTACCACCTGCTATTTTCATTCATTCAATCCTGTACTTAAAGTAAAAGACCTCAGCATTGACTTTCAATGGAGAAAAATAACATACCCCTTTGGATCTCACCTCCAATCAGTTTTATCCCACCCAAAAAGTTGATAATATACTTAGACTTACTTAGACTGCACTGATTTATAGGGTAACAACATTTAACTAGGCTAAAACTAAAGCACCTGCCCAAGAGACCCACACTGTGAAAACCACAGTAACAGGTTTATACTCATGAGATAATCCAGATCAATTTCCATTAAAACCTACCTTGGCACTCACACAGCTGTGTACAAAGAGTCCCTTGAGTGGATGGATCTCCACAGTTGTATTTGCCTGAACAGCTGCCCCAGAACTGACAAGTATAACACTGAACTGAAAGGCAGGAATTTGAGGATTAAGACTAGGATGTGAACAATTCCCAGCCAAGTGAATCTATGGAGCACTAGGCAATAACTATTTTGAGAGACAATATGTTTAAATAACCACAAGGGAAACAGACTCTACAGGCATCAACCATCCCATCTGTGACCACTGTCATTTATTGAACACCATCAGCAAAGTGTTTGACTCTATGAAGCAGGAAAAACACCAGTGAGGTCTCTGTAACAAAGTCATACACACAGACCTTGTGTTGTTCTGAGTTAGGCCAAGGAAAGTTAGGGGTCCTTGGTGCAGGTGAAGAGATTAAGGTACATTCTTTGGGGCAAATGTACCATCCAACTTCTTCTTGTGCTATCATGCAAAGCTGGTCACTCAGTCCCATTCCAAGCATTTGTGGAACCTGAAACTAGAATGCAAATGAAGGGGCTTCCCTGGTGGCTCAGTGATAAACAGTCCGCCTGCCAATGCAGGAGACAGGGGTTCTATCCCTGACCCAGGAAGATCCCACATGACCTGTGGAGCAACTAAGCCCATGCATCCCAACTATTGAGCCTGTGCTCTCTAGCTCATGCTCCACAAGAAGAGAAGGCACTGCAATGAGAAGCCTGAGCACCACAACTAGAGAGTAGCCAGGGAAACCCTAATAGATCTGATAGAAGGACTGATGCTAAAGCTGAAACTCCAATACTTTGGCCACCTCATGCGACGAGTTGACTCACTGGAAAAGACTCTGATGCTGGGAGGGATTGGGAGTGGGAGAAGGGGACGACCGAGAATGAGATGGCTGGATGGCATCACCGACTCGATAGACATGAGTTTGAGTGAACTCCAGGAGTTCGTGATGGACAGGGAGGACTGGCGTGCTGTGATTCATGGGGTTCCAAAGAGTCAGACACAACTGAGCGACTGAACTGAACTGAACTGATAGACCATTTTGATCATCCATACATTTTTCCATCAACAATTGCACTGAATATTTCCTCTGCTTCAAACACTGTACTCCCAACCCCTGCACCTGGGTCACCCTCTTCCACCCCCAATTTTAGCCAGCCTGTTTCACAAGTGGCACCCACCACAGAAGCCTTCCTTGATCATCCAGATAAAATAGGACCTACTCTCTCTAACCTGCTTTTTGTTTATAGACTCATATTATCCTGACGTATTATCCATTTATCTGTTTATTCTCTCTTCTTTACCACCCCAACTAAAATAAAAGCTACAGAGAAGCAAAATTTGATTTGTTTTGCTCTTTGCAGATTACTCAGTACATAAAAGAATGTCTAGCACACAGTAGGTACTAAAAATACTTGATAAGTACATAAATAAAATTTTGCAACTACTGCCAGAGCCTAGCCATACAGGTTTACATAATAGACACTCAGGGAGATTTCATCAATGTATTAATGAATTAATTAATGAGTGATTGTGGTAGTCAGGTTTCAAGTTGACTTCCAATGGATGTCCTGATTCAACCCCAGCCATAGTAAATAGGGCTGATTTGAGCAATAAACAGGGTATTGTAGAAATGACGGTATGTGACTTTCAAAGCTATGTCATGAGAGACACTACAGCTTCCACCTTGATTTCTTGGATCATCTGTGGTGACCTCTGGGGGAAGACAGCTGCCAGATATTCAGGACATTCATCAAGCCTCAAGGAAAGGTCCAAATAGTGAGGACCTGAAGCCTCCTGTCAACAGGCAGCACCAATACTTCAGCCACCGGAGTGAACCACCATGGAAGTGGATCCTGAAGTCTCAGTCAAATCTTCACACAACTGCATCCCTGGCCAACATCTTGACTGTTATATCAAGAGAGACTGTGAACCAGAACCAGCTAGCTAAGCTACTCCCAAAGTTCTGAATCACATAAACTGTGAAAGATAACATTTATTACTGTTTTAGCCACAAATTTTTGAGATAATTTGTTAAATTAGTAGATAAGTAATACAGTGCCTTAGAAACAACTTTCAAAACATTGTCCCTCTTTTTTTCCATTTATGTTCGATGCAGGGACAGTTCTTTCATTCATAAAGTGCACACATTTTCTGCCCAAATCAAATAAATCAGCAGGTTGATTCAGAACTATTGTTTTAATAAAAGTTTGAAGTATATTTCATGCCCTATTTCTGACAAGACTATTGGCTACAAGAAAAACCTAGCACATGTATATAAAATGAATTCTTCACATGATGATCATTTAAAATTTCTCAACATCCAGATTCTGTCATTACTCTTCTAGCCCTTGAGGTCTTACTCAGAGGAGTAGTAAAGGTTCAGCTACATCATCACTTTTTGCATTTGCCTTTTTTGTTTGTTTCTTTGCTAAAGGATAAGAGAAAAACAACAAAACCCTCCAAACTTATCATCTACTATGTGCTTTTTATGAATGAATGTGCTTATTTTCCCCACAGAAAATATTATATGAGAGTATTCCTTTGTGCATGTTGAAAAGAAAGCTGCCTTGGCAAGTGTGTTCAAAATTTGACTCTGAGCATGTGCTATCAAGCAAAATAGTAACACTTTCAAATGAAGGCCTGGCAAGTGTGATTCTTGAAAGCTAAGGAGATGCAGTGTATGTTCAGTTGCTCAGTCTTGTCCAACTCTATGTGGCCCCATGCTCCTTTGCATGAAATTTTTCAGGCAAGAATACTAGAGGAGGTTGCCATTTACTCCTCCAGGATATCTTCCTGTTCCGGGGATCAAACTGTCCTCTCTGACATCTCCTATATTATCAGGTGGGTTTTTACCACTAGCGCCAGACTGTAGTTAAAATTCCAACACTCAGAGTTCTAACAAGCATGTGCTAATTGTCACGAGATGGGGAGAATTACTGGGTAAGGCTTAGGTGGAGAGTAAAAAATTCTGGTGGACCCATGATAGGAGCAGGAGGCATGAATACTTGAAGGCACATTAGAATGACACCATCACGGCTGAGAAATGCATAAGGGAGCTGAAAATCAGAGAATCACAGATTTGTAAATAATGAGAATAAAAAGAGCTTCTTAGATTTTAATTCAATTTGCTATATGGTCAAAGGAAAGAGTCACATGAGAATCAAAAGCTTTGAGCAATTAGAAAAGGAATATTCTGATTTCCTTTCTAGGACCTTCTATCTCTTGGTCACAAGCAACTGACAGAAAGTAAAAAATCCAAATTTACAGTTTGAACAAAGGCAGAGATGGGTCAGTGAGGTCTGATACAGAAGGAAAAGAAAGGAAGTACAATGATGTGACTATGTTAAGGCTGCTGTGTACTTAGATGGTGTGGACTGATTGGTAATAAGATTAAAATATATAAGATGCACAGCAATTTATAGATGCAGTTTCAGCTCATCTCAAACTACACTGAAGTTCTATAGTAATTTTAAAAAATTTTGCCAAGGAAGTATGTGAATCTCATGAGTTGTAAGGCGTGCTATGGCTGGTGAGTGTAGCACAACCAAGGTCTCTAAACTTCTTTTTGATTGCTCACCGTTATTAATAAGACATTTTGAGCTTGATGTTTTTGTTTTTGTTTTTTCTCTCTCTCCCCCTTCCTCTTCCCTTCCTCCTTCTATATCCTTCTTTGGAGAACACTAGCGTAGCAAACTGCATAGTATAGCATCTCAATGGGCCTTGATTATTCTGTATTCAAGCATTCCCAAACTGGCTGCCTCTGCAATTAATCAGCCTGATAACATATTTTGTTTGGTTTATGTGACATTTAAAAATCTAGCCAAAGTTTAAAAACTGAAAGAAGTCATATTTTTTTAATTAAAAAATATTTACAGCGTCTCTCAAAAAATTCATATGTGGCAAGAATTAGCTGGATGTGTCTTCTTTAGTTTGCCACATTCCTTACCACTCCCTATTATTCCCAGATGAAACCAAGTTTAATTGCCTTTTATTATTACACATGAATCGTTATGCTTCTTAAAACAATAGTCATCTGAATATTTTAAAATGGTTCTCTCTTTTCAGTTATGTCAACCGCCAGTGTTTTTCAAGCATTTAAATCTGCCTCTCCTATTTTACTCATTATTTTTTATTCAGCATTTCCTGAGAAGTAATAAATTCTTGTTCCTTGGTGGAATATGCTCCTGAAAAGGCCAATTGCCAGTGCTGGTAATGGTGAAAAAAGGTGAATGGTTCTTGGCCAGAAATTATATAGAAGCTTAGAATGGAGTGTTTAATTAAGTTTTCAAGATGAAGAATTATAGTTTTAATTTATACTTTACTGAATGACACAAAAATTAAGTAATCTAGTAATTTTTCCAAATCTGCTGCTGCTAAGTCACTTCAGTCGTGTCCGACTCTGTGTGACCCCATAGACGGAAGCCCACCAGGCTCCCCCATCCCTGGGATTCTCCAGGCAAGAACACTGGAGTGGGTTGCCATTTCCTTCTCCAATGTGTGAAAGTGAAAAGTGAAAGTGAAGTCGCTCAGTTGTGTCCGACCCTTAGCGACCCCATGGACTGCAGCCTACCAGGCTCCTCCATCCATGGGATTTTCTAGGCAATACTACTGGAGTGGCTTGCCATTGCCTTCTCCGTTCCAAATCTGAGAGTTCTCTAAATTCTTAGGACATGGTTTTAAGTCTGTTCAAATATTTTGGTTTTCAGGTCCTATTCCTTTTACCTGAATTTTAAAATTTAACATTTGGTCACATTAAAAACAAAGATTATTAATATTCACTGAGGCTGTATGTCCTCCTCCATTGTGTCAGGGCTGGAAAAACATTCATTAATACGAAGTCACAATACTATAATTATTCTTCTTAACTACTCAGACCCATAGTTACAGCCTTTGCTCTGCTTGCCTGCTCAAAGCATTTTATCAATTCATCAAAGGGAGTGAAATAAGCCATAAAGCATCCTATGTAGCCATAGAGCTTTCTTAGAACAAAGACTGGCCCAATTTTTCCTATGGGGAACAACCTGTGAAAATTCTTCACAAAGAAGCTATAATTTTCATCACACCTCTTGATTTACAAAGATGATACAATCAATCAACAGTTCTCTTTAGTAAACTGTTGTTGAAATATGCTGTGGGAAACTATTTCTTTGGTGTCACGTTATGAGCAGAAAGATTACTAAACAAATAGGTTGCTTTGCTTCCAGAATTACAGACCATCCAACTCTCCAAAATAAATCTCCACATTTATACCATGGGTTTTTGGGGCCCTCTCGCTCCTGTGCTGCCCTCTTATCTCCGCAGGCAAGTCATCCCTTCCAACAATGCCAACGACACGGTCACCGCCAACATCTTCTCTGCCACCACGACCACTCATACAACACCACACACACAGAGGCGTTCTCAGGCTTTACGTAAAAGTCATCCTTTTAACATTTTGGAAGTACTCAATCCTAAGGATACTTCTGCTCTTTTAGGAAAACTCTTGAAGTATTTCCACTGTCAAGAGTTGACCATGACTTTTCTAATTCTTGAAGGAAATCAACTGCTGATAATTCTATTGGCAATGCTGGATGTGTAAACTTTTCTTTGAATCTTCTACGTTCTCAGTTATTGGTCTACATTGCCTTTTTGTTTCTTAGCATGCTATGATGGTGAGAAGGATTTTAAAACTTGCTTGATAAAAAGTGTAATTTTTGGTACAGAATCCAAACCTGAAACAAACCATGCATTTGTCCACTACTTTGACACTTCACTGAAAACTTCACTACTTGAGGAATTAGCGGGAACAACTTTATCTTTTCAATTCTAGTCTATAAGTTTGACTGGGATTTCCTGGTGACTCAGAGAGTAAAGAGTTGCCTGTAACGCAGGAGACCCAGGTTCAATCCCTGAAACATCACCTGAAGAAGAAAATGGCTACCCACTCCAGTACTCTTGCCTGGAGAATCCCATGGACAGAGGAGCCTCTAGGCTACAGTCCATGGGGTTGCAAACAGTCAAACATGACCGAATTGCTAAAACAAACACACACACACACACACATCTAGACTTGGCTATATAATTTACTGGGCCCACCGCAAAATGAAAATGTGAAACACTTTGTTCAAAAAGCAGAGGAAAAGTAAATTAAAAGTGAAAAAATAAACAAAAATTGAACTATCTTATGATTCAGCAATTCCACTCCTGGAAGAGAACAAACACACTAATTCAAAAAGACACACCCACCCTAATGTTCATAGCAGCATTATTTATAACAGCCAAGATTTTGAAGCTACTTAGGTTTTCATCAATAGAAAAATGGCTAAAGGAAATGTGATATATATATATATATATATGCAGAAACACACAATGGACACAGTGGAATGTTCAGTTAAGTTCAGTCGCTCAGTCATGTCCGACTCTTTGCGACCCCATGAATCACAGCACGCCAGGCCTCCCTGTCCATCACCAACTCCCAGAGTTCACTCAAACTCAAGTCCATTGAGTCGGTGATGCCATCCAGCTATCTCATTCTCTGTCGTCCCCTTCTCCTCCCGCCCCCCAATCCTTCCCAGCATCAGAGTCTTTTCCAGTGAGTCAACTCGTCACATGAGGTGGCCAAAGTATTGGAGTTTCAGCTTTAGCATCAGTCCTTCCAATGAACACCAGGATTGATCTCCTTTAGAATGGACTGGTTGGATCTCCTTGCAGTCCAAGGGACTCTCAAGAGTCTTTTCCTGCACCACAGTTCAAAAGCACCAATTCTTCAGCAATTAGTTTTCTTCACAGTCCAACTCTCACATCCATACATGACCACGGAAAAAACCATAGCCTTGACTAGATGGACCTTAGTTGGCAAAGTAATGTCTCTGCTTTTTAATATGCTATCTAGGTTGGTCAAAACTTTCTTTCCAAGGGGTAAGCGTCTTTTCATTTCATGGCTGCAATCAGCATCTGAAGTGATTTTGGAGCCCAAAAAAATAAAGTCTGACACTGTTTCCACTGTTACCCCACCTATTTCCCATGAAGTGATGGGACCAGATGCCATGATCTTCATTTTCTGAATGTTGAGGTTCAAGCCAAACTTTTCACTCTCCTCTTTCACATTCATCAAGAGGCTTTTGAGTTCCTCTTCACTTTCTGCCATAAGGGTGGTGTCATCTGCATATCTGAGGTTATTGATATTTCTCCCGGCAATCTTGATTCCAGCTCATGCTTCTTCCAGCCCAGCGTTCCTCATGATGTATTCCACATATGAGTTAAATAAGCAGGGTGACAATATACAACCTTGACGCACTCCTTTTCCTATTTGGAACCAGTCTGTTGTTCCATGTCCAGTTCTGACTGTTGCTTCCTGACCTGCATACAAGTTTCTCAAGAGGCAGGTCAGGTGGTCTGGGATTCCCATCTCTTTCAGAATTTTCCACAGTTTATTGTGATCCACACAGTCAAAGGCTTTGGCATAGTCAATGAAACAGAAATAGATGTTTTTCTGGAACTCTCTTGCTTTCTCCATGATCCAGCAGATGTTGGCAATTTGATCTCTGGTTCCTCTGCCTTTACTAAAACCTGCTTGAAATGTTACTTAGCCATTAAAAAGAATGACATTCTGCCATTTGCAACAGCATGGATAAATCTAGAGGGTATTATGTTCAGTGAAATGAGTCAGACAGAGAAAGACAAATACTATATTATTTCACTTATATGTAGAAGCTCAAAAACAAAACAAATGAATGAATATGATAAAACAGAAACAGACCCACTGATATGAGAACAAACTACTGGTTGCTGCTGCTGCTGCTAAGTCACTTCAGTCATGTTTGACTCTTGTGACCCCATAGATGGAAGCCTACCAGGCTTCCCTGTCCCTGGGATTCTCCAGGCAAGAACACTGGAGTGGGTTGCATTTTCCTTCTCCAATGTGTGAAAGTGAAAAGTGAAAGTGAAGTTGCTCAGTCGTGTACGACCCTTAGCGACCCCATGGACTGCAGCCTACCAGGCTCCTCCATCCATGGGATTTTCTAGGCAAGAGTACTGGAGTGGCTTGCCATTGACTTCTCCGAACTACTGGTTACCAGTAGTGAAAAGGACTGGAGGAGGGGCAAAACAGGGCTAAAGATTGAGGCAGTAATTACTACGCATAAAAACAAGAGACAAGAGCATAGTGTGTAGCACAGGGAAATAATAGCAATAATTTTAAATGGAGTGTAATGTATAAACACACTGAATCAGTGTGTTGGACAGCAATAGTTTTGTTGGACAGCAAAACTAATATATTACTGTAAATAAACTATAGTTCAGTTAAAAAACAAGCACAAAAACATAAATTTTCCCTTAAAAATACGTTAATATTTATAAAACATAACAAGGGTAATAGTTATATAAGAGTACAAGCATAAACACAAATTTGAAAAAAAAACAATTTTATATGATAAAATTAAAAATAATATTTTCTATTATATCTTGATTACTAGTAGAAGTTTTCTGACATGGAATGCTAAAAGTACTTTTGTTAATTCATTAAAATTATACAATTAGCAATTTAATTTTCAATTGGTATAACTTAAAGTGATGTCACCTATTCTTGGCAAATGGAATGCCACAGATGATTCGATCATTTTTAATTTAGAGAAAGATCTTTCTGCTAATGCAACTGCTAATAGAGCTGTTAGGAATATTTTACAGACTGTGACAACAAAGACATCAATTTTGGATAAGCTATTTCAGAAAGAATTTTCTATACTTAGAGCTAATGATTCTTGTGGAGCCATTTTCCAGAAAGATTTAATTCTTCACACATACCAGTTTCATGTAAGTTTGAATTTAGTTTTAAGTGCAAATATATACAATGATATTTTAGTGTTTCTTCTGACGTTTCTTGTAACTTGTGGAGTTTGTACAAAAAACCGAAACTGGCTTTGTGATTTGCACATAGTTCAAAAGTGCCTCTTTATGTATACTATCATCAACCAATCAAGGAATTTTTAAAACAATTTTCCTTTTAATAATTGTTTCATCCAAAGTTTTATATGAAAATTGTATTGTTTTCTAATGACTGTGATGATCTTTACATTTAATTTCTAAGTCTACAAATGAAAATTCTGCAGTTTTGCAGTGTTGCAGAAGTTTTTGAAACCATAGATTCGCAAATCTTTAAAGAATTCTTGCAAAACTCCCTGAATATGCTTTATTGGGTTATTCACGTGAACAATTTTATTTTATAGTATTTTGCTGACTAGTTTATCTGAGAGCCAGCAGGTCCTGCTCCGATGCTCAGGTCTGAAAGTTAATACATCCGCAGACACCACTGGATTGGACTGGCCATGGGAATGACAGGCAAGTCAGCCTCCCAACCTATCCTGCCGCGGTCCCGGCAAGGAGACCTCTTCTCTCCTGGGGGCCAGGGTGCTGTGGAAGTCGCTGCACCGGCTCTCCTGCTGCTACATTCAAGGGCGCCATCGTATGGACCCAGATCTAAGCTCAGCTGCATCCTCGGACCCCCGGATGCCCAGACTGGCCCAGCGCACAGGAACTGCGTGCAGCCGGGTCCACTGCTCCAGGCCTCACCGGGAGTGCACGCACGCTGTGCTAAATGCCATGTCTCTGCTTGTGTGCATGTTCCAATGTTCCATCGGATTTCACCTACAAAACTCAGGCTCAAAGACGGAAAACATTTAGATGGTGCCAACAACAGAGAGAAGGGCTTCCCTCATTGCTCAGACGGTAAAGAATCAGCCTACAATGCAGGAGACCTGGGTTTGGTCCCTGGGTTGGGAAGATACACTGGAGGAGGGCATGGCAACCCACTCCAGTATTCTTGACTGGAGAATCCCCATGGACAGAGGAGTCTGGCGGGCTACAGTCCATGGGGTTGCAGTGAGTCGGACATGACTGAGCAACTAACACTTGCACTACTTAACTTCCACTTACCAGAACGTAAAGCAGACACAGGGCCCCTGGTGAGAGGTGGCCTTGTAGGTGGCCTTGTAGGTGCCCAGGTCACCACTTGAAAGCCGTCTTGCTAGTACTCTATGCCCTATGCCAGCATCCCTTGGGTCTCAGTACATTCAGTTCAGTCCAGTCCAGTTCAGTGGCTCAGCCGTGTCCGACTCTTTGTGACCCCATGGACTGCAGCACACCAGGCCTCACTGTCCATCACCAACTCGAAGAGTTTACTCATACTCACGTCCATTGAGTCGGTGATGCCATCCAACCATCTCATCTGTCCTCTCCTTCTCCTGCCGCCTCAATCTTTCTCAGCATCAGGGTCTTTTCAAATGAGTCAGTTCTTCGCATCAGGTGGCCAAAGAATTGGAGCTTCAGCTTCAGCATCAGTCCTTCCAATGAATATTCAGTAAGTTAGCAATTCCCAAACCCTGTTCTGCAGAAGAGGTGCTCTGCGAAAAGATAGCAATGGGAAATGCTGTTTGAGCCCCCACCCTGGGATTCCCAGCTCACATTAGTAAATTACAGTCTGGAAACCCTGACTTAAAGAGGCAATCTCATTTAGCCCATCCTTTGTGAAACAAAATCCCATTTAGGTAAAAAGCTTCTGCATATGCTGGGAAATGTTAGTAACCTGTAAAATAAAATTTTTTTAATGCTGTGCTAGGCTGTAGTGCAGTCTTCTTTCAAAAAATCCTAAAGGATTTTTTCTTTTTTATCCTCCACATCAGAACAGGCATTCCATTTAAACTACTATCCTCCAACTAAGGATAAAAGTAAACTAATATCACAGCTATCATCATTGTATCACAGCTTAACATAATATATAAAAATATGTGTCTGTATCAAGTATAAAAGTATTCATATATTATGTTGTAGTTTAAATAGAAGGCCTATTCTGAGGTAGAAGATAAAAAAGAAAAATGCCTTTAGGAATTTTTGAATACTGGATTACAGCATAGCACAGCATTTAAAAAAATTTTTATCAAGGCTTAACATAATATATAAAAATATAAGAAAGTATATTCTGTTTGGTATAATAAATTTTTAATTATTATAAAATAATGTTTTATCCTGAAAGTCATATAGGAATTATTGCCCCTCTAGACTACAAATTACATGATACCAGTTTATTCTGTTATATAGAAGGAGCTATTTTAAATCTCACACATGTGATTCTTGTTAAATAGAGCTATATAAAGCAACTAAAATTGCATTCCCTAGTGGCAGGTCCATTGAATGGCAGGTCCTAAGGTAAGTAAAACATTCGAGCTCACAGACAATTTCACTGCTTATCTCAGTAACCAATCTTCAGATAAAGGTCGGATGCTCCATAATGTATTAACACCAGACTATAATCATTTAACGAATGAAGTCACGTGACTTGGGGTATACCAGGCTTTATCTATACGTTCTTGATGTATAATTCTTATTTTACTAATAACTGCTAGCTATGGCTATATTATTTTCAATGTCACTTGTTTCACTGAGCCTGTGATATAATGCTGAACTGACAGTTCCATATGAGATCAATAATTGTAATAATGTGACTCTGGGTATGGGAAAAAGCAACCAGGGGGAATATTTTCCTGGACCAGGAGGCTAGTAAGACAGTGGTCCAGAGGCTTTTGCTACTTGCAAGGCCTGGTCCAATTTTAGCACACTGAGTGACCCATCACTTCCCTAGACCTGGGAATGAGCCTTCCCAGCACCGTGGGACACAGTGGCCGTGAAATGGTGTCACATGGTCAGATGTGTGGCTATGAAGGGACCCTGATGACTGGAAGTTGGTACTTGCCAGGTGCCTCTACAAAGATTACATCATGACCATTGCAAGCTGCTGACCTTCAACACCCCCTGAAAGAAGTTCAGGGTGAAAATCAGGAATGAGGCACTCTGTGCTCTGAAAAAAAAAAAAAAAAAAACTGGCAGAACAGGCCTTCAGATAGTTAGATCTTTTCAGAAAAAGGTTTTATGAGTTCCAATTCTTGCATCTTCTCATACCTAGAAAAACACTGACGTCATTAATGGTGAAATCTGCTTTGGCTATTAAAATTTTTTTTTTTTTTACAATTAAAAGTCAAAATAGAGTAGTTATGGTTCAGACATCCTGGGAAATAACTATTTCCCAGATATCCCGAAAAATGATATTATGGGTGTGATTTTAGATTAAACACTGTGACCTAATGTAGAACTTAATGCTCCTGTAATGCATTTTTGCTTCTGTACTTTGCTTGTTGCTCATAAAACCAAAGTTACTCCATTTTAAGATAAGGTTGTTTTTAAGTAAAGATTCCTAAAATTGTTTTTGAAAAAATTTTTTAAAAAATTTAAAAAAAAGAAAATATTTTTAAATGTAAATCTCTGTTTTCTCTTAAAATCTTCAATGGCATCTCACTTCTAGGGAAAAGTACAAACTTAAGATGGCCTACAATGCTTTGTATATTTTAAAAGCACTTACATTGCCTGCCTCATTTGTACCATTCCTCTCCTTATTTACCATATATTAGCCATTCTGGCTTTCATTCATTCATTCCAAAATATTTATTTACATACTATAAAAATATCCAAAAAGAATAAGGACCATGCCCCCAATAAAACAAATGAATATAGTATCTGTAATACAGTGTCAGGTAGAGACAAATGCTATAAAGAAAAATAAAAGAGGCAAGAAGTTACAGTTGGCAGCAAGGCATGTTTTTAGTTGGAGTGCTCAGAATATCTGAGAAGACTTCTGTTCTGGTTGTTTGTTTGTTTGGTTTGGTGGTTTTTGTTGTTGTTGTTGTTTGCCACAGAGCTTGTAGGATCTTATTATAGTTCCCCAACTAGGGATCAAACCTGGCCCATGAGAGGGAAAGCACTGAGTCCTAACCACTAGACCACCAAGGAATTCCTGAAAAGGAGACTTTTGAAAAGACACCTAAGTGAGGTGAAGGCACAGCCATGCACAGAGCCAGGGGAACAGCATTAAAGGGAGAGTCTGGGGTGAGCACTGCAAGTTGTGAGGAACAAGATGACTGTTGGGGACAGATGAGGAAAGGGGAGAATGGCATAAGATAGTAAATGAAAAGTAGGCAGGGCCAGAAAACGTAGGACAGCGTGTGAGCTGGGGTTCAAATGTCACAGGAAGTCATTCCTGTTGCAGGGTTTTGAGCAGGGGAGTCCCAGTATCTGATCCATTCTTAGAAGTTACACTTCTCTCCTACTTGCAGAACAGATTGCGACAGTACAAAGGTAGAGACAGAGACGTCAGAAAGCTCTTGCTTTGGCCTGAAGGCGGTGATTTAGACCAAGACAGCTGAGGAGAGCTGTTGAAAAACATCTATACTAACCTGCACATTATAAATGCATATCCAACAGAATTTGCTAAGGGAGAGAATTAAGACATGAGATCAAAAGAAGAGTCTAATATCCAAGGTTTGGGGGACTGAGCAATAAAGTATTTGTGATGCTAAAATGCCAAACACTAGAGGAAGAACAAGTTTTAGGAGAAAAAGTCAAGAACTCTGTTGTATCCTCGGTGAGTTTCAGCTGTCTATTAGACATCCAGGTGGAAATGTCACGTTGACAACTAGATGGATGCGAATGGATTTCATGGGAAAGTGGGAACTGCTGTTGTAAATCTGAGAGTTATCTCCTAAGTTTCAGTCCCTCAGATGCAGCAGGTTCTGCCTCTACTCCTTTGGACATCCTGGTCCCTCTGTCTGAACCTTTTCTCACTTACCCTTCATTTCACTGGCTTCCATCAGTCTTCCAGGAATTTTGTTCAAATGTCATTTTCCCCTGGAAGAAGTCTTCCTGGATTCTGCAGGCCAGATTTAACCCCTCTGTAATATGATCTCCTAATACCTCATAACTTTTCAACACAGTACATGTACATGCTAAGTCGCTTCAGTTGAGTCCAGCTCTTTGTGACTCTGTGGACCGTAGCCTGTCAGGCTCCTCTGTCCATGGGATTCTCCAGGTGAGAATACTGGAGTGGGTTGCCATGCCCTCCTCCAGGGGATCTTCCTGACCCAGGAATCGAGTCTGTATCCCTTACGTCTCTGGCATTGACAGGTAGGCTGTTTAAAACTAGCACCACCTGGGAAGCCCTCAACATAGTATGCATCACAATTATTTGCAAATAGTTATTTTGGAGACTAATAATTGTCTTGCCTTTGCCTTGTTTCTGTAATTGCAAGGATATCTATCTTATGCACTTGTAAATTATCAGCACCTAGTGTAGTGTCTGTTATGTAGCAAGCACTCAATAATGTTTGTGGAATTAATTAATGAGTTAATTAATTAGTTCCAGAGAAATCTTCATCCACGACCACATCATTGGCCCTCCACCTTTTATCCAACATAAGTAAACATATGTTCTTACTGCCAACCACACTTGAAGCTTACTCTCAAATATTTTTAAAAATCCTATGAAGATGTAACTCACTGGGAGAAGAGAAGCCAGATGTGCAGAATTGCTTTTAGGTCTAGAACTACATTTAAGGCCAATTTTTTGGAAATGACTGATCAGATTGTCTTTGAGAAAACAAAAGTTCTCATTGATGCCAAGAAATAATCAGAGAGACAGATTATCATGTTTCTTTAGTACCGTAAAAGTAAATTGTGAAACTGAACCTGTAACCATACAAAAGTTTTCTGACAAATGAAGTATAGATTGGTGTTTTTCTGCTTCATCACAATGAATTACAGCTAGAAAGTTCAAAGACCAATTGAGTCGTATGTAATTTACTGCGTTGCCTTAGCTCGTGTTGGGAGAGAAGTGTTCAACTGGAAAAGTAAAGCATTTAAACATGAAATTGACTTTTAAAAAATCTGTTCAGAAATCTTTTTAGCATCAATTTAGAAAGGAATCTAGAAAAAGCTGACTTTATCCATCCAACTCAAATATAAGTTTATTTTCGGATGAGAGTGTTTGAATACATTCCCCTGTCTTTCCACTTTTTCCCCATCTTTTACCTGAATAAGTCTTTTATTTCCTTGGAATTTCAAATAAAGTTCTGGGGAAATCTGAAAGAATCTTACGAAGTCATGCCTCATGATAAACTTTGAGTTTATATCTCTCCTATAGTGATATATAAACTCTCTTAAACTCTCCATTATAACAAATAGTTAAAACACACCAGTGAAAGACTACTGCATACATTTGTCTCTTGGAGAGGACACCTCCAAAGGACTTAACTTGAGAATATTTGACTTCCTGTTCTCCTCTTTCTAACCTAATGGCTAACACTTTTCTCAGTATTGTCACCTAACACTGCTGACAGATAGATAATTTAAGGTGAAGTTGTTGCTAAATGAGATGATGCAACATCTCATTAGAAATATTTTTTTACATATCACATTACATCCAAGTAAATGAAATAAGAGCAAAATTACTACCCATATATTAGACAACCACATAACCATAATTGCATGGTTTCAAATGTAACTTTCTCTAATAATCATGTACCTGAAAAAAAAATAGTTTACCTATTGTTTACATTGCCTTTACTAGTTGACAGACAATAGTGAGTGAGTTTAAGCTAGACTGAAACTATGAGCCTAGAGTCCATAAATGCCATGTTCACTGCAATATTTTCAAGGCCTAACACAGTGCCAGGTACTCAGTACATGCTCAGTAAACAACCATTATTCACACAAAGTAAAAGTGGAGAAAATATAAAGGATAGTTGGAGACAGTTGTAAAGCCTCATATATTTTTTAAACCAAGTGACTTGAATTCTATTCCTTATGCTTGTTTGGATGAGATTTAAGAAAGTTAGCTTACCTCCCTGAGCTTCTAGTAATTATGCCAAAGTTCTCTTTTAGGTCTGCAATTTCATTACTGTTTAGTCGCTAAGTTGTGTCCAACTCTTTTGCGACCCCATGGACTCTAATCTGCCAGGCTTCTCTGTTCATGGGATTTCTCAGCAAAAATACTGGAGTGGGCTGCCATTTCCTTCTCCAGCAATTCCACTGTATTAGATGCCATTTTCTACAAATTTCTTAACTTTATTTTATGGGACCAAATATTACAAAAGCAATGGAAGTTCATTGTGTCAAATTAAATGATATTGGCACATGAAGAGAAAAGTAAGACTCTCCCTCTTCTCTTCTTCCTGTCCTAAACCCTGGGGCAACAGCACAAATTCTGAGGAATGAATTCTCCCACATATGCCTGTATTTATAAGCATAGTTTTCTGTGGGTCACTGTCTCTCTAGCTCAGAGCTGAAATACAGACACATCATCACCCTTCTTCTCCTGGTCTGTTACCTCCTTTCAGATGTCACCTCAGTTGATACCTCCTCTGTGCATCCTTTCATACCTCCCTGAGTAAATTCTGTTTGTACTGGAAACTGACAGTTGTTGATCCAACTCTAGTCTCTCTTTCTAGTGTGGTCTTATGATGGCATGGCTAAGAAAAGCCTTGCCCAACTCCCAAGATGAGTGAAGTGTGCTCAGGTGACTACACTTTCTCATATGCAAGTTGAAGCACTGTGGAGTATATGATCACCCAGTCCTCATCTCCACCCCTCAAACCCACCCATCTTACCCATCTTTTGAGGTTACAACTATTCCTTCATAGACTGCCATCAACTTTTTGGAATATCTTTGAAGCCCTGTTGCTTTTACATGCCCAACATTCAAGTGCTCTTATTCTAATAACCCTGATTTTCATTTGGAAAAGCATTTCTCTCTCACTCTGAGTTCTATGATTTGGATGGATCTGACTCCACCTTTTGGGGTCCAGAGAAGTGGTACATGACATAAGCCTCACTGATAAGCTTTCTCCATTTGTCTGACAACAAAAATTAATTCATGGATGGGCATTTTACCAAAGTTATTCCAACAAGAGGACATGCCAAGAGTTTTGCTGGAGTTCTCAGGAAGAGGTGCTCTTTTGCTGCCACTGTTGCTCAGGTGGCATAGCATAAATAAAAGGCTGCCAAAGGTTACTTTTGCCACAGCATGGATAGCACCTCTCTTAGGACTGTCCCAACTCCCAGGAAGGCAGAGCCAAAGCAGTGGAGAAAGACACTCATGATAAGTCATTTGAGCATCTGATCAGCCTAAAACTAGTAACACTCTTTAATTTACAGTGGACTGAGCCAATAAATTCCCATTCCATTGTAAGCAAGTTTGAGTAGAGTTCCTGCCATGTAGTATTGGGAAGCCTGATCCAGCCACCTCCAGTAAGCCCCACATCTCTTTGATTTTACCTTACTGAGGGCAGATATTACATTCTATCTGTTTTACTCTCTTTCCCAAAATTTTAAGTTCCATGAAGGTAGACATGCCTTATTCTTCTTTGGTATTTCCCAATGCTTTTGTGAACTACCTAGTACTTAATAAATTTTGAAAGACTAGATGGACAAAACAGATTCTATGGCACCTAGGAGACTGGCTGAGGAAGGTGAAGACATAGCTCTTTTCCTTAAGGAGTTTATAAACCACTATTAATTATTCCCAGATGGAGGTATATTCATGCTAATTCATTAGCTTCAGCTATGAATTTGAGGAGCTATTACCTATATATTTCTACGGGATGGTTCTACAAATATGTCTTCTATAAATGATACTAACTCCATTCACCCTTAGATTTTTCCATCACTTTATCTTTAGGGACTGGCTTGCCTGCTTAGTTGAATTCTCTCCAGATATCCTTCCAGTCACATGATATTAATCCACCAGTATCAGAGAAAGGCTTCAGGGGAAGAGAGAATGAAAGAGGAGGGAGAAGAGAAAACGGAAAGTGAAACCACATGAAATGGGCACAGTACCAAAAACATTTTTGAAGTCTCTGGTGAAACTTTTTCTGGCGTCACTACATAACAATAGCACATCATTTTCATTAACTTGAATAAACAAAACCAAACAGAGATTAAAAACCCGTACAGATGTGACACAACTCTCCACTTCTAGCCTGGTCTGAGTAGCCACAGGGAGACACTTCCCTTAACAAGGCAGGACATGTCCTTCCAGTCCACCCCCAGACAAACAGCACACAGCACCAAGTTACAGGCACAAACACACGATTCTGCACTGTCCTCATCCTGCTTCTCCCCACAGAACTCCTTTCTGATGGCTGATGTCGTCCTGGCGTTCTCTCTCCCTCCCTCCACCTTTTTACTCCTTTTGTTGCTGACCTTCACGATGCTCCCCATACCTGAAACACGTCTTGTTCCTTCAGTGCCAAGCAACTTTCCCTCCTTCCTCTCCTATCAAATATTTCATTTGACTGAGACTTCCAAAGCTAATCTCATGGCAAACCATGTTCACACACCCTGAGTAGCTTTATTGTTATCTCATGAATCATGACCATCTGAATTTCATTTCCATTTCCTTGGGGGAAAACCTTGTCTGGTGTGTGTTCCACACAGCCCCACATAAAGGGATGGCACTCAATAAATAACAAATTGTGATGATAACAATACCATGAACATACACTCCAGAAATAATACATAAATAATGAATGACTGTTGGACCTAGCCCTTGGTCCAAGAACTGAACTCATCTGATTATGATGGGCTTTGGTTTGAGGGTGTCTCTCATGCTATTTATCAGTGGATTACCAACTGTTAGTAAGTAGCACATGGCTCTTCAGGATCCGAGGAACTACAGAGTGAACACCAAACAAAACAAGCTTCAGGGAATCTTGGAGATGTTATTTCCCTGATAAGGATTAGGAAATCCAGAGAGACTACACTGTTCTTAAAAGACAGACGATCTCACAAATACTCTACCAAAAGATACTGGTTCTAGGTCTGGTTCTGACATTCACCAGGCAAGACTTCTGAACTTGGGAAGTGCTCCCAATTTTTAAAAACCTGTTTCTTTCATATGAAATGAAAATAACCTTTTTCCTTATCTATAGGGTTGGATGAGAAACAAATAAGATAACTAGTGTGGAAGGGCAATAACAGCTAGCACCTCACATTTAATTGTATAGTCATCAAATGCCATGTACTATTGGTAAAAGGTTTATATGAATTATTTAATTCAATTCTTACAACAATCCTGGAAATCAGTTTATCATTTCATCTCCCATTTTAGAGATGAAAAAAACTGAAGCACAGAGAAGACCAGTAATTTTTTCAGCGTTTCAAAGGTGATACATGAGTTATTGAAGACCAGTTAGTTTGAATTTAGAGGCCACTCTATGATATATTATCTAACCCATGAGTATGGCAAAGTGAAGCAATGCAGAGGTGGAAAACATTATTTAAATGACTCTGGAATTGTGAAGGATTATTATTAGAACTAACAAGTGGTGTTATAAAAATAATTCATGAGTATACATATAAATCAATTCTATCTTAATCTTATAAGAGAACATCTTATCGAGATGCATAAGATAAACATCACCTGTGGGATGGTATCCTTTGTACTTAGAATATACTCTGCTTCTGGGTCGGACACGACTGAGCGACTTCACTTTCACTTTTCACTTTCCACTTTCACACATTGGAGAAGGAAATGGCAACCCACTCCAGTGTTCTTGCCTGGAGAATCCCAGGGACGGGGGAGCCTGGTGGGCTTCCGTCTATGGGGTCACACAGAGTCGGACACGACTGAAGTGACTTAGCAGCAGCAGCTGCTAATTGCACATAGAAAGAAAAAGAAAAGAAATAAAAGATCTAAATACTGCATGTCACTCACCTGCCTTGTACTGTAAGAGCACATGCCTTTGCAATGGGAGACATGGATCAGTTACTTCTGCATCAGCCTCACCCCTAGTGAAAGCATCTCTCACACTGTGTGTGACTTTAGGATTTAGAGATATACATTTTTCATGTGCATGGCCCAAAAATGTATGCCAATTCTTTCACCTGGTGCCAGTCAAAGGAAACCATGACCTGTTCCTACCGTAAGGGAAAACTTGGCTATTGCTTGAATTTCTGAGAGATATTGTTATTTTTCAATATGGAGCCTTCCTAGGGAATCCCCAAGGTATTTCAACTATACACAATAGTCACATGACTCACTGAAGCTAGACTATAACCCCAGGTGAAAGGGAGGGATAAGCCAAGTACTGGAAGGCCATGTGTGGTGGTGGCGGTGGTGAAGACGGGAAGTACTCTGTACTGCTAAGCGGTGGGAATAAATAAAATATTTTTGAGTAGGAGAATTCGTTTAGGAAGAATATCTTTTTGAATGAATGACAAAGTACCAAATACATCTCAGCTTCTTATTCTCTTCTTCCTTCATTCCCCTGTACAAGAATAGCCAGTCATCAAACAGTACTCTTCCTTAAGTGTCTACACTGTCCTAGACAAAGATAGCCATGAAAAAGGCAGGCAAAATACTTCCTGCACAGAATTAAATTGTTGAGGAAAGAGAACAGAAAATTGATGTAATAAACAAATAATATCATTTCAACTTCTGATAAATACTACTAAGAAAGTAAAGTACTGTATTTCATCAATTTTAAAATGAATTTTTCCCATTTCACCATTTCTGAGATTTGAAGGCATCTTACAATCTGATAATATATCTGAGTTTTATAGACAGCATTTTTTCTTTCTTGGGGTACATAAATGTGTCACATTTTACAACCAATGACAACTTAGATTCAGTGAAAACAATACAAAATGTGAGCACCTTTGCAGAACCATTTTGACATCCATGATCATGTAACAAATTAATAATTTGACTCTTTCCAACATTAAATAGCTAAAGTGTGCCAAATAATCTTGACCATGAAAGGGGAATGTTTCAAATTTTTATAAAAAATTGTACTTCATTTTACCTTTTAGTTTTTGATGAGTTCTTTCTAGCTTGTGCTAAACTTTCCTTAATTTTCTTTTGAAATACCTATGTATATATGTATATATATATATACATGCTAACCAAAAGATCGTCTTCCCTTACATTTAAGCTTTTTATCTTTAAAAGTTTCCTTTCATATTTTAGTTAACTTTTAAAAAAGAAATTCCACACAATCTTTTTTTTTTCTTTTCCCTCACTTCTGTTAGAGTTTATTTCCTCTGGACTTTCCTGAATACATATCTCTGCTTCTCACACACTTGTGTACAAAGCTTCTTACCTGTCGGTCTTCTCAGTCTGCTTGTGACTCATCCCTACTCTTCACTTTCCCTCCCAGCAACCTGTGATGACGGAGCTCTGACAGCAGCTGATAACTGGTGCTGATACTGCACGGCCAGAGTACCTCTGTGCGCTCCCGGACAGTTTCAGGTTTCCCTTGCGCACTTACATTGACATGTCAGCACATGCTGGGCCTTGGCATTTTTCTTCAACTATAAGTCACATTTTATTTTTGGCAACTGAAGTTATAATCCCTTGTACCGCAAGGAGATCCAACCAGTCCATTCTAAAGGAGATCAATCCTGGGTGTTCATTGGAAGGACTGATGCTAAAGCTGAAACTGCAATACTTTGGCCACCTCATGCGACGAGTTGACTCACTGGAAAAGACTCTGATGCTGGGAAGGGTTGGGGGCGGGAGGAGAAGGGGACGACGGAGAATGAGATGGCTGGATGGCATCACCAACTCTGTGGACATGAGTTTGAGTGAACTCCGGGAGTTGGTGATGGACAGAGAGGCCTGGCGTGCTGTGATTCATGTGGTCGCGGAGAGTCGGACACGACGGAGCGACTGAACTGAACTGAACTGAAGTTATGGCTAGAGAAATCCTTTTTCCCTTCTCCTAATGTTTCCATGTGGGGCCACTTCTCCAAAGCATGAATGGTATTATTTAATGTCTAGCCCTCCTTCCCCACCCTGCTTCCCTCCCTCCTCACCGAGGAGAAGAAATGATTTAACTGAGCGGCCAATCAGGGAGAGAGGACTGCACATGCTCAGCTCTACCCTGCTGCCTTTCCTCCGAATTTCCTTCAGTTCAGTTCAGTTCAGTCGCTCCGTCGTGTCCGACTCTTTGCCTCAATTTTAAAGAGGGCTTATCTTGGGTCTGTTCCTGAGACAACCTCAGACTCTGTGTGAGGAAAGGGTTCCTACTGCATTTGTGGCCAAGTGGATAGCCCGTCCAGTTGAACATTGGAAATCCAAGTAGGTGCCACCTCAAGCGGCTTTTACCAGTGGATCTGATGTTTCGATATGTGTCTGCCACCTGTGCTTTATTTTTTAGTTGCTTCAGAAATATGGCAGATAAGAGAGTGTTTGACTGTTGGTCCCCAAACACTCCCTCTCACAATGCCAAGAGGTAAGAACACAGATGACATAATTGGAAGAAAGGATTTTAAAAAATCAGAGGTGTCCAGCCTGAGGGTATATTAGTTCCTCATTTCTGGAGATGTCCGAGCATAGAGAAGGGAAGGGTAAGGTAAAACTTATTAACTCTTTAAGTGAACAATTCTTCCCATTCAATCCTTACAACTGCTCTTGGAGTTGGATGGAATTTAGACTGTTTCACAGTTAACAAAAGGTGGCTCAGAACGTTTGGTTCTTTAGATCCTACAGATGATAATATAGTAAACTAAAGCAAAAGGATAGAGAATAGAAGCGTGTAAAATACGTGGAGAAAGCCTTGGAAGAGGCGATATTTTAGTTGCGATACCATGCACATAAGGCATCCTGAAGGAGAAGACCTTTCCAGGCCAAAATCGCAGTGTATTTCAAGGCCTTAAGAAGAGAGTGTAATACAGCATATTTGGGGGACAGAAAGTCCAGTTGGACTGACATTTTGTTGGTTGTTAGGAAAGGTGAGAATAATATGAATTGAATTTGGAGAGGAAGGCAGATTCTACACCATATAAGGTGTTGAGGCTAAGGTATAATGGGCTAATAATTTAATGTAGTCACAAGAGAGGAGAAGGCAATGGCAAGCCACTCCAGTACTCTTGCCTGGAAAATCCCATGGGTGGAGGAGCCTGGTAGGCTGCAGTCCATGGGGTAGCTAAGAGTCGGACACGACTGAGCAACTTCACTTTCACTTTTCACTTTCACACATTGCAGAAGGAAATGGCAACCCACTCCAGTGTTCTTGCCTGGAGAATCCCAGGGATGGGGGAGCCTGGTGGGCTGCTGTCTATGGGGTCACACAGAGTCGGACACGACTGAAGTGACTTAGCAGCAGCAGCAACAGCAGCAGTGTACATCATGAGGAACACTGGGCTGGAAGAAGCACAAGCTGGAATCAAGATTGCTGGGAGAAATATCAATAACCTCAGATATGCAGATGACACAACCCTTATGGCAGAAAGTGAAGAGGAACTAAAAAGCCTCTTGATGAAAGTGAAAGAGGAGAGTGAAAAAGTTGGCTTGAAGCTCAACATTCAGAAAACGAAGATCATGGCATCTGGTCCCATCACTTCATGGGAAATAGATGGGGAAACAGTGTCAGACTTTATTTTTTGGGGCTCCAAAATCACTGTGGATGCTGACTGCAGCCATGAAATTGAAAGACGCTCACTCCTTGGAAGGAAAGTTTTGACCAACCTAGATAGCATACTAAAAAGCAGAGACATTACTTTGCCAACCAAGGTCCGTCTAGTCAAGGCTATGGTTTTTCCCATGGTCATGTATGGATGTGAGAGTGGGACTGTGAAGAAAGCTGATCGCCGAAGAATTGATGCTTTTGAACAGTGGTGCTGGAGAAGGCTCTTGAGAGTCCCTTATACTGCAAGGAGATCCAACCAGTCCATTCTAAAGGAGATCGATCCTGGGTGTTCATTGGAAGGACTTATGCTAAAGCTGAAACTCCATCTCGTGCGACGAGTTGAGTCACTGGAAAAGACTCTGATGCTGGGACGGATAGGGGGCGGGAGGGACGGGGACGACAGAGAATGAGATGGCTGGATGGCATCACCGACTCTGTGGACATGAGTTTGAGTGAACTCCAGGAGTTGGTGATGGACAGGGAGGCCTGGCATGCTGTGATTCATGGGGTCGCAAAGAGTCGGACACGACTGAGCGACTGAACTGAATTGAATGCCTCCTAAATGTGCAGTGTTCTAGAGTCCTTTGACCTTTTGTCAGAAAAGCTCTGTCCCTCCTTTAAGAGTGAGTGTCAAGTATTCCTTGGAAAGACTATTCCCCCACCTTAGTTACATTCTAGGGGACTTTCAGACTTCAACAGGTTGAGGTCACGACTTTCCCTTTGTGACTACCTTTTCATAAACTGAATTTGCAAGTAAATAAATTCTTGATTCCTCTCCTCCCCATTCCCTGTGAATTAACAGTTTCACTCTAAGAATTTTACTTGTAAATTTCCTCACCCAAGGAGTATTTGTTTTGTATTTCCATTTACAAATTAAAATTTTAATTTACAAATTAGAGTGAGGCTATTAAGGAAATACACTGAAAGAACCAGCTGAAGGAAATGTAAAAGCTCTCAAAAAATGTATTTTTGCCTGAGAAGGGAGTAACTAAGAGATGATGCAGAGATAACAGAACAGAACCAAACATCACTAGAAAAAGCAATTGTGGGAGTAAATAAAATGGTTTAGAAACTTGGGATTAGGGAGTCTCCCACAGCCTAAACAAGCCCATTTCCAACTACATCTACGTGTCCTCTGTCTTTCCTGAACATTTCAGTATGTGCTGCTAGTTGTCGTTAGCTGCTTTCTGGTAAAGGAACTTGATTTATTATAGGTCCCTTCGGGAGCAAGCTTTATTTCAAAACCCTCCTCCTACTTCCTTCTGCCTTAGGTAGTCTAACTATTAATATACCTGGGAACATTTGAAGAGACTCTGAATTCCACTTATCCCTCTCTCCCCTGGATCAGATGCTGGCCCAGGTCTGTATGACTCTTTCTAGAGTCTACATAAACACTACACTCACTCTACAAAAACACTCTACATAAACTCACGAAGATCTAAACATGCTCAGGGGTCCAGAAATTTCCTAGAGCTTACAAATGGAATTAGAAGATGTACTCCTAAAAATTCTCCTGAAAATAAAGGCCAATACTTTCTGCAGTAGTTTTAAATATACTAACATTCTGGGGAAAAAAATTTTAAAACTCCTTGTTTGACTCTTATCTTTAAAATAATGAGCTCACCAATTGTCTTAAAGTCCACATATTTGTAGCTTCTCTGGCTGAGTAAAACGGATGGAAAGGGTACCATTAACCAACTCAACCAGTTAATATGTTAATATTTCTGGGGGAAACAGTATGCAAGAGCATGAATGTCTTTGAAATCACTCACACCTGGATCCTAATCCCATAACACACTGGTAGTAACATCTCTGAGCTCTGGGACTTGTGTTTTGGTTGTAGTAATATCATTATCTCACAATAATCCTTTTATTTATATTTTATTGTTATCCTCTTTTATGTATGGAAAAAAATTAAGGCTTAAAAGAAACCACCCCAAAATTATTTCATGAAGGAGATTAGAATTGAGTCTTGACTAATGAATAAAATATAAAGAAAACACTTGCTTAGAATTATTATGAGCCAGAGCCCAAAGACAAAACCCAAGAAAGCATGTTGGGAACATCAGATTGCATTTGTTGGTGCATAGGGTGTATCTCAGCATTTAATGTGTATAAGTATTACTTGAAGGACCTGAGTTTCAACTTTAATAAGCATTCAGTTTTATTTTGGGACATGTGATCCAAAGACCATACTTTAAGAATGAGTGATAATAACAGGAAATAAGATTGGAAATTTCTATTATGGAGGCTCTTAAACGTCAGAATGAGGAGTTTGAGTTTAATCCCGAAGATAAAGAGAAATCAACTAAATAATTTTGATTAGGAGAATGGCATGAGTCAAGCATTCGTTTTTACATAAGGTAGATACCTCTATGCTTCAGGCAAAGTCTTATCTGAAACCTTCTCAGCACAAACAGAAAATCTGAAGTTAGTATATTCTCAGATTTATGACCAAAATCTGGGCTTCATTGGTAGCTCAGATGGTAAAGAATCTGTCTGCAATGCAGGAGATCTAGGTTTGATCCCTGGATCAGGAAGATCCCCTGGAGAAGGGAATGGCTACCCACTCCAGCATTCTTGCCTGGAGAATCCCATGGACAGAGGAACCTGGCGGGCTACAGTTCATGGATTTGCAAAGAGTTGGACATGACTGAGCGACTAACACATGTATTATGATCAAATCTATCTTCTTCAATTCTCTGGTTACCTTAAAGCTTGTTTTTAAAATAAAATGACTGAAAATCTAGTTTAAGATTGTCTGATTAGATCTCCATGCTGTAAGCATTATAAATGGAAGACATGTTTAAAATGGTACATTTCAAGTAAATTATTCCTCATAATTTTGTGTTTCTTTTTATTTTTTTTCTAATTTGAAGAGTTCTTTTTCAAATATAGTCAATAATGATTTTTTGATCCATCTTGTTCATATAATCATCATATGTAAGGATTGAAATTCATGCCTAGACAGGCAGGAAGCATGATTTGAAATAATGATATTGTTTCCACAAGCCACTCATGAATACCAATCTTATGACAAAGTATTCTCTTGTAAAATTTTATAAAATATATCTGGAAAAATTTATTTATTGAACAAAGAAAAATAACATATAATACCATAATATTTCCTTCTTTGTTTATACAACTTCAAAACAGATGATACTTTCATTCCAGCCCAAGAATCTAAAATACCTGATCTACTTTTATCACTTAGAAATCATTTCAGTCCCAGTTAAATCACACAGAGTCTGCACTGATCTCTTCTATAGGATACTTCTTGTTAATTTAGACCTCACTCTTCTTTTCTTGATTTATTTTCTTTCTATAATAAGTCCCAGAACGATAATACTGGGTCATGTGCCTTGATCTTAAATTGATGATCATAGGTCAAAAGTTCATTGAAGAAAGAAAGGCAACATTTGCAGATGAAATCACACAAGTTGATGAAATTCATAAAGAGCAGCTGTTCTTCAAATCAACCAGCATTTCCCCTAAGAGTCCCCCGCAACTTTTTATCCTGTGGGATGGATGGTGGCCCAAGTTTTGTGCTTTGGTGTGTATTTAGAAAGTTTCCTTTGTGAACTTGGTTAAGATTTCAGAGACACGTACTTAATAAGGCACTGATTACCTCAGTGAATTCTATGATTTCTTTAGGAAATTCTTGATGGGACCAAAAAAAAGAAAAAAAACCCTCTGTTCCTTCATTGCTTGTTTATATGACCTCTTATTTGACTTTTATTATCAATTTAAAATATCTTTTTTTTTTACCTTTCCACAAACCAGTAAAAATTGCTCTGTTCCACAAGAAAGAAAAAGAGACTGAGAGTAAAGCTAGATGCACAAAGTTTGAGCACACACTCTAGAAGGTCTCTTTGGTCTTATCTCTACAGGATACCCTTTCCTAATGTTTCAAAGACTGCCTAATACAAGCTCACAGCACATTGTTCTTAGTATTTGATGATGATCCTTTCACAGCTAAGAAAGTAATGAACAGTCTTGAACAGTAGTTTGTCTGATCCAAAGTTGATGAAAGTTGTACAATTTGTAAAGACATTTTGGAAGAATGCCCAAGGGAACTAGTGAGTATCCACTCTACTTAACTCGTTTGTTTGTTTTTTTTCCAGCCATGCCCCATGGCTTGTAGGATCTTAGTTCCCCAACCAGGGTTTGGACGCAGGCACTCAGCAGTGAAAACACAGTCTTAACTCTTAATGACAACCTTTTTTACCCACAGAATTTATATAGTATAGGCTTAAAATGGCATAGAATTATTCTTTTCCTCAGGAAAGAGGAATATTATGGTCCTTGGCATGCGTGCTTTTGTGTCAAGTCTGCAACCCCGTGGGTTAGAGTCCATAGATTATCCCGGCAAGAATACTGGGGTGGGTTGCCATTTCCTATTCCAGGGGATCTTCCTGACCCAGAAATCGAACCCTTGTCTCTTGTTTGCATTGGCAGGTGGAGCTTTTATCACTGAACCCCTGGTAAGTTCTCTTATGGCCCTTATATCCACTTTATTTCAAAAATACAAAGTGGTACAGCCGACAGTGTTTAGAATAGCACAGAGATGGAGAATACAATGTTTCCTGCCACCCCCCTTCTTTTTTTTTCTTAAAAGTGATTTGAACTTGTGGATATTTACACCTGGGAATGCTTTTCCCACTAATCAGCCACAAAAGACTATGAAGTTGGTATTTCCAATTTACTGGCAGACTCTGAACTGAAGTGGCATTTCACACATAATGTAATGGTCTTCCTTGATGCAAAGCCTCCAAGCAGACTTGGAAACAGGCCAGCACATCTGCTATATATCCCTGGATATATCATCACCATCTAAATAGAGATACATTTTGAAACTTGAACATTTTTAGAATAAATTTTTTCTTCATTTCTTCTTTAGAGAATTTAAAATTGTTTCCTTGTCATTATACTTCCAGATTGCCAGACTGGAACATTCACACAATTTGATTTTTTTTTAGTATTTTTAACTTAAATGTCAGCACAAACATCTATATTTTTGCATTTTGTTTCATGTTCTATGAGACACCAGGAGTTTTATAGAAAGTATTATTTTAAAATTTTTCTGCCAGAATTAAAATATGCTCCAAAATATAAAGTAAATCCTTTTGGTTCTCTTCACAAGACAGATTTCCCTTTTGCTTGTGTGAATTCGAGGGACTATCTCTTCTTCCTAGTGCACAACAGATGAAATATTTGTGTAAGTCACTCAATTTTGAAGATGATCTTTAAACAAAATGTTTAAGTCCCTCCTATAAGCCAGTAGGAAACAGACAGAAAACTTGTTAGAAAAATGGGCAAAAGATTTGAACAGATATCTCACAAAAATAGATTTCCAAATGGCCAATCACTGAACACACAAAAGGTGCTTATATTAGCCATTGGGGGGTGGAGTGAATTAAAACTACAATGAAGTACCCATGCACACTAACCAGTATGGCTAAGACAGATGGCACAGGTAATGATGTGAAGCAACCAAAACTCTCACATTGCTGCTAGGAAGGTAAATAGATTAAAAACACTTTATAAAATGGTTTGGCAGTTTTCTAAACCTGAATATTTGTATTTCCTACAACCCAATAGCTTCCTACCTAGGCATATGCCTAACAGAAATTCCTACATATGTTCACCAAAAGACAGGTACTGAGTCTTTTTAGTGGTGCTATTCGTACCAGTCCAAACCTGCAAACTATCAAAGGTTTTTCAATAGTAGAATGAAAAGATAAACTGTGGTATTGTCTTACAATGAAAGTCTAGCAAGAGTGGAACAAACTGTCCTCAACTATATGCCATGATATGGATGAACCTCACAAACAATGAACATTCTATGACTCCATCTGCATAAAGTACCAAATTTGGCAAAATAATCTGTGGTCCGAGAAGTCAATGTAGTGGTTACCCTTGGAATTTTATGACTAAAAAGGAACACAAGGAAAGATTGTGGGATGCCAGTAATACCCTGTTTCTTGTTCTAGGTTCTGCTTTCATAAGTTGTATACTTATGGTTTGTGTACTTTTTATGAGTTACCTTAAACTCCAACGTAAATTTCTTTAAGTGCTCTGATTGTTTTTCCTACAAGGTCTTGTTCTAGGAATTTAACCTGAGGAAAAACAATACAATAAATTTCATATATATATCCTACAAAGGTGTTCCTTATGACATTAATTTAAATTGAAAAGTTGAAAAAATTCCAAATATCATATAATAGGAAATTTCTTTAAAATTGTGACATATTAAAAACTGAAATAGTTAGCTTTTAAAAAATGTTTGAGATAGCTATGTATCATACATAAAAATATCTTGAAATATTAATTAGTGAAAATAGATTGTATGAGTACATTTGATATGTCAGTCTAATGGTATATGACCATCCTTCCAGGCATCTACCAAGTGTTTCCTTTAAAAACAGACAAGGAGGGAGAACAAGATGGTGGAGGAGTCGGTGGACATGGAGTACATCTCTCTTCATGGATACATCAGGAATACACCTGTAGACACAGAAGTGCAGGCAGAATACCAGCTGAAAGTGGACAGGAGTACCTGACCAGTGGGAAAGAATATATAGAACCACATAAAACATGGTAGGAAAAAGGAACAAAAGGGAAAAACAGGAGTATTAGTAGGACTGGACCTGCCCTCAGAGGGAGGGGGAACTGAATCAGGAGTCCGATCCCCACATCTGGGCAATTGTCTGAGTCAGAGAGAAACATTTAAGGCTCAGAGTGAAACAGCTTATCTGAAGCAGCATAAATAGAATGAGAATAAAACAGTCCTTGCTGCAGTCATACATACCCTGGACAGGGACACAGGTCCCCTAGAAGGTGCAGCAGCTAGGAGATGGAGTTTAAGAATTGTGGAGCACCAGGGTGAGGGCTGTTGTTGACTGTGGAGAGGCGAATCGAGGGGATGTGTGTGGGTGGGTGGGGCGGATTGTGGGGGGAAATGCCTGTAGAGGAAAGCCAGGCAGCTATGGAAGCAAGGCGATACTGCTGAGTCATGTGTAGGGGGTGGAGCCATCATCATAGCCTCTCTCTCCATATGCACCAACTTTGGAAGCTGAACAATAGAGAGGCTGGCCCATCAGACACCTATCACACTGAACTACAGAGTAGGACCCCACCCAGGGTGTCCCTTTAAGTGCCTGATGCACTAACCTTCAGAGTAGGACCCCAGGCAAGGGAGCCCTCTAAGTGCCTGAATGGGCGGAGCTATGGATAAAGGACAAAGAGGCCTTCTTATCACCAACTACAAGAGGCTTGAAAAAAGACTCTGATAAGGCCATAACTCCTATGGCAGAAGCAGTCCATGTTGCTGCACACTTGGTGCTGCCAGGGTCCCTGCAAGCCAGGCAGCTGCACCACCTTCATTCCCAAAGCTCACTGGGGCAGATCTGCCACAGGAAAAAAATACTTGCATCTATGCACACAGGGTCACTTCGGTCGTGTCCAACTCTACTTGTGGACTGTGGCCTGCCAGGCTTCTCTGTCAGAGTCCTCCAGGCAAGAATATTGGAGTCTACTGGCCAATACTGATTGTCATACCTTCAAAAGCACTATATTTCCTGCTGTCCTAGCTGCCAACTCCCCTGAGTACCTGGTGCTGAAAGAACCCCTGCAACCCAAGTTGCTGTACCAACTTCACACCTGGCCCTCCCTGCAGCAGACCCAAGTCCTGCAGGGCAGTCTCAGGAGCAAACCCTAGTGAATGACCCACAAGCATAGGTGGAAATAAAACCACAATTGAAACCCAGGGGCAGTGTGGCTAAGGAAGAAGCCCCAAAACCTTCCCACCAGCTGTACAAGTTGAAGATTAAATTCAAACAATCAACTAGGCAGACTCTGTGTCTATGGAATATATAATAGGACATTGAGACCTCCAACTAAAGAAAACACAGTAGTTCTGATAGCTGTGGAGATTTTAGGCAAGAACACACAGGAATAGGACCAGATTAGAATCTGAGCAGCCCCCACAGCACATCCAGAGACAAGCACAGTGTTGGAGGGCATCCTAGGGAGGCGAGGTGGACTGTGACTCCCAGAGAGGGAAAGGACTCTGACAGCAGTGACTCAAGAAAAACAAAGGCAGAAAAATACTACTCAAATGAAGGAACAAAGTAGAAACACAGAAGTCCAAATAAATGAAGAAGAAATAGGCAAACTACCTGAAAAAGGATTCAGAATAATGATAATGAAGATGATCAAAAACCTTGAAAACAAAATGGAGAAAATGCAAGAATAAATTCACAAATACCTAGAAGAATTAAAGAATAAACATACAGAGACAAACAGCACAATTACTGAAATTAAAAATACTCTAGAAGGAATCAATACCAGAATATCTGAAGCAGAAGAATGAATTAGTGAGGTGGAAGATAAAATGGTGGAAATAACTTCTGAAGAGCAGAATAAAGTAAAAAGAATGCAAAGAATGAGGATAATCTCAGAGACCTCTGGGACAATATCAAACACACCAACGTTTGAATTATAGGGGTCCCAGAAGAAGAAGAGAAAAAGAAAGGGTATGAGAAAATTTTTGAAAAGATTATAGTTGAAAATTTCCCCAACATGGAAAACGAAGTAGTCAATCAAATCCAAGAGATGCAAAGAGTCCTATACAGGATAAACCCAAGGAGAAACACGCCAAGACACATACTAATCAAACTAACAAAGACTAAACACAAAGAAAAAATATTAAAAGCAGCAAGGGAGAAGCAACAAGTAACATACAAGGGAAACCACATACGATTAACAGCTGATCTTTCAGCAGAAACTATGCAGGCCAGAAGGGAATGGCAGGATATATTTCAAGTACTGAAAGGAAAAAATCTACAACCAAGATTACTGTACCCAGCAAGGATCTCATTCAGAATTGATGGAGAAATAAAAAGCTTTTCAGACAAGCAAAAGTTAAGAGAATTCAGTACCACCAAACCAGCTTTACAACAAATGTTAAACGGACTTATATAGTCAAGAAATACAACAGAAGAAAAAAGATATACAAAATCAACCCCAAACAATTAAGAAAACGGCAATAGGAACATATATATCAATAATTACTTTAAATTAAATGCTTCAACCAAAAGACACAGACTGGCTGAATGGATACAAAAGCAAGACCCATATATATGCTGTCTAGAAGAAATCCACTTCAGAACTCAAGACACATATAGACTGAAAGTGAGAGGATGGAAAAATATATTCCATGCAAATGGGAAGCAAAAGAAAGCGGGAGTAGCAATCCTCATATCAGACAAAATAGACCTTAAAATAAATAAGATTACAAGAGATAAGAAAAGACACTATGTAATGACCAAAGGACCAAATCAAGAGGAAGACATAGCAATTGTAAATATCTATGCACCCAGCATAAGAGCACCTCAATACATAAGACAAACACTAACAGACATAAAAGGAGAAACTGACAGTGACACAATAATAGTAGGAGACTTTAACACCCCACTCACACCAATGGACAGATCAAACCAGAAAATTAATAAGAAACACAAGTCTTAAATGATACATTAGATGAGATGGATCTCACTGATATCTTCAAGACATTCATCCAAATGCAGAAGAATACACCTTCTCGAGTGCACATGGAACATTCTCCAGTATAGACCACATCTTGGGTCACAAATCAAACCTCAGTAAATTTAAGAAAACTGAAATCTTATCAAGCATCTTCTCTGACCACAATGCTATCAAACTAGATATCAATTACAAGGGAAAAAAAACAACTGTGAAAAACACAAGCACATGGAGATTAAACAACATGTTTCTAAATAACCAACAGGTTACCAAAGAAACCAACAGGGAAATCCAAAAACTTCTAGAAACGAATGACAATGAATACATGACAGCGTAAAACCTATGGGATGCAAAAGAACTGCAAAAGCAGTTCTAAGAGGGAAGTTTATAGCAATACAATCCTACCTCAAGAAACAAAAAAATATCAAAAAGACAACCTAACTTTACACCTAAAGCAACTGGAGAAAGAAGAACAACAACAAAAAAATTAATAGAAGGAAAGAAATCATAAAGATCCAAGCAGAAATAAATGAAAAAGAAATGAAAGAAACAACAGTAAAGTTTAATAAAACTAAAAGTTGGTTCTTTGAGAAGATAAACAAAACTGCTAAACTTCTAGCCAGACTCATCAAGAAAAAAGAGAGATGAATCAAATCAACAAAATTAGAAATGAAAAAGGAGAGGTTACAACAGACAATACAGAAATACAGAGGATTATAAGAAACTATTATGAACAACTATATGGTAATAAAATAAAGAACCTGGAAGAAATGAACAGATTCTTAGAAAAGTTCAATCTTCCAAGACTGAACCAGGAAGAAATAGAAATTATGAACAACCCAATTACAAGCACTGAAATTGAAGTTGTGATCAAAAATCTCCCAAAAACAAAAGCCCAGGACCAGACGGCTTCACAGGAGAATGCTATCAAACATTAGGAGAAGAGCTAATGCCTATCCTTCTAAAACTCTTTCAAAAAAATCACAGAGGAAGGAGCACTTCCAAACTCATTCTACGAGGCCACCATCAACCTGATACCAAAGCCAGACAAAGACAACACACAAATAAAGAAAACTACAGGCCAATATCACTGATGAACATAGATACAAAAGTCAGCAAAATTCTAGAAAACAGAATTCAGCAACACATCAAAAAGCTCATACACCATGATCAAGTTGGGTTTATTCTAGGGATGCAAAGATTCTTCAACATACAGAAATCAATCAATGTGATACACCATATTAACAAATTGAAAGATAAAAATCATATGACCATCTTAATAGATGCAGAAAAAGCCTTTGACAAAATTCAGCACCCATTTATGATTAAAACTCTTCAAAAAATGGGCATAGAAGGAGCCTACCTCAAAATAGTAAAGGCCATATATGATAAGTCTACAGCAAACATTATTCCCCATGGTGAAAAACTGAAAACATTCCTGGTACTATCAGGAACAAGACAAGGGTATCCACTTTCACCACTATTTTGTTCAGCATAGTTCCTGAAGTCCTAGCTACAGAAATCAGTGAAGAAAAAGTAATAAAAGGAACACAGTTTGAAAAAGAAGTAAAGCTCTCACTGTTTGTAGATGACATGTTATTGTACATAGAAAACCCTAAAGATATTTATCAGAAAATTACTAGAGCTAATCAGTGAATTTAGCAAAGTTTCAGGATACAAAATCAATACACAGAAATCACTTTAATCACAATTAAAGTAATTAATTTCTATACACCAACAATGAAAAATCAGAAAGAGAAATTAAAGAATCAATCACCTTCACCATTGCAACAAAAAGAATTAAATATCTAAGAATAAACTTAACTAAGGAGACAAAAGAACTATACACAGAAAATTATAAGTCACTAATGAAAGAAATCAAAGATGACATAAACAGATGGAGAGATATTCCATGTTCCTGGGTAGGAAAAATCAATATTGTGAAAATGATTATACTACAATGCAATCTACTGATTCAATGTGATCCCTATCAAATTACCAATGACATTTTTCACAGAACTAGAACAAAAAATTCCACAATTCAAATGGAAACACAAAAGACCCCGAATAGCCAAAGCAGTCTTGAGAAAGAAAAATGGAGCTGGAGGAATCAACCTTCCTAATTTCAGACTATACTACAAAGCTACAGTCATCAAGGCACTATGGTACTGGCACAAAATAGAAATATAGACCAATGGAACAAGATAGAAAGCCCAGAAATAAAATAGAAAACCCATATATGCATACATATTTGCACCTATGTGTACCTTATTTTCTACAAAAGAGGCAAGAATATACAATGGGGCAAAGACAGCCTCTTCAATAAACACTGCTGGGAAAACTGGACAGCTACATGTAAAAGAATGAAATTAGAACACTTCCTAACACCACACACAAAGATAAACTCAAAATGGATTAAAGACCTAAAGATAAGACCAGAAACTATAAAACTCTTAGAGGAAAACATAGGTAGAACACTCCATGACATAAATCAAAGCAAGATCCTCTATGACCCACCTCCTGCTGCTGCTGTTGCTTCTGCTGCTGCTGCTGCTGCTGCTAAGTCGCTTCAGTCGTGTTCGACTCTGTGCGACCCCATAGACGGCAGCCCACCAGGCTCTGCTGTCCCTGGGATTCTCCAGGCAAAAATATTGGAGTGGGTTGCCATTTCCTTCTCCAATGCATGAAAGTGAAAAGTGAAAGTGAAGTCGCTCAGTCGTGTCTGACTCTTTGCGACCCCATGGACTGCAGTCCACCAGTCTCCTCCGTCCATGGGATTTTCCAGGCAAAAGTACTGGAGTGGGGTGCCATTGCCTTCTCCGATGACCCACCTCCTAGAGTAACAGAAATAAGAAGTAAACAAGTGGGACCTGATTAAACTTAAAAAGTTTTTGTGCAGCAAAGGAAACTATTAAACAAGGTGAAAAGACAACCCTCAGAATGGGAGAAAATAATAGCAAATGAAACAGCTGACAAAGGATTAATTTCCAAAATATACAAGCAGCTCATACAACTCAATACCAGATAAACAACTCAATCAAAAGTGGGGAAAAGACATAAACAGATGTTTCTCCAAAGAAGACATACAGATGACTAACAAACACATGAAAAGATGCTCAACACTGCTCATTACTAGAGAAATGCAAATCAAAACTACAATGAGATATCACTTCACATGGGTCAGAAGGGCTATCATCAAAAAGTCTACAAACAATAAATGCTGGAGAGGGTGTGGAGAAAAGGGAATTCTCTTGCACTGTTGGTGGGAATGTAAACTGATACAGTGACTACGAAGACAGTATGGAGATTCCTTTAAAAACTAGGAATCAGTTCAGTTCAGTCACTCAGTCGTGTCTGACTCTTTGCAACCCCATGAATTGCAGCACACCAGACCTCCCTGTCCATCACCAACTCCTGGAGTTCACTCAAACTCATGTTCATCGAGTCAGTGATGCCATCCAGCCATCTCATTCTCTGTCATCCCCTTCTCCTCCCACCCCCAATCCCTCTCAGCATCAGAGTCTTTTCCAGTGAGTCAACTCATCGCATGAGGTGGCCAATGTATTGCAGTTTCAGCTTTAGCATCAGTCCTTCCAATGAATACCCAGGATTGATCTCCTCCAGAATGGACTGGTTGGATCTCCTTGCAGTCCAAGGGACTCTCAAGAGTCTTCTCTAACACCACAGTTCAAAAGCATCGATTCTTCGGCGATCAGCTTTCTTCACAGTCCAACTCTCACATCCATACATGACCACAGGAAAACACATAGCCTTGACTAGACGGACCTTGGTTAGCAAAGTAATGTCTCTGCTTTTTAATATGCTATCTAGGTTGGTCATAATTTTCCTTCCAAGGAGTAAGCGTCTTTTAAGTTCCTGGCTGCAATCATCATCTGCAGTGATTTTGGAGCCCCAAAAAATAAAGTCTGACACTGCTTTCCACTGTTTCCCCATCTATTTCCCATGAAGTGATGGGACCAGATGCCATGATCTTTGTTTTCTGAATGTTGATAAAGGACACCAAATGACCCAGTAATCCCACTTCTAGGCATATACCTTGAGGAAACAAAAATTGAAAGAGAAACACGTATCCCATTGTCCACTGCAGCACTATTTGCAGCAGCTAGAAAATGGAAGCAACTGAGATAGATGTCCACCGATAGGTGAACGGATAAAGAATTCGCGGTACATATACACAATGGAATATTACTCAGCCATAAAAAGGAACACATTTGAGTCAGTTCTAATGAGGTGGATGAACCTAGAACCTATTATACAGAGTGAAGTGAGTCAGAAAGAAAAATAAATATCATATTCTAATGCATTATACGGAATCTAGAAAAATGGTACTGAAGAATTTATTTACAGGGCAGCAATGAAGAAACAGACATAGAGAATAGACATACAGACATGTGGAGAGGGGAGGAGAGGGTGAGATATATGGAAAGAGTAACATGGAAACTCACATCACCATATGTAAAATGGATAGCCAATGGGAATTTGCTGTATGGCTCAGGAAACTCAAACAGGGGCTCTGTATCAACCTAGAGGAGTGGGATGGGGCGGGAGAGGGGAGGGAGGTTCAAAGGGAGGGTATATGTGTATACCTACGGCTGATTCATGCTGAGGTTTGACAGAAAACAGCAACATTCTGTGAAGTAATTATCTTTCAATTAAAAAATAAATTAATTAATTAAAAAAAAACAGACACAGACACAGACTCACAGATATCAAGAACGAACTAGTGGTTACCAGTGCGGAGACAGATGGGGCAGGGTATGATAAGCAACGGGGATTCCGTTCCGTTCCGTTGCTCAGTCATGTCCGACTCTTTGCGACCCCGTGGACTGTAGCCTACCAGGCTTCCCCGTCCATGGGATTCTCCAGGCAAGAAGACTGGAGTGGGTTACTGTTTCCTTCTCCAGGGGATCTTCCCAACCCAGGGATCGAACCCGGGTCTCCCGCATTGGACGCAGACGCTTTAACCTCTGAGCCACCAGGGAAGCAATGGGGATTAAGAGGTACAAACTATAATGTATAAAATAAAAAGGCTAAAGACTTCACTGATGGTTCAGTGGCTGAGAATCTGCATTGCAATGCAAGGGGCACAGGTTCAATCCCTGGTCAAGGAAGTAAGATCTCATGCCACAGAGCAGCTAAGCCTGTGTGCTGTAACTACTGAGTCCTTGAGCTCTGGAACCCAAGTAACCATAAGGAAATATCTCACATGACACATCTAAGATGTGATGTGGCCAAGTAAATAAATAAATAAATATTTTAAAAATAAATCAATAAGCTATAAGGATAGCATAGGGAATACAATCAATATTTTATAATAATTTTAAATGGAATGTAATCTATAAAAATGAGTCACTATGTTACACCTACAACTAATATAATATTGTAAACCATCTCTCTGGAGAGATTATAGGCATTTTTATTTTCCTCTTTGATAATTTTCTGTTATTTTCAAAAGAACATTTTTGTTGCTTCTTTTTTAAATCCAAAAAAAAAAAAATTAGAATAGTACAAATCCCAGAGCACTTGCAATGTTATAGAAGACAGCTAGAAATTACAATTTCTTTGTTTATTATTTTCACCAAGCACATTCATCAGTGCTTATCAAAAAGGGTGAAAGAAAATTTATTTTTTGCATCCTGGAACCTAGGATCAGAGTCGGCTCACAATAATGTGATGGATGTATGGATGTAAAGTAGAAACATATAGGAAAATGGACACTGGACATAGAAACCACGTCTGAAAAATATGACCTCCACAAAACTCTCCCCTCTTGTTGAAGTTCTCCACATTCTTCAAAGGCCAGTTTAAGTTTCAAACTCCTTTATGAAGAACTTCTGGACCAAGCTACCCTGAATGATCTGCTTTCCCTTTTCCAAACTCCAGCTTCATTTTAAATCACTACAACTTGTTCAGTTCTTCCTACATAAGCTGTCTTCCCAATTAGATGTTAAGTGTTCTGTGAGCAGGGAGAGCAAAGGTACACTTTTACTTCTGAGTAACTTCTTGCCTCCCTCCACACCGCCCTGCACAATGCTTCATATTACAAATAAATTATGTGTTATCGTTAGTGCTCATTGGTGAATCTTAGTGAAGTCTTCCATTAACACTGAGTTCTTGAGGAGGAGAGCTGCAAACTCAATAGGGAGGAGAGGATGTAAGAAGATCATCAGGATGAATTCTCACCATAGTTCTAATAAAGTGACTGCTTCAATAGAGCAGGATCAAGAATAGAGGCCATCCACTTCATCGAATCATTTCAGAGAGAGTACAGCTCTTTCCATTGGCAAGAAGGGCTGAACATTGTGTGAAGGTCCTGAGAGGCTTCTAGGACTGTGTGACCACGCAGCTCCAAGCCCTAGCACCCAGCCTGTTCAGTTCAGTTCAGTTCAGTCGCTCAGTCGTGTCCGACTCTCCGCGACCACATGAATCACAGCACGCCAGGCCTCCCTGTCCATCACCAACCCCCGGAGTACACTCAAATTCATGTCCACAGAGTCGGTGATGCCATCCAGCCATCTCATTCTCCGTCGTCCCCTTCTCCTCCCGCCCCCAACCTTTCCCAGCATCACAGTCTTTTCCAGTGAGTCAACTCGTCGCATCAGGTGGCCAAAGTATTGCAGTTTCAGCTTTAGCATCAGTCCCTCCAATGAACATCCAGGGTTGATCTCCTTTAGAATGGACTGGTTGGATCTCCTTGCAGTATAAGGGACTCTCAAGAGTCTTCTCCAACACCACAGTTCAAAAGCATCGATTCTTCGGCGATCAGCCTTCTTCACAGTCCAACTCTCACATCCATACATGACCACGGGAAAAACCATAGCCTTGACTAGACGGACCTTGGTTGGCAAAGTAATGTCTCTGCTTTTTAATATACTATCAAGGTTGGTCATAACTTTCCTTCCAAGGAGCAAGCGTCTTTTAATTTCATGGCTGCAATCAGCATCTGCAGTGATTTTGGAGCCCAAAAAAATAAAGTCTGACACTGTTTCCACTGTTTTTCCATCTATCTCCCATGAAGTGATGGGACCAGATGCCATGATCTTTGTTTTCTGAATGTTGAGCTTCAAGCCAACCTTTTCACTCTCCTCTTTCACTTTCATCAAGAGGCTTTTGAGTTCCTCTTCACTTTCTGCCATAAGGGTGGTGTCATCTGCATATCTGAGGTTATTGATATTTCTCCCAGCAATCTTGATTCCAGCTTGTGCTTCTTCCAGCCCAGCGTTCCTCATGATGTACTCTGCATATAAGTTAAATAAGCAAGTAGGTGACAGAAATGAAGAGAGCAGCTCCAGATGGAGGGACTCCATCCATAGTAACTGGATTCCATTTCTTTTACCTGAGTCACTCTGGGCAGACTAACATAGAGGAATAGTCCTAAAGAAAGTCAAAGCTAAACTGTCAAGTAAGGTGTTCAGGATCATAAGTCTGGGTGAAGTTATAGTATTAAAAACTCTAGACACAATGGTTAGGAAAGGCAGGAAACAAGAAATGAACCAAAAGAAAAGTCCTTCAGACAACTGAATTTCCGGGGAGGAGATTCAGGAAAACAAAATCAGGTGTTTACTAGTCAAAATAACTACATGTGTAGTGGAAGTATCACATTAAGCTTTAATGCTGAAATTGGGCTCTAGGAGAATTGAAGAGGGGACAGGGGTAGCAAAGGAGTGGGGAGTTTGGAGAGGGCTCAACATGAGGCTGGACCACTGGATAAGAGTTCCTGGGCCTGAAATACAGAGCTCTTCCAATACCTTTCTACCTTCCAGGTACCTTCCAATACCTTTCTAGGTTCTGGTTCACCTGCTCTCTTTCGTTTCCTACATTTCTTTATAACCAAGAGCTATCAATTTGCTTGTGTTGTATGAACCCAAACACTGTTGGAAATCTAAGAGAATAAAGAGAAAGCTTTTCTGATTTCAATGGTTCAAGGTCACAAGCTTTTTAAAAAAATGCTCTTAAAAAATGAGAATTTCAACGTGATTATGCTTGTATTTGCCCACTCCAGTACTCTTGCCTGGAGAATCCTGTGGATGGAGGAGCCTGGTGGGCTGCCGTCTATGGGGTCGCACAGAGTCGGACACAACTGAAGCGACTCAGCAGCGGCAGCAGCAGCATGCTTGTATTCCTTCACTGAAAAAGCTGAGAAAATAAACTCGTGTGTTTCTTTTTCTTTTATGGCTGTTTATTGATCAAAGTTCAGCTCCTATTCAACTAAAAATAAAGTCAGCCATCCTAAAATCTTTATCACTTGTAGGTTCTGCAACTGACCCACAGTGAACCAGTTAGTGAGTGCAGATGGAGAATTGGAAGAGAAGCGGTGTAGGTTTATAAAAAAACCTCTGGACTTTAACTAGCATCAGTTCAGTTCAGTCGCTCAGTCGTGTCCGCCTCTCTACGACCCCATGAATCACAGCACGCCAGGCCTCCCTGTCCATCACCAACTCCTGGAACTGGCTACAATAAAATGTTAATGAAAACGCATCAGAAGTAACAGGACAGTAATAATTAGCCACATGAAATGACATTGAGTTATTTAAAACAATGCCCACCCTGATCCATTATTACACTTGCACAGAGAGAATAAGTCAGATGGAGAAGACCTGAAAGCATTGCTGAAGGTCAAGGTCATAGGGTAAACCACAGAGGGCAAAGAATTCCAGAGGATAGTGTGGAACATCTGTATGAGGTCAGATCTGGGGAGGTTACAGAAAGCACATTTCCTTGGATCCTGTCTTCAAATCCTTTTTCAAATGCCCCCGAAAGAGAACTGTTTGGAGGATGATCAGAGTAACACAGGCTCTGCTGAAGATTAGAGGATTTACTTTTTAGTAAAGTTCACCAAAATAACAGGAGTAAGTTGATGATTATAGTTTTTTCCCATCACTGTGCATTTCTATGTTTATCCACCACCATACTGCACACAACACTGACTTTTCATACTTTGAGACACAGATTTTTGAAATCGTCTTATTTGAAGTGAAGGCATGAAATGAAATGCTTTTGCAGCACAGATGAGAAAAGTAAGATGCTGTTTCAAAGGCACTCATGCCCTGGTCTGTCACATTCACATTCGAGAGTTCAGAACTCTTCATATAAAAAAGTGACATTTGTTTTCCTAACCGCAGGAGGAAAAATTCTAAAGATGAGAAACTGTCCCCAGGGATGCCAAGTGCCGGTAAGGCAACACAGCAACACACATAATGCAAAAAACAGGTTAACTTTAGTGATGGATGAACAGCAAACATTTTCTAGCTCTGTTTCAATTTAGATACTTACTCAAAGCATGTCGAAATGATATAAACCTCGTGAGCCTACATAATTGAGCTTACTTTTTCTTTATTGAGCAGTTTTTCCTCACAGCATTCGCTCCGTCTCTGTCTGTCTTCTTTTCTCGCCAGTCTTTGCTTCTCTGTATATAAATCTGGAAAGTAAAAGTCAAGGACTACACAAATATGAAAACAAACATTTGCAAAATTTATAAACACGGTTCTGCTACACGAAAGTGGGATTCAATTTACATTTGGCCACTTTCTCTACACCATTGTATTAAACCCATTTCTCCTCATGCCTCACAGGATGGGGAGCCAACATGCCAAAAAAAGTCTCCATTGTCTGCCCAGGACACTTTGTGGGTAACAAGGAAATATAAGTCATTATATTTGATGAAATAATACTTTTTTTTCAAATTTTTCAAAGTTTAATTTTCTTATTTTTCCAATATGTATAAGAACACATATTCATGCCCCTGTTAGGAGTTATGCACCCCACTCCAGTATTGTTGCCTGGAAAATACCATGGACGCAGGAGCCTGGTGGGCTACAGTCCATGGAGTCACAAAGAGTTGGGCATGATTTAGCTACTAAACGATGAAAGGACAGAAGATTTGAAATCAGCTGGCCTCCCTGAGATCTCAAACTTGCCACACAGTTTCTTTATAGTAAAGTGTTCCCTTCAGTAAATTTGGAAAAATATGAACCATCAGATGCCCTTGAAGTTAAAATAAGAATGTAGAAATGCTAGAACCTGAAAGTCAACCTGGAAAGTTTTGAAGCAAGTTGTTATGCCAAGTTTAAATATAAAGACAGAGAGTCTCAAGGATTTGTGCTGGAATCATAGTCCCCAGAAAACCTAGACAAAATCCTCCAAGCTTTTGAACTTCTAATCCTGGGCCCTTATTCAGTACCTGATGCCAATGTTTTGAAATGTGCCACATGAATTATTTACTCAGTATAGTTCACTTACTAGAAATTACCTACCAAGAACAGAATCAGAAGCAGAAGGAAGAAAGGAAAAGGGAAATAAAAAAGCAAGTCTCTGAATAACTCAAAACCTAGATTCTAATTTCATGCACATTTCTTAAAAAGAGAACCCCTAAAGCCTTCCCTAAGACTATTTACCCTTACTTTATATAGAAATCTAACAACATTAATGATATAGTTTTCCCACTCAGACTAAATTAGAAAATAGAAAAGGCACTCCTAGACACAGGGAAATTAGAGAAGATATTTACTATTCTTTAACAGCTGAGGCAAAGCTGAGGCTCAGATGTGCATGATTTTAGGTGATGCCATCACTGGTATCTAACAGAATTCCAAGATTTCAATTGTATAAAAGTATGTCATAGGAAGAACAAAGGCGCTCACATAATTGGAGATTATATGAAATGTGAAAGAGAACAAGAGTGGATGGTCAGAGAATTAAACTTGCATGGTACCCTTGCGTGAAAAAACTCTATTCTTTTGAAAGGAAGTTTAGAAACAGAACATGATGTGTTGATAAGAAGCACTTATTCTGGGGTAGGACACGAGAACTGCATCTAATTCCTCCCATTCTATCCCTGAAAGGTTATAAATTCAGAAGTCCTAGCATCTCTGCTGGGAGAAGGCAATGGCAAGCCACTCCAATACTCTTGCCTAGAAAACCCCATGGATGGAGGAGCCTGGTAGGCTGCAGTCCGTGGGGTCGCTAAGGGTCGGACATGACTGAACGACTTCACTTTTCACTTTCACACATTGGAGAAGGAAATGGCAACCCACTCCAATGTTCTTGCCTGGAGAATCCCAGGGACAGCGGAGCCTGGTCGGCTACCATCTATGGGGTCACACAGAGTCGGACACGACTGAAGTGACTTAGCAGCAGCAGCAGCATCTCTGCTATAGGAACACCAAGTGATGGCTGCTAGTTAAAGACAGGAAGTTAAGAGCCTGAGATCCAGAGGCCCATGAACATGCAAGGTACTTAGAGCAGTCATAGCAGAGAGACCATCCCAAGGGGATTTATATCACCTATTGTTTGACTCTGCTGACTTGAATACTTCAGGAGAGTGGGGTGTTTGTCTATTTTGTTTACTGTGTAGCCCAAGTCTGTAGAAAAGTGCCTTGTGAGTAGTAGGTATTTAATAAGTGATGATTTTGATGGATGAATCGATTAACAGACCTGTGAAAGAAGTACAGGCAATGAGTAGACCCACAGCAGATAATCAGCACAAGAGAAAGTGACAGCAGCTGGAGCGATGAGACGAAGAAGCTGGGAGGAGCAGGGTGATCTCTAAGACACCCCTCTCTTGAGGGAAAGAGCTGAGACCGGTTGACAGTCTCAGCTGACAAGTGGGAACTACTGATTCAGAGGACTCGGATACAAATGGTTAGAATGACCTCATTTAAGATCTACTACCTTGTGGGATTCAGGGGACATTCAGGTTATAATTATAAACAGTATTATGCATATCAAATATTCTTAAGGCTTTACTTCATAAAAATTGAATTTTTAAAAAAATGTTCTTGATGCTACATAGATTGTAGAGTATAGAAAATGTCTACTGTGCTCGTGTTGCTTTGGAAAGTCTGTGATGTATTTTAGAGCTATTTTCTTCAAAAGTACCTAAAATGTAAAGATAGTAAGGCTAGGTTTTTGTTTCTTCCACCTTCTATAAATATATCAACCATGTACAGTAGAGCAGGGGTAATGCAGAACCGCAGAATCAATTCTGCCTCAGTCTTGTCAGAGACGATGCCTCTTGATTTGAGAGGAACAGCAGTCTGGCACCAGAGCTGAGCATGAACACAGGAAATGCACACCACAGTTAAGCACATTCAGCCCAGAGACACCTAGAATGAAATTCTCAGGAAAGAAAACATGCTTAACAGTCAGACTCAGTGCACCCAGGAAGGATGAAACAGGAGATAACTTCAAGATATTGTCAGAAAACTGTAAAGGTAAAGGCAAAAGAGCTGTAAACACTGCATTTTAGTAGCTTCCAATGGCCAAAACTAGAACAATTTGAGCAAAAAATAATGATGGGATTGGATAATATGTGAAAGAATAAAATTGACATTCATAAATCCACACTGATATAAATACATGATTGATTAAATAGAAGACAATAAATACATATTCTAAAAGAATTTAAAATATTAAATGTAAAGAGAATGAGGAAACGAGAAAACCACCATTAGAAGACCACAGTATAATTGCTGCAGGCAAGATTCATGGATGAATGGTAAAATTAGTGGGTGAAACTTTTAGGAGAAACAGGATGTTTAAATAGCCTCAATGTGACTCCCCCAAAATATATATTAATTACTGTGGTAGTTTTAACATATGTCCACAAATTCTTTGATACTCCTCTCTCCAGATGTGGAGCTTAATTTGTCTCCCCTTGAGTGTGGTCTGAACTTAGTGACTTATTTTCAAAGAATAGAGTATGTAAAGGAAAAAAAAATAGAAACTTCACATTGGAGAAAGCTGACAAACACCATTTTCACAACATTTGTTGCTGTTCAGTCACTAAGTTGTGTACAACTCTTTGCGACCCCAAGAACCGCAGCACGTCAGGCTTCCCTATCCTTCACCATCTCTTGGGGTTTGCTCAAACTCATGTCCATTGAGTCGGTGATGCCATCCAACCATCTCATCCTCTGTCACCCTCTTCTCCTCCTGCCCTCAATCTTTCCCAGCATCAGGGTCTTTTTCAGTGAATTGACTCTTCGCATTGGGTAGTCAAAGTACTGGAGCTTCAGCATCAGTCCTTCCAATGACCATTCAGGGTTGATTTCCTTTAGAGTTGTCTGGTTTGATCTCCTTGCTGTCCAAGGTCAACATTACCAGTGATGAGCCATGTTGCCATGTGAGGAGGGCACTTCACCTCTGGTATTCTTTCTTAAAATACATTACCTCAGTCTAATCGTGAGAAAACATCAATCAGACTCAAATTAAGGGGCATTTCATGAAATATTTTTTAAAAACATCAAAGTCATTAAAAGCAAGGAAAGACTTAGAAACTGACACAGATTAGAAGAAGCTAAGGAGACAAGGTCTTGAAGAGACCTCTTCAAGAAAATTAGAGATTCCAAGGCAACATTTCATGCAAAGATGGGCTCAATAAAGGACAGAAGTGGTATGGACCTAACAGAAGCAGAAGATATTAAGAAGAGGTGGCAGGAATACACAGAAGAACTGTACAAAAAAGATCTTCACGAACAAGATAGTCACGATAACGTGATCACTGACCTAGACCCAGACATCTTGGAATGTGAAGTCAAGTGGGCCTTAGAAAGCATCATTACGAACAAAGCTAGTGGAGGTGATGGAATTCCAGTTGAGCTATTTCAAGTCTTGAAAGATGATGCTGTGAAAGTGCTGCACTCAATATGCCAGCAGATTTGGAAAACTCAGCAGTGGCCACAGGACTGGAAGAGGTCAGTCTTCATTCCAATCCCAAAGAAAGGCAATGCCAAAGAATGCTCAAACTACCGCACAATTGCACTCATCTCACACGCTAGTAAAGTCATGCTCAAAAGTCTCCAAGCCAGGCTTCAGCAGTATGTAAACCGTGAACTCCCAGATGTTCAAGCAGGTTTTAGAAAAGGCAGAGGCACCAGAGATCAAATTGCCAACATCCGCTGGATCATGGAGAAAGCAAGAGAGTTTCAGAAAAACATCTATTTCTGCTTCATTGACTATGCCAAAGCTTTTGACTGTGTCGATCACAATAAACTGTGGAACATTCTGAAAGAGATGGGAATCCCAGACCACCTGACCTGCCTCTTGAGAAACCTGTATGCAGGTCAGGAAGCAACAGTTAGAACTGGACATGGAACAACAGACTGGGTCCAAATAGGAAAAGGAGTACGTCAAGGTTGTATATTGTCACCTTGCTTATTTAACTTATATGCAGAGTACATCATGAGGAATGCTGGGTTGGAAGAAGCACCAGCTGGAATCAAGATTGCCAGGAGAAATATCAATAACCTCAGATATGCAGATGACACCACCCTTATGGCAGAAAGTGAAGAGGAACTCAAAAGCCTCTTGATGAAAGTGAAAGAGGAGAGTGAAAAGGTTGGCTTGAAGCTCAACATTCAGAAAACAAAGATCATGGCATCTGGTCCCATCACTTCATGGGAAATAGATGGAAAAACAGTGGAAACAGTGTCAGACTTTATTTTTTTGGGCTCCAAAATCACTGCAGATGCTGATTGCAGCCATGAAATTAAAAGACGCTTGCTCCTTGGAAGGACAGTTATGACCAACCTAGATAGTATATTAAAAAGCAGAGACATTACTTTGCCAACCAAGGTCCATCTAGTCAAGGCAATGGTTTTTCCCGTGGTCATGTATGGATGTGAGAGTTGGACTGTGAAGAAGGCTGATCGCCGAAGAATCGATGCTTTTGAACTGTGGTGTTGGAGAAGACTCTTGAGAGTCCCTTGGACTGCAAGGAGATCCAAGCAGTCCATTCTAAAGGAGATCAATCCTGGATGTTCATTGGAGGGACTGATGCTAAAGCTGAAACTGCAATACTTTGGCCACCTGATGCGACGAGTTGACTCACTGGAAAAGACTGTGATGCTGGGAAAGGTTGGGGGCGGGAGGAGAAGGGGACGACGGAGAATGAGATGGCTGGATGGCATCACCGACTCTGTGGACATGAGTTTGAGTGTACTCCAGGAGTTGGTGATGGACAGGGAGGCCTGGCGTGCTATGATTCATGGGGTCGCGGAGAGTCGGACACGACTGAGCGACTGAACGGAACTGAACTGAACTGAACTGAAGGAGACAAGAGTAGTAAATGCAATTTGATGTCCTGGTTAGGATCCTAGAGCAGAAAAAAGGACATTAGTGGAACAACTGGTGTAATCTGAATAAAGTTTATAGTTTAACTAATAGTTTAACATCAATGCTGCTGCTTCTGCTGCTAAGTCACTTCAGTCGTGTCCGACTCTGTGTGACCCCATAGATGGCAGCCCACCAGGCTCCCCTGTCCCTGGGATTCTCCAGGCAAGAACACTGGAGTGGTTTAACATTTCCTTCTCCAATGCATGAAAGTGAAAAGTGAAAGTCGCGTCGCTCAGTCGTGTCCGACCCTCAGCAACCCCATGGACTGCAGCCTCCCAGGCTCCTCCATCCATGGGATTTTCCAGGCAAGAGTACTGGAGTGGGGTGCCATTGCCTTCTCTGAACATCAATGTTAGCTTTGTTCATTTTGATAAATATAGCATGGTTACTTAAGATGCTAACATTAGAGAAAGCTAGGTAAAGGGTATATGGGAATTCATTCTACTGTATAAAACTTTTATGTAATTATAAAATTATTCTAAAATTAAAAGTGTATTATAATTTTTAAAAAGATTAAAAAATAAAAGCCAGGAAGCAGGATAAAAAAATAAAAATCATTCATGTAGAAAAATACTTTAAAATAGGTAACTAATAAGAACCTACTGTGTAGCACAGAAAGCCCTGCTCGATGCTCTATGGTGACCTCAATGGAAAGACTCCAACACAGCGGGGTAGGGAGGCGGATATATGTAAACATATCGTTGACTCACTTTGCTATACAGCAGAAACTGACACAACATTGTAAAGCAACTATACTCAATAACAAAAATTTTAAAAAAGAGAAAAAATAAATAGGCTCAGCTCTAACATTAGAGAATTGAGGTTGAGAAATCTCAGATAGATTCTTAGGCTTTTGGCTTTTTGTTGCCAAATAATTAATTACATTCTGAACAAAGGCTGGGACAGGCTAGAGAGTGGGTCATAAGTCTGCTAAACCCTTATTATATTCCTATAATATTGAGAAAGGGCTTCAAAGAATCTGCCTGCCAAGCAGGAGACGTGGGTTCAATCTTGGGGTCAGGAAGATCCCCTGGGGAAGGGATAGGCTACCCACTCTGGTATTTTTGGGCTTCCCTTGTGATTCAGCTGGTAAAGAATCCACCTGCAATGTGGGAGACCTGGGCTCAATCCCTGGGTTGGGAAGATCCCCTGGAGAAGGGAAAGTCTACCCACTCCAGTAAGCTATTTAGTTAAGTCAACAGACTTAAAACACGTCTATGTTTTTCTCATCTGCAAAACAGAGATAATAATAATATCTATTTTATTTATTTCTAAAGGTTTGAGGAACCTTTAAAGAAACCATGCAAGTCAAAAGACTTGGCAAAATACACCAAATATAGTCCTACAGAACCTTCTGCATTCTCTAAAAAGATTAAATTATAAACTGTATACTTTTCATGATCAACATATTCTAGTCATACTATGGGATATGGGAAACTTTCCCATAATAAAGAGATCAATTAAATATAAAGTCTACCTTTTCCATGATGCCTAAAACAGAGAGCTTTCTAAACTGGGTTCCAAGTAGACTAGAAGAACATACAAGTTACATTGACATTCACTTCGTTTCCTGGGATTTCATCAGTTCAGTTCAGTTCAGTTCAGTCGCTCAGTCGTGTCCGACTCTCCGCGACCCCATGAACCACAGCACGCCAGGCCTCCCTGTCCATCACCAACTCCCGGAGTTCACTCAAACTCATGTACACAGAGTCGGTGATGCCATCCAGCCATCTCATTCTTCGTCGTCCCCTTCTCCTCCCGCCCCCAACCTTTCCCAGCATCAGAGTCTTTTCCAGTGAGTCAACTCGTCGCATGAGGTGACCAAAGTATTGCAGTTTCAGCTTTAGCATCAGTCCCTCATCATCTCAGTATATAACAGGCGAAACGATAAGTACTCTTCATTGCCTCACCTGTAAAACATAGAGATTGGTAGGTGATCTGCAAAAATCTTTCCAGTTCAAGAGTTTTTAGGATGTCTATATTATTCCAAAGGAGCAATACTTCAAGGCAATGCTTCCCAGGATTATAGTTGGGGTATAGGGAAAGAAATGTATACCATCTGTAAGCTTGCTGTAATTTTCAACACATTACCCATTAGAAAAAAAAAAAAATAGTCTTTGTACTGAACATCCTAACAATGAACACACCCCAAGGAGATTCTGAACCTAATAATCTTCTTATCATAAATTACAGTTTCCTGCTCAGATTTTTGGAGAACTATCATCCACAGTGGTCAACTACCAACTGTCAATATTCTAACCAACAATTGAGCCAGGATAAAAAATGTCAGTGTGTTTGTTCTTGTCTCAGATATTACAGCTGAATTGAGTACATTCAAAAATTCCATTTACATAATTGAGTATGTGTGTGAGTATGTGTTTTCTTCATATTAAGTCCTCTGAGTTAGGTGAAATTCTTATTAATTGTCGTCAGGCATATAAAATTGCCTAACTGACTCCAAATAGGCAAAACTCAAAGCAATCAACTCATTTTTTTTTCAATTTAGACTACTCTGTAGGAAAGGAACTTGTAATAAATCTAGTCCAAATAAATCTGTTACATATCAGTCCAAAATAATTACCCAAGCCCAGCTCAAACTCAGTTCAATTGACCAATTCTTTTATCTCTGTAATGTTTACACAAATCTTATCACAATCAGCACTCAGGGTTTGGCTTGAAGGCTGCCAAAAGAATAATAATTTTTTTAAAGGTAAAAATTCATATTTGACTCCACTTTTACCAGCTCTGGAGTGCTAAAAGGAACCTTCAGGATACATGACTAGGTGGTGCCTTCCGTTTTGTGAATTAAGAACCATTTAACTTGTAAAAGAGCTTTTCTACTCTGTTCAGACTACCACAGAGGCATGTATCCCTGTAAACAGCCATAGCTATGGCCACTTTTTGGCATGGTAAAAATAAAAGTATCAGGTGGAGCATCTCGAATCCATCAACCTTAGGGAGCATTTCAATTCATGTAAATTCATGAGTCTGGGCCTATTCCTCCCTTAAGCCAGATATACTTTAGGATTCATGTTTTTCAGATTTGGGAAAGGTAATAAGAATCATATACGGGGTACCATCCCCAGGGAAGTCAGGAAACACACAATCAGTTATGTGACTATGACTTCAGTGAAAAACATGAATAGACACATTCAGTAGAATAAAGACTATTAATAGCTTCAAGTCAATTCAGGACAAGATTTTAATAAAATGAGTTACGAAAAAAACTCATTTCAATAATTTTTTGGATTTGGAAATTGGGACTCATGATTGTGGACCTGTAGTGGAATTAGGATTTCGGTGTAAGAAAGGAAGAAGGAAAGAAAAGTCAGTTTGTTTAGTGTCTTCCTGTCTAGAAAATAAAAGATTTCTCCATTTTCAATAGTTAAAAGAATCTTTTGAGGGTTGATCGTCTCTAACTGAGACCTCAGCTTCTCACCTTCAAAAGGCTCCTTGCAAGTAGATAGCAAGCATCTGTGCCTCCAGTGTAGACCCGACAGTAATTTACTGCTTCCAAACTCCCTGCAATTTCTTTCCTGATATTCACAGTTTCAGAAGACAGCTCTGCTCAGGCCTGGAATAGCAGCCCACCTGGCTCCATTTATCCCCCTTTCATATTAAGGACAACGTAACCCAAAACCTTTATCTTCAAACTTTAAAGATTTCACACAGACCATTTGGGAAATTTATTGTCATCTTACAGAGACTTGTCTTTTTCATTCAGCGTACCCTACTACAAAAACCAGCTCGGTACCTGTCAGCCATCTGGTCTCTGTGTACATACCAGGCCAAAATTTCCAGATTTCCTTCTTTGAGTTTGCTCTGTAGAAGACGAATCCGATTAGGTGAAAAATAGTGCTGCAAGATTTACAAGCCATTATTCTGAGCACAGATGACATTTTCTTTAATAAGAGTTCCCAGTCTAAATAAGCTTTGAACTTCAGATCTGCCTGGGTGCTGGGGTTTGTTTGCAATAGTCTTGTAGTCAACATGACGACACCTTTGGCTGAGAACCATATATTTTTAATCAGCAAAGCTGTAGTGTATGAAACCAGATTCAAATGACCCTTCTTTTTTCCATGTCCAAAATTTCCAGGAACCTAACCTAGTGATTTTAGGACAGAATAAATAAAAGTAAACCAAAGTTTATTGTATCATTACATTCAACATCTACTAGCAACTTGAAATCTAGAAGATTCTTCTAACAATAAATAAGGAAATATTTATTTTTTGAGAATATATAGGGTTATATGATGGTGATAGATGGGGAGAGTTCAGGTTCTGATCAAACCATGTTATTATTTTATTAACAGTTATTATTTCCTCCTGGTCACTGTTTCTCATTTCTACCTGTATATCAGTATCTTTGGAGAAACTCTAAAAAGTATCAGTGCCTCACTTCACAACAGAAAGTAAACCCGACACTCTAGGTGTGGGTTTCAGGAGTCTTTACTTTTTAAAATTTTCTTGGTGAGTCAAATGTTTTGCCAATTTTGATAACAACTACTCTGAACCATTCGTTCCTTCAATTACTCAACAAGTGTGTATTGACTACCAACTATGTCCTGGGACTATTCTGAGCACTGGAGATTCGGAGAAAAAAAAAAAAAAGGCTGGCGGACTGTCATCAAAGGTCACAGATGATGTTTGGACAGAGTGCAGGACCTGGGTCATATAGAACCTTGAAGAACTTTGGATTTTATTCAAGGTGCAAAGGAAGGCCATGGATGTGGTAGGAGGGGAGAGGGTTAAGCACAGAAGTGACATGATCTGATTTATATTTTTAAAAGATCACTTTGGCTACCCCCTTGGAGAATATCAATAAAATGATGAGGTTTGAGGACAAAACAAACCATGAGTTTGGGGAACACGACAATAAAAACTATTAGACACTTGCTTTTATTATTGCCTTTGTCTCAGATCAACAGAGTGGTACGCCAGCTGTTTTAGAGTTATCATTCCTCTGGGCCACGTTTACATGAATTACTCCTGCACTAGTCCATTCGGTGAGCTCCCAGCATTTGGAAGAGACTACACATGACTTCCTTAGCTACTAGATAGAACTCACTTTCAGAGAACAGCTCACATTTCTCATCTTGATTGTGCATGACTGACTGCTTCCCAGCCCAAGCATCCACTCAGTAATAGGAGGATAAAAAGAATCTAAGAGATAACTCTCCCCAGATGAGGCTTTATATGCTCATAGACTAACAATTTCTCCTTGCCAAATATTGTTCAGATTATATGTTCATTAAATGATGTCACAGCAGCAGCATCTTTCTAATTTTTGCAAAATGGAGTTAAATGTTTACTCCATTATACTATACCCTTAAAAGCACTTTTAATTTTAATTATTTAAAATAAATGCTTAAAATATGTATTATTGTGATATGAGAAGAGTAAGCCTCCTGCCTAGCTTGATTTTATTTTCATCCTAATTATATAGAATGCTTACTAAGCAAAATAGCCATGCAAACTGATTTTAGCTGGCTGCCCAATGAGTATACATATACTTACATTTATTTACTATTTTTATCATTCCTTAATTTATGCTTTAACTTATGAATAAGTAAGGAAAAAGTCAATATGTTATGGAATGTGAGCCCCAAAATACTTCCTTTTAAGCATGGTACCAAAAACACTAGCTATTCATTTGTCTGGGTCTCAGTCAAGTATTCATTCCACTTTGCAGAGCTGTCAGCTTTCTTTTCTGACACATTAAAAGACAAAAAAATAACAGTTGATTAAAAGCAAAAAAATGTACATAAGGCTAAAACAACAGACACAAGCTCTAAGTGTACAGATGTACAGCTACAGGGTGAGGGGGATAGTGGGGGAAAGGGCATTGAAGAAAGAGTTCTGAAAGAGAATGTAGAGCAGCGCAGATGAATGAGATTTCCAACAGAAGAATGAGATTTCTGATTTCACAGTTATGTCCAAGAAGATCCCTATAGTCCTGCATTTCCGTTGTGAGTCAGAGCATAATGTTTCAATTCTTAAAAATATTAGCTTGTCTTTTCATCTGACGCCACCCATTGATAAGACTACTAAGGGAATTAATGGAATTATTCTTATTTCCTGAGCTTTTTGTCCCCTCTCAAAGGGTCAGTTTCCTAGAGAATGGTAATAAATGAACCATGATAGAGCAGTTTGTGGAAATTTTTACTTGACCTGTAACTTAGCTTTGTAATAATTCTAAACAGTCATAAAATCACTATGTTTGAAGGATAATTGCTCATTGAGGTAGTAAATAAACTCTCTCCATGGAATTCAGCAAGAATATAATATCTAAAAAAGACTTTCATCTAAAATTATGGTTTCTAGCTATCATTTTTGTATGCTTGGCTAATTCTATAACTTTATATTTTTAGAAAGTATACATTTTGCATATTTTAAAGGAAGAGGAAAAAAATATTTACTTCAGTGATCCAGTATTTTTTATTTTATTTTTTATGAGACAATATAGAGAGAGGACCCAGGGAAAGAATTATTGAATTGGAAGATAAATCTAAGATTTTATAGTATAGCTCAGAGAGTTAAAAGCAGGGAGCTATAAGAGATTCAGTTATGTGGAAGCTATGCTGAGAAATATATATATATGTATGTATGTATGTATGCACACACACATAAGAATCATAGAAGAAAGATGACTTGATAATTTAATATCTGAAGCAGGACATATTACAGAGTGAGATGAAAGAGGCAATGAGAAAATTAAAATTGTAATCTTTAAACATGTATTTATTAAGCTGTAAATTGAAGTGAAGTGAAAGTTGCTCAGTCGTGTCTGACTCTTTGCGACCCCATAGACTATACAGTCCATGGAATCCTCCAGACCAGAATACTGGAGCGGGCAGCCTTTCCCTTCTCCAGGGGATCTTCCCAACCCAGGAATCGAATCCAGGTACCCGCATTGCAGGCGGATTCTTTACCAACTGAGCCACAAGGGAAGCTCAAAATTGGTTTCCCTTTAATTATTGATCTACAAAATAGTTCTATTCCATGTATTTTCAAAATTAAACTCCTTTAAAAAATTAAATAACATATAATAAAGAAAAAACACACAGTTTTAAGGTCGAGACAGCCCAATGATGTTAATTTAAATAAAAGAACCCAGATGCCAAATAGATAATGTAACAGGCTTTACTGGCTAGGCGCCCCCGGGCGGGATCCCAAGACCTAACAGAGCAAGGTCGGGGAGGTCCGTGCTGAACAAAGGCAGAGAGCGACTTATATAGCCTCTCAGTAAGGAGCAGTGAAATTCTTCCCAAAAAAGACGAGGTCTGGAGTGGCGGTCTCTCACAGGTCAGCTAGTCGAGGTGGCGAGACCAGGTTGGTCGCTCTGGAGGTTAGGAGGGAGGGTTGATTTCGGTCAAGAGCTGTTGCTTCAGAGACTCTTCAGCGGTTTGGCAGGACATTTTCCTGCCGGCGGGAAATGCAGAGGAGACGAAGAAGAAGCCAAGATGGCCACCGGGGAGGAGAAGCCAAGATGGCCACCAGGGTCTGGCCTTATATTCTGACCCGTTTGATAGGATAAGGGGTGACGTTGTCATCGTCTCTGGCTACTTCCTGCTGGAAAGGGGCATCGTAGGGCTAGGGCTTTTGGGTCATGGCCGGGCCCCAGTGTTCCCAAGGGCTCAGGGTCTTTAGGCAGGAGTCTGGAATTGGTGGTCATCATCATTTTCTGTCTGTTGGCATTTCAGGTCATCTTTTGCAGCTGTTGGTATGTGGGCTGAAGAGCAATGTGAGTAAAATGACTGCAAGAATAAAAACAGGTTTAATTCCGACCCGCTAACATGGTCTTGGGTCTGTGGCCTGTCATTCCGTCGTTGTTGTTTGAGCTCTTCAACTCTTCCCTCCCTCACCAGTAGCTTATCTAGATTCAATCCTGGGTCCCTGTTAATTGCATAGGCTGGTACTGAGACCTCAGGACCATAAGTTGAACTGAATTTACCTGTTCCCTGACAAAATTGGTCAGCTTGTTGATGATGCAGGGCCCAATTGTTAACAAGAGGAGGAAGATGACAAGTGGACCCATCAAGGCTGAGATTAAAGTCGTCAACCAAAGAGACCTATTGAACAGTTGTTCGTACCATCTGCTCTCTTTGGGTTCTCTTTCTTTAGTACGGCGTCTCAGCAAAGCCATGGAGTCTTTAATGACTACAGAATGGTTGACATAAAAACAGCACTGTTCTCCCAAAGCCGCACAGAGGCCCCCTTGTTGCATAAAGAGGAGATCTAGCCCTCGTCTGTTTTGTAGGGTTACCTCCGCTAGGGAATTTAGAGATTCTTCCCTGGTGGCTCAGAGATTAAAGCGTCTGCTTCCAATGCGGGAGACCTGGGTTCAATCTCTGGGTCGGGAAGATCCCCTGGAGAAGGAAATGGTAACCAACTCCAGTCTTCTTGCCTGGAGAATCCCATGGATGGAGAAGCCTGGTAGGCTACAGTCCACGGGGTCACAAAGAGTCGGACACGACTGAGTGACTTTACTTCTAATTTAGTCAGGGACTGTTCTAAATGTTTAAGATCCGAGTCAATGGCCGACTGCAGAATTTTATAATTTCTGTCTTGTAGGATCAGGGCTGAGGTTCCTACCCCTGTAGCCCCGGCTATGCCCAGCCCCACCATGAATGACAAGAGAACTGCAGCTCCTCCGATAGCTTGTCTAGTCCTAGACAGGAGAGGGGAAAACACCAGTTCCATCTGAGTCTCTTCATAATAGGACATTTTAGGAAACAGCTGGACCATCACACAATAGCCTTTTCCAGAATTTATAACGGTGCCATGAATACAGGGAGTAAGACCCGTTGAGCAAGCCCACCACCCAGTGGGGGCAGAATAGTAAGAGCCGTTGGACACTGAAAGGGTACTGCTACATAACCCCGCAGGGGCTCGAGCTCCTGGGGCTATAACACATGTGTCTCCTCCCATTAATTGTTGGAGTGAGATCTTTCCCCGTTGTCCCCATGGGCATTGAGTTCGGTTGACCACAGTGTGGTTGTCAGATATGGCTATCCCTAAATAAAAGGGTGGGTGTGCATCTAGGCAGAGCCAGCATTCTCTAGTGACGTTAGGTCGGGAAGCATTAAGGATTTCAAAGGTTTTGACGACGAGGTCCTAGACCGGGTGGTCTGGAGATGAAGAGGACCTGGCGGGAGCAAGGGTCACTGTGGTGGATGATGGAGGCCCAGTCAGGTCTTGGCCCAATGAATGAGCTGTGGGCACTGCAGGAGGAACTAGGACAGGGTTGGGGCCCATGCCTCTGGTGGTCTGCTGATAAGGGGGTTCCTTTTTGAGGAGGATAGTGAATAAGCCTCCAGGGCTCTGATCATAGGTTCTCAGTCCCCAGGTTCTGCCTGTTTCCCATGCTCGGTCTTGTTGGCCCCGAGAAGTAAATGTGATTTTAACGGGGTTACATCCATTTTTGGCTTGTTTTGGGCAAGTTTTTTCCTTCCAGCCATTATAGTAGCTGTCTTTAGTATCACTTCGAGCGACCTGGATAAGATCGTCCTTGACTGGGGGGTCCCAATAAATGTCCCCTGTACTCACGCAGGACCAAGATTTACAGAAGTAGTCATTGGCTCCCCCACAATACTCCCTCCAGGCTTTATCAGAGGAATCCCTCCCGGAGTATTTCCTGGGACACACATAGAAGTAATTATGTCATACCCCCCAAGCACTCTGTTCTGGGATCAAATCTAATAGGTCAAATCCTAATTCTGGGAACCAGATATTTTCAGGGGTTATATTTGATTTTTGGACCAAAATTTCACCCGTCGAGGTGTCTTTAATCATCCAGGTGAGAGTAAAAGGTTGGTGGGGGTTGGCAATACATTCAGCTAGCAGTGTGGTCAGAATTAGGAACGCTTGACTTAAAGTAGTCAGAAGAGTCCGCAGAGCAAGCATGGCTGATTAAGATATTAGGCAGAGGAGAACCAAGGTATAAAAGGTGATCTGGGTGTCAGTATAAAGAAGTAAGGTTCCCTGTAGCCAAAGTTCAATGATAGCCTGGGTGAGCGAGTCGAAGTCAGTTATAGGAGTGGCAAGTCAGAGGTCTTGCAGGAGGTCAGACAGAAAGTTTTCAAGACTGGCTAAGGTGAGAGACATGTAGAGGGGTTCAGTTCAGTTCAGTCACTCAGTCATGTCCGACTCTCCGCGAACCCATGAATCACAGGACGCCAGGCCTCCCTGTCCATCACCAACTCCCGGAGTTCACTCAAACTCACGTCCATAGAGTCGGTGATGCCATCCAGCCATCTCATTCTCTGTCGTCCTCTTCTCCTCCCGCCCCCAACCTTTCCCAGCATCAGAGTCTTTTCCAGTGAGTCAACTCATCGCAGTAGGTCACTACAAAAAATAGTAGCACCCCAGAAGTATAGCACAACCTACAATGTAAGCAAGGGCCAGAAATAGGCGGAGAGCAAAGGACCACTCCAGTGGGACGATTGAAGCGAGGCCTATGGCAAAAAGTACGGCCAGGAGGGTGACTAGAAGCAAGTCCCACCAGTTGAGCTCGACAGTCACTTCTCTCCTATGGGCGGAAGGGGTATTTTTGTTATAGTGAGTCTGGCGGGCCCGGAAACTTTGGAAGTGTAGGTATGGGTATTTGTGGACTGAGGAGGGAGAAGGCCACGTGAGGGGGCCCGTTTAAGCCTGGTAATGTGATACCATGGTTCGTGTCCCAAGAGTTTGGCCACTGTGGGAGTGGTGAGAATCACCGTGAAAGGGCCAGTCCACCGCGGTTGGAGGGGGTTAGGTGTCAGCGTCTTTAAGAGAACCTGGTAGTTAATGGAGGCTCCCGATCTGCAACGCTAACAGGCTGGGGCAGGGTGCGGTCTGCGTGTTCCCGTAGAAGGGATCGGAGGAGTGTGAAATAGGGCAGATAGGCTCCGAGAGGTGGTAGTGGGGGGTCTGGGAGATTGGAGAGCAGATATGGCCTACCGTACAGCAGCTCGAATGGCGTGAGGCCTGTCTTGGAGTGGGGAGTTGTTCAGATGCATGTGAGTGCTGCCGGCAGAAGGTCAACCCACGAGAGGTGCAACTCAGAGGAGAGTCTCGCTAGGTGGGCCTTGAGAATGCCGTTGGTCCATTCAACCTTGACCGATGATTGAGGCCTGTAAGGGACATGTAAGTGCCAATAGATATTTAATGATTTAGCAACCTGTTGAGTTATCTGGGAGACAAAGGCCGGGCCATTGTCAGATTGAATAGAGTTAGGCAGGCCAAATCTTGGGATGATGTGGTTGAGTATTGAGTCAGCAAGGACACCTGCCATCTCCTTGGCCATTGAAAATGCTTCCACCCATCCTGAAAATGTATCGATAAAGACCAAGAGGTTTCGATAGGCCTTGTGCCGTGGCATGTGAGTAAAGTCAACCTGACAATCTTGTCCTGGGAGGTGCCCCCTTAGCTGGTGAGTTTTATGGGGTGGTCTGAGTACCCCTTGGGGAGAGGCTTTGACAAAAACGAGGCAGCGGTCGTGTGCAGACCATATGGCGGGTTGGAGGTGTAACGGAGAAAAAAGAGGGCTGAGGAAGGTTAGGAGGGCTCAGGGCCCAATATGTAAAGAGTTGTGAATATCTGTAATTATTTCTAGTGCCTGTACTTCTGGCAGGACCAGAAAGCATGGTCCAACCAGAAGGGTGTCTGGAAGAGCCCTCTTGTGAAAGGAGGGCCTTGGCCTCATCAGCAGAGTAGTGAGGAGTGAGGGGAGTTTTAAGAAATAGGATGGGTGAGGGTGCCTGGTCTAAGGTTAGCCGTTTGGCCACCTGATCGGCTTTGTTGTTGCCAGAGACACAGTGTCGTGTGATGTCTGATGGCCCTTACAGTGTATAACAGCCACCTGGGCAGGGTGTGAGATGGCTTCCAGGAGTTTAGCAATAAGTGGGGCATTAGTGACCAGGGAAACTTTGGTGGTGAGAAAGCCCCTCTCCTTCCAGATTGCGGAGTGTGAGTGAGTGATCAGGAAGACATAATTGAAGTCGGTGTAAATGTTAACCTGCTTTCCTGCCGACAGAAGCAGGGCTCGGGTAAGGACTATCAGTTCTGCCTTTTGGGAGGTGGTCCCCTCTGGCAGCGGATGAGCCTCGATCACATTGGTGGTCGTGACTATGGCATAAGCGGCCATTTGACGGCCATTGGACCCCCGTTTGGAGCTGCCACCTACAAAGAGGGTAACATCGGGGTTTGTTAGGGGCACGGCAAAGAGGTTAGGCGGTGGTTGGGTAAGGGTCTCCGAGATCTCTGGGCAGGAATGAGGTTTAGTATCGTCGAAAGAAGAGGAGACAGGGAGCACAGGAAGAGACGATAAGGGGTTGAGCGGAGAGAGACCCAGGGTGACCTGAGGGTTATCAAGGAATGTCAAGTGGAACTGTTGGCGCCGGGATTCGCTAAGATCTGATAAGAATCTAAAAGGTAAGAGATCAGCCAGGCGATGTGGGGAGAAGATGGTTAAAGGCTGGTCCACGGTGAGCTTCCTGGCGTCGGTGTAAAGAGAAGCCGCAGCAGCCAAGGCTCACAGACAAGGAAACCATCCCCAGGCGGTGGGGTCAAGCTGCTTGGAAATGTATGCCACTGGAGGCATCTGTGGGCCCACTGGCTGCACAAGGGCCCCAAATGCTATTCCCTTTTTTCGTTGGTATATAGGTGATAGGGAAGGTTAGGATTGGGCAGAAATAGGGGAGAGGAAGACAGGAAGGTCGAACAGAGATCATTAACAGCTTTGTGGACTTCTGTTTCTGAGGAAAGTGGCCCCGTGGGAGTCTCTTTTGCAGCTAGGTAAAGGGGTTGGGCCAGAGTAGCATAGTTAGGCACCCAGTGGCGGAAAAATCCCGTGAGTCCCAGAAAGGATAGTATCTGTTTCCCCATTGGATGGGGGAGAGAGCTCCCGAAGGAGGCTCAGCCGGTCGAGAGTGAGGGCCTTAGTGGTCAGGGTGATCTTTAGGCCTAGGTAGGTTACGGAGGGCTGTGTCAGTTGAGCTTTTTCTCTGGAAGCTCGGTGTCCCTGGGAACTGAGAAAATTAAGAAGGACCATCGTATGGGTCTGAGAAAGAGCTTGTGAGGGGCTACAGAGGAGGAGGTCATCTACATATTGTAGGAGGACGCTGGGGGCTAGGGGGCAAGACGCCAGATCCTGAGCTAGGGCCTGACCAAAGAAATGGGGACTGTCTCTAAACCCCTGTGGGAGTACAGTCCAAGTGAGCTGGGAGGACTGTCGAGTCTCGGGATCATTCCATGTGAAAGCAAAAAGGAATTGACAATCTGAGTGGAGAGGGATAATGAAGAAGGCATCTTTGAGATCGATGACTGTAAAGTGGGTTGTATCAGGTAGGATATTAAAGAGCAGGGTATAAGGGTTAGGCACTACCGGATGGGCAGGGATTACAGCTTCATTAATCAACCGGAGGTCTTGGACCAGGCGGTAACTGCCTGAGGCTTTATGTATCGGAAAGATTGGTGTGTTACAGGGTGATGTTGTGGGAACCAAAATCCCCTGGCCCAAGAGACAGTCCACTATGGGCTTGAGGCCACATAAGTGAACTCGAGAAATGGGGAACTGGGGGCTGTGTGGGTAATGTAAGGGATCTTTTAGCTTAATTGGGATGGGGGTGTGGTGGTCAGCCACCATGGGTACCTCGGTGTCCCATATTGTGGGGTCTATAGTGGGAGCTTCAGGGGCACAGAGAAGAAGTAGAGGTAGAATGGGAGAGTAGGAGCCATAGGAACTTGAGGAGGGCAAATGTATGGTGGCTTTGAGTTTGGCTAGAATGTCTCGTCCCAAGAGCGGAGTAGGACATGAAGGAACTACCAGGAAGGAATGTGTGAACAGGTGTTGGTCAATTTGACAGAGCTGTGGTCCCATTTGTAAAGGCTGGGAGGGTGGCCGTCTATACCTACCACCGAGATCTGGGAAGGAGTCAGAGTGCCCCCGTAAGAGGGAAGAACATAGTAGTAACCCCCATATCTATCAAAAAATTGATAGACTTACCTGCCACTTGAAGCACTACCCTGGGCTCGGCTTGGGTTATGGGGGTCCCCGAGTCTGGGTGTCATCTATCTTCGTCGAGGGCGAGAAGTTCCAAGGTGGGAGACAAGGGCAGGGCGCCCTTCCGGGAACTCAAGCCCTGACCTGATGGGGTCGAGACCTGAGCTGCCTGGGGACAGTTGCTCACCCAATGTCCCATCTGCTTGCAGCGAGGGCATGGCCTAGTTGGAGATCGGGGATTTGGGCACTGGTGGGCCCAATGACCCTCGTGGCCACATGTGAAGCAGACTCCTGGAGGCAGCTTCTGGGGACCCACCTTCTGTTCCATGGCCGGCCGTAGGGCGGCTACCAGTGCCTGGGTATGCCTCTCAAGGAGGTTGGCCTGCAGCTCGGCCTTTTGTTTAAGCCTCGCCTTGCGGCTGGCTTCGGCTATGTCTTCCTGGGCATTATATACTTTAAAGGCCATTTTTACCAGGTCTCTGAGTGGGGGACTGAGGGCCATCGTCAACCTTGGACAGCTTCTTTCTGATGTCAGGGACTGACCGAGATATAAAGCGATTAGCCAGGGTGGTGACCCCTGCTGGAGAGTCGGGGGCGATGGAGGTGTAAGAGGTGAGAGCCTCAGTCAGCCTGTTAAGGAAGGCTGCAGGGTTTTCATTTGGGCTCTGGGTTACCTCATCTAGCTTTAACATATTAACTACCTTGAGGGAGGTGGCTTCCATGCCTTCTAGCAAACATTCCATCATGTAGCAGATGTTGACCCTCCCTCGTTGTCCTTCCTGATAGTCCCAGCCTCGGTTGATATCTGGGATAGCAGCCACCCCAGGGGGTCGGGCGGGATCTGCTGGATTGGCCAGATGGTGGTGATCGGCTACTCTTTTGGCCACCGTCCAAATGGCCTGTCTCCCTTCCGGTGTGGTGGAGGACCCCAGGATCACAAAGACATCCTGCCAGGTAAGGGCATAGGACCGGGACAGCTGGGTGAAGTTTTTGATATAATTGGAGGGATTGGCCAAATAAGAGCCCAGCTTTTGTTCAGTGTGAGAAAGGTCCTGAAGGGAAAACAGTACATGCACATAGGCTAGACCGTCCGGGCCAGCCACTTGACAGAGAGGAAATAGGGGGGCTGGCGACGTGTGGAGTGTAGGGTTAGGGGCGGTTTGGGATCTAGTGTGGGAGCTAATAGGCGAATCCGAAGGGGGAAGGAGTTTAGGGAGGGATGGATATTGTGCCAGAACAGAGGGAGTTCCCGAGGGTGTCTCCAGGGCAGTTTGCGACCTGGTGTGAGAACAGACAGGCGAGTCAGAAGGGGAAAGAAGTTTAGGGAGAGGGGGATAAAGCGACGGGGCTGAGGGAGTCTCTGGGCGAATTTCCGGGGATCTATAACAAAGGTACGTCTAGTCAAGGCTATGGTTTTTCCCGTGGTCATATATGGATGTGAGAGTTGGACTGTGAAGAAAGCTGATCGCTGAAGAATTGATGCTCTTGAACTGTGATGTTGGAGAAGACTCTTGAGAGTCCCTTGGACTGCAAGGAGATCCAACCAGTCCATTCTAAAGGAGATCAATCTTGGGTGTTCATTGGAAGGACTGATGCTAAAGCTGAAACTCCAATTCTTTGGCCACCTCATGCGACGAGTTGACTCACTGGAAAAGACTCTGATGCTGGGAAAGGTTGGGGGCAGGAGGAGAAGGGGACGACCGAGAATGAGATGGCTGGATGGCATCACCGACTCTGTGGACATGAGTTTGAGTGAACTCCGGGAGTTGGTGATGGACAGGGAGGCCTGGTGTGCTGTGATTCATGGGGTCGTGGAGAGTCGGACAGGACTGAGCAACTGAACTGAACTGAATCTCCGGAGCAGGATGGCTGTGGAGAAGGCATTGAAAGCGTTAATGATGGAGGGGTTGGGGACACCGGGAAAGAGGGGGTCTGGGGGTAACAGGAGCGGAAGTATAAGGTGGGGGCACCATCAGGTCTTCTGGAGGAACTGTAAGAGAGGCGTTTTCCTCGGTCAGTTGTTGCCGCTGCACCTGGCTGCGTGAGCCAAGGGCCTCTGCAGCTGCTTGCACAGAGCCAGGGGCAGAGTTCTTGTCAGCCTGTGCAGATGATGTTTTGGATGGCGGCAAAGGGGCAGTGAGGCCCATGGTTAGAAGGATTTGAGAGGGGGAACAGTTAGTACAGAGGGTGGGGCGGGAGCACAGCAACCAAAAAGCCTGTACATAGGGCACCTCAGACCACTTTCCCATCTTTCAATAGTAATTATCTAGATCACAGAGGATATTAAAATCAAAAGTCCCTGTTGATGTCCATTGTGAGCCATTGTCGAGAGGATATTGAGACCAAGCCTCAGAGCACAGAAAGGTCAACCGCTTGCGGCAGATGTCTTAAGAAAGGCTCAAGGTTTTGAGGTTGGCTAGGAGGCACTCTAAGGGGGTTGACCAGTCTTGGTCGGCTTTGGAAGCAGCAGTCCCCATGGCGAGCGGCAGAATTAGGCTTAGGGGTCGAGTCAGTCAGGAGTCCCTGAGTCAGACAACCCCCAGCGAGGATTAGGGCTCAGTTCAGTTCAGTTCAGTCGCTCAGTCATGTCCGACTCTTTGCAACCCCATGAATCACAGCACACCAGGCCTCCCTGTCCATCACCAACTCCCGGAGTTCAATCAAACTCATGTCCATCGAGTCATTGATGCCATCCAGCCATCTCATTCTCTGTCGTCCCCGTCTCCTCCCACCCCCAATCCTTCCTAGCATCAGAGTCTTTTCCAGTGAGTCAACTCGTCGCATTAGGTGGCCAAAGTATTGGAGTTTCAGCTTTAGCATCAGTCCTTCCAATGAACACCCAGGATTGACCTCCTTTACAATGGACTGGTTGGATCTCCTTGCAGTCCAAGGGACTCCCAAGAGTCTTCTCCAGCACCACTGTTCAAAAGCATCAATTCTTCGGTGATCAGCTTTCTTCACAGTCCAACTCTCACATCCATACATGACCACGGGAAAAACCGTAGCCTTGACTAGACGGACCTTGGTTGGCAAAGTAATGTCTCTGCTTTTTAATATGCTATCTAGGTTGGTCATAACTTTCCTTCCAAGGAGTAAATGTCTTTTAATTTCCTGGCTGCAATCAGCATCTGCAGTGATTTGGAGCCCAAAAAAATAAAATCTGACACTGTTTCCACTGTTTCCCCATCTATTTCCCATGAAGTGATGGGACCAGATGCCATGATCTTCATTTTCTGAATGTTGAGATTCAAGCCAAACTTTTCACTCCTTTTTCACTTTCATCAAGAGGCTTCTGAGTTCCTCTTCACTTTCTGCCATAAGGGTGGTGTCATCTGTATATCTGAGGTTATTGATATTTCTCCCAGCAATCTTGATTCCAGCTTGTGCTTCTTCCAGCCCAGCGTTCCTCATAATGTACTCTGCATAGAAGTTAAATAAGCAGGGTGACAATATACAACCTTGACGTACTCCTTTTCCTATTTGGAACCAGTCTGTTGTTCCATGTCCAGTCTACCACAGCTGAAATGGACATCTCCGAAATCGACTGGTGTCGAGGAATGGTAGGGCCACCGCAGCTGAGAGGGATGTCTCCGAACTGACTGGAGCCGAGGAGCAAGCCTGGCCTGCGGAAGGAGGGAGATCGGACGCAGCCGCGATTTTGGGGCCGAACTCCCTAGGACCAATCACCAAAGGGAAAGCCCCCCCAAGACCCGAATTGAGGGACCTACCCCATATGCTGCCAGACGGTAGAGCAGTCCTATTGAGGTGATGAATCAGCCCGGGGCACGGGTCGCACCCGAGGGAGCCACAGACCCCGTGGCCGGTGGGCTGGGCTCTCACCTCGAGCCCCACGTTGGGTGCCAAATGTAAGGTTGAGATGGCCCAACGATGTTAAATAAAAGGATCCAGATGCCAAATAGATAATGTAACAAGCTTTCCTGGCTAGGCGCCCCTGGGCGGGATCCCAAGACCTAACAGAGCAAGGTCGGGGAGGTCCGCACTGAACAAAGGTAAAGAGCGACTTATATAGCCTCTCAGTAAGAGGCAGCAAAATTCTTCCCAAAAAAGGCAAGGTCTGGAGTAGTGGTCTCTCATAGGTCAGCTAGTCAAGGTGGCAAGACCGGATTGGTCGCTCTGGAGGTTAGGAGGGAGGGTTGATTTCAATCGAGAGCTGTTGCATCAGAGACTCTTCAGCAGTTTGGCAGGACTTTTTCTCTCCGGCGGGAAATGAAGAGGAGAAGAAGAAGAAGCCAAGATGGCCACCAGGGTCCGGCCTTACAAGTGTGAAACTATCTTAAAAAGTCAAAAGACTGCCCCGGTGGCTCAGACGATAAAGTGTCTGCCTACAATGCGGGAGACCTGAGTTCAGTCCCTGGGTCGGGAAGATTTCCTGGAGAAGGAAATGGCAACGCACTCTAGTATACTTGCCTGGAAAATCCCAAGGACGGAGGAACCTGGTGGGCTACAGTCCATGGGGTCGCAAAGAGTCGGACATGACTGAGTGACTTCACTTTCACTTTGAGGGGATATGTTCAGAGAACTCTCATCCTGATTCTTGTCCCTCCACTCCCCTTCAATACTCCCTCTGTGGGCAATCATCTTCATTAGTTTCTGTTTTATCCTCTGGTCTCCTTTTCCACAAATGAGTGATTATGAATACATATCCCTATATCTCCTTATTTCTTATACACAGAAGTATGATATTGCAATACACATTGATTTTCCCTTAACAAGATAGCCTAGAAATCAATTCATAGCCAGGAATCAGCTCACAGAGATCTTCCTCATTCTTTCCTTACAGCTGCATAGTACCTCATAAGTGGATCATAGTTTATTTAACTCATCTCCTTTATTTGGACCCCCAGTCTTTTGCTATTGCAAATAACACCAATGCATAAGCTTTGTGCATGCCGTTTCACATTTGTGGAGGTGGAAATACAAGGCAGATTTCTAAATGTTGAGACTACAAGATCAAAGGTTAATCAGAGATGTAGCTTTGTCAGATATTTCTAAATTCCCATCTGCAGAAGTTAGACATTTTTGCAAGCCTACAGCATTACATAAAAAAACCTATTTTTTTATAGTGCTGCCAACAAAACACATCATTAAAGTTTTCAGATATTTGTTAGCCTGCAAGGTGAGGAATGATTTCTTAGAGCAGTTTATAGTTCTCTTATTTTCAGTTATTATTTTTCTTTTTCTATAAACTGTCTTCATGTTTTTGCCCACCTTTCTATTGCATGCTTGATCTTTTTCCTCTTAATTGTAAATAGCTCTTTACATATAATGGAAATTAGCAATTTTCAGTTCAGTTCATTCAGTCTCTCGGTCGTGTCTGACTCTTTGCGATCCCATGAATCACAGCACACCAGGTCTCCCTGTCCATCACCAACTCCTGGAGTCCACCCAAACCCATGTCCATTGAGTCGGTGATGCCACCCAACCATCTCATCCTCTGTCGTCCCCTTCTCCTGCCCTCAATCTTTCCCAGCATCAGGGTCTTTTCAAATGGTGGCCAAAGTATTGGAGGTTCAGCTGCAACATCAGTTCTTCCAATGAACACCCAGGACTGATCTCCTGTAGGATGGACTGGTTGGCTCTCCTTGCAGTCCAAGGGACTCTCAAGGGTCTTCTCCATCACCACAGTTCAAAAGCATCAATTTTTTTGTGCTCAGTCTTTATAGTCCAATTCTCACATCCATACATGACTACTGGAAAAACCATAGCCTTGACTAGACGGACCCTTGTTGACAAAGTAATGTCTCTGCCCTTTGATACTGTTCATGGGGTTCTAAAGGCAAGTATACTGAAGTGGTTTGCCATTCCCTTCTCCAGTGAACCACATTCGGCTGTGGTCCATGTGATCAGATCGACTAGTTTCCTGTGATTATGATCTAACCAGTCCATTCTAAAGGAGATCAATCCTGGGTGTTCATTGGAAGGACTGATGCTAAAGCTGAAACTCCAATACTTTGGCCACCTCATGCGATGAGTTGACTCACTGGAAAAGACTCTGATGCTGGGAAAGGTTGGGGGTGGGAGGAGAAGGGGACAACAGAGAATGAGATGGCTGGATGGCATCACCGACTCTGTGGGCATGAGTTTGAGTGAACTCCAGGAGCTGGTGATGGACAGGGAGGCCTGGCGTGCTGTGATTCATGGGGTCACAAGGAGTCGGACACGACTGAGCAAATGAACTGAACTGAACTGAACTGAATGTCTCTGCTTTTTAATATGCTGCTTAGGTTGGTCATAACTTTTCCTTCCAAGGAGTAAGCGTCTTTTAATTTCGTGGCTGCAATCAGCATCTGCAGTGATTTTGGAGCCCCAAAAAATAAAGTCTGACACTGTTTCCACTGTTTCCCCATCTATTTCCTATGAAGTGATGGGACCAGATGCCATGATCTTAGTTTTCTGAATATTGAGCTTTAACTCAACTTTTTCTCTCTCCTCTTTCACTTTCATCAAGAGGCTCTTTAGTTCCTCTCCACTTTTTGCCATAAGGGTGCTGTCGTTTGCATATCTGAGGTTATTTATATTTCTCCCAGCAATAGTACTTTTAAGTTGTAAATATTTTCTCCAGCTTATTCTTCATCTTTTGACTTTAATAGTGGCTCAATTTTTTATACTACTTCTTACATAGACAACAGTATGGGTATATCTCAGACCAAAATTCTTTACTTTTATGTAAAAATTAGATGTATTAAGTTTTACTGCTTCTGTATTTAATGAAATAGTTTTTTAAAATTTCTTTACTTCTAGATTATTAAAGAATGGACTGATTCTTTTTGCTGCTTATGCTTTCCTTTTTAAGATTCACTTAGAATTATTATGGTATAGTGTGAAGTGAAGATATAGTTTTATTCTTTATCAAGTGCTGTCTAATTGCTCCAACAGAATTTACTAAAACTCATTTTTCCCCATAGTGATTTGTGATGCCACCTTTACCATAAACTAGTCAGATGGACTTCAGGGTGTTTATGGAATTTCTATTCTATTTGTATCATAGTATCAATTGTTTTAATTATTACTCTTCATTTTGCTGCATAGTTATTTTTTGCATATGAATTTTAGACTAGTTCATCTAGCTCCAAAAACTGCTTTTTGATGTTCGTATTCAGATTGCATTCAATGTGCATACTAATGAGGTAATTGACATAATTATGATATTGAATCTTCTACTCCAAGAACAGTGTTATCTATTTTTTCAAGCCTTATTTGTGTTTTTCAAGTATTTTCAAGTTTTCTTCATACAAATTTTAAACATTTCATGTGAAATGTTATCCTTAAGTATTGTATCTCTTTTGTTTCTATTATAAATCCAATCTTTCACTCTATCTTTTAACCGCATTTGCTATTGTTGTTTAGTTTCTAAGTGGTATCCATCTCTTTTGCAATCCCATGCCTGCCAGGTTTCTCTGTCTGTGGGATTTCCCAGGCAAGAATACTTGAGTAGGTTGCCATTTCCTTCTCTAGGGTATATTCCTCATCCAGGGATCAAACCCATGTCTCCTGCATTGCGGGTGGACTCTGTACCACCGAGACACCTGGAAAGCCCCTTTAACCACATATTGCTTGTTAATGTGAAGACTAATGGCTTCTCTATTCTCACATTTTATAGTCTGTTTCCTCTGAAGATTCTGTTACTGAGTATGTTAGTTTTAGCATTGATTTTCTTGAGTTTCTTCATTAAGTAAGATATTGAATTGAGGGAACCAGCTAAGGGAATATCCATAGACTTCTATTTTATTATGTTCTGCTTTTTCAGGAAAAGGTATTTAACTTTACTCAAGGAATTTTTTTTTTTTGGTGTCTATGGAGATAATTATATGATTTTTCTCATTATTCCCTTTGTAGATTAAATATTTGTATACTATATACATTCATGCATAGATTTATGTGTGTGTCTTTCATTAACTTGATCAAAAGCACACACGTACACACACAAAGGAACTGACCAAATTAAATATCAGAGGTGGATCTGTCTGAATCAAACACTAACAGAAAACATCTCCCTCTCCATATGGAAGAGAAAGTGGTGATTACAGCAGCTATGTTTCCAAGCATAAAACTTTATTTTAAAATGTAGCTCTAAAAATTATTAAATAAAATTAATAAACAATATATGCTTTTTGATAAATAATTTTGTATGTATACAATGGAAAACTATAAAGCAATGAAAAGTAATCATCTACAACTACACTAAAAAGTGTGACTAAATTTCATAAACATAATATGGAGTGATAAAAGGCAGACACAAAGTAGTATATACTGATAAATTCCGTTTATATCAAGTACAAAAAAGGGAAAAATGAAGTATGCTGTTAAAAGTCACTAATAGCATCACCCTCACGCTGATGACTCAAAGGAGCAGAAAAGGGGCTTCTGAATTAATGGAAGTAGTGGAGTAAAGTTCTGTGTCCCAACCTAAGTACTAGGGTGTTCAGTTTCTGAAAACTCTTTGAGCTGTACCCTTACTGATTTTTTGGCTAACAAAGTACTTAAAAGGTAGAGACTTAAAAGAGCAATGAATAATTATTATATGTAGAACCTAATGTAGAACTTAATGCTCCTGTAATGCATTTTTGCTTCTGTACTCTGCTTGCTGCTCGTAGAACAAAAGTTATTCCATTTTAGATAAGGTTGTTTTTAAGTAAAGATTCCTAGAATTGTTTTTGAGTAAGGCTGTGTAAAGATCCCTGGAACTGTTTGTTGAGTAAGGATGAGTGAAGATTCCTGGAAAGACCAGCAACCTGGGGAAACTCCCTTCTCAGGGCTAATCAGAAAATAACAGAAAGGCACCAGGTTGTGTAAACCTAAAGAGTCGAATCAGAATGCACCAAGTGCTCTTTAGGTAAAGTCAACCAATCACTTCCAGGCTGATGTAATAGTAACTAACTTTTGCAGTTCTTTCACGTGCAATGTACTATATAAACCTCTGTATTTTGAGAATTGGGGCTCCTATCTGGATCCGCTGCGCCGGTGATGGTGGGGATCCCTGTTCGAGCTTGAATAAACAGACCCTTATGCGCTTGTATCAGAAAACGGCTCCTGCGGCAGTTATTGGGGATTGCGCGGCTTGGGCATAACATTTAGGGGCTCATCCAGGATCCCAAGATCCCTCCTCAAAGAGACAGACAAACTCCGATACCGAGGTTGGCACAAAAGCCGCGACAGGAGGTTTGGCCACCTCCTAGAGGGGAGCGCTAAAACAGGTCCTCGACCGGAGGGACTGAAACAGGTCTCTGCCCAGTCCCAACCTCTGTTCCTTTGAGGGAAGGGCGACTCCGGACCCTAACATTATATAATTTCTTTGGGCTAGAAATTGGTGAAAGGCTTAGCTAGGTAGTTCTGGCTCAAGATCTCTCATCAAGAGAGTTAAGCTTGAATGCAATAGTTATCTAAAGGCTGGCTGGGGCTGAGGGATCTGCTTCTAAGAAGGTTCACTCACAAACTGTTGGTGAGAGGCCTCAGTTCCTCACCACACAGATGTCTCCAGAGGGATGCTTGAGTGTCCTCACAATCTAGCACCTGGCTTCTTCCAGATAGTAGCTCAAGGGCAAGGAGGAAGCCACAGTGCTTTTTACAATCTGCTTTCAGAAGTCACACACTATCACTTCTACAGCTTTCTATTCATTAGAGTGAGTTACTACATCCCCACCATCAAGGGGAGCAGAATTGGACTTTACATTTGGAGAAAGGAGTAGTAGAGAATTTGTAGACTTGCTTTAAAAGCCTCCCACTTGTAGGGACTTTGGGAAGGTCATATAGACAACTGCCATATTTAAAGTGGATAACCAACAAGGACCTGCTGTGTAGCCCTATGCTCAGTGGACTCTGCTCAATGTCATGAGGCAGCCTGGATGGGAGGGGAGTTTGGGGAGAATGGATACGTGTATATGTATGGCTGAGTCCCTTCATTGATCACCTGAAACTACCACAACGTTGTTAATTGGCTATACTCTGATACAAAACAAAAAGTTTAAAGTTTGGGGGAAAAAAACCAAACTTACACTTGTAGTGTAGTTGTTGTTTGTTTTTTTTTTTTTTTTTTCTTATGTAGTAGATGGTAAAACAATACAATTTTTAAATAAATACTCTTTCAACTTATGCAAGGCTGTATGTCAATTATATCTCAATAAAACTGGAAATTAAGTCTTTAAACCTAAAATATAAATAAAATGTTTAAATAAACAAAACATTTATTTCAAATGAGCACCGTTATGGAGAAGCACTTCTTCCCCATTTCTGATATTTCTTTTATATTTAGGGAACCCTGTTAGTTTAACTCTGGAGGGCTCTCTGTATGCCATCCCCAGCCCCTCTTCAACATCAAGCTATCCTACGGCCATCCCCTCTCCAGAGAAGGTAGGGTGATTCATCTGGTGGTAAATTAGAAAATAATACACTGGGCCTCCTTGGCTTAACTCCTCCTTTTCCCCTTTAGAAGCCAGCATTCATCTCAGCTTACTTCACGGCTGTATTTTATAGTTCGGGGGATGTTATCTCAAACCCAACTTTTGGTGTATGTGCTTTGAACACTGAAAAATAAAACTGGGAGTAGAATTTATAGACCCAATTTTCTTATAGGGCTTGTACTCATGGGCCGTGGATTTAAATGTGTGGGGAGGGAATGCTCCTTTGGCAGTTCATAAAACCCTACTTACAGTATGCCAAGGGGGTTTTACTATGGCATGACTGGAATTTAACCACTGCAGCTTGACCTTGGCAGGTGATTGCCACTTTTGGCAATTGTCCACAGGTTAATGACTGTTTCATAAAGGCAGGACAGTCTTTGGACTATGGAGGCCTCAGCAAAGGCATGGGGGTGGAAGGTCCCGGCATGGGCCGAGGAAGTGCAGTGCAGGTCTCAGGAAAGATGTTTGCCATCAGCCCATCCTAAGCCAAATGGTGGAGGTTTTATAACACCGGCTGCTGTGCTTACTCCACAGGCACACTGAGGCAGATTCAAGTCTAAAGAAAAGACAGTCACTGCACGTTAGACAATAGAAGACAGAATCACTTTTGCTGCCTTCTTCATTATGATTTGCTTGCTTCTGGCTGTGCTGGGTCTGCCTTGCTGCAGGGCTTTGCTCCAGTTGTGGTGCGTGGGCTTCTCGAGGCGGCGGCTTCTCTCACTCTGACGCACGAGCCTCAGGGCATATCGGCGTCAGTGGCTGTGGAGCTCACTAGTTGTGGCTCCTGGGCCCTAGAGCACAAGTTCAGTAGCTGTGGTACACGGGCTTAGTTGCTCAGAGGCACGTGGGATCTTCCCGGACCAGGGATCAAACCCACGTCTCCTGCATTGTCAGGTGGATTCTGTACCCCTGAGCCACCAGGGATGCCCTGCTTGCTGCTTTCAATGCAAGATTTCTTAAGTTCTTTACATGCTACCAAACACTAAGGAGATTATAGCTATGAATTATTAGAGCCAGTCTGTAGGAAGGCAGTCATTTCACATTAGACAATAAAAGACAGAATAATGTTTGATCAGCTACCCCAACTTTCACTCTGATATAAGACTGAGATGGAACCCATAGAAAAACTAACGTTGAATTTATAAAGCTTATCCACAGGCTCAAGAGCAGAAAATATTTAGGAGTTACTGGGCACATTTCAAGGTGACATTTAGGAGTTACTGGGCATATTGCAGGTGCATGCAGGTGCTCTGATGGGAACGTGCTTGAAAAATTTTTGGAATTCAACAGCACACAGAAAACATACTGAGCAACTAACACTTTCTTTCCCTTCCCCTAGTGGTCCAGTGGTTAAGAATTCACCTTCCAATGCAGGGGACACAGGTTTGCTCTCTGGTCAGGGAACTAAGATCTCCACAGGCCACGGAACAACTGAGCCCACCTTCTAGAGCCTGCAGTCCACAATCCAAAATGCCCCTGTCCTTCAGTGAAGAGCCCTTGTGCCTCAACTAAGACCTGATGCAGCTGAATATATAAATAATTTTTTTTTAAAGGGTACTAGGAGCAGAAACTGGTTCTTACTGAATTCCTCTAAGGAATTCTACTAGGTAGATGACAGTGCCTGACCCAGTTTCCACCTCTGGATGATGTGGTCTTTCCTTTTCCTAGGATGATTGGGTAAGTTTCCCAAAGAATTTTAATTATTTTACCAACATTTTTTCTACAACAGGTAATTCAACACTTCCGTTTAATCCAACCATTTCAGGAAAGCTTATTTGCATAACTAGTTTTCTTTGGAGGCTTGGCAGTCATGTAATCCTAGCACCATTCTTTCTTTTTCCCCTTCCTCAGTTGTTTAACCAGGACACACATTACTACCATTTAACCATAAAGATATAGGATAATTATATATAACATGAATCTGAGCATAAGGAAATAGCATGTCTGCTTTACGTGTCTCAAATATTTCTGTTTCCAAGATATTTTTAGACTTTATATGGCTGGATGCTGACCAGGAAAGTTGGTTATTCCATCAGAAATTTGCTCTTTCTATCTAAGCGTTTTTAGATCTTTAGATCTTTGGAAAGTACTTTCCAAAATCCAGAATTTTAACCACTGGAGGATAATTAATGAGGATAAAAATGGTATTGGGATTTTAGCCAGCATCACAGAAAGCCAGGCCCACAGACTGACAGCTCCAGCTTCCAGACCCATGAGACTGTGTTTTTCCCAGGTCAACTAGTCTTCACATCTTAATGCTCTTTATACACATTTGATACTCATTTTAATTCTTAGTACTTATTGGGCTTAGTTTTCTTTGACTTCCCTGTCTCTAGATAAGGCTTTCTCTTTTGGTTATGAAAAAAAAAAAGAGGTTCAATTGCCAATTATTACAGCTTCCAGGTATGAACTTATTAATGATTTCTTGCATGTTTATGACATTCCTGACCATTTCCATTTGAAATGTTGCTGTAACCCTAACCTGTTTTCCAAAATTGCAATTTCTTCAGAGAACAACATGTTCTGTTGGAATCACTTGAAATAATGTCACAAATTACTCTTGGGGGTATCCTGAGCCAGGTGCAATGTCATGTTCACCTCAGTTTGGTATTGCTCTTGGCTTTGCCATAACTGAGGCTCAGATCATATTAAATAGACACAACTTATTCGGTCTCAGCTTACCGGCAAAGCTAACTGATGTTTCTCTCCATTTGATGCATGCTGTTAACATCACGATGAGACCTGGATTACATCCCTTTTCATTCACTGTCTGTCATTTCATGCAGCTCGATTCCTGGCCTATTATTCCTTCCTTGTTTTTGTTTTGGTTCTATAACAACATGATCACTGGATAGAAGTCTTGGAAAAAGATTTTGAGCAAATTTATCATTCTATGGAGGAGCTGGTGTCAAAATCCATTTCAAAAATTCAGATCTTTGAAGATGAATTCCATGATGGCTCCAAACTTTCTTTGAAGTGTAAAGAAGCTTCATAATCAAAACCAAAACTTTGGTGAGTATTTAATGATAATGCTAGGTCTACTTATTCTTATAATGATGATATTATAGCTATAATACCTAATGAGTAGTACCTGTAGCATATGTTCTAAATATTTTGTATGCATTGATTGCCTCATTCAATCTCACAATAGCCATCTCCTTGGTTTTCAGATGAGGCACAGAGAAAGTAAGTAACATGTAAGTAACATGTTCAAAATAACTCAGCGACTAGACATAGAAGCCATGATTGGAACTTGGACATACCTGATTCCAGATTCTATAGTTCTTAATCACCACCCATTGTTATAAGAAAGAGGAGATCAAAGTGATCAACTAAACAAACTCTTCTCAGGAAAGAGGACAAGATATTTTAATCTCCAGGTATCTTTTGGAATCAAGTTAATTGGTTGTAAGTCATAGGATCCGTCAATTTTCATTTATGTATGGGCAACTTTAATGTTTTTAAAAATACAAACACTGTATCTTATTCTTTCATTTAATAGACATTAGTTGGATAAGCGTCTGTCAGGAGGTACCATGCTATGTGTGGGTAAGGCATAAAGTTAAAAGACACATTTATTGCCTCAGTTGCTCCCTATAAGATAAAAGTAGCAGGCACCGAAACAGAACCTTGAAATACAGAGTGATAAATGTTATGATGGGGGTATTCACAAAGCATAAGGCTGAAGGAAAGGAGACCACTCCATTTGGGTTTGTGGTAATATGTCAACATACTCTGATGTTCAGTTGTTACCCTCAACAATATGAATACTCTGGAAAGAATATAAAACTCTCTTTCTTAAACAAATCAGTTTTCCAAGAGATATACTATAGTGTTGTACTTTAAGAATGTACACTGTGGAGCCACGGTAGCTGGATTTGAATCCTGGCTCCATTAATTTTAAGCAACTTACTAAACCTCCCTGTGGTTCAGTTTCCTTATCTATAAAAGAGGGTAACAATTTTAATAATGGAATTGTTGTGAGAATTGAACGAGTTTTTAATAATATATATGAATTCTTTAGAGCAGCAGCCCCCAACCTTTCTGGCACAAGGGACTGGTTTCATGGGAGACACTTTTTACAGGGACCAGGTTGGTGTTTCCAGGGACCATGGTTTCAGGATGATTTAAGTGCATAACATTTATTGTGCTCTTTATTTCTATTATTATTATTACATTAGCTCCACCTCAGGTCATCAGGCATTAGATCCCAGAGGCTGGGGACACTTGCCTTAGAGCATTACCTAACATATAATAAGCAATATATTATTAACTATTTTTATTATAATTATAAATAAAATTGATAAATATAAAAATCTTTACAAAGTAAGAATGGATAATTTTCTTCAAATGGACAGGTGCTATTAGTGACAATATATACTTCAGTTCAGTTCAGCTCAGTCGTGTCTGACTCTTTGCGACCCCATGGACTACAGCATGCCAGGCCTCCCTGTCCATCACCAACTCCCAGAGCCTACTCAAACTCATGTCTATTGAGTCAGTGATGCTATCCAACCATCTCATTTTCTGTCATCCCCATCTCCTCTTGCCTTCAACCTTTCCCAGCATCAGGGTCTTTTAAAATGAATCGGTTCTTCACATCAGGTGGCCAAAGTATTGGAATTTCAGCTTCAACATCAGTCATTCCAATGAATATTGAGGACTGATTTCCTTTAGGATGTACTGGTTGGATCTCCTTGCAGTCCAAGGGACTCTCAAAAGTCTTCTCCAACACCACAGTCTAAAAGCATCAATTCTTCAGCACTCAGTTTTCTTTATAGTCCAACTCTCACATCCATACATGACTATTAGAAAAACCATAGCTTTGACTAGACAAACCTTTGATGGTAAAGTAATGTCGCTGCTTTTTAATACTGAGCCTCTAATATAATCTAGGTACCTTGCCAGGGTCTGGGGAACAAATTCAACTCTAGAACTTGGGAATACTCAATAAGCTTATAATAAAAAGAAGGCAAAAAAACTAGGTAAGTGATATATAAATATAATGTGCAATGGGAAAACACAGATGAATGGAAAAATTAATTCAGTCTTGATAGGTCCAGAAATTCTTCGCTGACATTTGAGCCAGACCTTGGAAGGAATCTGTGGGCTTCCCTGATAGCTCAGTGGTAAAGAATCTGCCTGCAATGCAGAAGACCCCGGTCCAATTCCTGGGTCAGGAAGATGCGCTGGAGAAGGGAAAGGCTACCCACTCTAGTATTCTTGGGCATTCCTTGTGGCTCAGCTGGTAAAGAATCCGCCTGCAATTTGGGAGACCTGGGTTCAATCTGTGGGTTGAGACAATCCCCTAGAGAAGGGAAAGGCTACCCACTCCAGTATTCTGGCCTGGAGAATTCCATGGACTGTATAGTCCATGGGGTTACAAAGAGTTGGACACGACTGAGCCACTTTCACTTCACTTCACTTTGGAAGGTATCTAACCAAAGTGTACTGAGGTCATTCCAGGATTAGGGAGGAACATGGCAAAGAAATGAAAGGATAACAGAAGAACAAAGTTGAAGGTTTATGGGCTGCTAATGAAGCAGTGTCTGGAGATGAGCAGGGAAAAAGGGAATTAGTTTTTACCAAAAGACTTGTAGTCATGTCCAAACTAGGGAGAGCATAATGAAACATGATAACATCTGCATTTTATAAATATTATTCCTGTGGTGCAATGGGGAACGTATTTGAAGACAGTAAAAGGTAGAAAAATTCATCAAGAGATTACTGCAATGACCTTAGTGAGAAATGATAATGACTTCAACCAGGGCCATGACTAAGGAAAGAGGAAGAGAGAAGGTAGAATAAAAATATCAACAAGGCAGAGGGACCAATTAGACATGGTAGATAAAGAGGTGCACTGTAGGATGTCTAGAAGCATCCCTGTCTTCTGCCCACTAGATGCCAGTAACACTCACCTTCCACCCCAGTTAAGACAGCCAAAAAATGTCTTCAGGCATTTATGCCCTGAGGGGCAAATGGCCCCCAGTTAAGAACAACTGCTCTAAAGTCTTCTCTGTTTCTAAAACACAATGAATATTTATCAAAATATAAAGAAACCAGGAAAATTTGTGTAATTTCACATGAAAATTTTAAATCTTAGTTATACTTTCCACAATTCTCGTACCTTTTATCAAGAAGTTCAGCACCCTTGTGCTTGCTTTTTAAATCTCCTATTGCTATGGCAGTCTTCTCAGTCCAATCCTTGCCTTGCAAAGATTAGGTTTGCATCAGTGGAAACTACAATTCCCAAGCTCCCTTGCTTTCTGGCTTCACGGTAAGGTCAGCCAATGGAAGGCACTGGCAGAAGGCTAGAGAGAGAAAGAGGGAAGAAACCAGGGCACATCCCTCTTTCTCTGTTCTGACAGCAGCTGCTGAGTCACCTTCATGTCTCCTACTCCTACCAGACAGTCCTTTTTCTATGTCCCTGCCATGGTTCCATCTTCCACCAGGTGGCCCAAGCTTCCAGCTTCTGGTTACAATTTCTCCATCCCTCTAGGTCTATAGTTGAGTTCAGTTCAGTCGCTCAGTCGTGTCCGACTCTCTGCGACCCCATGAATCTCAGCACGCCAGGCCTCCCTGTCCATCACCAAATCCCGGAGTTCACTCAAACTCATGTCCATCGAGTCGGTGATGCCATCCAGCCATCTCATTCTCTGTCGTTCCCTTCTCCTCCCACCCCCAACCTTTCCCAGCATCAGAGTCTTTTCCAGTGAGTCAATTCGTCGCATGAGGTGGCCAAAGTATTGGAGTTACAGTTTTAGCGTCAGTCCTTCCAGTGAACACCCAGGACTGATCTCCTTTAGAATGGACTGGTTGGAAGTGTTAGCAATATCCTACTGTTCTGAATCTCTGGTTTGCCTTGTGATCCCATTTGACTTCTTACTTCTTCTATTGCCCACTTGTGCAAGCAGTTGCTATGCACTAAATTGCATGCCCCTCCATCCCCAAATTGGCATGTTTATACCCTAACCTTCAATGTGGCTCTATTTGTATAACAAAGTAATTAAGGTTAGATGGGGGCTTCCCAGGTGGCACTAGCGGTAAAGAACCTGACTGCCAATGCAGAAGATATAAGAGAAAAAGTTCCGAACCCTGGATTGGGAAGATCCCTTGGAGTAGGAAATGGCAACCCATTCCAGAATGCTTGTTAGAGAATCCCATGGACAGAGGAGCCTGGCAAGATACAGTCCATGGGGTTGCAAAGAGTTGGACGAGACTGGAGCGCCTTAGTGTGCATGCACAATGTTAAATGAGAGCATAACGATGAAGCCCAAATCTGATAGGATTAGTGCCCTTTGATGATGAGACACTAGAAAGCTCACTCTCTCTTGCTGTCATGTGAGAAAAAGTAAACAGATGGCCAATTGCAAGCTAGAAGAGAGCTCTCACCAGGAACATCATCTGCCAAGAATTGGATCTTGAGCTTCCAGAATTGTGAGACTATTAATTTCTGCAGTTTCAGTCACTCAGTCTATGGTATTTTGTTGTGCAGCCCGAGTTAACTAAAAGAGCAATTCCCATATTATATGACTGTTTCCATTGTTTGAAATAGCTGTGCCTAACCTGACTGATAAAACTCTATTAACCTTTGCCCTGCTTCATTCCATGCTCCAAGGCCAAATTTGCCTGTTACTCCAGGTGTTTCTTCACTTCCTACTTTTGCATTCCAGTCCCCTATAATGAAAAGGACATCTTTCTTGGGTGTTAGTTCTAAAAGGTCTTGCAGGTCTTCATAGACCGTTCAACTTCATCTTCTTCAGCATTACTGGTTGGGGCATAGGCCTGGATTACTGTAATATTGAAAGGTTTGCCTTGGAAAGAAACAGAAATCAATTTGTCGTTTTTAAGATTGCATCCAAGTACTGCATTTCGGACTCTTTTGTTGACCATGATGGCTACTCCATTTCTTCTCAGGGATTCCTGCCCACAGTAGTAGATATAATGGTCATCCGAGTTAAATTCACCCATTCCAGTCCATTTTAGTTCACTGATTTCTAGAATGTCTATGTTCACTCTTGCCATCTCCTGTTTGACCACTTCCAATTTGCCTTGATTCATGGACCTAACATTCCAGGTTCCTATGCAATATTGCTCTATACAGCACCGGACCTTGCTTCTATCACCAGTCACATCCACAACTGGGTATTGGTTTTGCTTTTGCTCCCTCCCTTCATTCCTTCTAGAATTATTTCTCCAGTAATCTCCAGTAGCATACTAGGCACCTACTGACCTGGAGAATTCCTCATTCAGTATCCTATCATTTTGCCCTTTGATACTGTTCATGGGGTTCTCAAGGAAAGTATACACATGGATATCACCAGATGGTCAACACCAAAATCAGATTGATTATATTCTTTGCAGCCAAAGATGGAGAAGCTCTATACAGTTAGCAAAAACAAGACCAGGAGCTGACTGTGGCTCAGATCATGAACTCCTTATTGCCAAATTCAGACTTAAATTGAAGAAAGTGGGAAAAACCACTAGACCATTCAGATATGACCTCAATCAAATCCCTTATGATTATACAGTGGAAGTGAGAAATAGATTTAAGGGACTAGATCTGATTGATAGAGTGCCTGATGAACTCTGGACGGAGGTTCGTGACATTGTACAGAAGACAGGGACCAAGACCATTCCCATGGAAAAGAAATGCAAAAAGGCAAAATGGCTGTCTGAGGAGGCCTTACAAATAGCTGTGAAAAGAAGAGAAGTGAAAAGCAAAGGAGAAAAGGAAAGATATAAGCATCTGAATGCAGAGTTCCAAAGAATAGTAAGGAGAGATAAGAAAGCCTTCCTCAGTGATCAATGCAAAGAAATAGAGGAAAACAACAGAATAGGAAAAACAAGAGATCTCTTCAAGAAAATTAGAGATTCCAAGGGAACATTTCATGCAAAGATGGGCTCGATAAAGGACAGAAATTGTATGGACCTAACAGAAGCAGAAGATATTAAGAAGAGGTGGCAAGAATACACAGAAGAACTGTACAAAAAAGATTTTCACGACCAAGATAGTCACGATAAGGTGATCACTGACCTAGAGCCAGACATCTTGGAATGTGAAGTCAAGTGGGCCTTAGAAAGCATCACGATGAACAAAGCTAGTGGGGGTGATGGAATTCCAGTTGAGCTATTTCAAATCCTGAAAGATGATGCTGTGAAAGCGCTGCACTCAATATGCCAGCAAATTTGAAAAACTCAGCAGTGGCCACAGGACTAGAAAAGGTCAGTTTTTGTTCTAATCCCAAAGAAAGGCAATGCTAAAGAATGCTCAAACTACCACACAATTGCGCTCATCTTACACACTAGTAAAGTAATGCTCAAAATTCTCCAAGCCAGGCTTCAGCAATACGTGAACTGTGAACTTCCAGATGTTCAAGCTGGTTTTAGAAAAGGCAGAGGAACCAGAGATCAAATTGCCAACATCCGCTGGGGGGAGCCTGGTGGGCTTCCGTCATGGGGTCACACAGAGTCGGACACGACTGAAGTGACTTAGCAGCAGCAGCAGCAGCAGCAGCAGCTGGATCATTGAAAAAGTAAGAGAGTTCCAGAGAAACATCCATTTCTGCTTTATTGACTATGCCAAAGCTTTATTGACTATGCAAAAGCCATCACAATAAACTGTGGAAAATTCTGAAAGAGATGGGAATACCAGATCACCTAACCTGCCTCTTGAGAAATCTGTATGCAGGTCAGGAAGCAACAGTTAGAACTGGACATGGAACAATGGACTGGTTCCAAATAGGAAAAGGAGTACCTCAAGGCTGTATATCGTCACCATGCTTATTTAACTTAGATGCAGAGTACATCATGAGAAATGCTGGGCTGGATGAAGTACAAGCCAGAATCAAGATTGTTGGGAGAAACCTCAATAACCTCAGATATGCACATGACACCACTCTTATGGCAGAAAGTGAAGAACTAAAAAGCTTCTTGATGAAAATGAAAGAGGAGAGTGAAAAAGTTGGCTTAAAGTTCAACATTCAGAAAACTAAGATCATGGCATCTGGTCCCATCACTTCATGGGAAATAGATGGGGAAACAGTGGAAACAATGGCAGCCTTTATTTTCAGGGGCTCCAAAATCACTGCAGATGTTGATTGCAGCCATGAAATTAAAAGTTGCTTACTCCTTGGAAGGAAGGCTATGACCAACCTAGACAGCATGTTAGAAAGCAGAGTCAACAAAAGTCCATCTAGTCAAGGCTATGGTTTTTCCAGTGGTCATGTATGGATGTGAGAGTTGGACTGTAAAGAAAGCTGAGCGCTGAAGAATTGATGCTTTTGAACTGTGGTGTTGGAGAAGACTCTTGAGAGTCCCTTGGACTGCAAGGAGATCCAACCAGTCCATCCTAAAGGAAATCAGTCCTGGGTGTTCATTGGAATGATTGATGTTGAAGCTGAAACTCCAATATTTTGGCCACCTGATGTGAAAAGCTGATTCATTTGAAAAGATCCTGATGTTGGGAAAGATTGAAGGTAGGAGGAGAAGGGGATAACAGAGGATGAGATAGTTAGATGGCATCACTGACTCAATGGACATGAGTTTGGGTAGACTTCGGGAGTTGGTGATGGTGCACTGTGGTTCATGGGGTTGCAAAGAGTCGGACATGACTGAGCAACTGAACTGAACTGAACTGAACTGACCCTAACTGACACAGTTCTTCGTATTGTTGAAACCATAAAATATTTACCATGAACTATCTTAATATATGTCTAACTATGCAAAAGGTATATTCATATTCATTTCCTAATCTATTTCTTCCAAAAAACACTGTAAGGTAGGGCAAAATGATATAACATGAGGAGCACAAGCTTCGAGTCACTTAGACTGAATCACTACTCCTCCATTTATCAGCTTGCATGACCCAAGAAAAAGTAGTTAATCTCATTAGGCCCTGGTATCCTCCTCTGTAAATGGATCTGATAGTAATATTATTACTGAAAGTGGGATCTTGTTGCTCACCATTCAAAAGCCGATAAAGAGGCCAGGTTGGTAGAAAAGGAAGTTTAGTTTATTTTGGATGACAGCAACTGGAATAAGGGGAGGTCAGATGTCTGTCCAAATCCAACTCCCTCCCACCAACTAGGAAAGGGTAAGAGCTTTTATATACAGAGGGAGGGAACTACATTCAGAAACAGCACAGTCAGCTCTGACAGTCATCTTTAAATTGGTCATCAGTGGTCTGACCAGCATTATCTTGATTGTTTTAGATACAGTTAATCTTTAGCTCCAGCATCTGTTTTTTTTTTGTTTGTTTGTTTTTTTGTTTTTTTTCTTGAGACCAGTTCTTGGAATTGTGTAGGCTTATGTCGTGGCTGGGGTTTCCCCGGTGGCTCAGTGGTAAAGAATCTGCCTGCAGTGTAGGAGCCACAGGAGATATAGGTTCGATCCCTGGGTCAGGAAGATCCCCTGGAGGAGGGCATGGCAACTCACTCTAAAATTCTTTCCTGGAGAATCCTATGAACAGAGGAGCCTGTAGCAGGCTACAGTCCATAGGGTCTCAAAGAGTTGGACGCAACTGAAGTGACTTAGCACACAGCGCATGTCATAGCTACAGTCTGGTCATCACGTAGTTAGCTTCTTCCACCTGGTGGGGGTTTCAGTATCCAAAGACAGCTCACAGGATATGGCTTAGAATATTATCTATAGCCCTTGAAAAGGAACTAAAGCTCCTTGTCTTTGCTTAGTGACTATATTATTATTATTTGGTCTCCTTTGACTGTTTTCCTTTGTTTCCACATGTTCTCATTTCTCTGATTAAACTTATTCTTTGACTAAAGTTTTCCACAGACAAAAGGTAGGCAGAAGAGATGGGGGTCCTCATCCATTTCAGTACTAACCTAAGTAAGTTGTTCTCACATTACATGAGTTACTCTATGCTAAGTACGTAGAATATTTTTAGGCAAATATTTTTAGGTGTATAATAAGCTCTCAATAAAACTACGTATAATTTTTAGGAGCTTCTTAGGTGGCGCTAGTGGTAAAGAACCCTCCTGCCAATGAAGGAGACATAAGAGATGTGAATTCGACCCCTGGGTTGGGAAGATTATTTTTAGCTACAATTTGTTGAGTGCCTACTATGTGCTAAGCACTGGGATAGGTACTAGGGACATAAAGACAAGTAAGAAACAATCAATGCCTTCAAGGATCTGCAGTATATTCACAAAGGCAAACACATGAACAGGTAATTATAGTAAAATATGACATATTTTTTGTAGAAATACAATAGGAAAGCCAAATAGAGCATGATCTACCAACAAGGTTTGAGAGACAATTGTCAAAGTTTGAATCCCAGTTCTGCCAGTTCCTAGTGGTATGGCTCTGGGAAAATTACCTAACTATTGTAAGAATATTTTCTTACCTACAAAATGAGAATGGTAATAGTATCTACTTCATGTGGATGTGATGAGAAGAAACAGAAAACAAACGTAGTTTTGGGTATATATATTTTTCCTGGGAAATGGCCTGCTCAGAGGAGAGTTACAATTGTCATCAATAGGGAAGCAAACAATTGAGCTGCCTAACCCAGGCCAGGGCTCTGCCAAAATCCTACACCTTGCTGGCTACTCTGATCTACTTCATCTACTTCTTCCTCTATTTCCTCTTCCTCATCCTCAGAAGAGGAGACTAAATCTATCATATTTTCCCACTATGAATATAGATTAGTATAGCCACTTATAAACTATCTTGACAGACACTATAGCATCTAATCACAGTATTTGTATGCAAAGCAACTCCACTCCCACATTTCTACTTAGAAATGAATACATATATGTACCAAAAGACATAAAAGAATGTTTGTGCTGTGCTTAGTCACTCAGTTGTGTCTGACTCTTTGAAACCTCATGGACTGTAGCCCGCCAGGGTCCTCTAGGCAAGAATACTTGGAGTGGGTTTCCATGCCCTCTTCCAGGGGATCTTCCCAACCCAGGGATCGAACCCAGGTCACCTGCATTGCAGACAGATTCTTTATGATCTGAGTCACCAGGGAAGCCTAAGAATACTGGAGTGGGTAGCCTACCCCTTCTCCGAGGGAACTTCCAACCCAGGGATTGAACTGGGGTCTCCTGCATCACAGGTGGTTTCTCTTCCAGCTGAGCTACCAGGGAAGCCCCAAAGAAATGTTTATAGCACCTTATATGAATATATCACAGTGTATTTATCCATCCTCACATCCACAGTGTATAGGCATTGGGTTTGCTTCAAATTTGGTGAATAGCACCTTTACTCACAATACCACCAAACCGGAAGCAAACCCAATGCCCATCAACAAGAGCACAGATAAATACGTTGTGATATATTCATATACCATGGGAAACTACATAACAATGAAAAGTTTTTGCTGAACCACGAAAGACCCTGGGATTCTTGGCCTCTGGAGGAGAAGAATTCAATCAGGAGCCAGTGATGAGGCTTGATCACTCAGAACTTTTGTGTAATAATGTTTTATTAAAGAATAAAAAAGATAGAGAAAGCTTCTGACATCAGAAGAGGGCAGAAAGAGTGCCCCCCTGCTAGTCTTTAGCCAGATGTTATATAGCTACTAGCAAGTTGTTAATTACAGAAAGGAGATGTCTCAAAACTCAGAGTGGCACCAAGTCCCTCACCCACAACATGAATTTTGAGTTAACATTGGTGCCAGGTGAGTCATCCTGGGCCATTAAACAGTTGACATGAATCTTGAAGAAAGGCAGGTTTCCAAGTAAATATAGAGTTTCATTAACATAGATTAGGAGAACAACATATGACTAAAACATACTGGTTTGTTAAGTCGGTTCTGAGTCTTAGGAGGAACCAACTTGAAGACAGGGTCTAGGGTAAATTCATAGTTCATTAACATAGCTTTGGAGAAGGAAATGGCAACCCACTTCAGTATTCTTATCTGGAAAACTCCCATGAACTGAGGAGCCCGGTACGCTACAGTCCATGGGGTCGCAAAGAGTCGGACACGACTGAGCGATTTCACTAACATAGCTTAAGACAAACATTTCTATAAGAAAAACCGGTTAGCTCAAGGTTTGAGAAAAGTTCAGGTGGAGCCAGGTGTCGTCATGGCAACACAGAATTTTAAGAGAAACCTCTTTTTGGATTTGTATACAGAAGGAGAAAAAATCTTAACCCTTGTAATTTGTTTCCTCCTGCCACTTAGTTCAGCTTAGTTCAGTTCAGTTGCTCAGTCGTGTCTGACTCTTTGCGACCCCATGAATCACAGCACGCCAGGCCTCCCTGTCCATCACCAACTCCCGGAGTTCACTCAAACTCATGTCCATCGAGTCGGTGATGCCATCCAGCCATCTCATTCTCTGTCGTCCCTGTCTCCTCCCGCCCCCAATCCCTCCCAGCATCAGACTCTTTTCCAGTGAGTCAACTCGTCGCATGAGGTGGCCAAAGTATTGCAGTTTCAGCTTTAGCATCAGTCCTTCCAATGAACACCCAGGATTGATCACCTCTAGAATGGACAGGTTGGACCTCCTTGCAGTCCAAGGGACTCTCAAGAGTCTTCTCCAGCACCACAGTTCAAAAGCATCAATTCTTCGGCGATCAGCTTTCTTCACAGTCCAACTCTCACATCCATACATGACCACGGGAAAAACCATAGCCTTGACTAGACGGACCTTGGTTGGCAAAGTAATGTCTCTGCTTTTTAATATGCTATCTAGGCTGGTCATAACTTTCCTTCCAAGGAGTAAGCGTCTTTTAATTTCATGGCTGTAATCAGCATCTGCAGTGATTTTGGAGCCCCCCAAAAAAATAAAGTCTGACACTGTTTCCACTGTTTCCCCATGTATTTCCCATGAAATGATGGGACCAGATGCCATGACCTTCGTTTTCTGAATGTTGAGCTTCAAGCCAACCTTTTCACTCTCCTCTTTCACTTTCATCAAGAGGATTTTGAGTTGCTCTTCACTTTCTGCCATAAGGGTGGTGTCATCTGCATATCTGAGGTTATTGATATTTCTCCTGGCAATCTTGATTCCAGCTTGTGCTTCTTCCAGCCCAGCGTTCCTCATGATGTATTCTGCATATAAGTTAAATAAGCAGAGTGACAATATACAGCCTTGACGTACTCCTTTTCCTATTTGGAACCAATCTGTTGTTCCATAAGAAAGATAAAAAATACCTGACACTTGTAGCCTATTTCCTCTGTTTGGAGACCCCTAACCTTCCTGACTGTTACCCTCTCAGCAACAAGAATAAACTAAAGTGACATGAACCAATATAGATGAATCTCACAAAATGTTGAGCAAAAGAAGCTAGACTGTAGACTTTATTTTCTATTTGTAGAAAGTTCAAGAAGGAGCAAAATAAATCAATGGTCATAGAAATTAGAAGAATGGTTACCTTTGGGGAGTTATTTGCTGAAGGGTAGCGGTGTATTGATAAATGTTTAATAACTAGTGCCCCCAAAAAAATGCCCTGACCTTACAGAATTTCTGTGATGTAAATACTTCAATACTCCCACAGTGGTGGATTTCAACGTGCTAATGTGCTGTCACTGAGCACGAAGATGGGAATAGATGTATATGTACATGTACATGTATAGATTTTGCTCTGACAAGTGAGTTATCAACTATAAACTGGTATATACCAAGAGTATTGCCAACTACTGAACAACAAAGGCCTTTACCTTCTGCCCCTATAGATTGAACCCTGTGCTGCTATAGCTGTTGACCTTCAACAACCCCTGAGGGAATTCAGAAGGGAGTGAGGCATTCTGTGCTCCAGTGGATCTGGTGGGACAGGTCTTTAGATGGTTGGATGTTTTTAGGAACAGATTTTATGATCTCAATCCTTGCATATCCTCATATCTAGAGAAGCACTAGATCCCCTCATGGTGATATCAGATCCTCATGACTAACAAAAAGCTTTTTGTAAAATGAGTGCTTCATGGTATTGAACTCCCCCTTCACCAAAACCTTAAATATTGACTTTCCCCCACTGCCAACTTGGAGCAGCCTCTCAGAGCTATATGAGATGCTGCCTCCCAGGTTGCAGTCCTCATTTTGCCCTAAATAAAACTTAATTCACAACTCTTAAGTTGTACACCTTTTTTAAGTCAACAGTTATGGTCCCACAAAGGGACCCAGAGTGGACGTCCTTCCTTCAACGGGACTCCACAAGGAACCGGAGCTTTGTTACCAGCAGTGGCACCTTGCTCCCATCTGCCTCCTTGGGGAGTGAAGACGAATTTGGGTAAGTCTCTTCTGGTTCTTGAATCTCCCGTACTGATTGAGAGTCTGAGTTTTATTTGGCAGTGGAGCAGGTTACCTGCTCCCTCCCAGTAGGAAAGACAGTGGGGCGGGGGCACAGGTGAAACATCCAGGGCATACCCACTCCTGGTCTAGACACGGAGTGAGGCTCGGTTGGAAGACACCAAGGAATTCCCACCCAGTCCAAAGAGACGGGGTGAGGGCTTAGCTGAAAGGTGCCAAGGTCGCTCTGTTGTAGGGGACTGAATGGTCTTGGCTGAGTGGTTAAGTAAGAGGCTGATCTGACACTTTTCCTCAATTTGACTGCCATTATAGAATTTGTCAGGATAAAAGTGAGGAAAATACATGAGAACTTTTCTCTGAAGAAAAGGGACAAGACTCCTGTACGGTTTCGGTTTTCTCAAGTGACTGAGAAATTTATGGGAGTGGTGGAGGCCTAGTCCTCATACCATGCAGTGGGAAAACCATTCATTAATTAAAATACCTGCTCGTCTGGGGGTCACACATAAGAACTGGACATTCAGTGGCCTGAGCAGCCACAGTGGTCTTATATTGCCAGAGGCAGGATCCGAGGCATGTAAGACGGGCTGAAACAGCTCTGGGGTGACTTCTGGAGGAGTTAAGCTCACAAAGCAGTACGTGGGTCCACTACACAAGTTCACTAGTGATTTTTACCCCTGACAAATTCAGCTTAAAATAGGAAACAGAATCTCTCAACAGAAACAAAGGGGTGTCAGAAAGCCAGTTTCTGACTAACACTCTAGCCAGATTCATGTACAATACATATGAAGCTCATATTTGCAAGTACCTAATTAATTGGAGAAATCATACTAAAAGAGATCTCAACCTAAAATGGCCAAATTGGGGTTCTTTTGATATTCTAAAATTGATATTTTTGCGTGCACAATTAGAAAAGGCTGGCCGTGCTTTGACTGGTATCGAGAAGCTTCTAAAACAGGAAATGATACAGTAACTTCTTCGCAGAAAATCAATAAGAAATTGCTTAAAACTATCAGAACTAAAAAGGCTGCTAGCACTGACTTTGCCAGGTCACAGGTCTAGTGGAACTGAGAAGTCATGTTTGGTATTTATGCCATTTGGCTTTTGATTTCTGGGTGTCACTTTACCATCTTTTTGGGGCACTCTTGCCATTTGGCTTTTGATTTCTAGGCATCTTTTTGCCTTTTGTTTCATTTGGAGTGTGACTTCTGGCTGGTGAAGTTCTGGTTTGGTTTGGTTTGGTTTGAGTGCACAGACATCTGGTACAAACTGTTCGAGCGAACATGTGAATTGCTCACTCTAAGTTTCCACACCCCACCTGGGAACTCCTTGGGAAAATTTTTTAAATGACTGGTCAGTCTATAGCTATGATCCAATGACAAGAAAAATGGCCTAAAAATATTAGATCTTTATTGACTGATGTTCCCTTACGTCCAGGACTTCCTCTTGTAATCAACAGCCAGGGGCTGATCAATCTGAGACCCCTACTTCCCCAGAGGGACAATCCCTGCTGGGACCAATCTGTGCTTGGTATCAGGGCCAAGTTGAGCACTATCTGGTCTAAATTTCGGCTATAAAACTATGGTCACAGAAAAATACAATTTTTGACCATGTGGTCACAATATTCTTTAGACTCCAGAGGAAGTTTGAAGAAAAAATTCTCTCTTTAAGAATTCTTGCCCTGAGGAAATAACTCTTCCTATACCTTTAGACGTGACGCGAGAGACGCCGGCCCCGGCGGCGCAGACGCGACGCGAGAGACGCCGGCCCGGGCGCAACGAAAGACGCAAAGACGTGCGGCCATGAGGAGCTACCCCACGCCTGAGGCCAGGGCCGGCGGCCGAGAGGAGCTACCCCACGTCCAACAGGCGGTGGCTGCGCGGGCGCAGGAGGGCCGAGAGGAGCTACTCCGCGTTCAAGGTCAGGAGGGGCGGCCTTGAGGAGATACCCCTCGTCCAAGGTAAGGTACAGCGGCTGCACTTTGCTGGAGCGGCTGTGAAGAGATTTTCCACGACCAAGGTAAGAGAAACCCAAATAAGACGGTAGGTATTGCTAGGGGGCACCAGAGGGCAGACAAACTGAAATCATAATCACAGGATACTAGCCGATCTGATCACATGGACCACAGCCGAATGTGGTCCACTGGAGAAGGGAATGGCAAACCACTTCAGTATACTTGCCTTGAGAACCCCATGAATAGTAACAAAGGGCAAAATGATAGGATACTGAATGAGGAATTCCCCAGGTCAGTAGGTGCCCAGTATGCTACTGGAGCTCAGTGGAGAAATAACTATAGAAGGAATGAAGAGATGGAGCAAAAGCAAAACCAATACCCAGTTGTGGATGTGACCAGTGATAGAAGCAAGGTCCGGTGCTGTAAAGAACAATATTGCATAGGAACCTGGAATGTTAGGTCCATGAATCAAGGCAAATTGGAAGTGGTCAAACAGGAGATGGCAAGAGTGAACATAGACATTCTAGGAATCAGTGAATTAAAATGGATTGGAATGGGTGAATTTAACTCGGATGACCATTATATCTACTACTGTGGGCAGGAATCCCTTAGAAGAAATGGAGTAGCCATCATGGTCAACAAAAGAGTCCGAAATGCAGTACTTGGATGCAATCTTAAAAATGACAGGATGATTTCTGTTCGTTTCCAAGGCAAACCATTCAATATTACAGTAATCCAGGCCTATGCCCCAACCAGTAATGCTGAAGAAGCCGAAGTTAATCGGTTCTATGAAGACCTACAAGACCTTTTAGAACTAACACCCAAAAAAGATGTCCTTTTCATTATAGGGGACTGGAATGCAAAAGTAGGAAGTCAAGAAACACCTGGAGTAACTGGCAAATTTGGCCTTGGAGCACGGAATGAAGCAGGGCAAAGGCTAATAGAGTTTTGTCAAGAGAATGCACTGGTCATAGCAAACACCCTCTTCCAACAACACAAGAGAAGACTCTACACATGGACATCACCAGATGGTCAACACCGAAATCAGACTGATTATATTCTTTGCAACCAAAGATGGAGAAGCTGTATACAGTTATCGAAAACAAGACCAGGAGCTGACTGTGGCTCAGATCATGAACTCCTTATTGCGAAGTTCAGACTTAAATTGAAGAAAGTAGGGAAAACCACTAGACCATTCAGATATGACCTCAATCAAATCCCTTATGATTATACAGTGGAAGTGAGAAATAGATTTAAGGGACTAGATCTGATTGATAGAGTGCCTGATGAACTCTGGACGGAGGTTCGTGACATTGTACAGGAGACAGGGACCAAGACCATCCCCATGGAAAAGAAATGCAAAAAGGCAAAATGGCTGTCTGAGGAGGCCTTACAAATAGCTGTGAAAAGAAGAGAGGCAAAAAGCAAAGGAGAAAAGGAAAGATATAAGCATCTGAATGCAGAGTTCCAAAGAATAGCAAGGAGAGATAAGAAAGACTTCCTCAGCGATCAGTGCAAAGAAATAGAGGAAAACAACAGAATAGGAAAAACAAGAGACCTCTTCAAGAAAATTAGAGATTCCAAGGGAACATTTCATGCAAAGATGGGCTCGATAAAGGACAGAAGTGGTATGGACCTAACAGAAGCAGAAGATATTAAGAAGAGGTGGCAGGAATACACAGAAGAACTGTACAAAAAAAGATCTTCACGAACAAGATAGTCACGATAACGTGATCACTGACCTAGACCCAGACATCTTGGAATGTGAAGTCAAGTGGGCATTAGAAAGCATCATTACTAACAAAGCTAGTGGAGGTGATGGAATTCCAGTTGAGCTATTTCAAGTCTTGAAAGATGATGCTGTGAAAGTGCTGCACTCAATATGCCAGCAGATTTGGAAAACTCAGCAGTGGCCACAGGACTGGAAGAGGTCAGTCTTCATTCCAATCCCAAAGAAAGGCAATGCCAAAGAATGCTCAAACTACCGCACAATTGCACTCATCTCACACGCTAGTAAAGTCATGCTCAAAATTCTCCAAGCCAGGCTTCAGCAGTATGTAAACCATGAAATCCCAGATGTTCAAGCAGGTTTTAGAAAAGGCAGAGGCACCAGAGATCAAATTGCCAACATCCGCTGGATCATGGAGAAAGCAAGAGAGTTTCAGAAAAACATCTATTTCTGCTTCATTGACTATGCCAAAGCCTTTGACTGTGTCGATCACAATAAACTGTGGAACATTCTGAAAGAGATGGGAATCCCAGACCACCTGACCTGCCTCTTGAGAAACCTGTATGCAGGTCAGGAAACAACTGTTAGAACTGGACATGGAACAACAAGCTGGTTCCAAATAGGAAAATGTGTACGTCAAGGTTGTATATTGTCACCTTGCTTATTTAACTTATATGCAGAGTACATCATGAAGAATGCTGGGCTGGAAGAAGCACAAGCTGGAATCAAGATTGCTGGGAGAAATATCAATAACCTCAGATATGCAGATGACACTACCCTTATGGCAGAAAGTGAAGAGGAACTCAAAAGCCTCTTGATGAAAGTGAAAGAGGAGAGTGAAAAGGTTGGCTTGAAGCTCAACATTCGAAAACAAAGATCATGGCATCTGGTCCCATCACTTCATGGGAAATAGATGGAAAAACAGTGGAAACAGTGTCAGACTTTGTTTTTTTGGGCTCCAAAATCACTGCAGATGCTGATTGCAGCCATGAAATTAAAAGACGCTTGCTCCTTGGAAGGAAAGTTATGACCAACCTTGATAGTATATTAAAAAGCAGAGACATTACTTTGCCAACCAAGGTCCGTCTAGTCAAGGCAATGGTTTTTCCCGTGGTCATGTATGGATGTGAGAGTTGGACTGTGAAGAAGGCTGATCGCCGAAGAATAGATGCTTTTGAACTGTGGTGTTGGAGAAGACTCTTGAGAGTCCCTTATACTGCAAGGAGATCCAACCAGTCCATTCTAAAGGAGATCAATCCTGGATGTTCATTGGAAGGACTGATGCTAAAGCTGAAACTGCAATACTTTGGCCACCTGATGCGACGAGTTGACTCACTGGAAAAGACTCTGATGCTGGGAAAGGTTGGGGGCGGGAGCAGAAGGGGACGACGGAGAATGAGATGACTGGATGGCATCACCGACTCTGTGGACATGAGTTTGAGTGAACTCCGGGAATTGGTGATGGACAGGGAGGCCTGGCGTGCTGTGATTCATGGGGTCGGGGAGAGTCAGACACGACTGAGCGACTGAACTGAACTGAACTGAACTGACTGATACCTTTACACCAGAGCACTGTGGATCACTTATTTAGACCATATCTAATTCCTGAAACCAAAAGGAACAAAAAAGGCGAACAAAGCCTTTTAAAATCTTACTCCAACCATTTTTTATTCATAACTAAGTTTGGGAAACAAAGATATAGGATCTCTTGTGTCTATTTGGATGTATGTATGTCTCAGTGTGTGTCTTTGTTTTTTTTAATATAATATTGCTGATTGTTGAGATCAGATTGTAAATGAGCTCTAATCTAATTGGCCTTTTTTAAAAAAAAAAAAGTAAGCACTTACAAATCAAATAATTCTAAATACAAGATAAATTAACCTAAATAAATCTCAGGTTCATGTGAAATAAGAAATATTCAATGTTAAATACCTGTTATTAATGTTTATTTGTTGATCTAAATAATGTAGACATGTCTAGGATTAATTAACATTAAGCAGAATATTTTCATTGTACCTAGGTTTAATATAAGTTAAATATTATTACTGGAAAAGGGAATGGCAACCCACTTTAGTATTCTTGCCTGGAGAAGCCCAGGGACAGAGGAGCCTGGTGGGCAGCCATCTGTGGGGTTGCACAGAGTCATTCATGACTGACGCAACTTAGCAGCAGCAGCAAATATTATTTTATCTGTTACAAGTTTGTCAACAAGGAAATTACCTCGAGTGAAGAAACTTCTAAAAGAAATTTAAATGAGATGTGAGCCTTTAGATAGACTCTATTAAAAATAGTTATGCTCTTTAGGAATATGTGTCTAAAATAGTCTCTCAGATTGGGGTAACTTGAACTTCTAAAGGCTGTGCTTAACTAAATGTTGGAAGTCTATTGAATAGCTAAGTTATTGAAACATTTACTACTAAACACTAATTATCTCTTACAGAGACACTAAAGAGATTTGGGATTCCCAGTTTGTTAATGGCGGTCTACCAATGGAGGTAGTAAGACTCATATCTTGGATAGTTCCTTGCTGTTATGTGATATTAATGTAAAATTTAATTGAATTCTTAAAGAACACCCTAAGTTTGTTTCTGAAGCTTATCTCAGTTATCTATCTTTGGATGAAGATCAGATGCCTCGTGACCTGCAACCAGGACTGAAAAAACAAAACAAAGGACATAATTTAAAGGGCTGTCTCCAACCTGTATGGAAGGACTTTTTTCAGAAGAAACTACACTACACCAGGATGAGAAGACGACGACATCAGAGGTAGACAGCTTGCCCAAGATGCTGGACCTGATTTGTATGATCATTTATAATGTTTTCTTGACTTCTTAGCCCTCTGTATATAAATCAAATGCTTTTCTACCATAGGCCTGATCCTATGCTAGTTTTAGAAATTAATCCAATTGCCGGGTTTGTAGACATGTAAAAGCTCATTCGGCTTATACAAAAACTCTGTTAGACTTGTGCCATCCTAATGTCCTTAAACCATGGCAACAGTCTGCTTCTAAATTGGAAAATTAAAAACAATGGCTGGAAATCAGAGTCAGGGCTATGGGAAATCCAAGATGGCTGCTTGGCTTTTCCCAGCTCCCTGACAAACCTCATTTTTTATTTGATGGGTTAAAGCCTCCCTGGCTACAGGGCCTCCATAATGAAAAATCACGGAATATTAAGTTTTGTAAATTGTTAAATTAAGTTTCTAGTTTTGTTAATGTCTAGTGTTTACTAAAACTCACTGCTGAGACAGTTCCTTGTTACGTGATACTGCTAAAAGATTTAATTAAGTTATTAAAAAGGACACTCTAGGTTAGTTTCTAAGGCTTATCTCAGTAACCAATCTTCAGATAAAGGTCGGATGCTCCATAATGTACAACCAGGAAATTAACACCAGGCTATAATCATTTAACGAATGAAGTCACGTGACTTGAGGTATACCAGGCTTTATCTAATGAAAGTTCTTGACGTATAATTCTTATTTTACTAATAACTGCTAGCTATGGCTATATTATTTTCTATGTCACTTGTTTCACTGAGCCTGTGATATAATGCTGAACTGACAGTTCCATATGAGATCAATAATTGCAATAATGTGACTTTGGGTATGGGAAAAAGCAACAAGAGGAAATATTTTCCTGGACCAGGAGGCTAGTAAGACAGTGGTCCAGAGACTTTTGCTACTTGCAAGGCCTGGTCCAATTTTAGCACACTGAGTGGCCCATCACTTCCCTAGACCTGGGAATGAGCCTTCCCAGCACCGCGGGACACAGTGGCCATGAAATGGTGTCACATGGTCAGATATGTGCCTATGAAGGGACCCTGATGACTGGAAGTTGGTACTTGCCAGCTGCCTCTACAAAGATCACATCATGACCATTGCAAGCTGCTGACCTTCAACACCCCCTGAAAGAAGTTCAGTGTGAAAATCAGGAATGAGGCACTCTGTGCTCTGGAAAGAAAAAAAAACAAAACTGGCAGAACAGGCCTTCAGATCTTTTCAGAAAAAGGTTTTTTGAGTTCCAATTCTTGCATCTTCTCATACCTAGAAAAACACTGACGTCATTAATGGTGAAATCTGCTTTGGCTATTAAAAAAAAAATTTTTTTTTTTTTACAATTAAAAGACAAAATAGAGTAGTTATGGTTCAGACATCCTGGGAAATAACTATTTCCCAGATATCCCGAAAAATGATATTATGGGTGTGATTTCAGATTAGACGCTGTGACCTAATGTAGAACTTAATGCTCCTGTAATGCATTTTTGCTTCTGTACTTTGCTTGTTGCTCGTAAAACCAAAGTTACTCCATTTTAAGATAAGGTTGTTTTTAAGTAAAGATTCCTAAAATTGTTTTTGAAAAAATAAATAAATAAATAAATAAAATAAATTTGGGGAGCTGAAAAAAATAAATAAATAAAATAAAACTCCATACATTTTTTTGATGAACCTCCCTTCCCCACTTTACCAGTGTTCAAGATCTTTTAAAACAGTTTTTGAAATTTTCCTGCTGTGTCAGCACCTTGTGAACACTTTCCCATTATGGTATCAACAAACTGTAAAGGAATAAATAAGGAAAGAAGCTTAAGATAAGGAAAGAAGAATTTAAATGTCTAATAACAGCAAGCAAAGAACTGCCACATCAAGAAGCATTCCTAGGAGAATAGAATTTTGCTTTCTTAGTTAAGGATAGAGTGAGAAGTATCCTCATAGATTGAGGTATTTTAATTCTTAAACAGAACCATGTACCTGATTTAATAATTAAATTAAAAAACAATTACAATTCCTATGTTTGCATTTACCAGAAAATATTTTATGAATCTCTGTACTTCTTATATTATTTCAATTTTTACAATAAAGTTTCTAGCAAATTTCTATCCATAAAACACCTCATACTTGTTAAGGGATATTGTTTTATATGAAAATCTGGCTGACTAGAAAAAAAAGTAGTTCAGTGTTTGATTATTTCATTTACAAAACAATATGCCACATACTTTCTTTTGCTTTTTTTAAGTAAGAAATAAAAAATTCTATGCTTTTCATTTCATATTTATGACATAAAGCAAGGAATACCTACATGACATTCCTATTCATCCTAGATTATTGTTAGGTCTATTTGGACTGTTAGTATGTTTTTCTAAATTCTAAGAATATAGAGGACAGGGACGGCAGAGTTGCTGTTAACTGGAAAATATATTTGTAAACATTTCAATAATGAAAATATTAAAGGAGTAAAAAGAGATTTGGGATTAAAAATAAATGATGCTTGATGCCATCCTAAAATGTTCTAAGAAAACCAAGGTTTTAGAAATTATCACTGGTATGTATGCTCACCAATCTATAAAATGCTAATATAAAAGTCAGTTCTTGGTTGTTTAAGGGAAGTAGGAAGTGTGTTCCCAGTAAAGAAGGAGACCTTGAGAAGGCAGGAATTCACTTAGATCTTTCAGTCTGAGACTTTTATGGTCTCAGCAAAGCAAAAAAGTCTATGATCAATTATGGTTATATAAATCATCAGGCCAAGTTTATTGCGACCAGACCTATATTACAAAAGTATTAGTTTGGTTATAATTGGTAAAAATGATGGTGATTTTAGGGAGAAAAAGATGTCTCAATGAATGTTAAATCCCAGTTAGTTATTGGAGGATAGTTCCATGTTAGGGTATATTAATGTAAAATTTAATTGCACTATTAAAGGACACTCTAGGGTTGTTTCTGAAGCTTATTTTAGTAATCTGTCTTTGGATGAAGATCAGATGCCTCACACATGACCTGCAATCAAGCCTGGAAGACATAATTTAAGGAACTGTCTCCAACCTGGATGGGAGGACCTTTCTATCAGGTTCTGTTAACTAGCTCATGCCCAGTGAAATTGGAGGGAAATTGACTCTTGGGTTAACTCCCACTCCCAAAGGCCCCTAAGCTGGACTGGTCCATAGAGAGGCCTGCTGACATCAAGCTCACCTTAAAACAATGCTCAATCAGAGGAAACATTCCACAAGGATGAGAAGACGGCATCAGAAGTAGCTTGCCCAAGGTGCTGGTCTGACCTTTAGAGTCATTTATAATGCTTTCTCGATTCCTTGGGCCTATGACTATCAATCACGTTTTCTATCATGGACATGAGTCTATCCTAGTATAAACTCAATCCAACTGTTTGGTTGTGGCCAATTACCTATGTCTAGTACTTCTGGGATTACCTTGGTGGATTTCTGTTCTCTAGGGATACCCACTGCTGCTGCTGCTAAGTCGCGTCAGTTGTGTCTGACTCTGTGCGACCCCATAGACAGCAGCCTGCCAGGCTCCCCCTTCCCTGGGATTCTCCAGGCAAGAACACTGGAGTGGGTTGTCATTTTCTTCTCCAATGCATGAAAGTGAAAAGTTGCTGAGTCGTGTCCGACCCTTAGCGACCCCATGGACTGCAGCCTACCAGGCTCCTCCTTCCATGGGATTCTCCAGGCAAGAATACCGCAGTGGGGTGCCACTGCCTTCTCCAGGGATACCCACTAGGAAATTTATTTTAGATGAATGTTCAATCCTGTTCTATCTTCATGATATTACTAGATGGGTTTCTCTCACCTGGCCAGCTAATAATACCTGCTCTGGGGATGCTGACCATAGATTTAACTTTTCTCTTACAGTCATTTAAACTCAGTTGGAGTGATGAGCTATGTCTCAATAAAAAATTAACTTCTCATATATTTAAAGGAAAACTCCCACAACTATGGGGAGAATCTACATAGTTAACACCAGGTTATGGTCATTTAGGTTTAAAGGTTCCTCTATGTTGGGAAGATTTTTTTTTTTTTGTACAGTTCTTCTGTGTATTCTTGCCATCTCTTCTTCTGAAAGAGATGGGAATACCAGACCACCTGACCTGCCTCTTGAGAAACCTGTATGCAGGTCAGGAAGCAACAGTCAGAACTGGACATGGAACAACAGACTGGTTCCAAATAGGAAAAGGAGTACGTCAAGGTTGTATACTGTCACCCTGCTTATTTAACTTGTATGCAGAGTACATCATGAGGAATGCTGGGCTGGAAGAAGCACAAGCTGGAATCAAGATTGCCGGGAGAAATATCAATAACCTCAGATATGCAGATGACACCACCCTTATGGCAGAAAGTGAAGAGGAACTCAAAGGCCTCTTGATGAAAGTAAAAGAGGAGAGTGAAAAGGTTGGCTTGAAGCTCAACATTCAGAAAACGAAGATCATGGCATCTGGTCCCATCACTTCATGGGAAATAAATGGGGAAACAGTGGAAACCATGTCAGACTTTATTTTTTTGGGCTCCAAAATCACTGCAGATGCTGATTGCAGCCATGAAATTAAAAGACGCTTACTCCTTGAAAGGAAAGTTATGACCAGCCTAGATAGCATATTAAAAAGCAGAGACATTACTTTGCCAACAAAGGTCCGTCTAGTCAAGGCTATGGTTTTTCCCGTGGTCATGTATGGATGTGAGAGTTGGACTGTGAAGAAAGCTGATCGCGGAAGAATTGATGCTTTTGAACTGTGGTGCTGGAGAAGACTCTTGAGAGTCCCTTGGACTGCAAGGAGATCCAACCAGTCCATTCTGGAGGAGATCAATCCTGGGTGTTCATTGGAAGGACTTATGCTAAAGCTGAAACTCCAATACTTTGGCCACCTCATGCGACGAGTTGACTCACTGGAAAAGACTCTGATGCTGGGAGCGATTGGGGGTGGGAGGAGACGGGGACGACAGAGAATGAGGTGGCTGGATGGCATCACCGACTCGATGGGCATGAGTTTGAGTGAACTCCGGGAGTTGGTGATGGACAGGGAGGCCTTTCATGTTGTGGTTCATGGGGTCACAAAGAGTTGGACACAACTGAGTAACTGAACTGAACTGAACTGAACTGAACTGATGTTGGGAACAGTTAAATCATACTAAAAATGGTCAACCTGGTAATTATGAGACAAGGCTGGGTGCTTTATGAACTATGTCTATTATTACCCTTAGAGTGGTTGGTATGGAACTCAGATTTGTGGCACTAATTCATGGCCTTCACATCTACAGGGATGAATATGAAAGTGTAGCCTGGGAATTTATGTAGCAAGAATTTAAGGTCATACATGTTAACAAATTAGAGGTAACCCTAACCAATCTACCACTGGTATGAGCCCAATGGGTCAAAGTTCTGTATTCTACCGGTATGACCACTTAGCAGCTTATGTGTGTGTGTGCCTTCAATGGGATCGGAGGATGTAATTGACCATATCTAAGCCTTGAAGCTCAACATTCAGAAAACAAAGATCATGGCATCTGGTCCCATCACTTCATGGGAAATAGATGGAAAAACAGTGGAAACAGTGTCAGACTTTGTTTTTTTGGGCTCCAAAATCACTGCAGATTCTGATTGCAGCCATGAAATTAAAAGACGCTTGCTTCTTGGAAGGAAAGTTATGACCAACCTTGATAGTATATTAAAAAGCAGAGACATTACTTTGCCAACCAAGGTCCGTCTAGTCAAGGCAATGGTTTTTCCCGTGGTCATGTATGGATGTGAGAGTTGGACTGTGAAGAAAGCTGATCGCCGAAGAATCGATGCTTTTGAACTGTGGTGTTGGAGAAGACTCTTGAGAGTCCCTTATACTGCAAGGAGATCCAACCAGTCCATTCTAAAGGAGATCAATCCTGGATGTTCATTGGAGGGACTGATGCTAAAGCTGAAACTGCAATACTTTGGCCACCTCATGCGACGAGTTGACTCACTGGAAAAGACTCTGATGCTGGGAAAGGTTGGGGGTGGGAGGAGAAGGGGACGACGGAGAATGAGATGGCTGGATGGCATCACCGACTCTGTGGACATGAGTTTGAGTGTACTCCGGGAGTTGGTGATGGACAGGGAGGCCTGGCGTGCTGTGATTCATGGGGTCGCGGAGAGTCGGACACGACTGAGCGACTGAACTGAACTGAACTGAACTGAAGCCTTAACAACTTTCATAAGCTTTAAATGATAGTAACTGGGCTATTAGCCTATTGAATTCTGTCTCTATAATGAGAAAGGCAGTGCTATGCAATTCCAAGGCCCTTGACACCTTAGAGCATCTCAGGGAGATATCTGTGCTATAATTCATACTGAGTGCTATATTTTCATACCTGATAAAACCTTTAATGCAACACATTTGAACCACATGAAAAATCAGATTTCTGCTTAAAGCGACCCATTCCCTAGTCTTGATGATTTTTTAAAAAAAACTGGTGTGGGAGGCTCATGGATAGAATATTTATTTTTAATTCCACTAGTGTTATTAACTATACCATTTGTATTTTTCTTGCTTCACAAGCAAAATATTATTTCTTGTATTACCAAGTGTATGACTGAGCCTCCAACGAAAATGATGACTAGACTTGAAGCAGTTGAGCAAATGTATAGCTTGATATATGATCAATGATTGTACAAGTGTAACTCTAGGTTTGAAAAGATGCAATGAGAGGGAATAATTTCCTGGACCATAACTAGAAGACACGTGTCCAGAGATCTTTGACTATTAAGACCTAGTCCAGTAATAGCACACCGAGCGTCTTATCAACAAAAACCTTCAGAACTGGGAAAGAGCCTTCCCAGCAATGCAGGGAAAAATGGTCATGAAATGCCCCCCAAAGTATGGTCAGATTTATGACCACAAGGGAGCTGTGGCAACTAGAAATTGGCACTTACAAGAGCATTGCCAACAACTAAACAACAAAGGCCTTTACCATCTGCCCCTATAGATTGAACCCTGTGCTGCTATAGCTGTTGACCTTCAACAACCCCTGAGGGACTTCAGGAGTAAGGCACTCTGTGCTCCAGGGGATCTGGTGGGACTGGTCTTTAGATGGTTGGATGTTTTTAGGAACAGATTTTATGATCTCAATCCTTGCATATCCTCATATCTAGAGAAGCACTAGATCACTTCATGGTGATATCAGATCCTCACGACTAACAAAAAGCCTTTTGTAAAATGAGTGCTTCATGGTATTGAACCCCCCCTTCACCAAAACCTTAAATATTGACTTTCCCCCACTGCTGGCTTGGAGCAGTCTCTCAGAGCTAATGAGATGCTGCCTCCCAGGCTGCAGTCCTCATTTTGCCCCAAATAAAACTTAACTCACAACTCTCAAGTTGTGCATCTTTTCTTAGCTGACACAGTGAAAGCAAGCTTTAGCATGCCCCACAGTGGAGGGTAGCGTGAAGGGTGTCTGGTGTGCTGGAGATGCTCTGTCTCTTCATCTGGACAGTGCATACCATCCAGGTAGTCAACACTTGAGATTTGCATACTTCATTGTGTACATGCACATGTGCATGCATGCTAAGTTTCTTCGGTTGTGTCCAGTTCTTTGAGACCCCATGGACTGCAGCCTGCCAGGCTCCTCTGTCCACTGGATTCTGCAGGCAAGCATACTGGAGAGGATTGCCAGGCCTCCTCAAGGAGATCTTCCTGACCAAAGGATCAAACCCATATCTCTCATGTCTCCTGCATTGGCAGGTGGGTTCTCTACCAGTAGCACCACCTGAGAAGCCCTTATTGTGTGGATATTATACCTCAATATAAAGCAAAATGCAAAATGCTCGTGAGAATTAAAAAGATAAAAGCACTTATAACTATGTCCCAGAGGCAAATCCACAGACATACCAGCAATTCTCTGGCTGGAAAGGAAGCATCTTCTTGTCCTCAACAGAGAGAAAAAGAGACCCCATTAGTAAACCCTGGCAAGACTGGCAAACTAATGGCAAGACACCGCTAGTAAACATAGACAGGATGTGGTGACTTTTCACTAGGCCACTCTCAGTCTTCCAACATGAGGTTTAATTCAATCTTATCACCAATGCCTGATACATCTCATGAGAGAGTGTTGCTTCTGAAAAGACCAGACACACAGCCCTGACTAGCTATGGCCCTGTTACTCAGAGATTACTATTCCACTGGGTGGCTCCAGATGAATGTTTTAAGCTGTGTTCAGTGCCACCTCGGAGAAGGCAATGGCAAGCCACTCCAGTACTCTTGCCTGGAAAGTCCCATGGATGGAGGAGCCTGGTAGGCTGCAGTCCGTGGGGTCGCTAAGGGTCGGACACGACTGAGCAACTTCACTTTCACTTTTCACTTTCACACATTGGAGAAGGAAATGGCAACCCACTCCAGTGTTCTTGCCTGGAGAATCCCAGGGACGGGGAGCCTGGTGGGCTTCCGTCTATGGGGTCACACAGAGTCGGACACGACTGAAGTGACTTAGCAGCAGCAGTAGCAGTAGCAGCAGTGCCACCTGAACACAATAATCAGACAGGATTGCACCAAAGAAAAGAATATTACTTTTATTTGGGGGAAAAATGCACAGTCATATAATTTCCTTGTGTCTCTGAAATTTTAAATGTGTTCAATATGAAAGGAAGATCTCTGTGATGCAGCTAAATGACACATTTTAATAGGAAAGCTGCTCTTAACATGGCACTCATATATTTAAAGTAACAACTCTAAAGTAAAATTTTAAAGGGGTTTGACCAATGATGACTTGACAAATCCACAGTTTCATTTCTTCCTCATCTGGCAGTACAGGACAATAGAAAATATCAGACCAAGTACCTAGAAAATAGAATGACAGGAGGAACGTGGAATTTAAGGGAAACACTAGAGATATTATAAATAAAAATAACTTTATTTATGAAAAAATTCTGGCTACTGACAATTCTAATATTATTCATCTAAGTCGCCTGTCTTATTGGGAGTCTAACACTGAGACGCTTCTGAGTATTTTTAGTCTTAATCGGGGTTTTCAGCTGGTAGTCTGCCTCTGTCTGGCCCTATTTGATCATACAGTAGCACTGCCACTGGAGCAACCCAACCTTCTGAAACACACACACCCTTCTGCAGGTCATGGACCTGGAACTCTGGGGAACTCAGGCCTCTGGGGCTAAAGACACCGACTGCTTCTATCATCTGGTTTAGATCATCCACGTAAAAATCAAGGAGTCTAGAATTTCTCTTGCCATATTTTTAGGCATCTCCAAGAAGAACAGGGGGAAAAGTAACTTTTTTTTTCTTAAAAAGCATCTAAATCTAAGGGGAATAGCAACATCCAGGAATTTCTTTTGAAGTGAGAATGCACAGCTGAAAATCTGGGGCATAATTTCCATCTCATTAAGTGGCTCCCCCAAGAATAAGGGACCTCAAAACAGTGCCTAATTGGCTCTGAAGTTGGTGAGTGGCACGCTGTGGCTTTGATGCAGAAATGACAGAAAGGACCTGTGTGTACTGCGGATGGAAAGTTTTGGCTCCACCAGCCTCCTCCGAGGAGAGGAAGAGAGAGGGTGAGACACCACTTATGCTGAGTCATCTCCAGTGCTCCCACTGTACTAAGACTTCCTGCTCACTATTCCTCTCCTGGAAATGCCTTCCAAATGAGAACTTCTGCCCAATATTTTTTTCCTACAAAATATATATATATATATATATATATATATATATATATCTCAACACCAGTTCTCTGCGAGAGATATATATATATCTCAACACCAGTTCTGCCCAATATTTTTTTCCTACAAAATATATATATATATATATATATATATATATATATATATATATATATCTCAACACCAGTTCTCTGCGAGGATAACAACTTCCATTCAGAACGTTCTAAAAGTCATTCTTTCAGCATGACTTGAGAAAACATTGCAATTCAGTCTTTTGCTTTGCTCCCAAACCGTAAGTCTGGGAGACCAATACCAGGAAAGAAGAAAGAAAATGCCCAAAACAGTGGATGAGGCTGCCATCGCTGTTTGCTGTTGCAAACCTGAAATAGAAGCCCACCATGTATCAGCAAACTAGACAGTTGCTATCACACTTTCCTGCACTTCATTGCCTCTGAAAAGGAAACGTATCATTGTTCACAAAAATAGGCAATAATTAGGAGATTCATCCTACAGTAATGTACGCTGAGACTCAGGATAATCTTGCTAAGTAATGTGCACAAGCTCCCATATTCTGAAGCCATCTAAAAACTAAAATTACTTTTTGCTCTTTTTTAACTGCTCTATTCCTGGAACCTCCTGTTAGTATAACTTTTAGCCTACAAGCGGTGATTACCAGTGTCAATGGATTTTTTTCTTTTATTTTTTCTTTTCTTAAAGTGAAGAGAAAAAAAAACTGATGATTTTTTGTGCTTGTAAGTTGCTATAGTCAAGTAAGGAGAGATAGCATAGTTTGGCTGTTTAACTCAATAATGAGAATTCCAATGTCTATAGATGAAAATAAATCATTTTGGGAATTTCCCTGGTGATCCAGTGGCTAAGACTCGGGGCTCCCAATGTAGGAGGCCCAGGTTCAACCCCTGCTCAGGAAACTAGATCCTACATGCAGCAACTAAGACCTGGTAAAGTCAAAGAAATTAATTTTAAAAAGATACGAAGAAGAGAAACAAAGGAACTTTTAAAATGGGCAGAATAGAGAGAAATAGACTTATTGCCCAGCATCATTTGATTTTGGTCATATACTGGATGTAAAGAAAGACAGCTACATCTACCAACCAAGAATGCTTCATATCTGGACCTATTCATTTGGGCTAGAAGGAAGTCTGGAGGAGGGTACGGCAACTTACTCCAGTATCTTGCCTGGAGAATCCCATGGACAGAGGAGCCTGATGGGATATAGTCCATAGAGTCACAGAGAGTCTTACACAACTAAAGTGACTTAGCACGCACAAGGAGGTCAGGCTTAACAGCCCAATTTGCTGCTCATAGTTCCAACCCTCTCTCTTATGCTTTGGCTGGGAAAGTCCACCAGTAACCTAAATGACAATCTAGGATAATAAATTGCTTCAATCTCTGCTAAAATTCCTCTCAGACAGTGATGTGGCACAAGAGAGGTAAAAGCTACCAGAAAACCCAAGGAGAACACTGGGCAGTGTTTGTGAGAGTGAAGCAGAAGTTACTTCACTGAGCAAAGCAGCCTACAGAGGTGTTAACTAGGGCGACACCTTACACCATTAGGATTCTTGCCAAGGCCCTGAAGTGGGTTATGAGTGTATTTGACTCACTTGATATCTAAATTAGCAAGATCTAATTATTGATTCCAAAACACTTCCCTGAAACAGTTTTATTTCATCTTTTTGCAAAGAATTTCAGGTCACATTAAAAAAAAAAAAAATCCCTTCAGTTTCTGCAAAAGTCCTGCCAGGAGGGCCCATCAAGATAAAAACCTATACAGAATTCTTTTTTTCAAAGTCAATAATCAAATTGATGAGAGCAAATGCAGACATCTCAAGCAAAGCTTCCTCAAAAACTTCTCCAAGTGAGTCCATAGTCCTTACAGTGAGAAAATAAAAGTCAACTGTCTAATTTTTAGAATTTGTTAGATTTCTCTATAACAGAATAGCAGGAAAATAGCTCTCCACACTTCTGAGCTCAGTTATTTTCTGTTTCAAAATCAGGAAGAGAGATAAAAAATTGTAAAGTTTGTATTTTCATCTTGTTTGGTGCTGTTTCTTCAAATGAAGAAACCTTAACTCTGTGATAGTTTTCATTGGGAAAAGAATAGCTGGAACTAAAAACTGTGTGGAAACTAACTCCATTTTCTCCCCCAGGAGAGAAATCATTCAGAAATAATAGCTTCAGCCCTGCTGAATTCCTAAGATATAATCCCCTCCCCAGACCCAAGGACGATAGATGCAGCTGCTGGGCCTTAGGCACTTGGTACCCACTGCTTTTCTGGAGCACCTGGTTTGTATTTGGCTCTTCATACATTTGTTAGAAAAATTAATGAACAAACAAGGAAATAAACAAAGAATGAATAATTCAAGATAATACTGTACCTCAATAGCCGCCAGTCCAAATGCTAGTGCAATAACTATGAAAAGATGTTTTGAAAACATGTGGCTAAACAAGGCAAAGCATGACTGTTAAAAAAAATATATAAAAAATTACTTTTCACCAAATTTTGACCTTGTTTTAATATGTACAGATTTTTATTCATTGGGTTGACTTTTTATGTGACTATCAAGGAATATACTCAACAAAAAGGAATTGGATTATTCCTATTACTCCAGCTCCTACCCCGTGCCCCTAAAAGGTTGTAACTGTTGTGGTTTGTTCATACATTAGGAAGCATTTGAGGAACAAATTTTTTCTTCAACTTCCTCATTGCTGAATCTAGGACTATTTAGCTATAAATATGCATTTTATCTTAACTTCTGATTGTTCATTTTAGAGCTATTATCACCTTGACTGTGTATCTTTTAGGTTTGTAACCTGCAGTAGAAGAGTTCCCTAGTTGAGGTTTCAGCTAATTATAGTGTAGATTTTCATTTTTAAAACAAGTTCTTCTTCAAAAATCCCTTAATATGTCTCAGGGTTATTTTTACCTTAAAATGGAAAAAAAAAATCATTATATCTACTGTTACATTCTTACCTTAGACAAAAAACTGAATTTAGAAAATTGTCTCTCTGACACATTTTTAAACATTTATTCAAAGCAGCATGAAATATCAAGCTCAAATTATTTTAGTATACTTTGAAGTTAGGTTGATTCCTCTAGCTCCACTCTTCTTTCTCAAGATTGCATTGGCTACTCAGGGTCTTTTGTATTTCCATACAAATTGTGAACTTTATGTTCTAGATCTGTGAAAAATACCACTGGTAGTTTGATAGGGATTGCATTGTAAGGCAATTATCCTACAATTAAAAATAAATTCTTTAAAAAATATGTTAGGCCAGACCTAAAACTTTCAGCAATTATGTGGATAATTTTTAAAATGGTAAAGTAATATACAAAATAATAGTGGTATTGTCTGTATTGCCAGAAAATATATTATTCCTATGATATTCTTATAAGTGCAAAGAGTTAACAAAGTATTGCTGTTTGTTAAATAAAAGTTCTCCATGTGGTTGAGCAAAACAGTTTTTTCCCCTGCATTCCTGAATGTAAAAGTTTCTCCATTCTCATCTGATTCAAAATGGTAAACTTTAGCAGAAATTATTATATCATTCAAGATAAGCTATGAGATTAATGATAGCTACTGAGTCACATTCATTATATTTTAGGTGTTTTCTCCCTCCTTCCCCTCTAGATAATCAGGTTATCTTGGCAAAAGGGAAGGGGAAAAATGTGAATTATGGACATTCCAGATTTCTTATTTTTCCAGACTTCTTTCAAGTGACACAAGGCAGACAAAAGTATTTTATGACTTTATGATCTTCCTTTTGGGAAACTGGTGCAACCATAAGCCTATCTTTAGCTGAATTATGTGTGAATTTGGAGGGAATATCTAGTATTTTTCAGGATAATACTAGGGCTTTTCAAAATCTGTTCTCAGGAAAGATATCTTTGAGTTGAATCTTTAACAGGACACAGACAGCAATCTGTAATTTAATTTACTAATTCCTTCATTAACCTAAGAGGAAACTGTGTTTGTTAACATCATATTTATTCCCTCTTTTCCTTGTGGAGATTGTGTCACTGAAATTATGTAGAGAGAAGGAGAACAGAGAGGAGTATAAAAATTAATAATAAAACATTTTAGTCAGATCACTTTGGTAGCTCTATAATCTGATGGATAATTTCTCCCCCAATATGTCACTTTAAATACTTGGAACAGCAATTTCTCTTCAGTCAGTCACCTTAATTTTGATAAAATTATTGGGTTGGCCAAAAAGTTTATTTGGGTTTTTTCATTACATTTTGCAGATGGTACAGAAAAACTTGAATGAACATTTTGGCCAACCCATTAGTAAAAGGGCTGTGATAGTCAACAGGTGAGATGTCTCCCCTAAGATACTTTTTATTTCCTAATATATAATTAACCTCAGTAGCCAGTACTCAACCAATGCTAGATTGAAAATAAATCTTTAGGTATTATAGAAATTAACCCATTGAAATATAATATCTTTCATGTATCTCTTTCCCAACTAGACTATAATCTCCTAGAGGGTCCAAAAGCATGTCTAATTCTAGCAAAGGTCTATCTGACACATGATGGTGGTGGTTTAGTCACTAAGTCATGTCCGACTCTTGTGACCCCACAGACCATAGCCTGCCAGGCTCCTCTGTCCATGGGATTTTCCAGGCAAGAATACTGGAGTGGGTTGTCATTCCCCTCTCCAGGGAATCTTCCCAACCCAGGAATTGAACCCATGTCTCCTGTACTGCAGGCAGATTCTTTACCAACTGAGCTATGAGGGAAGCCTATCTGACACATAGTAGGCACCAAAGAATAATAACAAATACGTGAAACATTAAATATCAACTGTCATTTTTGTACATATCCATCCAAAGTTTCTTCCAGGAAGAAGGAATAAATTATATAAAACCCTATGGAAAGGGGTAGATATCATGTCCTCCAGGAAGCTGTATCTTGAACCCCAAAGACTGAGTTAGATGGGATTAGATATCTTGTGCCTGTCCCTATCCAAGAAATACCAATAGTTCATTGGATTAAAGTTGCCTAATTATTTTTCTCTCTTCCCTATGAGAGCATTCACTTCATGAGTGCAGACACTGAAGCATATTCAGGAATGGATATCCAGCAGTTGATAAAAGACCAGCACATAGGAAGTGGTCAATAAATATTTGATGAATTAAGCAATAATAAGGAATATGACATCCACGTATTAACACCTGCAAGTCACATAAATATGTCGTCTATAATACATGAAAGACAAACCCAAGTTTTCATTGACTTTAAAGGTATGAAGCAACTTTTCAACTGGACCAATAATTAGACAAATTGGTAGGAACACTTAACATTTAGATCTGAAATCTCTAAAGCCCAAGTTATTTTTCTACATTCAATACAACTACTTGAGAAAGGCAAACTTTGATTAGAAAAAGAAAGCTTTACTTTGAAAATTAAAGTATACATTTATAAAGCATATGTTAAAATAGAAAAAAAATAGTGGAGAAAAAATGATTAAAGTCACCAAAGAAAGGACAAAATAAATTTTATCTGTTAGTTTGTACTTTGCCTCCCCTTGCAGCAGAATGATTCTTTGATCTAGTAAAGCTGAGTTTAAATGATGCCAAACTCATAGAAGAAATAAAATACTTTTATTCTTTTATATCTGCTTTTATCTTTAAAAAGGATTTATTTTTTATTTCCTAGGGAAATTCCTGGGACTTTTATGTCAAGATTCCCATTGTAATTGCTGCAATTTAAAATTTTGTATAGACTTTCATTGTAAATAAAATAACAGAACCACTTACTGTGCCAAATTTGATTTCTTCTCACCTGTTTGTAAATAGTTTTTCCACTATACTTTGTACAAGAAGAATCTGATTCACTTGGACATTCACATGTCTTGTAATAGTGTTGAAAATTACTTCCCCAATCAGAAGCTCCATTGACCAAACCACAACATTTTAACTGTTTGATGAAAAGTAGATGTGAAAAACAGTCACTCGAGAGGATACAAACACTGTCAATACACTGAATCACACTCTTTTGAAATCACTATAAAGATGCCTCTTATACCAGAATATTATGTGAGCAACCTCACCTACCTCCCTGAATGTAGAAACAAGAATGAAAGAATATTCCACTTTGGACTTCATATCAATGGAGGAAAAATAAAGTTTCAGGTGCAAAAGTCTGAAGAATTTGGAAAAAATATTAAGCATTCACCTTCTACTTTTTAATGAAAAAAGAGAGGCAGAATCAGATTTATGTTTCTTATATCTTAGGAAATAAGCTTCTAGAGGGCTCATGAGAAAGTCAAAGTTTCTTTAAAGTACTTTTACTTTAAAAATATGAGAGGTTTATAAGGTGAAATCTCTATCTCATAACCTTTGATCACTTTTGGAGGAAAGGGGGAGAAGAGTGAGAGGCATCTCAAAACCCAAAGAAGATGCTCAGTTGGCCTTCCATGAGATTGAATTTTATATAGACATTTGTAAAAGAGCAAAGAGGGGGAAATGAAGAATGAAACTCTTAGAATAATGTCAGGAATAGAATAATAAGGCTTAAAATAAACCAAACATTTGGTTGTTGTTCAGTCAGTCAGTCATGTTCAACTCTTTGCGACGCCATGGGCAGCAGCACGCCAGGCTTCCCTATCCTTCACCAACTCCTGGAGCTTGCCCAAACTCATGTCCATTTAGTCAGTTATGCCATCCAACCATCTCATCCTCTATCGTCCCCTTCTCCTGCCTTCAATCTTTCCAAGCATCAGCGTCTTTTCCAATGAGTTAGCCACCTTCATATCAGGTGGCTAAAGTATCGGAGCTTCAGCTTCAGCATCAGTCTTTCAAATGAATATTCAGGGTTGATTTCCTTTTGGACTGACTGGTTTGATCTCCTTGCAGTCCAAGGGACTCTCAAGAGTCTTCTCCAACACCACAGTTCAAAAGCATCAATTCTTCTGCACTCAGCTTTCTTCACAGTCCAACTCTCACATCCATACATGACCACGGGAAAAACCCTAGCCTTGACTAGACAGACCTTTGTTGTCAAAGTAATGTCTCTGCTTTTTAATATGCTGTCTGGGTTGGTCATAACTTTTCTTCCAGGGAGTAAGCATCTTTTAATTTCATGGCTGCAGTCACTATCTGCAGTGATTTTGGAGCCCCCCAAAAATAAAGTCTCTCACTGTTTCCATTGGTTCCCCATATATTTACCATGAAATGATGGGACCAGATGCCATCTTCGTTTTTTGAATGTTCTGGTTTAAAACAACTTTTTCACTCTCCTCTTTCACTTTCATCAAGAGGCTCTTCAGTTCCTCTTCGCTTCCTGCCACAAGGGTGGTATCATCTACGTATCTGAGGTTATTGATACTTTTTCTGGCAATCTTGATTCCAGCTTATGCTTCATCCAGCCCAGCATTTCTCATGATGTACTCTGACTGGAAGTTAAATAAGCAGGGTGACAATATACAGCCTTGATGTACTCCTTTCCCAATTTTGAAACAGTCTGTTGTTCCATGTCCAGTTCTAACTGTTGCTTCTTGACCATACAGGCTTCTCCAGAGACAGGTAAGGTGGTTTGGAACTCCCAGCTCTTGAAGAATTTTCCACAATTTGTTGTGATCCACATAGTCAAAGGCTTTAGCATAGTCAATGACAAAGAATAAGATATTTTTCTGGATTATCTTACTTTTTCTATGATCCAACAGATGTTGGCAATTTGATCTCTGGATCCTCTTCCTTTTCTAAATTCAGCTTCAACATCTGGAAGTTCTTGGTTTATGTACTGTTGAAGCCTAGCTTAGAGAATTTTGAGCATTACTTTGCTAGCATGTGAATGAATATAATTGCATGGTAGTTTGAGCATTCTTTGGCATTGCCTTTCTTTGGGATTGAAATGAAAACTGACCTTTTCCAGTCCTGTGGTCACTGCTGAGTTTTCCAAATTTGCTGGTATATTGAGTGCAACACTTTACCAGCATCATCTTTTAGGATCTGAAATGGCTCAGCTGGAATTCCATCACCTCCACTAGCTTTGTTTGTAGTGATGCTTCCTAAGGCAACTAAACATGGGCAAACACTAAGGGAAGTTGTGGTCATGTTTAGGAAAGGAAAACAAGAAAGCAATAAGCCCAATGACTCAGAATAATGGGTCATAGTATTATTAGATGAAAGTCAGAGGCAATTCTCTCTCATTTTGTCATATTTGCTCTAATTAGAGACAAAACTTTTCATGCAGAAAAGAAGAAAAAATTGCTTAAGGAAACAGAACCAAGACTGGGTGGTGTTCTAAGGCTCAGATGCATTGCCATACAAGGATATCAAAAAGACTTTCACTTACTGAGTGACCATGTTACTCATGTTCCTTAAACCTCTCTACGTCACAATTTCTTCATCTGTAAAATACAGATAATGATAGTTTTTAATGATAGTTTCATTCATTCATAGATTTATTGTAAAGATAAAATAAGAATATCCATGTGAAGATATGACGTATTTAGCCCAATGCCTGAGCTAGAAAGTACTCAACATATGTTGTCATCATTGTTGATTGTGTTTTGTGGTGGCTGTTGTTATTGCTTCCTTTACACTCTCACATGAACAGGATCTGTTCAACACTAATATGAATACTTTAGATAACATTATGGAAAATACCTTTTCGACTCTATAGTTGATATAGAGATGGGAATGATGATTAATACACTTGAATACAAACTGGAGTTCCAAAGATATTTCACAAAATGGCCTTCAGCAGGTCCAACTGTGACAGATATAAAGCCTTGTGATTTGGCTCAAAGATTCACTTGCACAAATATATGACTCATTAGATATTCACATGACAAAGAGTTGGAGATTTCAGATGGTTTCAAGGTCAATCAATATTGGCAAAGAGAGTAATCTTGAAACAACTTCTTTTCTTGCTTCCACAATAGACACAATCAATTGCTCACTCTTTCTGATTAAATAAACTTGAATGATATTAACTGATACAGACACAGCAGATCAAAAGAATATAAATCCCACTAGATACACTCACAGATCAATCCATTTTTGGAATACAGTATCCCTTAGGACAGCATAGAGATACACAGGAGACAGAGCAGGAGGTAGAAAGGCTAAACTTGGTTTGGAATCTAGTCACCCGATCAGGTGTGGGAGCAGCTGGGGAAGAAGTTGGTTGGGATGTATTGAAAGTGTGATAGCCTTGGATGAACAAGGCACTTCTCAGTGAAGGATACAAATAGTCATTTCCAAGAATCCAAGATGGGCACGTTCTACTAGTATATTATCAGAGAATTTGTGTGGGAATTCCCTGAAAACCAAAAAGAAAGTCAGTTAGTAACTACAAATTATCTCTGTGTGATGGGACCCCAGATCACCTAGCCAGAGTTTTCTTTTTCCAAAGCATTACTAAAAAACAGAAAAGAAAGTCCTGGTGGATACATATTGTAAAACAAACAAAAACCAGAATAGACAATTCTGTAAAGGAGAACCATAGTCCTGTGAACCTAAGCAACTTCAGGCACAGAATTCATGCACGGAAGTAAGTCAGAATTGTGCCCCACACAGGGAGCTCAACTCAGTGCTCTGTGATGAGCTAGAGGGCTGGGGTGAGGGGTGTGAGGGTGGCAAAGAGGGGGGGTATGCATACAGATAGCTGACCCACTTCATTGTACAGCAGAAAGTAATACAGCATTGTGAAGCAATCATTTGTTGTTGTTATTGTTCGGTCATTAGGTCGTGTCCAACTCTTTGCAAGTCCATGGACTGCAGCACCCCAGGCTTCAATGTTCTTCACTATCTCCCAAACATGAGTTTGCCTAATACCTGACAGTAAGTGTATTGTCTTCAGAAGAAAAGTATAAATGTACATATGTTTTAAAAAGAATTTTGCTACAACAAACAGAACATTTAGAATCCCATGGATGACACTAAGGCCTTGGATACCAGAGACAACATGCACCAAGCATGACTCAGGACCCACCAGAGACCCAGTGGTTACCTGTAGTATATTTCATCCTAGATTAACAGGGAAAATCAAGGATGCTTGGCACCTCCCAGCGGAGAAGATGAGTTGTGTAAATTCTTCCTGCTTTTAAACCTGGATTAATGTGGACTCTAAAGTGGGAATGATCAGGAGGAGAGAGGATCAAGGAATGCAGCTCTGGCTGAGCTAGGAGAAGCACAACACACAGGAAGTTAAACAGGGACTAACGCATATCAGGTTTCAGCTCCTGGAAATGATCCTTTAAGCAGAATTTTCACAAGCTGGAGTCTATCCAAATAGGAACTGGGCTCTGGGGGAAATGTCATCTGACAAACAGTTCAAGAAACCAGGGATGTTAGGATGTTTTGACTTGAAAATCAAAGCTCTTAGAAGTCATACAAGAAGCCAGTTTCAAAGAAAAAGTTGCAATATGTAGAAGTAGATTTTCTTTTTCCTCTGAAACTCCATAAGGAAGAACTAAAACTAAATTATATAAATTCTAGGGGAGAAAGATTTTGTTTCAAATTAAGAAAGGACACATTAATCATCAGACTTAGATGCAAAGGGAACAGGATGGGATGGGATGGGCAAAATGGGCAAACTGTCAGTTCTTCCATATTTAATTAGAAGGTAGATGAACATAAACATAAAATACTTCAGTTAATGATGTGTATGCTAAGTCACTTCAGTCATGTGCGACTCTTAGCATCCCTATGGACTGTAGCCCAACAGGCTCCTCTGACCATGGGATTCTCCAGGCAAGAAAACTAGGGTGGGTTGCAATTCCCTTCTCCAGGGGATCTTCCCGACCCGGGGATGAAACTCACATCTCACATCTACCTGCATTGATAAGCGGGTTCTTCACCACTAATACCACCTGGGAAGCCCCAGTTAATGACAAGTCAGGTTAAACATCCTGTAAAGTCCTGCTCTACTCTGAGATTCTGAGGATTTCTATGACATATGTGGAATAAATGCTACATGTCATTAATATGATGGAAATTCTGAGTAAATAAACTATAGAGGGGAGGAGTTTCACAGAGCGATAGTTCAGTCAAGTCTCTAAGTACAGGTAGAATTTGTAAAGAAAGAACAGACTTTTGTACTCAGTGGGAGAAGGAGAGGGTGGGATGACTTGAGAGAATAGCATTGAAACATATATATTAACATATGTAAAACAGATAGCCAGTGGGAGTTTGATGTATGACACAAGGCAGTCGAAGCCAGTGCTCTGTGACAGCCTGGGGGGATAGAGGGAAGAGGGAGGTTCCGAAGGGAGAGGACACATGTATGCCTATGGCCAATTCATACTGATGCATGGCAAAAACCATCACAATATTGTAATTATCCTCCAATTAAACTTTTTTTAAAAAAGAAAGCAAGTCAAAAAAAAGAAAAGTAGTAAGTACATTCCAAGAATGAAGAATGATGCAAAGGCAGGAAGGCAGAATTATTTAAGACATCCTGAGTAGACACTGGGTGGACCAGAGTGTTTTCTTCATGGAGTAGTCTTTAGTAAAGTTAAAATATGAGGTAGGAGCCAGATAGTGGAATACCTTCAACCTCTGTCCACATCTTGACTTTACCCTGAAGACAGTGAAGTAGCCAAAGTAAATATATACATACATACATACCTAGGGGGAGGGGGGCTAGTGTACTGATTAAAAAGAATTAGTGAGTCAGATAGATCTGCATTCAAATTCCAACCCCATCACTTGTTAGCTGTCATGCCTCTCTAAGTTGTAATCCCTTTATCTGTCTATTAAAGAAAATTCTGCTGCTGCTACTGCCAAGTCACTTCAGTCGTGTCCAACTCTGTGTGACCCCATAGACAGCAGCCCACCAGACTCCCCCATCCCTGGGATTCTCCAGGCAAGAACACTGGAGTGGGTTAACATTTCCTTCTCCAATGCGTGAAAGTGAAGATGCTCAGTCGTGTCTGACTCTAAGCATCCCCATGGACTGCAGCCTACCAGGTTTCTCCCTTCATGGGACTGTCCAGGCAAGAGTACTGGAGTGGGTTGCCATTGCCTTCTCCGGATAAAGATAATGCGGGTAATGATATTATCCATCTCATAGACGTGTTGTCAGAATTAAGTGAGTTGTTGAATGTAAATCTGATACACACTAACTAGCAGTAAACAATAGCTATAATTATTTTTAAAAGAGAAGTGGGGCATGGAGGCAGAGAAAGAGAGAAGGGAAATTCCAAGCATTCAAAACACACTATCCTTCTAAATGGTAAGTATTAAAGCAATTATTGATTTGGCTCAATTGAGACTTAATCTATCATAAACATATCCTCTTAATATCTGTCCTAAACTGCCTCAGAACTTCATAAGAAGCTGGAGAAAAAATTGGAAATAGTTCTAGATTCTTCTTATTGCATAGTGACAGAATAATTGGTCAAAATATGCAAAAGGGAGACATTTTTCCAACCCTTAAGGAACACACCTGTCAAAAATTTAGTAAAAGGAGAACTATGTCCAACTCTCCAAATAACCTACAAGTTCTAATTACCTTTTCTTGAAGTTCAGAAAAGGCATTCTGGAATACTCTTTCATTTTCATTTGTTGAACTCAAAAAACGTGTGTTAATCAGGAGAGTCTTATTCAGAGCTTGTTCAGTCTGAAAATTGAAAAGTGCTGTTAAATGATTCATGCCAGGAGGTAGCATATCAATTTTTCAGACTTTTCCAAAACTGTCAGGTATAACATGTGTACACACCTTAAATTTGCTAGTAGTTGCTAGGATGCCTGCCGCCACCTGCAGGAGTAGGATCATAAGCAGTCCTATGAAAAACTAAAAAAAAAGAGAAGGAAAATATATTCAATATTATTCCCAGTATATTCCATAACCACCTTGGGACATTTTGGACATGGTGCTTCTTTCTGCAGTAGGGATCCTAATTACAGTAGGAGTATTAACCATGCTCTTCATTTATTCCACTCTCTGCCTCAAGAATCAAAGTTAGAGCCATTACTGCTCAGAAACATTTGCTCCAGAGACTGACTAAGGAAAATTATTAAAACTGAAATTGAATTATAGGATTGTAGGCATCAGTACAATGTAGAATGGAGGGAAGTTCAAAAACTCAAATGAAGTTGTTTGAATATTATTTTTTTCTTCATCAAATACAAACTTCAAGACACATTTAGAAATGACTTCAAAACAATGTCTCTACCACTTTGAGTATCACCTGAAGTCTTTTTACAAATGTAGTCTTGAAACCTGCCTCAGATACACTGAATTCTAATTTCAGAGGCTTCCACAAATTAGTTTTCATAAAAACAAGCTCCTCAACTAATTAAAGTCCCCAAATTGCAAATGAGGCCTTATTAATTAAAATCAACCACCAGGGATGATATTCAGTTCAGTTCAGTTCAGTTGCTCAGTCGAGTCCAACTCTCCGCGACCCCATGAATCACAGCACGCCAGGCCTCCCTGTCCATCACCAACTCCCGGAGTTCACTCAAACTCATGTCCACAGAGTCGGTGATGCCATCCAGCCATCTCATTCTCCGTCGTCCCCTTCTCCTCCCGCCCCCAACCTTTCCCAGCATCAGAGTCTTTTCCAGTGAGTCAACTCGTCGCATGAGGTGGCCAAAGTATTGCAGTTTCAGCTTTAGCATCAGTCCCTCCAATGAACATCCAGGATTGATCTCCTTTAGAATGGACTGGTTGCATCTCCTTGCAGTATAAGGGACTCTCAAGAGTCTTCTCCAGCACCACAGTTCAAAAGCATCGATTCTTCGGCGATCAGCTTTCTTCACAGTCCAACTCTCACATCCATACATTAGAGTTCCATTAAAGCTCTTTCATTGAAAAAGCAAGAGAGTTCCAGAAAAACATCTACTTGTGCTTTATTGACTATGCCAAAGCCTTTGACTGTGTGGATTACAATAAACTGTGGAAAATTCTTCAAGAGATGGGAATACCAGACCACCTGACCTGCCTCCTGAGAAATCCATATGCAGGTCAGGAAGCAACAGTTAGAACTGGACATGGAACAACAGACTGGTTTCAAATCGGGAAAGGAGTACATCAAGGCTGTATATTATCACCCTGCTTATTTAACTTCTATGCAGAGTACATCATAAGAAATGCCAGGCTGGAAGAAGCACAAGCTGGAATCAAGATTGCCAGGAGAAATATCAATAACTTTAGATACGCAGATGATACCACCCTTATGGCAGAAAGTGAAGAAGAACTAAAGAGCGTCTTGATGAAAGTGAAAGAAGAGTGAAAAAGCTGGCTTATAACTCAACATTCAGAAAACTAAGATCATGGCATCCGGTCCTATTACTTGATGGCAAACAGATGGGGAAACAATGGAAACAGTGAGAGACTGTATTTTGGGGGGGGCTCCAAAATCATTGCAGATAGAGACTGCAGCCATGAAATTAAGAGACACTTGCTCCTTGGAAGAAAACCTATGACCAACTTAGACAGGATATTAAAAAGCAGAGACATTACTTTGCCAACAAAGGTCCATCTAGTAAAAGCTATGGTTTTTCTAATAGTCATGCACAGATGTGATAGTTGGACCATAAAGAAAGCTGAGCACTGAAGAATTGATGCTTTTGAACTGTGGTGTTGGAGAAGACTCTTGAGAGTCCCTAGGACTGCAAGGAGATCCAACCAGTCGATCTTAAAGGAAATCAGTCTTGAATGTTCATTGGAAGGATTGATGTTGAAGCTGAAACTCCAGTACTTTGGCCACCTGATGCAAAGAGCTGACTCATTTGAAAAGACCCTGATGCTGGGAAAGAATTGAGGGCAGGAGGAGAAGGGGATGACAGAGGATGAAATGGTTGGATGATATCACCGACTCAATAGACATGAGTTTGAGCAAGCTCCAGGACTTGGTGATGGACAGGGAAGCCTGGTGTGCTGCAGTCCATGGGGACAAAGAGTCTGATATGACTGAGCAACTGAGCTGAACTCAACTGAAAGCTCTTTTACCTTGTCTAATAATAAATCATCAGTTAAAAAATATTTGTTCAGGGACTGACACAATGCTTCTTTTATTAGAGAAGAGACAAGTTCAGATGAGCTCTGATAAACTCTTATGTCAGATTTCTATCTAATAAATACTTGAATTAAAAATTTTTTTTGTATATCCACTGATTATTTTCTACTGTGTATGTGTTCAGAGTGAATTATCTGTCGGTTATCTCAACCCAAATTATCCTTGAAGATTTCTAACGGACAAATCTGATTATCTCATGTCCTTACAATTTTCTTAGCATGGACTGTGATTTGATGCTTGTCCACACTCAGACCCACTTTTCATCATTTACTGAAAATAGTCCTTACACACTCTAGCCATACCCAAGATTTTTCAGTTCCCCAAAGATGCTAGCATTGTACTGCCAGGCTCTCTCCCTGGAAAGCTCATCACATCCTTACCCATACAAACTCCTCATCCACTTCTGCTTCCAGCTTGAAAGTCCCCTCCTTTATCATTGCTCTTTTCTTCTTGGACCACCTTTGTTGTAGCTAATTGTTTACTTGTTAGTCTTCCTTAATGGGTTCCATGAAGTGATGGGACCAGATGCCAAGATCTTGGTTTTCTGAATGTTGAACTTTAAGCCAACTTTTTCACTCTCCTCTTTCACTTTCATCAAGAGGCTCTTTAGCTCTTCTTCACTTTCTGCCATAAGGGTGGTGTCATCTGAGGTTATTGATATTTCTCCCGGCAATCTTGATTCCAGCTTGTGCTTCCTCCAGCCGAGTGTTTCTCATGAAGTACTCTGCATAGAAGTTAAATAAGCAGGGTGATAATATACAGCCTTGAAGTACTCCTTTTCCTATTTGGAAGCAGTCTGTTATTCCATGTCCAGTTCTAATTCTTGCTTCCTGATTTGCATACAGATTTCTCAAGAGGCAGGTCAGGTGGTCTGGTATTCCCATCTCTTGAAGAATTTTCCACAGTTTGTTGTGATCCACACAGTCAAAGGTTTTGGCATAGTCAATAAAGCAGAAATAGATGGAACTCTCTTGCTTTTTCAATGATCCAACGGATGTTGGCAATTTGATCTCTGGTTCCTCTGCCTTTTCTAAAACCAACTTGAACATCTGGAAGTTCACAGTTCATGTATTGCTGAAGCCTGACTTGGAGAACTTTGGGCATTACTTTGCTAGCATGTGAGATGAGTGCAATTGTGCAGTAGTTTGAAAATTCTTTGGCATTGCCTTTCCTCGGGATTGGAATGAAAACTGACCTTTTCCAGTCCTGTGGCCATTGCTGAGTTTTCCAAATTTGCTGGCACATTGAGTGTAGCACTTTCATAGCATCATCTTTTAGGATTTGAAATAGCTCAGCTGGAATTCCATCACCTCCACTAGCTTTGTTCATAGTGATGCTTTCTAACACCCACTTGACTTCGCATTCCAGGATGTCTGGTTCTTGGTGAGTGATAACACGACTGTGATTATCTGGGTCATGAAGATCTTTTTTGTACAGTTCTTCTGTGTATTTTTCCCATCTCTTCTTAATATCTTCTGCTTCCATTAGGTCCATACCATTTCTGTCCTTTATTGAGCCCATCATTGCACGAAATATTCCCTTGGTAGCTCTAACTTTCTTGAAGAGATCTCTAGTCTTTCCTGTTAAATTGTTTTCTTTCTATCTTTGCACTGGTCGCTGAGGATGGCTTTCTTATCTCTCCTTGCTATTCTTTGGAACTCTGCATTCAGATGCTTATATCTTTCCTTTTCTCCTTTGCTTTTCACTTGTCTTCTTTTCACAGCTATTGGTAAGGCCTCCTCAGACAGCCACTTTGCTTTTCAGCATTTCTTTTTCTTGGGGATGGTCTTGATCCCTATCTCCTGTACAATGTCACTAACTTCTGTCCATAGTTCATCAGGCACTCTATGAGATATAGTCCCTTAAACTATTTCTCACTTCCACTGTATAATCATAAAGAATTTGATTTGGGTCATACCTGAATGGTCTAGTGGTTTTCTCTACTGTCTTCAATTTAAGTCTGAATTTGGCAATAAGGTGTTCATGATCTGAGCCGCAGTCAGCTTTCAGTCTTGTTGTTGCTGAATGTATAGAGCTTCTTCATCTTTGGCTACAAAGAATATAATCAATCTTATTTCAATGTTGGCCATCTGGTGATGTCCATGTGTAGAGCCTTCTCTTGTGGTTGAAAGAAGGTGTTTGCTATAACCAGTGTGTTCTCTTGGCAAAACTCTGTTCACCTTTGCCCTGCTTCATTCTGTACTCCAAGCCAAATTTGCCTGTTGCTCCAGGTGTTTCTTGACTTCCTACTTTTGCATTCCAGCTCCCTATAATGAAAAGGATGTCTTTTTTGGGTGTTCGTTCTAAAAGGTCTCGTAGGTCTTCATAGAACTTTTCAACTTCAGCTTCTTCAGTGTTACTGGCTGGGGCACAGACTTGGATTACTTCTCTCATGGTACCCTCTAATTTGAGATAACTATATTAGCTTCCACAACCAAACCCTCTAAATAAATTGAGAGAGTTACATCAATCTTCACAAGTCCTTCTGACAGATAATGGGGATGGGAAATAATCCTCCAAAGTCTGAAGGCTGAGTATTGGGATGTATTGGGAAAACTCACCAAAATCATCATGAACTGGTTTTCTTTCATGGCACCACAGCATCCCAGGAAACTCAGAATCATGATGACAGCACCCACAAAAATTAACATATTCACAGCAATAAAGGGTCTAAGGTTAGCATCCCCAGGAGTGAGAATCTGAAAATGAAAAAGAGTTTAATGACAGAAAATTCCTTTTCTTGATGTTTGTTATTCAACAAATATCCACTGGGGACCTACTATGTGCCAAACCCTGTTCTAAGACACCGAGATGCCATAGTAATGTAAACAAGCAAAAATTCCTGCATTTTAAGGAGCTTACTGAGGTGTTACTTGTCCAGTGTTTCCAATTTTATGCCTTTTGAAGATTTATATTGGATGTTGGATAGAAGAAATGCAATAGGCTTTTCAAAGAAAAATTTTTTAAAGTTTAGAAGGATCAGTAGTTTTATCCATGATGTGATCTTTGATCTGCATATTTTGTGTTTTATAATCCCATGGATGGAGGAGCCTGGTAGGCTGCAGTCCGTGGGGTCGCTAAGGGTCGGACACAACTGAGTGACTTCACTTTCACTTTTCACTTTCACACATCGGAGAAGGAAATGGCAACCCACTTCAGTGTTCTTGCCTAGAGAATCCCAGGGATGGGGGAGCCTGGTGGGCTTCTGTCTATGGGGTCACACAGAGTCGGATACGACTGAAGTGACTTAGCAGCAGCAGCAGCAGCAGCATAAATATGTTTTTATGGTAGTTTAGTTAAATTATAAAGCCTAAGTTCCTCAAACTACTGATAGACTCAAGAGTATGAGTAAATCTCTAAAACATTATATTGAGCTAAACCATATTCAAAAGAGTGACTGCTGTATAATCCATTTATATGGCAATCAAGAGTAGATAAATCTATGCAAAAATAAACAAATGTGATCTCATCAAACTTACAAGCTTATGCATAGCAAAGGAAACCATAAACAAAACAAAAAGACAACCTACAAAATGGGAGAAAACATTTGCAAACAGTGCGACCTACAAGGGATTAATTTACAAAAGATACAAATAGCTTATGCTTTCAACAGCAACAAAAACAAAAACAAGCCAATCAAAAAATGGGCAGAAGAGCTAAACAGACCTTTCTACAAGGACATAAAGATGGCTAGCACACATGTGAAAAGGGGCTCAATATAGCTAACTATTAAAAATGCAAATCAAAACCACAATGAGACATCATCTCGTATCAGTTAGAATGGCCATCATGAAGTCTACAAAAACATGAGGGAGAGGGTGTGAAGAAAAGGGATCCCTCCTACATGGTTGGTGGGATGTGAGCTGATGCAGTCACTATGGGAAGCAGTATAGAGGTTCCTCAAAAGCTAAAAATAGAGTTGCCATATTACCCAGCAATCCTAGTCCTAGGCATATATCTGGATAAAACTATAATTCAAAAAAATATGCATCCTATGTTCAAAGCAACACTATTCACAATAGCCAAGACATGGGAACAGCCTAAATGTCCATCAATGGATGAATGGATAAAGAAGATATGCTGTATATGCTATTTAAAATAGTTAGGACATAGAAGCAACCTAGATGTCCATCGACAGATGAATGGATAAAGAAGTTGTGGTGTATATACAAAATGGAATATTCAGTTCACTTCAGTTCAGTTACTTAGTCGTGTCCGACTCCTTGCGACCCCATGAACCACAGCATGCCAGGCCTCCCTGTCCATCACCAACTCCCGGAGTTCACTCAAACTCATGTCCATCGAGTCAGTGATGCCATCCAGCCATCTCATTCTAAGTCGTCCCCGTCTCCTCCCACCCCCAATCCTTCCTAGCATCAGACTCTTTTCCAGTGAGTCAACTTGTCGCATGAGGTGGCCAAAGTATTGCAGTTTCAGCTTTAGCATCAGTCCTTCCAATGAACACCCAGGATTGATCACCTTTAGAATGGACTGGTTGGATTTCCTTGCAGTCCAAGAGACTCTCAAGAGTCTTCTCCAGCACCACACTTCAAAAGCATCAATTCTTCGGTGATCAGCTTTCTTCACAGTCCAACTTTCACATTCATACATGACCACGAGAAAAACGATAGCCTTGACTAGACAGACCTTGGTTGGCAAAGTAATGTCTCTGCTTTTTAATATGCTATCTAGGCTGGTCATAACTTCCTTCCAAGGAGTAAGTGTCTTTTAATTTCATGGCTGCAATCAGCATCTGCAGTGACTTTGGAGCCCAAAAAAATAAAGTCTGACACTGTTTCCACTGTTTCCCCATCTATTTCCCATGAAGTGATGGGACCAGATGCCATGACCTTCGTTTTCTGAATGTTGAGCTTCAAGCCAACCTTTTCACTCTCCTCTTTCACTTTCATCAAGACACTTTTGAGTTCCTCTTCACTTTCTGCCATAAGGGTGGTGTCATCTGCATATCTGAGGTTATTGATATTTTCTCCCGGCAATCTTGATTCCAGCTTGTGCTTCTTCCAGCCCAGCGTTCCTCATGATGTACTCTGCATATAAGTTAAATAAGCAGGGTGACAATATACAACCTTGTCGGATTCATTTTCCTATTTGGAACCAGTCTGTTGTTCCATGTCCAGTTCTAACTGTTGCTTCCTGACCTGCATACAGATTTCTCAAGAGGCAGGTCAGGTGGTCTGGTATTCCCATCTCTTTCAGAATGTTCCACAGTTTATTGTGATCCACACAGTCAAAGGCTTTGGCATAGTCAATGAAGCAGAAATAGATGTTTTTCTGGAACTCTATTGCTTTCTCCATGATCCAGCGGATGTTGGCAATTTGATCTCTGGTGCCTCTGTCTTTTCTAAAACCTGCTTGAACATCTGGGAGTTCATGGTTCACATATTGCTGAAGCCTAGCTTGGAGAATTTTGAGCATGACTTTACTAGCGTGTGAGATGAGTGCAATTGTGTGGTTTGAGCATTCTTTGGCATTCCCTTTCTTTGGGATTGGGATGAAGACTGACCTTTTCCAGTCCTGTGGCCACTGCTGAGTTTTCCAAATTTGCTGGCATATTGAGTGCAGCACTTTCACAGCATCATCTTTCAGGATTTGAAATAGCTCAATTGGAATTCCATCACCTCCACTAGCTTTGTTCGTCGTGATACTCTCTAAGGCCCACTTGACTTCACATTCCAAGATGTCTGGTTCCAGGTGAGTGATCACGCCATCGTGATTATCTTCGTCGTGAAGATCTTTTTTGTACAGTTCTTCTGTGTATTCTTGCCACCTCTTCTTAATATCTTCTGCTTCTGTTAGGTCCATACCACTTCTGTCCTTTATCGAGCCCATATTTGCATGAAATGTTCCCTTGATATCTCTAATTTTCTTGAAAAGATCTCTTGTTTTTCCTACTCTGTTGTTTTCCTCTATTTCTTTGCATTGATCGCTGAGGAAGGCTTTCTTATCTCTCCTTGCTATTCTTTGGAACTCTGCATTCAGATGCTTATATCTTTCCTTTCCTCCTTTCCTTTTCGCTTCTCTTCTTTTCACAGCTATTTGTAAGGCCTCCTCAGACAGCCATTTTGCTTGTTTGCATTTCTTTTCCATGGGGATGGTCTTGGTCCCTGTCTCCTGTACAATGTCACGAACCTCTGTCCAGAGTTCATCAGCCACTCTATCTATCAGATCTAGACCCTTAAATCTATTTCTTACTTCCACTGTATAATCATAAGGGATTTGATTTAGGTCATATCTGAATGGTCTAATGGTTTTCCCTACTTCTTCAATTTCAGTCTGAATTTGGCAATAAGGAGTTCATGATCTGAGCCACAGTCAGCTCCTGGTCTGGTTTTTGCTAACTGTGTAGAGCTTCTCCATCTTTGGCTGCAAAGAATATAATCAATCTGATTTCGATGTTGACCATCTGGTGATGTCCATGTGTAGAGTCTTCTCTTGTGTTGTTGGAAGAGGGTGTTTGCTATGACCAGTGCGTTCTCTTGGCAAAACTCTATTAGCCTTTGCCCTGCTTCATTCCGTGCTCCAAGGCCAAATTTGCCTGTTATTCCAGGTGTTTCTTGACTTCCTACTTTTGCATTCCAGTCCCCTATAATGAAAAGGACATCTGTTTTGGGTGTTAGTTCTAAAAGGTCTTGTAGGTCTTCATAGAACTGTTCAACTTCGGCTTCTTCAGCATTACTGGTTGGGGCATAAACTTGGATTACTGTAATATTGAATGGTTTGCCTTGGAAACGAACAGAAATCATTCTGTTGTTTTTAAGATTGCATCCAAGTACTGCATTTCGGACTCTTTTGTTGACCATGATGGCTACTCCATTTCTTCTAAGGATTCCTGCCCAAAGTAGTAGATATAATGGTCATCTGAGTTAAATTCACCCATTCCAGTCCATTTTAGTTCACTGATTCCTAGAATGTCGACGTTCACTCTTGCCATCTCCTGTTTGACCACTTCCAATTTGCCTTGATTCATGGACCTAACATTCCAGGTTCCTATGCAATATTGCTCTTTAAAAAGGAATGCATTTGAGTCAGTTCTAATGAGATGGATGGACCTAGAGCTTATTATACAAAGTGAAGTAAGTCAGAAACAGAAAGACAAATATCATTATTAATGCCTATAGAGAAAGTCTAGAAAGATGGTACTGATGGTCCTATCTGCAGGGCAGCAAAGGAGATGCAGACATAATGGACAGACTTTTGGTCACAGTGGAGGGGGGAGAAGGTGGGATGACTGGAGAGAGTAGTAGTGAAACATATACATTACCATATGTAAAATGTAGAGTCAGTGGGAATTTGCTGTATGATTCAGGAAACCCAAAGCCAGTGCTTTGTGATAATCTAGAAGGGTGGGATGGAGAGGGAGGTGGGGGGAAGGTTTAAGAGAGAGGGAACATATGTATACCTATGGCTGATTCATGTTGATGTATGGCAGAAATCATCACAATATTGTAAAGTAATTATTCTCCAATTAAAAATAAAATAAAAAATTTTTTAAAATATGATATGCTCTGTGTGTGTGTGTATATATATATATACACACATTCATATATATATATATATATATATACACACATTCATACAATTCTACACACACACATACTCATGATATGGAATACTACTCAGCCATTAAAAAGAATAAATTAATGCCATTTGCAGTAACATCGAAGAACCCAGAGATTATCATAGTAAGTGAAGTCAGAAAGAGAAAGATAAATACCATATCATATAACTTATATACAGAATCTAAAATATGACACAAATGAACTTTTATGAAACAGAGTCACAGACATAGAGAACAGACTTGTGGTTGCCAAGGGGGAGGTGGGGTGGGAGGGGATGGAGTGGGAATTTGAGGTTAACAGATGAAAACTATTATATACAGAATGAATAAACAACAAGGTCCTACTATATAGCACAGGGAATTATATTCAATATTCTGTGATAAACCATAATGGAAAAGACCATTTTAAAAGAATGTGTATATATGTACAGTATATTGAATCACTTTTCTGTACAGCAGAAATTAACATAACATTGTAAATCAACTATATTTTGATTTTTAAAAAAATATCCAGATGGGAAATTAAAAAAAGAGTAGGTAAATCTAAGCTATAATGATAGAAATCAGAGCAGTGATGGACTTTGAGCAGAGTATCAAGTAAAGAGGGAACAGACTGCAAAGGGATATGAGGAAACTTTCATGAGTTAATAAAAATTCTTTTCATTTTGATTGTAATAGTGATTACAGAGGTCTATACACTTGCCAAAACAAACCAACCATATTTTAAACTAAGAAAATAAGTCTAGTTCCTGATATTCCATATCAAGTCTATCTTGTTTCCAGGAAGTATAGTCTATAGAGTCTTCCAGAAACTGTTTATTTTGCCTGACTATTTAGAAATGGGATATTGAGGAAAACATCTTAGGTCTCTTTATGATGGGCTGGACTACCAATCCTGCATAATTTGGTTCTTCTCTTCCCGCATCCTTAACCTTCATCACTATCATAACACCTAGCCTCAATCTATCTCTTGCTCTACAGATATGACCAGAAGCAAATCACAATGAAACAATGAAACCTTGTGCCTGTGTGATATATGAGTGCTGTGCACAGCCCATTCATCTTTTAGGAGCTTTATCTACTGGGTTATTTCTAGGCAGACCATTAGTTCTTACACTAGCTAAGAGGCTGCCTTCTGGGATCTGTGGCACAGCATGCAGATATGTGCCTTTAACAAGAAATACCAAAAAACAAACGAACACTACTACTCATGATCTTTACATTTTTAAAGACTTTTAAAATCAGTTCAGAGCTTAGACAAAGACTTTGTTTGACAATCAGAAGGAAGGAATGTGCCTAAGATGTAAGAGCACTAAAAACAAAATCTATATTCTAGTCAGAGTCTTTATAAATTAGTTTCTAACCAAGAAAGCCAACTAACTTTACTGGGCTCCAGTTTCCCACTTATGAAAGGAATTAGGTCAGCCTCTGTGAATACCCAAGGCTTCCTTTGTCTTTAAGAGTTGATGCTTACAGATAATGTTTCAGCTTGCAAATTTAGAAAGCTTGGTTATGTCCTAAAGATTTTTTTGCCTCTTTTTCAGGCTTTTCTGGTTTCTTTTCTTTTTTTGTTTAATTGGTTTGCTTGTTAAGATTAGAGCTAAGAAATCAGTTTTGTTAGTAACCAGGCATGGCATCTGAGTGAAGACAGATAACAACCCAAAAAAAGCAGCATCAGGAAACCTGGCCTACCCACTCACCATCAAAGGTTGCTTCATGACATTGAAGCCACTCAGGAAAACCCTAAGGTATCCAAGACAGTTGAAGCTTCACCAGCTGAGTTATCGGTACTTTGGTCAGACAACCCAGATGTAGAAACAGTACGTGAAACAGCTACCAGTGAGACGTGAAGAGCGTGTCGCTGCTGTTCTTTAGTCTCTCAGTTGTGTCTGACTCTTTGTGACTCCACAGAATGTAACCTGCCAGGCTCCTCTGTCCATGTGATTTTCCGGGCAAGAATACTGGAGTGGGTTGCCATTTCCTTCTCCAGGGGATCTTCCCAGCCCAGAGATGGAACTCACATCTCTTGAGTCTCCTGCATTGGCAGGCGGGTTCTTTACCACTGAGCCACCTGGGAGGCCCCTGGATAGTGTGGCCAGCACTTATTTGGCAGGTAATGAAGCACTTCCGTGAGATTGATCTGGGCACAAGTGACGCACTACCAATGTGGCCAGAAAGCAATGTGCTGGCCACCTGATTGATGATCACTGTTTCAAGACCAGTCCAACAAGTGGCTATTCTTATTTAGAAACAAAATGAAAATTTGAGTTCAGGTATTTGTTTCAGGGGAGAGATGTGGGTCAGTCATGTCTGACTCTTTGTGACCCCATGGACTGTAGCCCCCCAGGCTCCTCTGTCCATGGGATTCTCCAGGCAAGAACACTGGAGTGGGTTGCCATTTCCTTCTCCAGGAGATCTTCCTGACCCAGGGATTGAAGCCGCATCTCCTGCATTGATTGGCAGGCAGATTCTTACCACTGTGCCACCTGGAGAGCCCTCAGGGGAGGGACAGCAGAGTTTTAAAAAGCTGTCTTGGAAGAACACTGTCTCTGTGTGTCTTCGGAGGAGGGGGGAATTTTTATAGGAAAGGACGTGACAGAACCTTGAAGAAGAAGGCTCAGGGTCTTCTTTGGATTATAAGGGATCTCCTAGGATGGCTGCACGTACACTTTGCCTCATGCAGGGCTGAGTCCATCCTGAGGGAGAACAAGGCATCTCTAGGGGACACTTTAGCACCCATGGCTTTGCTAAAACATGTAAAAAAGACATCCTGGCATCCTTCTTTTCTGTGTTTGCTCTCAGGTCACCCCTTCTAAAACATCTCCTGTTTTTTCACTAGTAAAATTTGGCTTTCTGCACAGTCTTGATTCTTTGTCCCTGACTTTGAATAAATATAAGTCAATTTCTGGTCTGTCAAGCTGGTTAAAATTGTTCTGGAAGATACTGCCTTTTGTTTAGGGATAGAGACAGAGCACAAGAGTCAAAATATAACTCGAGATGATGTCCAATCTACTAACTCATTCTTACCCCCAGATTGGGAATAACACTCTCTTGAGGACAGCTCTTTAATACATTCAATGTGTGTGACTGCTGAGACTAAACACCAAGTTTGTTTACTGGAAGCACCGGGGGGAAATACAGCATTCCCATATCTGCCAGAAACACAATAAAATTTTAAAATAAAATACAGATTGCACACACATCTTTAAAAAGGCCAAAGCACTAAATCAATGGCTGTTCATCTCTATGCTTATGTATGAGTTCCCAATTCAGACATCAGTTTCTCAATGACTCTATATATTTTTGAATACTGTTCTTGGCTCAAATTTCAGAATCCAAGGACATCAAGAAGTGACAGTTATATTATCCGTACAAAACAACAAAGTCCGGATGGAACAGAATGTTACCAACACTGTCACACCTGTCTCCGAGTCGGTGTCCTCACCACGGTGAGGCTCAGAATGAAGACACGCCTAATCACCACTGTGGTTTTCTGGGCTCTCTAATGGTAGAAAGCAAATTTTAAAGGAAAAGAAAGAAAGAGGGAAGGAGGAAGGAAAACGAGGGAAAGAAAGAAGGAAAAACAGGAGAGAAATGGTGAGAGAGAGAGAAGGTGAGGAAAAAAATTTTAAAAAGGCCTAGAAAACCCACCCATTTTAGGAAAGGAATCAGAAGAGATGTCAACTTGCTTTCTCTTTCAACTAGGTTATTATGTCTAATAGCATATAATTGCACCATGGTCAAATAAGTTTTAACAGATAATGCATTACCTGAATTTTTCTTTTAAGAATATCTTAATACTTATTAGATAGGAACCAATATTTCTCTTAAAAAGGAAACTTTACTTGGGCAAACACTTTGAAATGGCCCTGGAAGTAGAATATGTGAGCCTAAACAGTGGCAAGAATCCAGGTAACAGAGCACAAGGTAACTGCCCTGCAAGAGGTAAGAATCATAATCTCAAGGGTGGAACATCCCTGAGAAGAAGGGAGATGGGAGAAAGGAAGCAGGGAAGTCAGGAAATGGCGCCAGGCACCTGTGCTGACTAAAACTGACAGAACAACCCCACACACACACCCTCCCCCCCATCCCCACACTCTTTCCACACTGTGACACTGTGGTACGAACAGAAACCATGTGTATGGAAATCAAAGACTAGAGCTAGAATTAACTGTATGAACTAAACTTCCTCCAGACCTGCAGAAATCCTGATAAGTGTTTTGGCAGCCATGGAATGGCATGTGGTGGGAGGAATGGGATCCTGCTAATCTTATCTTGATGTCAGGAAGTCGGACATCACCAGTCACTGCTGAGTTACATGGTTATGACCAGCCTTTTACTGTTACAAGGGATTACCCTCAACACCAGCTGCCCCAAGTCATTACATCTTTGAATTTTGCTGCCTTTAAAAGAGTTAAAAAAAGAAAGAAAACAGATTCGAGTAATTCTTCTCCAAGAGAACATCTTACCATCTTTCCTTTTAGAGCACCACCTCACCCTGAGAATCAGCCATATTAATTGTCAATATCTTGTACAAAAATTTCTCTTGGTTGGAAAGGCAAAGCAGTCTATACCCTGCAGATAATTTCAGGCTATACTTTAACAAATAACAAAGCAGGCAAATTTCTGCTTTGGCCCCTTGTCACCTCTACCTTCAATGCAATCTTCCTATTTGGGGAGTAACATCTTCTCCATTCTCCTGAAAGACTCATTAATGCCTAACACAGTGCCAGGCACAGAGTGAGTAACCTTGACTAATTAAATTATAAAATCACTTAGCACAAATAATTATGTGAGGCAATTAGGAAATGCTATAAAAACATTTTATTACTACTATTATTACTCTCATCGCTATAAGAGAAATAAACTACTTTGTCAGTGGAATAACACATTTATTTACCTCTTGACCAATTTTCCCTGCTCGTATCGAAATAGCTACGGAAAGGATAATGGCACCACATAGCTGCAGAAAAAAGGGAAAAAAATGTTAGAGTGTGCCCAAGATAAACTAAAACTCTAATTCCATACAACCCTAGCCATCTGATTACAATGGTTTATCATTAATTCTACCATTATAACCTAAAAGACATAAATGAGGAATATTCATGTATGTTCCACTATAGTTGGAAAGTTTGATAAGAATAATGTTTCCCATCCACAGTCATTCACAGGTCTAGGACAAGAAGTCATCTTCACTATGGGGGACAGGAAAGATAGTTTTCCATATTTCAACTCTGATTTTGCTAGATTTTTAGCATGCAAAGGGCTTCCAGGTGGCGCAGTGGTAAAAAATCCATCTGCCAATGCAGTAGACACAAGAGACGTGGGCTCAATCCCTGGGTCAAAAAAGATCCCCTGGAGTAGGAAATGGTAACCCACTCCAGTATTCTTGCCTGGAAAATTCCATGGACAGAGGAGCCTGGTGGACTAGAGTCCATGGGGTCACAGAGAGTCAGACACAACTGAGCACACACATGCACACTCACATACAAAAGTTATGTCATAACAATTTTAAGAAAAAATATCCTTATCGGGCCTCTGGGCTTGTCTCTCAGAAGCTGTTTTAGACCTAAAAGGAAGGGTGTAACTGATAATCAAAAAACATTCCTACAAGATTCAAGTCAGATCCACAGGCAACAGTAGAACATTTGACAAAATTTGCAGTTAAGCAACAACAGTTTACAACACTTTTTGTACCCAAACAAACTCTTAAAAATAAGCTCTTTTAGGTAGTAAAGCTTACCCAGAGAAGAGAAACGATGAGGAACAGTATTTAAAGTCTTAAGTTCCTGTAATGACCGTACCAGATTATTTAATTTGGACCAAGGCCAACACATAAAATGTGAAACACATTTTACTTTAGTGTAAGAAAAAACCTTGCCTTTTAGGTTTAGCTTTTTGTTTTATTTGTTTATGATATAGATGTTGTAGCCTTAAAAAGAAATCAAAGATCTATTATTAGACAGAGATGTTGAGAACAAGCTTGGCAAGCGACAGACACAGCAGTAGACCTTAGAGGAGTTTCCAGACTCTTCTGGCCTCAGGGTGCTTTGACAAAGAAATGTCTGAGTCCTCCAAACCCCATGACCTGGTAGCATCATTGCTTTCATGCATGCTTGGGCCATATGCTCCAAACCCCCAAAGAGCTGTTTCACTTAATGGCTTCTCATTACATTTGGTGAAGCAGACTCAGGGTTTTGTGAAAGCAATAGAAAGCGCAATGAGTGGCTAAACCTATGCTCCCTGATAGATCTCAAAAACCATCTAGATTAAAATATTTCATTTCAATAAAGGAACAGGAATCTCCCAAGAGATAACTGTCACATGGCGAAAATCCAGCACCACTCCAAATTTAGCCCTGCCCTTACTGCAAAACAGCAAACACAATGGAGAACCAAAGCTTTCCACCAAAGAGCTCTTTGCCAGAGCACCGAGTAACCCTTGCAAGTTAATTATCTTATAGGTGTACACACACACACACTGTAAAACACAAGACACTGAAAAACAGATTTAGAGTCTGAAAATCCTGCTTACTTCTTGTCCTTCTTTCTGCTAAATCCTAATTTCATTTGCAGATGGAGATCAATGCTCATTTTAGTGGTTCTTGTTAATAAATAAATCTGTAAGAATTTATATTAAATGATAATGAGACCCTCTGGGATTTTTAGTAATTTTATAACAGTTGGATTTTTATTTGTTATTTCAGTTTGTTGACTGACATTTTTCTTTCTTTCTCTTTATCTCCCTTTCACAGGTAGATTTACATTGTCTTAATAGTCACCCTGACTTTCAGCTTTAACTGAAAATAACATTAATTATATGAATAGTCATTATGATTATATTTACTTGACTTTTTAATGAAATTATGCATGAGACAAATTTAAGAACTGCATGATCTATTAATTAAATTAATGAAATGTAACTTTTATATCAAGAACAATCAATCTAGAGTCATGATTGATACTAACTTGTTTTATCCCAATTGTTGTAACACTGACCTTCATAATGGTTCTTGGAGCCCTTTCTCCAGTTTGACTTTAAGCATTAACTCTTGATCTTTTTATAATGTCTTAAATAATTTGAAGTATGAATTAAAAAATAAGCATCCAGGTCTGTCTTCCTCTCTGTTGTTAAGGTTGTAAAAGGAAATGAGGTGATATGTTGGGCCCCCAGGCCTCTGCAGTGGACACTGAGGAACTTACTAGGCCTTCTTCACCCACTTCACCACCCTTTTTGGTTTCTCTTTGAAGAAAGTCATTTTTGTTGCCACTCAGCTCTCCTGAGACATCTTTCTTTTTATGAAATTAGGATCCAGTTGGTCTGAACCAGCATTCTACGAAATTAGGTAATTGACACTTGCTAATCAATCCTGGGTGTTCACTGGAAGGACTGATGCTAAAGCTGAAACTGCAATACGTTGGCCCCCTCATGCGACAAGTTGACTCACTGGAAAAGACTCTGATGCTCGGAAAGGTTGGGGGCGGGAGGAGAAGGGGACGACAGAGAATGAGATGGCTGGATGGCATCACCGACTCTGTGGACATGAGTTTGAGTGAACTCCGGGAGTTGGTGATGGACAGGGAGGCCTGGCGTGCTGTGATTCATGGGGTCGTGGAGAGTCGGACACGACTGAGCGACTGAACTGAACTGAATGGGCTGCCATCTATGGGGTCACACGACTGAAGTGACTTAGTAGCAGCAGCAGCAATGAGTATACTATGGACTGAGTTATGTGCCCCCTAACTTTCTATGTTGAAACCTTAATACCCAATGTGACTATATTTGGAGTATGTACCCAAAGTGGGCTTCCCTGGTGGCTCAGAGGTTAAAGCGTCTGCCTGCAATGTGGGAGACCTGGGTTCGATCCCTGGGTCGGGAAGATTCCCTGGAGAAGGAAATGGCAACCCACTCCAGTATTCTTGCCTGGAAAATCTTGTGGACGGAGGAGCCTGGTAGGCTACAGTCCACAGGGTCACAAAGAGTCAGACCCGACTGAGTGACTTCACTTCACTTCACCCAAAGTGGAGTGAGCACCTCCCTCTAGCCCCATAGATTCCTTGTCCCATGAGGTTGGAAAAGGATAAGAGTAGGGCTAAAATACTATCACATCAGATTCCAGTATTTTTAAATTAAAAAACAATTTGATTGTTGAATTGGGAAAATACCACTAATTGAATTATTATTGTGTGTCAGTCCTTAGTCACAAGCTTTCATAAACTAGATTAGTTAATCTTCACCATTGATCCTAGCACATAAAATCACCATCATTGAACAAGTACAGAGACTGAGGCAAAGAAAAGTCAAGGAACATAGGTCTTTACAACTGTTGCTCTTACACAAGATACCTCATCTAGAGATGGTAGGTCCCACCACTATGCTGATGGGAAGAACAAGGCCTTTTCAGGGAAGTTAGAAACATCTAACTGAAATCCATAACATAAGAAAGACTCATTATCAGGAAAACAGGCCACAAAGCAATGTAGATTCAGGATTTGCATCTCAGTCTGTTCAGTTCAGTTCAGTTGATTTCAGTTGCTCAGTTGTGTCCGACTCTCAGCGACCCCATGAACCACAGCACGCAAGGCCTCCCTGTCCATCACCAACTCCCGGAGTTCACTCAAACACATGTCCATTGAGTCGGTGATGCCATCCAGCCATCTCATTCTCTGTCGTCCCCTTCTCCTCTTACCCACAATCGCTCCCAAAATCAGAGTCTTTACCAGTGAGTCAACTCGTCGCATCAGGTGGCCAAAGTATTGCAGTTTCAGCTTTAGCGTAAGTCCTTCCAATGAACACCCAGGATTGATCTCCTCCAGAATGGACTGGTTGGATCTCCTTGCAGTCCAAGGGACTCTCAAGAGTCTTCTCCAGCACCACAGTTCAAAAGCATCGATTCTTCGGCAATCAGCTTTCTTCACAGTCCAACTCTCACATCCATACATGACCATGGGAAAAACTGCATCCTTGACTAGACGGACCTTGGTTGGCAAAGTAATGTCTCTGCTTTTTAATATGCTATCTAGGCTGGTCATAACTTTCCTTCCAAGGAGTAAACGTCTTTTAATTTCATGGCTGCAATCAGCATCTGCAGTGATTTTGGAGCCCAAAAAAATAAAGTCTGACACAGTTTCCACTGTTTCCCCATCTATTTCCCATGAAGTGATGGGACCAGATGCCATGACCTTCATTTTCTGAATGTTGAGCTTCAAGCCAACCTTTTCACTCTCCTCTTTCACTTTCATTAGGAGGCCTTTGAGTTCCTCTTCACTTTCTGCCATAAGGGTGGTGTCATCTGCATATCTGAGGTTATTGATATTTCTCCTGGCATCTTGATTCCAGCTTGTGCTTCTTCCAGCCCAGCATGCCTCATGATGTACTCTGCATATAAGTTAAATAAGCAGGGTGACAATATACAGCCTTGATGCACTCCTTTTCCTATTTGGACCCAGTCTGTTGTTCCATGTCCAGTTCTGACTGTTGCTTCCCAACCTGCATACAGGTCTCTCAAGAGGCAGGTCAGGTGGTCTGGTATTCCGATCTCTTTCACAATGTTCCACAGTTTATTGTGATCGACACAGTCAAAGGCCTTGGCATAGTCAATGAAGCAGAAATAGATGTTTTTCTGGAACTCTATTGCTTTCTCCATAATCCAGCAGATGTTGGCAATTTGATCTCTTGTGCCTCTGCCTTTTCTAAAACCTGTTTGAACATCTGGACGTTCACGATTCATATATTGCTGAAGCCTAGCTTGGAGAATTTTGAGCATGACTTTACTAGCGTGTGAGATGAGTGCAATTGTGTGGTAGTTTGAGCATTCTTTGGCATTCCCTTTCTTTGGGATTGGAATGAAGACTAACCTTTTCCAGTCCTGTGACCACTGCTGAGTTTTCCAAATTTGCTGGCATATTGAGTGCAGCACTTTCACAGCATCATCTTTCAGGATTTGAAATAGCTCAATTGGAATTCCATCACCTCCACTAGCTTTGTTCGTCGTGATACTCTCTAAGGCCCACTTGACTTCACATTCCAAGATGTCTGGTTCCAGGTGAGTGATCACGCCATCGTGATTATCTTCGTCGTGAAGATCTTTTTTGTACAGTTCTTCTGTGTATTCTTGCCACCTCTTCTTAATATCTTCTGCTTCTGTTAGGTCCATACCACTTCTGTCCTTTATCGAGCCCATATTTGCATGAAATGTTCCCTTGATATCTCTAATTTTCTTGAAAAGATCTCTTGTTTTTCCTACTCTGTTGTTTTCCTCTATTTCTTTGCATTGATCGCTGAGGAAGGCTTTCTTATCTCTCCTTGCTATTCTTTGGAACTCTGCATTCAGATGCTTATATCTTTCCTTTCCTCCTTTCCTTTTCGCTTCTCTTCTTTTCACAGCTATTTGTAAGGCCTCCTCAGACAGCCATTTTGCTTGTTTGCATTTCTTTTCCATGGGGATGGTCTTGGTCCCTGTCTCCTGTACAATGTCATGAACCTCCGTCCAGAGTTCATCAGCCACTCTATCTATCAGATCTAGACCCTTAAATCTATTTCTTACTTCCACTGTATAATCATAAGGGATTTGATTTAGGTCATATCTGAATGGTCTAGTGGTTTTCCCTACTCTCTTCAATTTCAGTCTGAATTTGCCTTAAGGAGTTCACGATCTGAGCCACAGTCAGCTCCCAGTCTTATTTTTGCTAACTGTATAGAGCTTCTCCATCTTTGGCTGCAAAGAATATAATCAATCTGATTTCGATGTTGACCATCTTGATGTCCATGTGCAGAGTCTTCTCCTGTGTTGTTGGAAGAGGGTGTTTGCTATGACCAGTGCGTTCTCTTGGCAAAACTCTATTAGCCTTTGCCCTGCTTCATTTCATGCTCCAAGGCCAAATTTGCCAGTTACTCCAGGTGTTTCTTGACTTCCTACTTTTGCATTCCAGTCCCCTATAATGAAAAGGACATCTTTCTTGGGTGTTAGTTCTAAAAGGTCTTGTAGGTCTTCATAGAACTGTTCAACTTCGGCTTCTTCAGCATTACTGGTTGGGGCATAAACTTGGATTACTGTAATATTGAATGGTTTGCCTTGGAAACGAACAGAAATCATTCTGTCATTTTTAAGATTGCATCCAAGTACTGCATTTCGGACTCTTTTGTTGACCATGATGGCTACTCCATTTCTTCTAAGGATTCCTGCCCAAAGTAGTAGATATAATGGTCATCTGAGTTAAATTCATCCATTCCAGTCCATTTTAGTTCACTGATTCCTAGAATGTCGACGTTCACTCTTGCCATCTCCTGTTTGACCACTTCCAATTTGCCTTGATTCATGGACCTAACATTCCAGGTTCCTATGCAATATTGCTCTTTACAGCATCTGACCTTGCTTCTAGCATCAGTCACATCCACAACTGGGTATTTGTTTTTCTTTGGCTCAGTCTGTTAGTTTCTTCAAAATCCACTTTCTTTCCATTCTTCTAATTTATGATAAAAGAATTTCTGCCTTATCATAATTCTTGCCATCTTATTTCTTCTTCTGTTTCAAAATCCAACATTGAAATTTATTTCTCACTATGCAGAGTGGTTTCATATTGCTTTCTCATAAAAATCCCTATACAATGATGGCTGAAATATCTGTTTCTTAAACATTTATTCAGCATTATTCTGAGTTCCTTGTATGTAATGAACCCATCTAAACTTCACAAGAACCCATAAAGTTAAAACTATTACTATTCCCATTTTATATATAAGGAACTGTAAAGCTCAGAGAGGTTAACCAATTTCCCCAGAGTCACACAACTGGTGATGAAAATTGAGGTTCAACTCTTGACCTCTGGGCTCCAGGATCTTTGTCATTGTTATAGTTCCAAGTTAATTTCAGAGCAGTAGGCAACCATTATATTTACAAAGTTCACACATTTTCATCATGGTCAAGTTTTAACTTGGGGGACTTCATCAATCAGAATAAAATATAATCGCGCCTTATTTTTCAGGGATCTCATAGTTATGTCTACTCTGCTTTGTTGTGTTTAGTTACTAGTCATGACTGACTCTTTGAGACCCCATGGCCTGTAGCCCACCAGTCTTCTCTGTCCATGGGATTTCCCAGGCAAGAATACTGGAGTGGGTTACCATTTCCTTTTCCAGGGGATCTTCCCAACACAAGGATCTAACCTGCATCTCCTGCATTGGCAGGCAGATTCTTTGCAACTGAGCCACCAGAAGCCCCTGCTCTGCTTTAACTGTTTTAATTGCTCTCAGCACATCCAATCTAGAGGCCCAGGTACCATAAAAAAATACAGCGATGACATTGAAATGTTGGTTTCTGAACTCTCTCAATTCCTGACATCCTTCTGCTCTCTTAAAAAATTTTCATGTGTCAACTTCCTTGAGCTGCTAACACATTTGGTTTTACAACCTGGCTCCTTCTCCTCACCTTCCCCCATTTGGGTTTAGTAAAGTTACTTCTCTCTGCTTTCTTTCATGAAAAGCTGGCCTTTACACAATCTCTGCCTCTGGCAATGATTTCACCATATCTGTGTGCTGCAGGCCCTGTGTTCCATGCTCATTGTCATTATCACTCTTTAGTCACTAAGTCGTGTCCAGCTCTTTTGTGACCTTGTGGACTACAACCTGCTAGGTTTCTTCTGCACCAGACCCCTAAGATACTCCAAGCATCCAAAGCACTCCTAAGCCAGACTTATCTAAGAGGACCATAAGAAAATGTGGGCGGTTTATCTGTTTCAACACAATAGGAGAAATAGGTTTTATACCTATGATTCTACCATATTCTCTACCATACCTCTCATTCACTCTAATTTGCATCAAACTCTAGCATGAGTGATTAAAAATCATTTTTAGTTTCACTTATTTTTCTTCAATTATTTATTCTAACCAATAGAAATCACTGCCTACTTACGTGACATATCTCAAGTTCTCTCACAAAAGAAAGTGGTATGTTAGCTTAAATGACCATATGCATATCTTGGAGATATTTCAACATCTGGCCCTGCTTTACAAAGGCTTAGCTTCTAGAAAGTTACACCAGAAAAAAATGAATTTGAAAACACAAGGTCATGGATATCTACTAGAAAACCACATCAGTAGGACTGTAAAATATTTGCTTAAGTAAACATTAGAAATGTGACAAATTGCTAATTTCCTATGAAGGATTATAAAACTCCAGCTGAGAACTCTGGGTTGGGAGTACAGGGGAGAATAGAATAGGAATAGTTCCCTAACCTCACCGATTCCTCCTGCTCTAAGTTTTGAATGAAAATATTGATGTCACCTGTTGGCTGAGAAGTTATTATCAGCCTTTATGACTGTTGGGAAGATCCCCTGGAGAAGGGAAAGTCTACCCACTCCAGTATTCTGGCCTGAAGAATTCCATGGACTACAGTCCATGAGGTCAAAAAGAGTCGGGCATGACTGAGCGACTTTCACTTTCACTTTTCATGACTGTTGCTCTTACTCAAGATAACTAAAGACTGTAAATCCCACCACTATGCTGATGGGAAGAACAAGGCCTTTTAAGGGAAGTTAGAAACATCTAACTGGTATACAGCCAGTTTAAGAAGTTAGCAAGATAAACAGAATAATCATAAAGAAAAGTAAGCACCTAATACAAACCAGGTATTAATGCAATAAAAATAAAGATAAAATTGAGAGGCTCAACAGATTGCTTTTCCTTTTTATGTAAAGTTTACGACATTTAAGGCCTCAGTGGATAATGTTTTCCATATCCCGTAGGTTTTAAGATTTTGTATTTTTGTTATCTTTCTGTAATGATGTTGTTTTTAAATGCCATGTACTCAGTGAGTGATATAAACACATTGCAAATTTCAGTTTTCTAATAAAAATTATTTTAATAATAAAAAAAGAAACATCTAACTGAAATCCATACCATCAGAAAGACTTGATTATCAGGAAAGCAGAGTTAGAGGTAAACATAAAATAATCACAGCTTTCCAGGAAAGCAGTGACAATGTTCGGGTACAGCATGTGCAGATGTCTGCAGCTCTCCTTGTATGCTCATCGTAAATTTATAATCCTGCAATTGTAACATATCCGTTTCCTAGACTGTCCTTTTCATTTCAGTTTAAAATTCAGATCTCTTTCAAATTCCTGATAAACAATTTAATGAAACTCTGACGTGTTATGTATTTATACTAGCCATCAAAATTTTGTATGTTGTTTTTATACAACAGGGATATATTTTGACTATTTTATAATTTGAGGATTGTTATTAGTTTGAAGATTCTGAGACATGTTATTAAAATAGAAGCATATTTATTAGCATATTTCTATTTCAGGTTGTTTAAATAGCCCATATATATTGTGCATTATAAAAAGACAATTGTTGCAGCTTTTTAAAAACAGGTATCAGGACTTCTTGGAGAAATAGCCAACTCCAGGTCTGGGGCAGGAAACAAGAAAGTGAGCCTGGAACATCTTATCATCTTAAATAGTGAAGAAGTTATCAAAGTTATTAGGGCCATGTAGAAAGGACTCAGGAGCCAAACTGAAAATGCTCCCATTGCCAAAAAGGGAATAAATTACACATCTATGAGGATAAGAATGGTGATAGTATTTGACTCTATTATTTTTTAAGGATATTTAAAAAACTACTTGCTTATTACTGCTGTATGATAACAGAAAATTAACTGATCATTTTGAAATCTGTTGAGTAAAAACATTTATGCTTCTTTCTTAAAAAATAAAAACTGGGCACTAATGTTAATAAATAAGTAAATGCTAAATCTCTCCTTGTTGAAAGTATTCCAGCTAATAAATGAAGGGAATGATAAATACAGGAAACCACCACTCCGAGATGCTTAATGTACTGACAGATTTAGGTTCTTAAGCACCAATAGCTACTAACATCACAAAAAGTGAGATAGTCAGACAGTATATATCTTTTGATGAAAGAACAAAATATCACTTATAAATTAGTTATCCCCATATACCCCAAATAATAACCTGAATCTGATCAAATTGCCAAAAGCAACTACTTAAGTTAGAGATAATATAGAAGAAGAGGGAACACGTTAAACTATATCATGGATAGTTTAGTTCAGTTCAGTCGCTCAGTCGTGTCCGACTCTTTGCGACCCCATGAATCACAGCACGCCGGGCCTCCCTGTCCATCACCAACTCCCGGAGTTCAATCAAACTCATGTCCATCGAGTCGGTGATGCCATCCAGCCATCTCATTCTCTGTCGTCCATGTCTCCTCCCACCCCCAATCCCTCCCAGCACAGACTCTTTTCCAGTGAGTCAACTCGTCACATGAGGTGGCCAAAGTATTGGAGTTTCAGCTTTAGCATCAGTCCTTCCAATGAACACCCAGGATTGATCTCCTCCAGAATGGACTGGTTGGACCTCCTTGCAGTCCAAGGGACTCTCAAGAGTCTTCTCCAGCACCACAGTTCAAAAGCATCAATTCTTCCGCGATCAGCTTTCTTCACAGTCCAACTCTCACATTCATACATGACCACGGGAAAAACAATAGCCTTGACTAGACGGACCTTAGTTGGCAAAGTAATGTCTCTGCTTTTTAATATGCTATCTAGGTTGGTCATAATTTTCCTTCCAAGGAGTAAGCGTCTTTTAATTTCCTGGCTACAATCAGCATCTGCAGTGATTTTGGAGCCCAAAAAAATAAAGTCTGACACAGTTTCCACTGTTTCCCCATCTATTTCCCATGAAATGATGGGACCAGATGCCGGGACCTTCGTTTTCTGAATGTTGAGCTTCAAGCCAACCTTTTCACTCTCCTCTTTCACTTTCATCAAGAGACTTTTGAGTTCCTCTTCACTTTCTGCCATAAGGGTGGTGTCATCTGCATATCTGAGGTTATTGATACTTCTCTCGGCAATCTTGATTCCAGCTTGTGCTTCTTCCAGCCCAGTGTTCCTCATGATGTACTCTGCATATAAGTTAAATAAGCAGAGTGACAATATACAACCTTGACGTACTCCTTTTCCTATTTGGAACCAGTCTGTTGTTCCATGTCCAGTTCTAACTGTTGCTTCCTGACCTGCATACAGGTTTCTCAAGAGGCAGGTCAGGTGGTCTGGGATTCCCATCTCTTTCACAATGTTCCACAGTTTATTGTGATCCACACAGTCAAAGGCTTTGGCATAGTCAATGAAGCAGAAATAGATGTTTTTCTGGAACTCTCTTGCTTTCTCCATGATCCAGTGGATGTTGGCAGTTTGATCTCTGGTGCCTCTGCCTTTTCTAAAACCTGCTTGAACATCTGGACGTTCACGATTCATATATTGCTGAAGCCTGGCTTGGAGAATTTTGAGCATGACTTTACTAGCGTGTGAGATGAGTGCAATTGTGCGGTAGTTTGAGCATTCTTTGGCATTGCCTTTCGTTGGGATTGGAATGAAGACTAACCTTTTCCAGTCCTGTGGCCACTGCTGAGTTTTCCAAATTTGCTGGCATATTGAGTGCAGCACTTTCACAGCATCATCTTTCAGGATTTGAAATAGCTCAATTGGAATTCCATCACCTCCACTAGCTTTGTTCGTCGTGATACTCTCTAAGGCCCACTTGACTTCACATTCCAAGATGTCTGGTTCCAGGTGAGTGATCACGCCATCGTGATTATCTTTGTCGTGAAGATCTTTTTTGTACAGTTCTTCTGTGTATTCTTGCCACCTCTTCTTAATATCTTCTGCTTCTGTTAGGTCCATACCACTTCTGTCCTTTATCGAGCCCATATACAAACAGGAAAATCCAGATCATGGAAAATATAAGACAAACCAAACATGAAACTATATAAAATTTCTGGGGGAGGAGTGGGGAGATGAACCTAGATGGAGAACCTAAAGAGGAAAACTGACATAAAAGATACATTAACCCATCACAGTGTTTGGACTTTGTTTGTATTCAAATTCAAAGAGGAACATTTGTGAGGCAGCTGGAAATCTGAATCTGGAATAGATACTTGATAAGCAATTTAAAAATTGTTATTGATTTAGTATGATGGTTGCATTTTTTAAAAAGAGAATTCTTTATCTTTTAGAGATATACATTAAAGTATTTACAGATGAAATGGTATATCCAGGATTTGCTTCAAAATAATATGCGGGGGCAGGGGGGAGAAGTATATGAGAATATCGATGGGGAAAGACTGACCATTGTTTCATGGCTCTTGGGCTTGGTTGATGGGATTGATTACCCTTTTCTATTTTGTGAATGTTTGAGATTCTCCATAATAAAAACAATGCCAACCAAAGCACATAGGCATTTCTTTGTTTATATTCTACTCTCAATGTTTAAACAATTTTAAATATTTCAAAGGGAAGAAATTGATCAGAACAAACTTCTAATATCTGGCATATATTCATGTGCCTCATTTAGTATTTGCAAAAGCAGCCCATTTTTCTAAAGAAAAGAGGAAGCACAAAGAACAAAACTTCTTTATTTTATTTATCTATCTTCTCGCTTATTTACTTTACCAATATATCACTTGTACTCATTAGGACTACTGACATTGAAAGTCATTCTGGGCAGTAAAACTGTAGGCATCTCAGTTCAGTTCAGTTCAGTCGCTCAGTCGTGTCCGACTCTCCGCGACCCCATGAATCACAGCACGCCAGGCCTCCCTGTCCATCACCAACTCCCGGAGTACACTCAAACTCATGTCCACAGAATCGGTGATGCCATCCAGCCATCTCATTCTCCGTCGTCCCCTTCTCCTCCCGCCCCCAACCTTTCCCAACATCAGAGTCTTTTCCAGTGAGTCAACTCGTCGCATGAGGTGGCCAAAGTATTGCAGTTTCAGCTTTAGCATCAGTCCCTCCAATGAACATCCAGGATTGATCTCCTCTAGAATGGACTGGTTGGATCTCCTTGCAGTATAAGGGACTCTCAAGAGTCTTCTCCAACACCACAGTTCAAAAGCATCGATTCTTCGGCGATCAGCTTTCTTCACAGTCCAACTCTCACATCCATACATGACCACGGGAAAAACCATTGCCTTGACTAGACGGACCTTCTACTTAAGTTTAATTAAGAATATTGTTATTTTAATAGGAAATAGAAATTTACCAACATGTAGATCAGTTCAGTTCAGTTCAGTCGCTCAGTCGTGTCCGACTCTTTGCCACCCCATGAATCACAGCACGCCAGGCCTCCCTGTCCATCACCAACTCCCGGAGTTCACTCAACTCATGTCCATCGAGTCGGTGATGCCATCCAGCCATCTCATTCTCTGTCGTCCCCTTCTCCTCCTGCCCCCAGTCCCTCCCAGCATCAGAGTCTTTTCCAGTAAGTCAACTCCCAGCTGCCTATTTACCAGGTGAAAAAACAAACAAAAAAAAAAAACCAAAAAACAGAACTTTCTTCTGCTTATACAGTATAAGTCATTTTTTACTATAGTACACAAAATAATTTTTTCATTTAAGCATTTTGGGCTATTTCTACTGACTTAAACAATCTTTAATGGCACCATTTATATTACAAATGACAACATCAATTTTCCAACATCCCAATCCATATCTCATTTTTCCATTTTTCAGTGTTAGATGCTGCTTATCAATCTGTTATTTCTGCAGTCAAATGATCTAATGCTCTACCACTGAGCTACACCCCCGCAATCTGTTATTTCTTAAGTCAGTAGACTTTCAAGAGAAATGTAAGTGTTGGCTAAAACACAGACATTATTGATTAAAAGATGAGGTAATAATACATCAAAATACTAGCTTTAAATTTCTGATTCAAAAGTAGTTCAGTTCAGTTCAGTCGCTCACTCGTGTCCGACTCTCCGCGACCCCATGAATTACAGCACGCCAGGCCTCCCTGTCCATCACCAACTCCCAGAGTACACTCAAACTCATGTCCACAGAGTTGGTGATGCCATCCAGCCATCTCATTCTCCGTCATCCCCTTCTCCTCCCGCCCCCAACCTTTCCCAGCATCAGAGTCTTTTCCAGTGAGTCAACTCGTCGCATGAGGTGGCCAAAGTATTGCAGTTTCAGCTTTAGCATCAGTCCCTCCAATGAACATCCAGGATTGATCTCCTTTAGAATGGACTGGTTGGATCTCCTTGCAGTATAAGGGACTCTCAAGAGTCTTCTCCAACACCACAGTTCAAAAGCATCAGTTCTTCGGCGATCAGCTTTCTTCACAGTCCAACTCTCACATTCATACATGACCACGGGAAAAACCATTGCCTTGACTAGACTGACCTTGGTTGGTAAAGTAATGTCTCTGCTTTTTAATATACTATCTAGGTTGGTCATAACTTTCCTTCCAAGGAGTAAGCGTCTTTTAATTTCATGGCTGCAATCAGCATCTGCAGTGATTTTGGAGCCCCAAAAAATAAAGTCTGACACTGTTTCCACTGTTTCCCCATCTATTTCCCATGAAGTGATGGGACCAGATGCCATGATCTTTGTTTTCTGAATGTTGAGCTTCAAGCCAACCTTTTCACTCTCCTCTTTCACTTTCTTTAAGAGGCTCTTTAGTTCCTCTTCACTTTCTGCCATAAGGGTAGTGTCATCTGCATATCTGAGGTTATTGATATTTCCCCCAGCAATCTTGATTCCAGCTTGTGCTTCTTCCAGCCCAGCGTTCCTCATGATGTACTCTGCATATAAGTTAAATAAGCAAGGTGACAATATACAGCCTTGACGTACACCTTTTCCTATTTGGAACCAGTCTGTTGTTCCATGTCCAGTTCTAACTGTTGCTTCCTGACCTGCATACAGGTTTCTCAAGAGGCAGGTCAGGTGGTCTGGGATTCCCATCTCTTTCACAATGTTCCACAGTTTATTGTGATCCACACAGTCAAAGGCTTTGGCATAGTCAATGAAGCAGAAATAGATGTTTTTCTGGAACTCTCTTGCTTTCTCCATGATCCAGCGGATGTTGGCAATTTGATCTCTGGTGCCTCTGCCTTTTCTAAAACCTGCTTGAACATCTGGGAGTTCACGGTTTACATATTGCTGAAGCCTGGCTTGGAGAATTTTGAGCATGACTTTACTAGCGTGTGAGATGAGTGCAATTGTGCGGTAGTTTGAGCATTCTTTGGCATTGCCTTTCTTTGGGATTGGAATGAAGACTGTAGTAGCTAGTTTAATCTTTCCATGATTAAATAATTTTATTGTTTCTCTCTCAAGTTTAGAATGACCATTGTGTCTTCTTTGGACCTTTGAAGATGATCCTCTTCTGATGTCTTTATACTCTACCATTCATTTCAAACCCAGGTGTAAAGCTTAGAATTATGGACTTGGGCTCCAGGTGGAATCAGATCAGATTTTTCACAGAGTCCTTAAACTAAGGACGACTGTGTGATATACAACTAAGAACTGTCCTTTAGTTAAGGAATATTTTTTTCCTCTGTGATTGTTTTATAAGAATACCAAAACACTTATGAAATGTTTATCCCCACAGAGCCTGAGGTGTACTTTTGGGGGTCATTGTCTCATTCTCAATTACTGAAATAACCAAAGAAAGAACAAGTTCAAACAAGTAAATGGAAAATATATTCTCCTCCTCCTCCTGCTATTTCTCTAGTGCAGTCTGTTCTCATTTATGCTATTTGTATCAAGATCTCCTTTCTTGCATAAAATTGATAATTATAAGAAAAACACTTACCCAGAACACAAAGTTGAAGATAAACATAGAACATTTTATACAGACGTTTACACCTGCCATGTTGCAAAAGGATCAGGAATCCTGATACTGTGAGTTTAACTGTTTCTTCTAGGATTGTTGATGGCTCTGGAGTAATTTGCCTGCAGAGATTTCTGCACTCACAGCTTCAGAGCAAAAATAGAAAGCAAAGAAGTGGAGGGAGGAGAGTGATAATCTGGTTATTAAAGTGGATTAAAAAAAAAAAAACTCACACATTCAAATATCACAAGGACTATCTCTAGGCAGGTGTGTTCTTTTGCTTGCCATGGCTCCTGGGGTATTGTGTCAGAATATTTATGATCCTTTCTCCAAAACTGCCTCTCCTAAAGTAACTACTAGGTTAAGAGAGAGGGGCTAGAGCAGGGAGAGAAGGGCACAGCAGTGATACAACATTGTTGGATTCAGATAACACAACCTGACTTCCCCTGCCTCTACTTTCACTACAGGGAAATAAGATTGTTTTGCCCTGAGATAAAGGGACATTGTGTGTCACCTCATTTTTACACTGCCTTTTAAGAGTACAAAACATGTTCTCGATGCAACAAAATGCATTTAGAAATCTGCAAAGTCTTCAGGCTTAGCTACAGTAAACCTTTATCCTTAACCCCAGAAGAGTGAGAACAACCATTACCTAGACCTGCCTTCCAAAGCTTCGAAATTTAATTCAAAACAATTCCATGAAGTTGCCTTAAATGAATTGCAGCTATAGGAAGTGGGGAGGGAGAAGCTGCCCTGTCCATCCTAAGACTGCTCAGCTTTTTAATTTTTATTTCTTTATGAAGTAAAAGGGAAAAAGTTCTCAAGAGTTACTCTCTGTCACTACTGTGGTCATTTTCCAACATGTAGCCATTCTGATAGCTCAGTTGGTTTTAAAGGTGGGCACTGTACTTCTCTTCCTCTGAAAAACTGTATCTAACAACACTTCTCTCCACTAACTCAGTTTCTGTATACCCTGGGCCTCTTGAACAGAAAACTGAGAATAAGAAAGCTGTCATAGTTCAGTGATCATAGATTGTACAATTTGTTTCCAGTACTAATAAAAGGCAGCTGTCACAGGTAAAGGTAAAATTGCCTGCCCTAATCAGGGAGGTGTAGACTGCTTTTGTGTAAACAGTTTGGGTCATGCTAATTTCCACATCCTGCTTCTAAAGGGGAGTTCTTTTCTCCCCAATCAAAAAACTCTATACTTCAAAAGATTGTTGGGGAAAATTATTCCTTTAAATCTTTGTGAAGTTCTATACAATAAACAAGCATGGACTTCTTAAAAATTTGATGAGTTAAAAGAATATTTTTCTAATTTTTCAATAACATACAAAGATGCCTTTGAAAAATCCCATTCCCTAAATATTAAATTTTAATATAATAGTGGCAATAATATTTGGAGTTAAGGCCAAATTTAGGGTTACTTAAAAAATAATGAAGGCTTCCCAGGTGTGCCAGTAGTAAAGAATCTGGCTGCCAATGCAGGAGATGCAAGAGATGTGGGTTCAGTCCCTGGGTTGGGAAGATCCCCTGGAGGAGGAAATAGCAACCCACTTCAGTATTTTTGCCTGAGAAATCCCATGGACAGAGGGGCCTGGCAGGCTACGGTACATGAGGTTACATAGAGTAGGACGTGACTGAGCACACACACACAAAAATACTGGCTTAACATTTGAATAATCACGAAATTATTGGTGTCCTGAGCTGTTTTCTCCTAGAAAATAAAAATAATTTCACAAACTTCTACTGATATACTAATATATACAGAATGATTCATGGCTGAAAGAAGAGAGTTGTTGACTGAATGAAAAACAAATGGATTTATAGTCCTAGAAATGATTATCTATCATTTAGAGGTAAAATCAAAAGAAATGTATAGATTAAAATGGTGTTTTGTTGACAAGAATGTATTGAGAGTACCTATCAAATTTCAGTTTGAAATAGATTTTTCTGTAGATGCTGAATCTCCTTTAATATATATATGTAATTATAGGCTTTGGTTAAATTACTATTTGACCCGGAAACAAAAAGAAAATTTATGAGTGTGTGTTTACAGGAAAATTACTGTGTAATAGAATCCGCAGTCCCAATACAAAGTCTATATGAAATAGCCCACTGTTCCTGTCTTAGTAAATTTTATAATCACCAACATTTGCCCAGGCCAAATGCTAAACAGTCATTTTGTATTTCTCTTTTTTGCCTCATATCCAATCATTTCCCATAGTTTACTGAGCTCCTAAATTGCCTTCAAACCTGTTTCTTACTTCTCATCCTTTGCCACTATCATTCAACTTTTTATCATCTCTTACTTGAGACATTTCAATAAAATCATAATTTGTTTTCCTACCAGTCTCATCCTTCTCCTATCTGTCTTAGCATGACAGAATTTTCTCTCTTGTCTTTCCATAATTCCCTTTGTAAAATACTTATTGCCATGTACTTCCCCTGATTAAAAACCATTCTAAGGATGGCTTCCTGTTACCTACAGAATAAATTTCAGACTTCACAGAATGAGACTTAAAACATCTCCCAGAACTTTCTCCTGCTTCTCTCTCCCTAAGTAACCTCCACTCTTAGACTCCATAACCTGAGAATTATTTCACAGGCCTAGAATATACCTGGGGATTTTATGCCTTTGTGCATGTTGTTCCTTCTGCCTGGAATATTCTTTCCTACCTCCTCTACTTGGTGAGGCCTTCCCTGATGGCTCAGATAGTAAAGAATCTGCCTGCAATGCAGGAGATTCAGGTTGGATCCCTGGATCAGGAAGATCCCCTGGAGGAGGGATGGCAACCCAATCCAGTATTCTTGTCTGGAGAATCCCCATGGACAGAGGAGACTAGTGGGCTACAGTCCATGGGGCCACAAAAGATTCAGACACGACTGAAGCAACAGCTTGCAGCAGGCCCTACTTGGTGAGTTATTGCAACCACCTCTTGGTGCTCAAATGGCATTTCACCTGTGGAAACCTTCTCTTCTTTATCCACTGCCCCTACTCTGGGAAGACCTCTTTGCTTCTCAGTTATGGCACTAAAATTTGAATAAATCTTTAGTCTAAAATCACTATACTAAAAAGATAAAATAAAATCACTATACTTTATAACACTGATTTTTATGCATGAATGGCCAATAACCTGACTTATTTATCTCTATGCCCACAGCAACTAGCATGGAAAATAAAGGGATATGCGATTACAGCCAAGACTTCTAGAAAGTTCAACTGGGACTCCTTCATAAATTTCAAAGGAACTAACAAGATGTTTCCTCTCCCCACAATAAAAGTCAACTACCAAGTAAATTATTTCCTTAATTTTAGGACTTGTCAACATCTTAACTTGCTAATGTTCAAGTAGGTGATAAAGTGTGTGTGTGTGTGTGGTGGGTGTGGTGGGTGTGTGGGGGTGCGTGTGGGTGTGCTCAGTTGCTCAGTTGTGTCCCACTCTTTTCAACCCCCTTCTCTGTCCATGGGATTTCCCAGGCAAGAAACTGGAGCGGGTAGCCATTCTCTTCTCCAGGGGATCTTCCCGACCCAGGGATTGAATCCATGTCTCCTTCATCTACTGCACTGGCAGGTAGATTCTTTACCACTAAACCACCTGGGAAGCCCCACAAAGTATATACATAGCATTCCCAAATGAATGTGACCTCAGAACATATTTTTGAAAGACATATATGTGCATCTATGTAGAAACAATGATCTAGATAAATCCTCACATGAGAAAAGGGAATCTCAGAGAGACTGAGTAGCCCAAGCTCTCAAAACTGGCAGAGCTCTTTCTAGAAATGAGGTCTCATGATGATCAGGTCAGTATTCTGTCCACTTACATAAACCATCTCTTGGGTTACATAGAGTGATTATGAGTCAGTTAGCACCTTAGATCTGAAGAAATTGTCATATAACATAGTTAACAGTGACAAGCAGCATGTCACTAGTAACTCTTAGATCAGTGAAAGGCCAGGTCTGAAAGGAGAAACAATGAAGAGTGGGATATCACAAGAAATGACAGCTGTAGAGTAGAAGAAAAAGTCTCAGTAAACTTAAATAAAGTTTTCCTAATGCTCTAATCATGTCAATTATTATCTCATACTGTGACTGCAGAGAGTAAAGCAGAATGAGGATTGAAATCTGAATAATCATGATGACTCTCCACAAAGCAGTTGTATTAAACTAGGTTTTCATAGCAGTATGGGAACCCTGGACAGAAAAAAGAGAGATTCCCTGTGTTCAAGGCAGAGGAAAGGGCATGAATAGAACAGTCAGATACCCTATACAGCATTTCCTGTAGGTCATCAAGCAAATTAGGCCTACATTTGGGGTGCAAACCAGAAAACAGACATTGATAAGCAGTTCATAATTTTATCACTATGTTTCCTCTACAACATATGCCTAATAATTCATTCAACCAATATTTTGAATGTCTTCTATGTCCCATGCATGATACTAGGACCTGGAAGCACTGCAGCTTACTAAAAAAGATAAAAATCCCTGCCTTCATGGAAGATCATATAGATATATGTGTGTTTATATAGATACAGATATACACACATATATATAATCTAGTATTATATATAATATATATATTAGTATATATACTGAGTAACTAGATATTTTGGTAACAATAGTTTAAAAAGGAAGTTTTTTCCTCATTACGATGTGAACAAAAACAGATGTTCTTTGCTATTATTTTTAAAAAATAAATTAGCATATTCAGATAACTTACTATTTAGTCATTCTTTCAGCAAATATCTATTGAATGCCCACTATATTCTGAGCCCTGGGGTATGGCACTGAACAACACAGAAATGTTCCGATCTCTTGAATTTTACACCACCAGTGAGGAAGACAACTTCCTGTTTCTATTCTTGCTTCAGAAATGTAGTCAACCAATACGTCCCTAAGTGGAAAGTGTGAAAGCGTTCGTTGCTCAGTCATATCTGATTCTTTGGGACTCCATGGACTGTATCTCACTAGGCTCCTCTGTCCATGGGGTTTTCCAGGCAAAAATACTGGAGCGGGTTGCCATTTCCTACTCCAGAGAATCTTCGCAAATTGGTGATCGAACCTGGGTTTCCTGCATTGCTGGCAGATGCTTTACCATCTGAGCCACCAGGGAAGGCCCTGTCAGTGGAGTGGGTACTGAAAAACCAAACCCGTGTTTTACAGAAAAGATTACATTTTTTTTTACATCTTATGTAGCCTCCCATTATCGCCATCACTCTATACTAGAGGGCCATATTTGGCATTGTGAGTGTTCAATTCATTTTTCAAAGGCTAATAGCAGTAGCAAGAAAAATGATGCTGAATTTTCTCTTCCTTATGACTGTGCTTAGGTGTGAACGTGCAAGCGCATGAGGTGACGAGGCCATGCATTCTAAAAGGAGTGAAGAGAAAGTTTTGGTATTCTTTAGCACTTCGTTTGGAGAAGGCAATGGCAACCCACTCCAGTGTTCTTGCCTGGAGAATCCCAGGGACGGGGGAGCCTGGTGGGCTGCCGTCTATGGGGTCGCACAGAGTCGGACACGGCTGAAGCGACGTAGCAGCAGCAGCACTTCGTTTGAAAAGCCTTTTTTCTTAGTTTTGGAAAATCGAGGTTGCTCATTCCTGGGTTTTACGGTCCCTTTTACAGGAGCGGAAGCTTGGCTCTTGTCCTCCAGTCCGATCCCAGCGCTCCAGAGACCGGCATTCCTCTTAGGCTTTTATTGGAGCACAGCACTCTCCACTTCGTATTCTGTGTGCTTATGGAGCCTGGCTTATAAAAACATGCTACTGCAATAAATGCTGGAGAGGGTGTGGAGAAAAGGGAACCCTCTTACACTGTTGGTGGGAATGCAAACTAGTACAGCCACTATGGAGAACAGCATGGAGATTCCTCAAAAAACTGGAAATAGAACTGCCATATGATCCAGCAATCGCACTCCTGGGCATACACCCCGAGGAAATCAGAATTGAAAGAGACACATGTACTCCAATGTTCATCGCAGCACTGTTTATAATAGCCAGGACGTGGAAGCAACCTAGATGTCCATCTGCAGACGAATGGATAAGAAAGCTTTGGTACATATACACAATGGAGTATTACTCAGCCATTAAAAAGAATGCATTTGAACCAGTTCTAATGAGGTGGATGAAACTGGAGCCTATTATACAGAGTGAAGTAAGCCAGAAAGAAAAACACCAATACAGTATACACTAACGCATATATATGGAATTTAGAAAGATGCAAATGATAACCCTGTATAAGAGAGAGCAAAAGAGACACAGATGTATAGAACAGTCTTTGGGACTCTGTGGGAGAGGGTGAGGGTGGGAAGGTTTTGGAGAATGGCATTGAAACATGTATATTATCATATGTGAAATGAATCGCCAGTCCAGGGTCGATGCATGTTACAGGATGCTCAGGGCTGGTATGCGGGGATGACCCAGAGGGAGGATAAGGGGAGGAGCGAGGTGGAAGGGAGGTTCGGGAGGGGGAACTCATGTACACCCGGGCCGGATTCATGTCAATGTATGGCAAAACCAACCAATATCATATTGTAAAATAATTAGCCTCCAATAAAAATAAAAATTAAAAAAATTAAATTGAAAAAAATAAAATAAAAACATGCTGTGTATTCTCACCAGGAACAGGAAGAGTCTGGTATGAGAATGACCCCTCTTCTCCTTTGTAGGACATTCTGAAACCACCATATCTACTTGCAGTATTAGTTCTAGCTCAAAAAAAAAAAAAATGTGAGTGAAACTGTCAATGTGAAATAGCAATATGGTTTATGAAGAATGGGTACTAATATTCTTCCTCTTTTATGGGTAATTTTATTCTAAAGTATTCTGGATTTTCACATGGACATAAAATTAATAACCAATAAAGGTCACATAAAGAAAAATATGAAAGTATGTATTAGAATACAGACTTTGGATCACCAAAATCTATCATGTTTTTAAGTAAAGATTGAAGCAAAATGGTACAGTAATTAAAAATCTGTTTTCTGACCATGATGGATTAGAGATACCTATGATTTCTTATTCAGAGAGGATGAGATGATTGGATAGCATCACCAACTCAATGGACGTGAGTTTGGGCAAACTCCAGGAGATAGTGAAGGACAGAGAAGCCTGGCGTGCTGCAGTCCATCGGGTCACAAAGACTTAGCAACCACATTGCAGTGTTTATATTCCTTTTATATGTGTAAAAATTGCAGCACATTGAGAAAAAGGCCAGCGACTGGGTGGGCTTGGGGTCTGGTCCTTGGCCTGGCAGCTCCTTAAATTCAGCTTTGCCAGCCTTTCTTTAAGTGATCTGCTTCTTAGAACAGATTCCCTTTAAATTATCTCACAGGAGCCAGAATGTGAATTTCTTAGTTTATCATAAGAAATAGCCCCCATCAAGCCACCTAGCAAGAGATACAGGATAATCATAAAATCCTCTCCCATAAAGAAACAGACTTACAGATATAGAGAACAAACTGGTAGTTATCAGTGGGGAGAGGGAAGGGGACGGGGCAGTATAGAGGTAGTGGATTAAGTAAAAACTACCATACATAAAATAAATAAGCTACAAGGATACATATACAGCATAAAAATATAGCCAATAGTTTATAATAACTATAAATGAAATATGACTTTTAAAAATTGTGAATCGTTATATTCTACACCTGAAACATATAATATTGTACATCAACTATTGTTTGCTGTTTAGTTGGTAAGTCATGTCTGCCTCTTCTGTGATGCCATGGACTGTAACCTACCAGGCTCCTCTGTTCATGGGATTTCCCAGGCAAGAATACTGGGGTGGGCTGCCATTTCCTCTGGGAAGCCAGAGCACACACAGGGGTTATTATAGTGGAAGGAGGGGACAGTAAATTCAGTAAAGGAGGCAGTAGATATATTTCCAAGATTTGGTAGGCTGATGGTGAGTCTAGAACCATCCCAGGAATCCAAAAACTAAATCCACCAAAAGACACTCTACTTCCACAGTATGGCAGTAATGCACCACTGTATTCTTTCTCCTCCAGGTGGCTTGCCCTGTACTCTCTTCAGTCCATGCCCTGTCTTGTGGTCACAGTCTATCCCTAGATAAGAAGACATCAAAATTGACTAAGTATCCATTTACCAAACTGGCCTCTCAGGTCATGCTAGTGGTAAAGAACCCGCCTGTCAATGCAGGAGACATGAGATGATCCCTGGATGGAAAAGATCCCCTGGAGGAGAAAATGCAACCCACTACAGTATTCTTCCTTGGAGAACGACATGGATAGAGGAGCCTGGTGGGCTACAATCCATAGGGTAGCAAAAAGTTGGATATGACTGAAGCAAATTAGCACTCACTCACTCAATTACAATTCAGTCCTGCTTCCAAGATCGCCTTTTCATTGCATGTTAGATATTTCAAAAATTCTTCATTTAAACATGACTCCTTTCTTGGTCCATTTCTATAGATTTTACTAGCTGGTTTCTCAGAGGTCAATCTTATCATTCTTCTCTCCAAACTGGGATGTGGGCCCTTGTATGGATAACACTCAGCAAGAGAATGAAGAATGCAAAACACAGCTATGGAATCACCAGCCCAGGATCCCTAGATACTCCATTTTTGTGCTTAATATTTAGATGGTTGTTTGTTTTTTAAATGTACAGTATAAATGCCAACCTACTTTCCCATGAGTTCTTCCTGAATCAGCCTTTGTGTGGACAGTTCACAGGTACACATTAGATGCCAGTATAATTAGGCTTTGGGGGTAAGAGTGGTTAAGAGGTAGGGAAGTTACTGGAGGCCACCAACAAAGAATTTTAAAAGAAAAAAAAAAGAATAGGGTGGGGATAAAAAAAGCACAGAATAGGCTGTCTGATAGAAGCATATTTCCTGCTTGTATCAGACACAAGATTCTCAAACTAAAGGAGCCAAGAAAATGTGACACAGGCTTCTTCCATGACTAGTCACAAATAAACAAACACATTTTACCTCATTAGGATCTTCCGTTCAGTTCAGTTCAGTTCAGTTGCTCAGTCGTGTCCGACTCTCCGGGACCCCGTGAATCACAGCACACCAGGCCTCCCTGTCCATCACCAACTCCCGAAGTTCACTCAAACTCATGTCCATCAAGTCGGTGATGCCATCCAGCCATCTCATTCTCTGTAATCCCCTTCTCCTCCCGCCCCCAACCTTTCCCAGCATCAGAGTCTTTTCCAGTGAGTCAACTCTTCACATGAGGTGGCTAAAGTATTGCAGTTTCAGCTTTAGCATCAATCCTTCCAATGAACACCCAGGATTGATCTCCTTTAGAATGGACTGGTTGGATCTCCTTGCAGTCCAAGGGACTCTCAAGAGTCTTCTCCAACACCACAGTTCAAAAGCATCGATTCTTCCGCGATCAGCTTTCTTCACATTCCAACTCTCACATCCATACATGACCACGGGAAAAACCATAGCCTTGACTAGACGGACCTTGGTTGGCAAAGTAATGTCTCTGCTTTTTAATATGCTATCTAGGTTGGTCATAACTTTCCTGAGTAAGAGTCTTTTAATTTCATGGCTGCAATCAGCATCTGCAGTGATTTTGGAGACCAAAAAAATAAAGTCGGGGACTGTTTCCACTGTTTCCCCATCTATTTCCCATGAAGTGATGGGACCAGATGCCATGATCTTTGTTTTCTGAATGTTGAGCTTCAAGCCAACTTTTTCACTCTCCTCTTTCACTGTCATCAAGAGGCTCTTTAGTTCCTCTTCACTTTCTGCCATAAGGGTGGTGTCATCTGCATATCTGAGGTTACTGATATTTCTCCTGGCAATCTTGATTCCAGCTTGTGCTTCTTCCAGCCCAGCGTTCCTCATGATGTACTCTGTATATAAGTTAAATAAGCAGGGTGACAATATACAGCCTTGATGCACTCCTTTTCCTATTTGGAACCAGTCTGTTGTTCCATGTACAGTTCTGACTGTTGCTTCCTGACCTGCATACAGGTTTCTCAAGAGGCAGATCAGGTGGTCTGGTATTCCCATCTCTTTCAGAATTTTCCACAGTCTATTGTGATCCACACAGTCAAAGGCTTTGGCATAGTCAATGAAGCAGAAATAGATGTTTTTCTGGAACTCTATTGCTTTCTCCATGATCCAGCAGATGTTGGCAATTTGATCTCTGGTGCCTCTGCCTTTTCTAAAACCTGCTTGAACATCTGGACGTTCACGATTCACATAATGTTGAAGCATGGCTTGGAGAATTTTGAGCATGACTTTACTAGCGTGTGAGATGAGTGCAATTGTGCGGTAGTTTGAGCATTCTTTGGCATTGCCTTTCTTTGGGATTGGAATGAAGACTGACCTTTTCCAGTCCTGTGGCCACTGCTGAGTTTTCCAAATTTGCTGGCATATTGAGTGCAGCACTTTCACAGCATCATCTTTCAAGATTTGAAGTAGCTCAACTGGAATTCCATCACCTCCACCATTAGGATCTTACAAGTGACTAATTCCAAATTAGAAAGTTTTATTCAACCTCACACAGTGGGAATGAATCACCTGTCTATTCTGCTTCCCAGGAGGCAATACATAACAGGAAATAACTATAAAAAGTCATTTATCAGGGAATCTCAAACTTCCATTTCACATCTTTATAAGAGACAACAACATGTATCCCTTATAAGCTCAGATAGAAAAGAATTCAGACTCTGGTTTGAATTTTTTTAACCATGGAGAGTCCTATTTAGATTTTCGTTGTACACTTGGAAAGACTTTCTTAATGTAAGAAGCAAACAAAATAGATATCCCAGGAATTCTATGGCCTGACATCTAGAAACAAGAGGGCCTGGCTACATGTTCCTTACTCTTGGCCCATATGAATGGACCATCCTAATGTCAATCCATATCAAATAAAAGTACACTATTCAAATGCAATCTTCAAGAATACAATTACCAAATGAAATCTTTCCAGAAATGAGCATGGAATATGCCATTTCTCCTAGAAATCTCGTCTAGCTCTTTTTTTCATTTATACTCAGGCTGTACTGTGTCCTTCCTTGAACTTCCAAGTAATTCTCTTATGTATTAACAATGTGATTGAGTCAAAAAATGCTTCAGTCATAGGCCAACCATGTGAGGAGGTCAAAACTTTTTTAAATAAGCTACTCTTGGGGTCATGCAAGTACCTGTGGGTAAAACAAAATCAAGGGAGTGTTTCACTTTACGTGAAGTCATCATGCTTGTGCTCAGTCTCTAAGTCGTGTCTGACTTTTTGTAATCCCATTAACTGTAGCCCGCCAGGCTCCTCTGTCCATGGACTTCCCCAGCCAAGAATACTGGAGTGGGTAGCCATTCCCTTCTCCAGGGGATCTTCCTGACCCAGGGGTCAAACCTGCATCTCTTGCATTGGCAGGCAGATTCTTTATCACTGAGCCACCAGGGAAGTCCTACATGGAGTCATATTGACTCCTATTTCTACCTACATTAATCATTAAACTTCCAGAAAATATTCCAAAGGAAAGGGTACTGATTGTTTTTAATTGTGGAAAGGACCCAAACCTTCTCTGCATGCTCTACTTGAAGCTTCAGCGAGCCAGAGAGTTACTGTAAGTGTTCTGCTCTCTTTCCTCTTCACTCCTCATGCTTTCTTGGATGCACAAGTGTGAAGAAGTATTGTTAAGCCAAAAACCCTGGCCTAGCCAGGCCCGTCTGAAAGGAATGTGCAAATCTGGGAACATATTCCAGTATTTCTAGCTACCAGTACAGGACCTGATGTATATGCAGTATCAGCCAGAAATATCAAGTTTCTCAAGAACCACTGAGTCTCAGCCAATCCCCTAAAGAGCTTTCAGGAAATAGTTCATAAAGCAATTCTCTGTGCAGTAAAAGATTATGTCACCCCCAGGCTTTGAACCCTCTAATGGATTCCCATCACAACTAGAATGAAATCCAAAGCCACACAAGACGGGCCCTTGGCTGCCTCGCTGACCTCATTTCCTCCTCCCTTTCTCCCTCCCTCAGGCTGCTCCAGCCACAGTGGACTCTGTACTGCTCCTTGGACTTGCCAAATGTGCTCCCAACTGGGCGCCTTCCCACTTCCTCTCCCCTCCAGGGAATCCTCTTCATCTGCAGCGCGAGATGGCTCATCCTCTCTACTCACTGGATTATATATTTCTTTGTCCGATTGAAATTTTCCTTTCTGGAATGGAAACTTCAGAATATCGGGAACATTTTCTGTATGTGTTGTTTATTACCTGTCCCTGGGGCTCAGAATACAGTTCAGTTCAGTTCAGCCTCTCAGTTGTGTCCGACTCTTTGCAACCCCATGGACTGCAGCACACCAGGCTTCACTGTAATCACCAACTCCCGAAGCTTGCTCAAACGCATGTCCATTGAGTCGGTGATGCCATCCAATCATCTCATCCTCTGTGGTCCCTTCTCCTCCCCACCTTCAATCTTTCCCAGCATTAGGGTCTTTCCAAATGAGTCAGTTCTTCACAGAGGGCTTCCCTTGTGGCTTAGCTAGTAAAGAATCTGCCTGCTGTGTGGGAGACTTGGGTTCGATCCCTGTCTAGAATGATCCCCTGGAGAAGGAAAAGGCTACCCACTCCGGTATTCTGGCTTGGAGAATTCCATGAACTGTATAGTCCATGGGATCATAAAGAGCTGGACATGACTGAGCGACTTTCACTTTCAGAATATTGTAGGTGTTCAGTAAATATTTATTGAGTGAATGACTAAACAGCAAGTTACCTGAATACACTAACTTATTTTTTAATAATAACAAAGAGCATCTGTTGTATTCACCATTATCTTCCTATTGCCTAGCAGAGTGACTGGCACATTTTAATACCCATATGTGCCAGGATACAACACTGCAAAAGAAAAATGAGGCTGCTCTTATGAACCTTATATTCCACCAACATGAGGCTGCAAACAAATACACAAATACACCCAGGGATCAAACCAGTGTCTCCTGCATAGGCAGGATTCTTTATGGCTGAGCCACTACAGAAGTCCCCTTTAAAGAGGTAGCTAAGGTAAAATGGGGTCACTAAAGTGGACTTTCACCCAATATGATTAATGTCCTTGTAAGAAGAGGAAATTAGGACACATACATGGAGGAAAGACCACATGAAGACCACCTACAAGCCAAGGAAAGAAGCCTCAGAAGAAATCAACATACCAATCAATATCTTAATCTTAGACTTCTATCCTCTAGAACTGTAAGAAGATTAATTTCTTTTAAGTCACTCGGTCTATAGTACTTTGGTATCATAGCCCTAGCAAATTAACACAGCAAGTTTTAAGCAGTTGAAGTGACATGATACAGTGATCCAGGAAGATGATGATGGTGGTTTGTCTAGGTTGAACATGCAGAGGAAGAGAAGCAATTGGATTCAAGATATGCTTTAGAGCTAAACTCAATGTTGAAGGTAAGAGAAAGAGAGGATCATGGATGCCACTCAAATCCTACTGTGAACAATATGGTGGTGGTGATGTCACCAAGATGGAGAAAAACCCCGACCCCACCAGTTTCCCCTATTAATAGCATCTTGCTTTAGTGTGGAACATTTATTACAATTGATGTGTTAACTGCTAACACATTATCAATAAGTAAAGCCTGTAGTTCACATTAAGGTTCATTCTTTGTGTTGTACATTCTATGGATATTGGCAAAAGTATGCCATATACCCAACCCACTGTGCAAGTATGATGCACAATAGTTTCATGGCCCTAAAATCTCCTGTGCCCCACTGACCCATCCTCTTTCCCTCCCCAACTCCAACTCCTGCCAACTACTGAATTTTTTACTCTGTATATGGTCTTGCTGTTTTCAAAATGCTGCAGAGTTGGAACTATACCGTTTGATACTATGGCATAATAAGAAATATATGCTTAGCTTTTGTCCCCGTCCTGACAGACAGCTTCCAAAACCCCTAGCACCTTCAGAAGAATAACAATGTCTTTTGTATGCTAATAAAATGACTGGTGACTTGGGGGCCCTAAATAACTTCAGGATGGTAGCTAGTTGCCTGAGAGACTAAGGCTTGATTGCAACTTTCAGCCCCAACCCTGACTTCTTGGAGGGAAGAGAGGCTGGACATTGAATTGATCATCAATAGCTAAGGATTTAACCTATCATGTATATCTTATGAGACCTGAGTAAAAACTCCTAACTAATGATATTGAGAGAGCTTCTAAGTTGGTGAACACATTGAGGGGCTAGGTGGGTGGCACGACTAGAGCAGGCCTGGAAGCTCTGTGCACAGAAATCCCCTAGCACCTTCTACTGTATCTCTCTCCCATTTGGTTGCTCCTGGGTTGTATCCTTTATAACAAACCAGCAATTTTAAGGAATGTGCCTTCCTAAGGCATTCAACTCGAATAGCTAAATATCAAGGAGCATGATTGCTGGATCATATGGTAAGCGTATGTTTAGTTTTGAAAGAAACTGCCAACTATCCTCCATAGTAGATCTACCATTTTACATTCGCAGCAGAAATGAATGAGAATTGCTGATTTTCCACATCCTTGCCAGCATTTGGTGGTGTTGGTATTCTGGATTTTGGCCATTCTAATAAGTGTGTTGTGGTATCTCACTGTGTTTTCATGTCCAATCCTTTAATAACATATGAGCCCTTTTTCATACCTTTATTTACCATCTGTAGATCTGTTGTGAGGTGTTTTTCAGATTTTTTGCTCAGTTTTTCTTTGGGTTGTTTGTTTTCTTGTTGCTCAGGTTTTAGAGACAGTCATTTGTCAGATAATGTGTTTTGCAAATACTTTCTCCCATTCTGTGGCCTGTGTTTTCATTCCCTTAATCCCATTTGTTTTTTTTTAATGAAACAAGCATCATTGCATGGGAAACTGAGACTCAAAAATATTATTCTTAATTCTTTCTCCCAATTTACTGACACATTTTGCTAATTCCATCTCTGAAAACTTCTAGCCTCAAGTCCACTGCCAAAACCATATCGTACATTATTAAATTACTACATTAACTGTCTCCTGGGATCTTAACATTTCAGTCTGTCAAGAACTGTGAAGGTTCTGATGTTTTACCCTACTTTCAAACTAACAAACTAGCCTATTGCAATTGAATGCAAAAGACATGAGACTCCTGAATCAGAGACAAACATCTTTATAACTCATGGCACAGCAACCTCTATGAGCCTCTTTTTCATTGGTTCTTTTGGATCCCCAAGTCCCAAAGGAGAAATGCCCAGCAGTCTAGGTGGATGTTGAGGATAGTTAGTTTTATCACACTGAGAGACTCAGGTTAGGAAACACCAATTTCTTAAAATCTTCCTCTTTAAAATCCCTCTGTCACAAGGGAAATGCGGTATCTATTTTCCAAGGACATTCTTGAAAACCTGTCCAAAATAAAAGTTTTCAATGTCTGTTCAGAAGATATGCAGCAGTGTGAGAGACCCATGGGGAATTTTCCCTCAATGTAATCATCTCTCTACTTTATGGTAGACAGTCAGAACAAGTAATCAATTAAAAATGCCTTACATTTAACAAAAATACCTTTGATAGTTCTGTTTCCTAAACAAAATATAAATTCCTCATATTCAAAGCCCTTCAACACCTTGAAAAACATTCAAAACCCTTCACCAGCCTCCCAATCTCCCCTTTTAACCTTAATTCCTAAGACTTCCTAATGTGTACCATCCATGCCAATCAATAAGGGCTTTTTATGACTTTACCAGCTCCATATATCATTTTATTCTTCCCATTCTTCCTGCCTCAAATATTCTCACCATATCAATAATCATTGATAGAGTCAGATCTGTTCAAATGATACCTCTCACATGACATGTTTTTAAAATAGATCTCTTCCTGTGAGGATGTGGAGTAAAGGGAACCCTCTTGCACTGTTGGTGGGAATATAAAGTGATACAGTCACTATAGAGAACAGTATGGATATTTCTTTAAAAACTAGGAATAAACCTACCATATGACCCAGCAATTCCACTATTGGGCATATACTTTGAGAAAACCATAATTCAAAAAGGCACATGTACCCCAAAGTTGTCTGCAGCACCATATACAATAGCCAGGACATGGAAGCAACCTAAATGTCCACTGACAGCTGAATGGACAAAGAAGCTGTGGTACATATTAATGGATACAATGGAATATTACTCAGCCATAAATAGGAATGAATTTGAGTCAGTTGAACTGAGGTGGATGAACCTAGAGCCTATTATACAGAGTGAAGTCAGAAAGCAGAAAACAAATGTCATATATTAACACATATATATGGAATCTGGCTTCCTTGTGGCTTAGAGCATAAAGAATCTGCCTGTAATGCAGGAGATGCGGATTCAGTCCCTGGGTCAGGAAGATCCCCTGGAGAAAGGAATGGAAATCCACTCCAGTATTCTTGCCTGGAAAATTCCATGGACAGAGGATCCTGGTGGGCTAAAGAGTTGGACATGACTAAGTGACTAACACTTTGTGGAATCTAGAAAAATGGTATTAAAGAATCTATTTGCCGGGCAAGAATAGAGACACAAATTTAGAGAACAGACTTGTGGACCCAGCAGGAGATGGAAAGGGTGGGATAAATTGAAATAGAAGCATTGACATATATACACTACCATGTGTAAACTAGATAGCAAGTGAAAAGTTGCCTTAAAAATAGGGAGTGCAGTCCATTTCTCTGTGACAACCTAGAGGGATGGGATGAGACAGGTGGGGGAGGCTTAAGAGGGAGCCGATAACCATATACTTATGGCTGATTCACATTATTATACAGCAGAAACCAACACAACATTGCAAAGTAATTCTCTTCCTTCTCATCTCTTACAGCATTTCCCCCCATAACTCAATTTAAGTATTCTCTATTAGTAGTCTAGTTTCATTTTCTTTCTACTAGTGTGCAAGCAGCTGGGGTTTATGTCTTCAACTTCATGTCTCACATACTATGATCCATTTCTAGTGAATATTAAATGTTAATCAATAAATATATATATTGTGATTTTTGCTTTTCCCTAATTAATGGGCTTCCCCTGTGGCTCAGATGGTAAAGAATATGGCTGCAGTGCCAAAGACCCAGGTTCAGTTCCTGGGTCAGGAAGATCTCCTGGAGAAGGGAATGGCAACCCTCGCCATTATTCTTGCCTGGAGAATTCAATAGACAGAGAAGCCTGGCAGGCTACAGTCCATGGGGTCTCAAAAGAGTCAGACACAACTTAGCAACTCAACAACAATAATGAAGGAAAAGGACAAGTTGTCAAGAATGTCAATGATAGTAAGAATCTACACTGAAGGTACTCCTTGGGAGGTAGTGTTTTAGTTGATGTGAAGAAATAAGGAGTCAGTCATACAAAGAGTTGATGGGGTTCTTATTCAGGAAAAGGAAAGGTGTTTTATTTATTTCACAAGATAGCTACATATAAAGCGCTCAGCACAAGACTGCATTTTGTAAATTCATATGCAAGTGATCATATTTGTAATTGCTATGACTGTTGACCTTATTCTTTTGGTAGCCAGTCCATAAAGACCTGCAGAACACTGACTAATCTTCTAAACCCTAACAGATACTCAAAAAATAAGCACTGGCAGTTACATCTTTAAACAAGAGGGAAATACATAGAAAATTTTACAAAACAGAAAATCTCATGAGAAATTCAGCTTCCTTTCTTTTTTCCTTCATCAATCATTCTCTAGCTTTCTATATTATGAAAAGCATTACTTATTAATATAATGATAATTAAGGAATTCATATTTGTTCTGTGAAGCAAATGAATAATGTAATCAAAATATAACGAGGTAGAATGTTTAATTAAGGAAACCTTTTGTTTCTGAGCATTTGCAACCACATACATTTGCATACAATCAATGTGTGATTACAAATGATGGACTTTTTCATTCAAGAAAGATACATTAAGATCTTACTCTTTAACTCTTGACCTTCTTAAACTTATCTTTCTTGTCAAAGTTTGCCATAAATAAGGTATATCACTGAGACATATTCTTTTCTTCGGTTAGTCCAAATTAAAGTTCTTTGTGTGGCCAGTCCTAATTTGACCTGCTTTCCTTTCATAGATTTTTGTAATTCATACTTTGTCATTTTCCAGAAGTTAGTGGATCTAATTAAGGTATACTCTTTTATGGTTAAATTGTTTTTTAAATTGTTATAATTTGATAAAGATTGAAAGGGTGTTCATGATGTAATTTTCCTTCCTTTACTATTCTGCCAAATCTTCCTTTCTATCAGCCTCAAGACTATTCCCACATCTCTGATTCCATACACCCAAAGCCCCGTAAGAGCCCCATACGATACTCTATGTACCTTAAAAAATTGTCTTTGTTCTCAGCCTCATGGCAGGAGATGAATTGTTAAGTTTTAGCACCAAGATCCTGAAGTCAGGCCTCTCTTTAGACAAAAGGTTTTAAACTTGACCCTGAATGACTAATGTGTTCTATTAATCTTAAACACATCTATTGATGCCCCATAGGAAAGACAGCTTCAGATCATTTCTAGAGTGTGTCTTATTCAGACCATCACATAAAGTATTTTAAAATATCCAAGATCATCATTAGATAAGACAGTCATCCAAGACAACTTTTGGTTACTGCTAAAGCAGAGAGTCGGACATGATTGAGCGACTGAACTGAACTGAACTGAACTGAAAGCATTTTTTAAAAAATGATAATGTCATGACACTCATGTAGATATCAAATAAGCATGCATTTAGATTTTAATTAATCACTAATCAAGGAGTTGGTAAGAGGTTACAAGCAGCTTAAAAAAAAAACTCCAAAGACCATATGTAGGTCAAGAGCACTGAAATGAATGTGCAAATGAAGGCAAAGTTAGCTACTTTCACAGTGAAGGACAGGAAGGTAAGAAAAAACAGTTTTGGAGGAAAGATGAGCTTAGTTATGAAAGTTTTTAAGTTGAGGCTAAAAACAAAGAGCAGAAAGTTGGATCAGTTCAGTTCAGTTCAGTCTCTCCGTCGTGTCCGACTCTTTGCGATCATATGAATCACAGCACGCCAGGCCTCCCTGTCCATCACCAACTCCCGGAGTTCACTCAAACTCATGTCCATCGAGTCGGTTATGCCATCCAGCCATCTCATTCTCTGTCGTCCCCGTCTCCTCCCACCCCAAATCCTTCCTAGCATCAGATTCTTTTCCAGTGAGTCAACTCGTCGCATGAGGTGGCCAAAGTATTGGAGCTTCAGCTTTAGCATCAGTCCTTCCAATGAACACCCAGGATTGATCTCCTTTAGAATGGACTGGTTGGATCTCCTTGCAGTCCAAGGGACTCTCAAGAGTCTTCTCCAGCACCACAGTTCAAAAGCATCGATTCTTCCGCGATCAGCTTTCTTCACAGTCCAACTCTCACATCCATACATGACCATGGGAAAAACCATAGCCTTGACTGGAACGGACCTTGGTTGGCAAAGTAATGTCTCTGCTTTTTAATATGCTATCTAGGTTGGTCATAACTTTCCTTCCAGGGAATAAGCATCTTTTAATTTCATGGCTGCAATCAGCATCTGCAGTGATTTTGGAGACCAAAAAAATAAAGTCTGACACCGTTTCCACTGTTTCCCCATCTATTTCCCATGAAGTGATGGGACCAGATGCCATGATCTTAGTTTTCTGAATGTTGAGCTTCAAGCCAATCTTTTCACTCTCCTCTTTCACTTTCATCAAGAGGCTCTTTAGTTCCTCTTCACTTTCTGCCATAAGGGTGGTGTCATCTGCATATCTGAGCTTATTGATATTTCTCCCAGCAATCTTGATTCCAGCTTGTGCTTCTTCCAGCCCAGCGTTCTTCATGATGTACTCTGCATATAAGTTAAATAAGCAGGGTGACAATATACAGCCTTGATGCACTCCTTTTCCTATTTGGAACCAGTCTGTTGTTCCATGTCCAGTTCTAACTGTTGCTTCCTGACCTGCATACAGGTTTCTCAAGAGGCAGGTCAGGTGGTCTGGGATTCCCATCTCTTTCACAGTGTTCCACAGTTTATTGTGATCCACACAGTCAAAGGCTTTGGCATAGTCAATGAAGCAGAAATAGATGTTTTTCTGGAACTCTATTGCTTTCTCCATGATCCAGTGGATGTTGGCAATTTGATCTCTGGTTCCTCTGCCTTTTCTAAAACCTGCTTGAACATCTGGGAGTTCACAGTTCACATATTGCTGAAGCCTGGCTTGGAGTTTTGAGCATGACTTTACTAGCGTGTGAGATGAGTGCAATTGTGCGGTAGTTTGAGCATTCTTTGGCATTCCCTTTCTTTGGGATTGGAATGAAGACTGACATTTTCCAGTCCTGTGGCCATTGCTGAGTTTTCCAAATTTGCTGGCATATTGAGTGCAGCACTTTCACAGCATCATCTTTCAGGATTTGAAATAGCTCAATTGGAATTCCATCACCTCACTAGCTTTGTTCGTCGTCATGCTCTCTAAGGCCCACTTGACTTCACATTCCAAGATGTCTGGTTCCAGGTGAGTGATCACGCCATCGTGATTATCTTCGTCGTGAAGATCTTTTTGTACAGTTCTTCTGTGTATTCTTGCCACCTCTTCTTAATATCTTCTGCTTCTGTTTGGTCCATACCATTTCTGTCCTTTATCGAGCTCATCTTTGCATGAAATGTTCCCTTGATATCTTTAATTTTCTTGAAAAGATCTCTTGTTTTTCCTATTCTGTTGTTTACCAAAGACTAAAACTCAAGAGAAAAGTCAGCAGTGATAGAAATTCATGAATCTCTCATTGTAAGGAGATAATCAAAACCATGAGAAAAAATAAAATGACCTCAGATAGGCAAAAAGTCAAAAGAGAAAAGACAGAGGTAAGAATGTTGGGATCAGTTCAGTTCAGTTCAGTCGCTCAGTCGTGTCCGACTCTCCGTGACCCCATGAATCACAGCACGCCAGGCCTCCCTGTCCATCACCAACACCCGGAGTACACTCAAACTCATGTCCACAGAGTCAGTGATGTCATCCAGCCATCTCATTCTCCGTCGTCCCCTTCTCCTCCCGCCCCCAACCTTTCCCAGCATCAGAGTCTTTTCCAGTGGGAGTCAACTCGTCGCATGAGGTGGCCTAAGTATTGCAGTTTCAGCTTTAGCATCAGTCCCTCCAATGAACATCCAGGATTGATCTCCTTTAGAATGGACTGGTTGGATCTCCTTGCAGTATAAGGGACTCTCAAGAGTCTTCTCCAACACCACAGTTCAAAAGCATCGATTCTTTGGCGATCAGCTGTCTTCACAGTCCAACTCTCACATCCATACATGACCACGGGAAAAACCATTATACTTTAACATTAAAGTGTGGACTAGGAAAGAGGACCTATGAAGGGACAAGGAATGAGAAGTGGGGGATTCAAGAGTGAGAGAGTTGCAAATCCTAAGGAAGGAATGGTTTCAAGGATGATGCCTGCATGCATGCTAAGTCACTTCAGTCGTGTCCAGTTTTTTGCGACCCTATGGACTATAGACCGCCAGGCTCCTCTGTCCAAGGGATTCTCCAGGCAAGATTACTGGAGTGGGTTGCCATGCCCTCCTCCAGGGGATCTTCTTGACCCAGGGCTCAAATCCATGTCTCTTAGTTCTCCCACATTGGCAGGTGGGTTCTTTACCACTAGCACCACCTGGGAAGCCCTTCAAGGATGATAAAATGGTTCATTTCAAATGCCATTTGTAAGACAAATCCTGTAGAGGTCTGAGTCATCAGTTTCCTTACCAGAGAGGTTTTGGTAGTGAAAAATGCGGTTAGAGAAGTTACTTGAAAGGTGAATAGGGGACTTCCCTGGTTGTCCAGTGGTTAAGACTCTATGCTTCCACTGCAGGGGGGGACAGGTTTTGACTTCTGGTCAAGGAACTACAATCCCACATGCTGCATACCACGAGGCTCAACCAAAATAAAAAATAAATAAAATATTTTTTTTTTAAAAAAGAAAGATGAGTAGGAATACCTGGTTAAAGGTAGCAGATAGAAAATATTTTTGTACTCTTGTTCTTTCTTAAATTCACCAAGATAACAGTAAAGAAAATTTGAAACTCATTAACCTGTGGAGACAAACCCAACAAGAAAGGAAGCAACAAAAAATTTTGGAATCTGGAAAACTGATGGATGAGGGGCAAATGACTACATGATATCAAGAAAGCTGAATCCTAAATCGACAGTGAAGACAGTTAAGAAGCTAATCATTTCTCTCCACAGATCCCCTATCCAAGTATTCTGGAAGTAGCGGCACCAGATTCTGATGCTGCTGAAGTTTGCCTCTTCCCAGGTGGTGCTGGTAAGAACACCTGCCAATGCAGGAGACATGAGAGACATTAGTTCAATCCCTGGGTCAGGTCGGGAAGATCCCCTGGAAAAGGAAATGGCAACCCACTCCAGTATTTCTGCCTGGAAAACTCCATGGACAGAGAACCCTGACGGACTACAGTCCATGGAATTGCAAAGAGTCGGACACAACTGAAGTGACTAGCATGCACATGGGGTTCAAAAGAGAAGAATCATTTGAGGATTTGTACAGAACAGACTCCAAGATGGCCGCCCTCTCCACTAGACAGACTTCACCTCTTACAGAAGACTAGAAGTTTATAGTCTGTAGAGGGTGAAAAAGTTCTTGCACTAGAAGATGCCAACACAGTCACAGGAAGTGTACCCATACTGAATTCCAGGTGAGTGGGAATTGGGATTCAAAGGAGGACTTTTGAATACCAAATATTGAAATCTTCAGCCCTCTTCAACAAGTCTGTCCCCATAAAACTGGCAGCTAGAATTACAACTTCCATGCAGGAGATTAGAAACATCTTTCCCAGAGACTCCAGCTAGCACAAGGGAAAAGTCTTAAAATATGGACATCAGGAATTCCTGAGGAAACAGGCAGTCGCATCTCCACCATTAAGCTTATTGTCCATGATGCAGAATGCACACTACCCTTTCAGATATTTTCATCAGCTTTTAAGTTCTTCAACTGAAGCATAAACATATAGTCAAACATCCTCAAACAACTAAAGAAAGCCACTTACACGAAAGGCAGAAAAGAAAACAAGCAGCAAATAAATCAACTGTGCAGGGAGGTGAAAACCTCAAAACACTAATATTTATATGTCAGAGAAATAAGACATGTTACCCTTAAAACATGAACAGAAATGCTGCAGATAAGGGAAACAATCAAAGAATAAGAAAGAACTCTTGGAAAAATAGAAATATGCTTTCAGAAATGAAAAAAGGGAAATCTTAGAAAAGGAAAAACTAAGAAAAATGAGGAAATCTCCTAAGAAGTAGATCAAAAGATAACAAGAAAATAAATTGGAAAATCAGCAAGGGAAGTTCAACATTCAAATAATACAAGTTTCAGAAAGAATGAATAAAGAAAATGAAGGAAACAAAATCATCAAATAACAAATTCAGGAACACATCCTACATTGAAAGCATCCACAGAGTGTCCCCACAAGGTACAACAGATAAAATATTCCATGTCAAGGCATATCCTGAGAAATTTCAGGACACTGTTCACAAATATATTCTTAAAAAAGTAGCTGTAGAGAAAAATAAAATGAAAATATAAGCAAGGAAGATGAAAAGGGCATAGTAGGAGGATGCTGAGCTCCTTCCCCTGAAAATACATTAAAAATATGACAATATGAGGAGCAATTCTCACTGAAAACAATCTAGAGACTGGCAGAAACTATTCTACAACCAAGGCTGTAAGGAAAGATCCAAATGGAGTCTGATGGGAAGCATGGAGAAGTAACCTAGTCAGGACCCACACACCTAACAGGGGACATGGAAGAGGAGAGAAGTATTACGCTCTCAGATATCCGGATATCCTTCCTTGTGACTGAGAAGTTTGAGTCACTTTTTCAGTTCAGTTCAGTTGGTCAGTTGTGTCTGACCTTGCGACCCCATAGTTGCGGCATGGCAGGCCTCCCTGTCCTTCATCAGCTCCCGGAATTTACTGAATCTCATGTCCATTGAGGCGGTGATGCCATCCAACCATCTCATCCTCTGTCGACCCCTTCTCCTCCCGCCTTCAATCTTTCCCAGCATCAGGATCTTTTCCAAAGAGTCAGTTCTTTGCATCAAGTGGACAAAGTATTGGAGTTTCGGCTTTAGCATCAGTCCTTCCAATGAATATTCAGGACTGATTTCCTTTAGGATGGACTGGTTGGATCTCCTTGCAGTCCAAGGGACTCTCAAGAGTCTTCTCCAACACCACAGTTCAAAAGCATCAATTCTTTGGCAGTCAGCTTTCTTTATAGTCCAACTCTCACATCCATACATGACTATTGGAAAAACCATAGTTTTGACTAGACAGACCTTTGTTAGCAAAGTCATGTCTCTGCTTTTTAATATGTTGTCTAGTTTGGTCATAACTTTTCTTCCAAGGAGTAAGAGTCATTTAATTTCATGGCTGCAATCACCGTCTGCAGTGATTTTGGAGCCCAGAACAAAAAAAGTCAGCCACTGTTTCCCCATTTATTTGCCATGAAGTGATGGGACCAGATGCCATGATCTTTGTTTTCTGAATGTTGAGTTTTAAGCCAGCTTTTGCACACTCCTCTTTCACCTTCATCAAAAGGCTCTTCAGTTCTTCTTCACTCTCTGCCATAAGGGTGGTGTCATCTGTATATTTGAGGCTACTGATATTTCTCCCAGCAGTCTTGATTCCAGCTTGTGCTTCATCCAACCCAGTGTTTCTCATGATGTACTCTGCATATAAGTTAAATAAGCAGGGTGACAATATACAGCCTTGACGCACTCCTTTTCCTATTTGGAACCAGTCTGTTGCTCCATGTCCAGTTCTAACTGTTGCTTCTTGACCTGCATACAAATTTCTCAGGAGGCAGGTCAGGTGGTCTGGTATTCCCATCTCTTGAAGAATTTTCCACAGTTTGTTGTGATCCACACAGTCAAAGGTTTTGGCAGAGTCAATAAAGCACAAGTAGATGTTTTTCTGGAACTCTGTTGCTTTTTCTATGATCTAGCAGATGTTGGAAATTTGATCTCTGGTTCCTCTGCCTTTTCTAAATTTAGCTTGAACATCTGGAAGTTCCAGTTCACATACTGTTTAAGCCTGGCTTGGAGAATTTTGAGCATTACTTTGCTAGCGTGTGAGATGAGTGAAACTGTGTGGTAGTTTGGCATTCTTTGGCATTGCCTTTCTTTGGGATTGGAATGAAAACTGACCTTTACCAGTCCTGTGGCCAGTGTTGATTTTTCCAAATTAGCTGGCATATTGAGTGTAGCACTTTCACAGCATCATCTTTCAGGATTTTAAATAGCTCAGCTGAAATTCCATCATCTCTGCTAGCTTTGTTCGTAGTGATGCTTCCTAAGGCCCACTTGACTTTGGACTCCAGGATATCAGGCTCTAGATGAGTGACACACCATCATGGTTATCTGGGTCATTAAGATCTTTTTTGTATGGTTCTTCAATGTATTGTTGCCACCTCTTCTTATTATCTTCTGCTTCTGTTAGGTCCATATCATTTCTGTCCTTTATTGTGCCCATCTTTGCATGAAATATTCCCCTGGTATCTCTAATTTTCTTGAAGAGATCTCTAGTCTTTCCCATTTTATTGCATTCCTGTAGTTCTTTGCATTGATCACCAAGGAAGTCTTTCTTATCTCTCCTTGCTATTCTTTGGAACTCTGCATTCAAATGGGTATATTTTTCCTTTTCTCCTTTGCCTTTCACTTCTCCTTTTTTCACAGCTATTTGTAAGGCCTCCTCAGACAGCCATTTTTTCTTTTTGCATTTCTTTTCCATGGGGATGGTCTTGATTACTGCCTCCTCTACAGTGTCATGAACCTGTGTCCACAGTTCTTCAGTCACTCTGTCTATCAGATCTAGTCCCTTGAATCTATTTGTCACTTCCACTGTATAATCATAAGGGATTTGATTTAGGTCATACCTGAATGGTCTAGTGGTTTTCCCTACTTTCTTCTATTTAAATCTGAATTTGGCAATAAGGAGTTCATGATCTGAGCCACAGTCAGCTCCCAGTCTTGTTTTTGCTAACTGTATAGAACTTCTCCATCTTTGGCTGCAAAGAATATAATCAATCTGATTTTGATATTGACCATCTGGTGATGTCCATGTGTAGAGTCTTCTCTTGTGTTGTTGGAAGAGGGTGTTTGTTATGACCAGTGCATTCTCTCGGCAAAACTCTATTAGCATTTTCCTGCTTCATTCTGTACTCCAAGACCAAATTTGCCTGTTACTCCAGGTATTTCTTGACTTCCTACTTTTGCATTCCAGTCCCCTATAATGAAAAGGACATCTTTTTTGGGTGTTAGTTCTAGAAGGTCTTCTAGGTCTTCAAAGAACTGTTCACCTTCAGCTTCTTCAGCATTACTCATCGGGGCATAGACTTGGGTTACCATGATATTGAATGGTTTGCCTTGGAAACGAACAGAGATCATCCTGTCATTTTTCAGATTGCATCAAAGTACTGCATTTCGGACTCTTTTGTTGACTATGATGGCTTCTCCATTTCTTCTAAGGGATTCCTGCCCACAGTAGTATAATAATGGTCATCTGAGTTAAATTCACCCATTCCAGTCCATTTTATTTCACTGATTCCTAAAATGTTGATGTTCACTCTTGCCATCTCCTGTTTTACCACTTCCAATTTGCCTTGATTCATGGACCTAACATTCCTGGTCCCTATGCAATAGTGCTCCGTATAGCATCGGACTTTACTTCCATCACCAGTCACATCCACAACTGGGTGTTGTTTTTCCTTTGGCTCCATCTCTTCATTCTTTCTGAAGTTATTTCTCCACTGATCTCCAGTAGCATATTGGGCACCTACCGACCTGGGGAGTTCATCTTTCATTGTCTTATCTTTTTGCCTTTTCATACTGTTCATGGGTTTCTCAAGGCAAGAATACTGAAGTGGTTTGCCCTTCCCTTCTCCAGTGGACCACGTTTTGCAAGAACTCTCCACCACAACCCATCCGTCTTGGGTGGCTCTACACAGCATGGCTCATAGTTTCACTGAGTTAGACAAGGCTGTGGTCCATGTGATCAGAATGTTTAGTTCTCTGTGACTGTGGTTTTCAGTCTGTCTGCCCTCTGATGGAGAAGGATAAGAGGCTTAAGGAAGTTTCCTGATTGGAGAGACTGAGGGGAAACTGGGTCTTGTTCTGATGGGGCCATGCTCAGTAAATCTTTAATCCAATTTTCTGTTGATGGGTGGGGCTGTGTTCTCTCCCTGTTATTTACCTGAGGCCAAACTATGGTGGAGTTAATGAAGATAATAGCAACTGCTTGCAAAAGGTCCCATGTAGGCACTGCTGCACTCAGTGCCCCCAGCCCTGCAGCAGGCCACGCTGACCCACGCCTCCTCCTAAGACTCCTGGACACTCAGGGCAAGGCTGGGTCAGTCTCCTGTGGGGTCGCTGCTCCTTTCTCCTGGATCCTGGTGCACACGGTACTATCTGTGCCTCCCAGAGTCTGTTTCCAGTACTGTGTCAGGTCTAGCGGCTCTGTGGTGGGTTGATGACAGCCTCCGCTGAGAGGGCTGATGCCACACCCAGGTCTGCTGCACCCAGAGCCCCTGCCCCAGGGCGGCCGTGGCTGACCGTCCTCCTCGGGAGGCGCCACACGCGGCTCTGCGCGGGCTCTGCAGGCTCCGGGTCCGCGGGTGGCGTGTCTGAGCCCCTGAGCTGCTCTGGTGGGAATGGGGCTTGATTCCAAATGCGATTTCACCCATTCTACCATCGTGCTGGGGCTTCTCCTTTGCCCTTGGATGTGAGGTATCTTCTCACAGTCACTCCAGCACCACGAAGCCACTTATTAGGTACCCAATTTTAAGATGGGCAAAAGACCTGAATAGGCATTTTTTGGAAGAAGGCATACAGATGGCCTATAATTACATGAAAATATGCACAGTATTGGAGAAGGCAATGGCACCCTACTCCATTACTCTTGCCTGGAAAATCCCATGGATGGAGGAGCCTGGTGGGCTGCAGTCAGTGGAGTCGCTAAGGGTCGGACACGACTGAGCGACTTCACTTTCACTTTTCACTTTCACACATTGGAGAAGGAAATGGCAACCCACTCCAGTGTTCCTGCCTGGAGAATCGCAGGGACGGGGGAGCCTGGTGGGGTGCCGTTTATGGGGTGGCACAGAGTCGGACACGACTGTAGTGACTTAGCAGCAGCAGCATGCACAGTATTTCTAATCATCAGGGAAATGCAAATGCAAATCAAAACAATGAGTCAGGATGTCTATTTTCAAAAAGACCACAAATAAGAAATGTTAGCAAAAAGGTGGGGGAAAAGGAACCCTGGTACCCATGATGGGAATGTAAACTGGTGTAGTCCCTGTTAAAAATAGTATGGAAGCACCTCAAAAAGCTAAAAATGGAACTACGATATGATCCAGCAATTCCACTCTTGAGTGTATCTGAAAAAAGAAAAAAACACTAATTCAAAAAGGTTATTTGCACCCCGATGTTCAAAGCAGCATTATTTACAGCATCCAATATATGGAGGCAACCTAAATGTCCAATCAACAGATGAGTGGATAAAGAAAATGTGAGGTACACACATGTATACATATGATATATGTATTATATACATATAAAATGTATATAATGGAATGTTACTCAGCTGTAAAAAAAGAGAGAGAGAATGACATATTGCCATTTACAACAACATAGATGGACCTGGAGCACATTATGCTCTGTAAAGATAACAAAGACAAATGTGGTATGTTTTGAAATGTATGTGGAATCTAAAAAAAAATTTTAAATGAATACAGTATAACAAAACAGATGCACAGATACAGAGAAGGGAGAGGGAAGCAGGGACGGTCATAAAGGAATAGGGGATGAAGAGGCACAAACCACTGTGTATAAAATGAATGAGATACAAGGATGCACTATACAGCACAGGGAGCATAGCCAATATTTAATAATAACTTTAAATGGAGTATAATCTATAAAAAATATTAAAACACTATGTCACACGCTTGAAACTAATATTGTAAGTCAACTATTGTTTAATAAAAGTAAATAAATAAAATTAAGTCACAAAAAAATCAAGGATAAGAATATCTTTGGATTTCTTAGCAACACAAAAACAATGGCAGAATAGTTTCAAAATTCTGATAGAAAGTGACTTCTGATTCGGAATTCTATATAGAGACATACTACCAATTAAGTGTAATGAAAGACTGCAGAGATTTTTAGACATGCAGAAAACCAAAATATTTACACACATCCCCTATGTACCCTTTCTCCAGAAGTTACTACAAATATTCTGCCAAGAAGAGAGTATAGAAACAGGAAACCCACCTCAAGGGTTAGGCAGAGGAAATCATGAGTGATGAGCTAAGATTACAGAAGAACAGGCATGTCACAGCCAGTCAAAACTGGAGCAGGTCAGAAGTTCCAGTAAAGAAGTCTGGAAAGGTGAAACTGATAAAATCCCTTGTGTGTTTTGAGGGATTAAATCAGTTCATAGAAAAACTAAGCAAATGAAGACAAGAAAAATTAACTCCAGGAAAGAACATCTAATCATGTGAGTCCCCTGTGAGTGACATTTAAAAGTCATAGCCATGTGACACCAACATTGGTCTTTAACTGTATAGGAAAGGGAGTTCTTGGAGGTACATGTGTGAAGGACAGAGTTAGCAATAGAAGAAACTTCATTCTTCATGGAACTGGTCGATAGACAGAGCCTACAATGTAAAAATCAAGGAGTAGTGTGCTACATAAAGATAAGAAGAGTAAAAAAATAAAAGAAATAAAAGTGTATTGCCCATGGGCTGCCAGGGAGGCAAAGTCTGGGGCTTTGTTATAAGCTGTGGAAAACCATCTGACCACTTAAACTGAAATTTTAATGAAAGTTTACACTTTGGTAAAAATGTAAACTGAATTTTTAAAAAGTGAATGGGAGTTGAGGACATTGACATAATTACACATGAGCTTTGGATGAATTCTGTAGAGGAAGGAAAAGTAAGGTAGGTAGGTAAAGAAAGACATGAGAACTTTTTTAAAAATATGGAGAAGTGAGACTTCCCTAGCTGTCCGGTGGTTAAAACTTTGTCTTCCAATGCATGGGGTGTGGGTTAGCTCTCTAATCAGGGAACTACGATTCCACATGCCTCAGGGCCAAAAAATAACAAACAAAACCAAAACATAAGACAGAAGCAATATTGTAACGAATTCATTAAAGACTTTAAAATGGCCCACATTAAAAAAAACTTTTATTTAAAAAATTAATAAGGAGATTCTTGAGCATTTACATGAGTCGCAATGTCAGAGTCAGAAAATGCAAAGAAGTCACAAGTATAAATGAGAGAGGAAACTGGAAGGGAACAGGGTCCTCCCCTTGATGGAGTAGGGAGAAATGACTTGGAAAACACAACTTTGCACAGAAGAGGGGACACCTCTTCTGAAATTTGAGGAGGGGTGGGAAAGTGTGTGTGCATTGAGACAAAAAACAAAGTGATTTTGGAAAGGAGAAGCAGGAAAGATACAACAGTCTAACATCGAATTCTCAAAATTCAATGAACTCTAAGATATGAATTTTCACTAGACATTTGAGATACTCTTTCTAGTATCCAAAATCAGTCTCCACTATTTTTGTTATTATGTTGTGAAATCAATGCACTCGGTGATCCCTGACCTTTTCAACTCGCTCATGCAACGGTAAATGTGGGTTTGCGTTCATGTATACACGACTCACTGGAAAAGAGTCTGATGCTGGGAGGGATTGGGGGTGGGAGGAGAAGGGGACGACAGAGAATGAGATGGCTGGATGGCATCACCGACTCGATGGACATGAGTGTGAGTGAACTCTGGGAGTTGGTGTTGGACAGGGAGGCCTGGCATGCTGTGATTCATGGGGTCGCAAAGAGTCGGACACGACTGAGCGACTGAACGGAACTGAACTGAACTGATACACACACACACATACCTCTTTTACTTACTTACCTGCTTCCCAAGAAACTATGCTGATACCATAGCAAAGAAGGCTTTGGCATTTTCTTGTAATTGAAGGAAATCTATTCCTGTTTGCATCTCTTAAGGATACAGCAGCTGTGGTACCTTGTGGCAGCTACCAGCTTAACTCTACCCTTAATTTAGGTATGGCAATTCAACAACAGGTTCATCAAGTTACATTTCCCATGCATCTCAAGAGCCATGTTAATCGATCATGCCAACAACAATGTCAGTGTCCTGTAAGATCACATCTTCCAAATGATAAATCATTAGCCAGGGAGCAATAAGTAATCAGTTGTCTCCATCCTATTTGATGGTGCTAAATTTTCAATTTCAGCTTTCTTACGTTTATGTGCCTTGTAAAATTCCTGGTTGCACTTTAAATACAAATAGCTATCATTAATGGAGAATTTATAATGTGTCAAACACTGTTTATGTTTTGTGTATTCATGTAAGCATTTTACTTACATTAACTTATGTTATTCTCCTAACAGCCACCCTAGAGCAGAAGTAGAATATGTACTGGCCTCACTTTAAGGACTGTGAAGTGACTGAGCCAGGATTCAAACCCAGGCATGTCTCCCTCCAGAGTCCTAGAATAGCAGGTACTCTGCCTCTCTTGCTCCCAGGGCGCAGGGGCAACAGAGTGAGGTTTGCACTAAAACCTGGACAGTGGTCCACTGGAAAAGGCCATTTCTCCTTTTTGCTTCACAGCATATTTGATGCAAGCCTTTCATAGAGCTGACATCTGCTACAAAGCTTACATAAATCCTCCCTCCTATTACAAACATTCTTCCTGAATTCTTGAGGGCTTGGAGATGACTGTGTGTGTGTGTGTGTGTGTGTACATGTATACCCATATGCCAGAAACTCTGTTACTTTTTCAAATTTAGCAATAACATTATGAACTATAGAAGATGGTGCAAAAGTAACTTCAGTTTTGCATCGTTGAAATTTGCTGTTTGATACCAGAATACATTCTTAAATAAATGTGGTTATGTTATACATCACTTTAAAGTGCATTTCTGGCTTATGGTTTTTGTTTTTGTTTTTTTGCTAATGACTTGTTGCTTTTTTATATTTATTTAAGACTATGAAAATGATGTTAGACAAAAACCAAATCTGAGCAGTTTTCTTACTTGAGTTCAAAATGGATTGTAAAGCACTGGAGACAACTCACAATATCAACACCACCTTTGGCCCAAGAACTAGTTTTGCAAAGGAGACAAGAAAGATGAGGAGCACAGTGGCTAGCCATCAGAAGTTGACAACAACGAATTGAGAGACATCATTGAAGCTGATCCTCTTACAACTACACGAGAAGTTGCTGAAGAGCTCAACATCGACCATTCTATAGTTATTTGGCATTTGAAGCAAATTGGAAAGGTGAAAAGGCTCAATAACTGGGTGCCTTGTGAGCTGAACAAAAAAAAAAATCGTCATTTGGAAGTATCATCTTCTCTTATTCTACCCAACAACAAGGAACCATTTCTCAATCGGATTGTGATGTGCGATAAAAGGTGGATTTTATATGACAACCAGTAACAACCAGCTCAGTGGTTGGATGGAGAAGAAGCTCCAAATCACTTCTCAAAGCCAAACTTGCACCAAAAAAAAGGTCACAGTCACTGTTTGGGGGTCTGCTGCCCATCTGATCCACTACAGCTTTCTGAATTCTGGTGAAAGCAATATATTTGAGAAGCATGCTCAGCAAACTGAGATGCACCAAAAACTGCAATGCCTGCAGCCGGCATTGGTCAACAGAATGGGTCCAATTCTCCTCGACAACAATGCCCACTCAGCCAGCGCTTCAAAGGTTGAACAAATTGGGCTATGAAATTTTGCCTCATCCGCCATATTCACCTGATCTCTCACCAACTGACTACCACTTCTTCAAGCATCTCAACAACTTTTTGCAGGGAAAATCTTTCCACAACTGCCAGTATGCACAAAGTGCTTTCTAAGAGTTCATCAAATACTGAAGCATGATTTTTACCCTACCGGAATAAACAAACTTATTTCTCATTTGGCAAAATTGTGTTGACTGAAATGGTTCCCATTTTGATTAATAAAGATGTGTTTGAGCCTAGTGTAGTGATTTAAATTTTATAATCATTTAAATTTCAGGGTCCAAAACCACAATTACTTTTGCACTAACAATTCAATTTGTGATTATCCGTGGTGCTATGCTTTAGGGGGGAAAAACTGGGATTCAAAATGGCTAAGTGATGTCTTGCTTAAACAACTCAGAACTGCTGAGCCTAAGAGTTTGGGAGAAAATGCAACAGAGAACCACCTTTTGAGCCCAGCTCTGAATACAAAAGCTGTATTCCTCTTATCTGTTGCTGTTATGCAAACAACCCAAAGGTGATGAAGAGATGTAAATATTTCTCATTAATTTCATGAAAGACCCTTGATGGCATTGATTTAGGAAATTATATATGTATACTATTAAATGGAGACATACAAAGTGAATCCTTAATGCAGGAAATGATAGGTTACACTCAGCTCATTATTTTTTTAATGATAGGGGAACAGAACAAGGATGCTCATTGAACATAAACATAAGATCATACAAAAACTGCTCCTTCATAAGTCTCATGTTGTACAACACAAGGCTCAGCAACCCCTTGGATGCTGCAAACAACTGTTCCTGGTCCTTCTAAAGACAAAAGATTTCCCTGAACAACTTCATTTCTTTCCTGATAAAGCAAGAGTTTCTCTGCTTTGCAATATTCAAATGACAGCCTGTTCTCACCAAGAACCACGAAACAATGCTCTGCTTTCTATGGAAAACTGGCCTCACAAAATTATCCTGACCTTGGGATTTTTTCAAGTAGAATCAATGTGAAAACTGTTCTTGGGCACCTCCTTTCCCAAAACAAAAGTTTCATGGGAAATTTCCACTACCTGAACTGTTTAATCATGGTTTCTACTTTCCTCACATCTTACTCCTGTCTGTTGAAAGAGCCCTTATTTATTTCAGTTGGAGCAGAGTACTGGCATACACAAAGTCACTGTAATAACTCACACCCTCAGGAGTTAGAAAAGGATAATTCAATTCTTTTTAAAAATGACATAAAACTATATTTTCCTCCTATGGTTATCTGGCTGTATACTCCAAATCTAAATATACTAAGGACATCAAAAAATAGAGTATGTTTGTGCATGTTATATGCACCATCTTCAGAAAGCTCTGCCTACTTTAACAGACATTTTTTTTTCCACAAGGAAGATTCTAGAAACTATACAAGCCTATCTTGTTAGAAAATAAAAAATAAATTTGCACACTGATGCCAGCTAAACCCAGAATCAACTTTAAAATACAAAACAGTTCCACATTCGTAATTATGCAAAACATCCCAAACAGGAGGCTGTCACACCCAAGGGAAACCCTCAAACTTAAAAATCTCATCACTTGTGTGACTTTTAGAGATTTGTACTCTTCTCTCATTTCAAAGTACATTATATGTTACAGTTTCATCAAAGCAGTTTGTTTCATTTAAAATATCTTCAAGGAGCTTAGCAAGAACAGCTGCAATGCAGGTCCCTCCTCTCACAGGACTACTACTGAGTGTTTCTTTCTGTTTTGTCTTCAGACGAGACTTGATTAACCAGATTTCTGGTAAGTCTGCCCAGACACCTGTCTCCATGTTCAAAGTTAACTGTTGTTTGTCCCAGGTGAGTATAAGAGTGGATAACAACATTATTGTGTTTTTTATAGGGAGAACAAACAAGTTTTGATCGTCAGAAAGGAAAGGAGGAAGGACAGGAGGGAAGGAAGAAGAGAAGGGAAGAGAGAGGGAGAGGGAAGGAGGGAGAACTTTTTGTAAGAGTTGCCCTGGTTTCTTTTTATGGCATAACTAATCAACATACTTAGCTGTATTATCATTAGCATTAATCAGTTACCCTGGAACAGGAGTCAGTGTAGAGACAGGAAGCATCCATTTGCTCTACAGATTTCAGCATATGAAATATAGTGATACTATCTTACATACATTGTCTATTGTGACATCATTTGGCCAATGAGCCCACATTCTTCAAGTTGGAACCTGTAAAGTACAACCATGAGCCCTCCTTCTGAGCAACCCTGCCCTGTTCCAACCCACCCCACTCCGCCCAGTTCCACCATTATTTGAATAATCTTACTCCACTCTGGTTTGTTTCAAATTGGTTACAAATTCAACAAATTTTCTGCAAAAAACCAAGACATATGGACAAAGGTAAAAGAACAAATTAAAACATTTTAGCTGTTAAGAACAAAAATATACTATGCCTCCCTGGTAGCTCAGTCTATAAAGAATCTGCCTGCTACGCAGAAAACCCAGGTTCCATCCCTGGGTCAGTAAAATGCCCTAGAGAAGGAAATGGCAAACCTCCTCGGTATCCTTGCCTGGAGAATTCCTTGAGTCCTTGGGGTTGCAAAGAGTCAGGCACAACTATGCTATTTACACTTTTACTCTAATAAACTAATCAGATGTTTGTCCATACATTATAAATAGAATCACCATCAGTAAAGCAGAACTGCCAAGACTGAATCCTGAAAATTAAAGGAAATGTTGACACTAAATTTACACACATTTTGGGTGTGTAGCATTAATTTTTTAATCGATTTTAGTTTCACACATCTGGCCCTCTTTGTTTTCCTGTGAATTTCTGTATATAAAATAATACTAGTTAAGGTCAGAAGCTTGACGTTCCTTTGAACTGTCTAGGATGCAGCTTTACAAATGTACTTCTTTATTGGGGCAACATATTCCGAAGAGTGGGGCTTCCCAGATGGCTCAGTGGTAAAGAAGCCGCCTGCCAATGCAGGAGATACAGGTTCGATCCCTGGGTGAGGAAGATCCTCCGGAGAAGGAAATGGCAACCCACTCCAGTATTCTTGCCTGGGAAATCCCACGGACAGAGGAGTCTAGCGGGCTACAGTCCATGGGATTGCAAAAGAGTCTGACAGGACTTAGCGACTAAACAACAATTTAGAAGAGTAGAGACTCATGATCTCCAGGAAGAATGGTTTAGTTATAAAAACTAGTGGTGCAGAAAGTACAGTGTCAAAAGCCATTAACTCTAACTCACACTGCCACAACCACTGGTAGCAAAGTATATTTACGTGGCAGCCTTGGTCACAAGTGTATCACTACATAGTGGGGCATCCTGAGTGGCTCAGACAGTAGAAAACCTGCCTGTACTATGTACACGCATCCTATATTTTAAGAGGGTCATATCTCTGGGGAAACAAAAATCTCTGTAAAGCAAAAGTGTATGCATCTGTGGTTCACTGATTGGGGTGAGAATCTCAGGGCATAGATGCATTCAGTATTTGTTATAAGCTTCATCCAGGGACAGTCTCATCTTCTCAAGTGAAAGAGTTGGAAAAAGATTCCCCCAAGAATCTTTTAATTACCCACAAGTAAAGAAAGTAGATAGATTAGATCTAATTTAATTAGTTAAATGCCTGTATATTGCTTTTCCAGGGAAATGAGTAAAAAGAAGAACCCCAGGCTGAAAACTATAAACGCATTCTTCACAATTTCATACATATGGCAGTCCCATTCAGGGGTAGCAGAGTAATGCAATGAGGTGTCAGAGTCTGGGTTTTTTTCTAGACCTGGTTTTCTCATTCAGTAGCTATATGATGTTAGAATGGTTGTCTAAATTCTCTGGGCCTTCATTTGTTCATATTTTCCAAATGGACAGGAACTGTGTGTTTGTCTTGCTTTGTCCTGTAATCATAAAGGTTTTTAAACTCAGTCACTGAAATGTATACAGAAGGGAAAAATTATATTGTAAGACTGTTATAGCTCCTGCTATTTCTGTTTCATTATTCCCAAGCAAGGCACTGGGAACATACCACTATTATCAGGCAACCTAGATGGCTCAACAAGCTTTCTTGTCCAGTATTAATATCCACTGATGCAATTAATCAAGCTAGCAGAACTTCCAGAGAAAACAGATGCCTACAAGGGAAAAATGGCATGGATCTGCCTCACAGTGATTTCCAGGCAGCTCTCCTGGTAGATGCCAGATGAGTGACTAAATCGGGATTCAGAAAACTTTCCCTGTGGAAGGCCAGATAGTAAATATTTTAAGCTTTGCAGGCCTTTGTCAAAGCTATGCGACTCTACCATTATTGTACAAAAGCGGTCATAAATATATGTACCTGAAGAGTATAGCTCTGTTCCAATGAAACTTTATGGTCACTGATATTTAAATTTCATAATTTTCACATATCACAAGATATTCTTCTTTTCTTTTTTTCCCCTCAACCGTTTAAAAATGTCAAAGTCATTCTTAGTTCTTTGGTGTATAAAAGCAAGCATTCCCCAGTATTTGGGCCAATGGCCTTAGTTTGCAGATCTTTAGATGAATGTTAGGCAATTATAGAGGCTTTTCCTCTGGCTCTGTTGAGATGTATGTCTGGGTTACACTGTGTGGTTATTCATTGTTCTCAGCACTGATTCTCCTGGCAAAGGACGGTGGCAAGGGACATTGTGCAAAGTGAATACACCGAGAGAGAAACCAAACCACACCAAACATCTCACACGTGGCACCAAGACAAAGGTGAGCAGTGAATACAAGTCTGAAGCCAGGTGGCGGACACTCTGATCTCTAATCCTGCCTTCACCACAGAATCAACGTGAGACTAAAGGGAAGGTAACAGTGGGCACCCACACAATTCAGGCAATGCCACGTTGGTGTCTGCACATGAAACACAGCATTCTCCCCTTAAAAGAGCTTATCTAGTACCTCGATAACCTGCTCCTGAACTGGTTTCACAGGTCTTGGAGACCCCCTGCCCATCACAGAGGGAAAAATTCTGTTTAATACCATGTACACTCAGTCATACCTCTAACTTCCTTTGGAAATTGTAAATACTTCTCAAAAAAAAAAAATTCAGTAAGTCACCAATGTTTGTGTTGATCAGATTATTTTACTCAGGGCTTAAAGCAAACATAAACATGTGGTAGAGGCCTGGGGTGAACAGACATTCAAGGAGAAGAAAAAAGGAAACAAGAAGAAAGAAGCACCCAAACTTCATCCGTTTCATAGTTCAGACTAAGTGGATTCTTGCCATTTGTTCCATAGCATTTACTGAGCTCTTCTTCAATTCAAAGTTGGAAACCAGAACCTTTACCTTCAAGATGCTTCAGTTCAGTTCAGTTCAATTCAGTCGCTCAGTCGTGTCTGACTCTTTGCAACCCCATGAATCACAGCACGCCAGGCCTCCTTGTCCATCACCAACTCCCAGAGTTCACTCAAACTCATGTCCATCGAGTTGGTTATGCCATCCAGCTATCTCATTCTCTGTCGTCCCCGTCTCCTCCCACCCCCAATCCTTCCTAGCATCAGACTCTTTTCCAGTGAGTCAACTCGTTGCATGAGGTGGCCAAAGTTTTGGAGTTTCAGCTTCAGCATCAGTCCTTCCAATGAACACCCAGGATTGATCACCTCTAGAATGGAGAAGGCAATGGCAAGCCACTCCAGTACTCTTGCCTAGAAAATCCCATGGATGGAGGAGCCTGGTAGGCTGCAGTCCGTGGGGTCGCTAAGGGTCGGACTCGACTGAGCGACTTCACTTTCACTTTTCACACAATGGAGAAGGAAATGGCAACCCACTCCAGTGTTCTTGCCTGGAGAATCCCAGGGACGGGGGAGCCTGGTGGGCTTCCGTCTGTGGGGTCACACAGAGTCGGACACGACTGAAGTGACTTAGCAGCAGCAGCAGCAGAATGGACTGGTTGGATCTCCTTGCAGTCCAAGGGACTCTCAAGAGTCTTCTCCAGCACCACAGCTCAAAAGCATCAATTCTTCGGCGATCAGCTTTCTTCACAGTCCAACCCTCACATCCATACATGACCACTGAAAAAACCATAGCCTTGACTAGATGGACCTTGGTTGGCAAAGTAATGTCTCTGCTTTTTATTATGCTATCTAGGTTGGTCATAACTTTCCTTCCAAGGAGTAAGATGCTTACAAACACAGAAATATGATTGCACATTATCCCTGTGTTAATAGTAGCCAATTTTAAACTAAAAGGTCAATTGGACTCTCGTAAGAAAGTCAAGTTTAGTTGGGAGTTTCAGAAGTATCTATTTTCATTCAAAATAGCCTATAATCAAATCTGCAGTTTAATGAAACACTGAGTTGACTGCCTACCAGATCCTTTCGCTTATATTTTTTTCTCATATTTGTAACCAAAATACATTGGTTGTTCAACATTAATGTAATGGTTGTGATGGTCAATCAACCATGTTCAAGAAAAATACATAAAAGGAACAGTCCCAATTTAAGTTTAGCAAGATTTCCTACCATTTGCTTCACTAATATTTTGTAACAGGAACAAAGCTCAAGAAATTCTCTGTGGAACATTCAGCTCATTAAAATATACATTAATTATACCACTAAGAGTGGCATATACAGCGATTACAGCCATTATAATGGCCATTTACAGCCATTAATATATTGCCACTAACACTGCTGGAAAGGCAGATTGATTGGAAATGTCTAAAAAACAGGGGTAACACCAGGGATGAAGTAAACTCTAGAGTCAGATGGGTCCAGATCTGAGTTCTAGTTCAAACATCTACTATCAGTGTGACCTCACAAAGTGATGTCCACTTCCCAAGATTCAGTGTTCTCACCTGTAAGACACGAGTAGGAATTCGTCCCTACAGATTGTGAGAATTCCACGACATGCTGTCTAGAAGAGGGTTCAGGAAAGCACCAGGCACAAAGCAGTCTTCCAATAAGTGTCAGCCTCTCTGAAGAGATCAGACTGTGTTGGTCAAGTCCTGTAAAGTCAGAATCCAGGGCACAGTCATTGGCTTCCTGATAAACTGAGATTATACAACAAACCCTTGCTCCCAGACACTGAGAAACCTGGATTCACTTTCCTGCTTCAAGTAGGAACAGATTTAGGGGATTTTTTTTGGTAACCGAGGACCTAGCAGTGACTGTGCAGATCTGAATCCTGTCACTTGTTGAGACTTTGCAAAATTTTTAACCCCGTCTATACCTCAGTCAGGCATGTATGGTCGCTCAGTCATATCCTACTCTTTGTGACTTCCTGAACTGTAGTCCACCAGGGTCCTCTGCTCATGGACTTCTCCAGGCAAGAATACTGGAGTGGGTTGCCATTTCCTCCTCCAGGGGATCAAACCCGCATCTCCTGCAGGTCCTGCATGTGGAAGGCGGATTCCTTACTACTGAGCCACCTGGGAATTCCTACTATGCCTCAGTATAATGTCTTTAAAATTAGAATAATAGTAACACCTAATTCTTATGCTATTAGCATTATCGTGTAGAGATACACACACAGGGGAGCCTGCAACGGGCTACAGTACACAGGTCGCATAAGAGCCAGATGTGACTTAGTGGTTAAACAATACACATATACATATATACACATAGACACACACGTAATAGTAATTCTGTGTAAGTTTAGTAACAGTAATTCTATATATGCTTGTAAGTGTTAGCTTTATAATTAACACTGACATTCTGGACATTAGAGATAAGTGTATATAGACAAAATACTGAAGTTAAAAGATTGAGAAGGTACAGGGAGTCAGCTAAATGCGCAAAGAGAGCAAGCTTTATTCATTTACGAAACCATTATTGAGTACTGTAAGTCCATTCTAAAGGAGATCAATCCTGGGTGTTCATTGGAAGGACTGATGCTAAAGCTGAAACTCCAATACTCTGGCCACCTCATGCGATGAGTTGACTCACTGGAAAAGACTCTGATGCTGGGAGGGATTGGGGGTGGGAGGAGAAGGGGACGACAGAGAATGAGATGGCTGGATGGCATCACCGACTTGATGGACATGAGTTTGAGTGAACTCCGGGAGTTGGTGATGGACAGGGAGGCCTGGCGTGCTGTGATTCATGGGGTCGCAGGGAGTCGGACACGACTGAGCGACTGAACTGAACTGAAGGTACTAAGCACTGTCCTTTTTTGCTATCCTCCTTCTAAAGGTGAGGGGAGATTTCACCTGCAAGATATACTTTCAAAATTATTTGCTTGTTTAAAAAAAATTTTATACTTTATTTATTTAATGATTGATGGATTTTTGGCTGCACTGGGTCTTCCTGTCTGTGTGGGCTTTTCTCTTGTTGCTGGGAGTGCAGGCTACTCTCCAATTGTGGCACACAGGCTTCTCATTGTGGTGACTTTTCTTGCAGTGGAGCATGGGCTTTAGGGTGCTAGGGCTTCAGTGGGTTCAGCACAGGGGCTCAGTAATTGCAGTTTTCAGGCTGCAGAGCACAGGGTCAGCAGTTGTGGCACAAGGGCTTAGTTGCTCCACAGTATGTGGGATCTTCCTGGGTCAGGGATTGAATCCCATGTTTCCTACATAGGCAGGCAGATTCTTCACCACTGAGTAACCAGGGAAGCCTAGTTTTAAAAATTTTAAATAGATTCTGGAAGATGGCGGAGGAATAGGATGGGGCGACCACTTTCTCCCCCACAAATTCAGCAAAAGAACATTTGAACGCTGAGTAGATCCCACAGCACAACTTCTGAATGCTGGCAGAGGACATCAGGAACGCAGAAAAGCAGCCCATTGTCTTCGAAAGGAGGTAGGAAATAGCATAAAAGATAAAAAGAGAGACAAAAGAGGGAGGAACAGAGCTCCATCCCCAGAAGGGAGGCTTAAAAAAAAGAGAGAGAAAGAAGTTTCCAAACACCTGGAAACACTCACTGGAGAGTCTGTGGCGAGACTTGGACCCTCAGAGGGCCACATAACCAGGAAAAAAAAGAAATAAATAATTAAAATCCACAGACTAAGTGCCCAGAGGTAACTCTCAGTGGAGAAGCAGCACAACCGCCCACACTCCCCACTAGCAAGCGGGGGCTGGGCAGGGAGGCGCGAGCAGCAGGGCTTAGAGTAAAAGTACTGGGCCTGAATGCCCTGAGGGCAAGCTGAGGGCGCTAACTTAAGATAGCGAAGCAGACTGTGCAGCTAAAAGGCGAAAAGACTGCGAAAAGGCAAAAAGCCCCAAACTAAGACACCACCAGCCCTGCTCACAGAACAAAGGACTGAGCAGAGCGAGCTGGCCACAGTCAGCCCACCCTCCATCCCCCACCAAGACATGCAGGGAAGGCGGCCAGAGCTGGAAAGGGCAACCGTGGCCCCAGAGAGGCTTCCTATACCAAGCAGCAGGCAGACTTCGTTGCCAACCAAGACTTCTTGGGTACAGGCTGGTCGATATACACCGGAGAAGGTGCACCGGCTGTACACCCAGAAACCCAGCAGCAGGGACCAGGGAGGCGATAAGTCGCAGCGACTGCGCTCACCAAACACTGGGTCACCTGAGCTGCTCGGACCAGGGAAGGACAAAACAAAGGCCCAACCAAGACTGCACCTTTGTGGAGTACCCGAGAACCTAACTTGAGCCGCTCAGACCTCGGAAGTGCATACAAGCCAGTGCCGGCCACGGACAATTCCCGGCAGAGCAACCTAGAGCCTGAGCAGCATAAACAGGGACAGCACACACGCCGTGAGCGGGGGCAATCCCAGTGTAGCCGAGACACTGCGAGCACTCCCCATAGACGCCAGTGATATTTGCTAGCAGCGTTCCTCCCCTCTCATCGCATGACTGAACAGCTGAGCCTATAAAAGTGTCCACCACCGCCCCCTTGTGTCAGGACGGGAATTAGACACTGAAGAGACCAGCATACAGAAGAGCTTTAGCAGAAGGAACTGCCTTGTAAGTGACAGATGGAGAAGTCTTGAGCCTACTGTCAGAATAAGACTGAAAAACAGAGGCAGAGGCCTAAGTCCAAAACCTGAGAACACCAGAGATCTCTTGTTCCAGGGAACATTAATTGATAGGAGCTCATCAAACACCTCCATACCTACACTGAAACCAAACACCACCCAAGGGTCAACAAGTTTCAGACAAAGACATACCACGCAAATTTGCCAGCAACAGAGGGGAATAGCCCTGAACTTCAATATACAGGCTGCCCAAAGCCACTCCAAACCCATTGACATCTCAAACACATTACTGGACACTTCATTGCACCCCAGAGAGAAGAAATCCAGCTCCAACCACCAGAACACAGACACAAGCTTCCCTAACCAGGGAACTATGACAAGCCACCCATCCAACCCCACACACAGCGAGGAAACTACATAATAAAGAGAACTCCACGAACTGCCAGAAGACGGAAAGGCCACCGCAAGGACAGCAATATAAACAAGATGAAGAGGCAGAGAAATACCCAGCAAGTAAAGGAACAGGATAAATGCCCACCAACACAAACAAAAGAGGAAGATATAGGGAATTTACCTGATAGAGAATTTCAAATGTTGATGGTGAAAAGATTCAAAATCTTGAAAGCAAAAATGGAGTTACAGATAAATAATCTGGAGAAAAGGATTGAGAAGATGCTAGAAAGGTTTAATAAGGAGGTCCGTGACATTATACAGGAGACAGGGACCAAGACCATCCCCAAGGAAAAGAATGCAAAAAAGCAAAATGGCTGTCTGAGGAGGCCTTACAAATAGCTGTGAAAAGAAGAGAAGCAAAAAGCAAAGGAGGAAAGGAAAGATATAAGCATCTGAAGGCAGAGTTCCAAAGAATAGCAAGGAGAGATAAGAAAGCCTTCCTCAGCGATCAATGGAAAGAAATAGAGGAAAACAACATAATAGGAAAAACAAGAGATCTTTTCAAGAAAATTAGAGATATCAAGGGAACATTTCATGCAAAGATGGGCTCGATAAAGGACAGAAACGGTGTGGACCTAACAGAAGCAGAAGATATTAAGAAGAGGTGGCAAGAATACACAGAAGAACTGTACAAAAAAGATCTTCACGACCAAGATAATCACGATGGCGTGATCACTCACCTGGAACCAGACATCTTGGAATGTGAAGTCAAGTGGGCCTTAGAGAGCATGACGACAAACAAAGCTAGTGGAGGTGATGGAATTCCAGTTGAGCTATTTCAAATCCTGAAAGATGATGCTGTGAAAGTGCTGCACTCAATATGCTAGCAAATTTGGAAAACTCAACAATGGCCACAGGACTGGAAAATGTCAGTCTTCATTCCAATCCCAACGAAAGGCAATGCCAAAGAATGTTCAAACTACCGCACAATTGCACTCATCTCACACGCTAGTAAAGTCATTCTCAAAATTCTCCAAGCTAGGCTTCAGCAATATGTGAATCGTGAACTTCCAGATGTTCAAGCAGGTTTTAGAAAACGCAGAGGCACCAGAGATCAAATTGCCAAAATCCACTGGATCATGGAGAAAGCGAGAGAGTTCCAGAAAAACATCTATTTCTGCTTCTTTGTCTATGCCAAAGCCTTTGACTGTGTGGATAACAATAAATTGTGGGAAATTCTGAAAGAGATAGGAATACCAGACCACCTGGTCTGCCTCTTGAGAAACCTGTATGCAGGTCAGGAAGCAACTGTTAGAACTGGACATGGAACAACAGACTGGTTCCAAATAAGAAAAGGAGTACGTCAAGGCTGTATATTGTTACCCTGCTTATTTAACTTATATGCAGAGTACATCATGAGGAACGATGGGCTGGAAGAAGCACAAGCTGGAATCAAGATTGCCGGGAGAAATATCAATAACCTCAGATATGCAGATGACACCACCCTTATGGCAGAAAGTGAAGAGGAACTCAAAGGCCTCTTGATGAAAGTGAAAGAGGAGAGTGAAAAGGTTGGTTGAAGCTCAACATTCAGAAAACTAAGATCATGGTATCTGGTCCCATCACTTCATGGGAAATAGATGGGGAAACAGTGGAAACAGTGTCAGACTTTATTTTTTGGGGCTCCAAAATCACTGCAGATGCTGATTGCACCATGAAATTAAAAGACGCTTACTCCTTGGAAGGAAAGTTATGACCAGCCTAGATAGCACGTTAAAAAGCAGAGACATTACTTTGCCAACCAAGGTCCGTCCAGTCAAGGCTATGGTATTTCCCATGGTCATGTATGGATGTGAGAGTTGGACTGAGAAGAAAGCTGATCGCTGAAGAATTGATGCTTTTGAACTGTGGTGTTGGAGAAGACTCTTGAGAGTCCCTTGGACTGCAAGGAGATCCAACCAGTCCATTCTAAAGGAGATCAATCCTGGGTGTTCATTGGAAGGATTGATGCTAAAGCTGAAACTCCAATACTTTGGCCACCTCATGTGAAGAGTTGACTCACTGGAAAAGACTCTGATACTGGGAAAGGTTGGGGGCGGGAGGAGAAGGGGACGACAGAGAATGAGATGGCTGGATGGCATCACCGACTCGATGGACATGAGTTTTAGTGAACTCCAGGAGTTGGTGATGCACAGGGAGGCCTGGCGTGCTGTGGTTCATGGGGTCACAAAGAGTCGGACACGACTGAGCGACTGAACTGAACTGAACTGACTGAAAAAAGAGTCAATATACAATGAATAATGCAATAGATGAGATCAGAAACATTCTGGAGGGAACAAACATTAGAATAACGAAGGCAGAAGACAGGATAAGCGAGCTAGAAGATAGAATGGTAGAAATAAATGAAACAGAGAGGAAAAAACTAAAACCAATTTTAAAAAAATGAGGACAATATTAGAGACCTCTGGGACGAGGTTAAACGACCCAACATTTGAATCATACGAGTCCCAGAAGAAGAAGACAAAAAGAAAGACCATGAGAGAATACTTGAGGAGATAATAGTTGAAAACATCCCTAAAATGGGGAAGGAAATAACCACCCAAGTCCAAGAAACCCAGAGAGTCCCAAACAGGATAAGCCCAAGGCGAAATACCCCAGGACATATATTAATCAAATTAACAAAGATCAAACACAAAGATCAAATATTAAAAGTAGCAAGGGACAAGCAACAATTAACACACAAGGGGATTCCTGTAAGGATAAAAGCTGATCTTTCAACAGAAACTCTTCAGGCCAGGAGGGAATGGCAAGACATACTTAAAGTGATGAAAGAAAATAACCTACAGCCCAGATTACTGTACCCAGCAAGGATCTCATTCAAATATGAAGGAGAAATCAAAAGCTTTACAGACAAGCAAAAGCTGAGAGAATTCAGCATCACCAAATCAGCTCTCCAACAAATACTAAGGATCTTCTCTAGACAGGAAACACAGAAAGGGTGTATAAACTCAAACCCAAAACAATAAAGAAAATGACAACGGGATCATACTTATCAATAATTACCTTAAACGTAAATGGGTTGAATGCCCCAACAAAAAGACAAAGGCTGGCTGAAGGGATACAAAAACAAGACCCTCATATATGTTGTCTACAAGAGACCCACCTCAAAATGAGGGACACATACAGACTGAAAGTGAAGGGCTGGGAAAAGATATTCCATTCAAATAGAGACCAAAAGAAAGCAGGAGTATCAATACTCATATCAAATAAAATAGACTTTAAAACAAAGGTTATGAAAAGAGACAAAGAAGGAAACTACATAATGATCAAAGGATCAATCCAAGAAGAAGATATAAAAATCATAAATATTTATCTACCCAACACAGGAGCACTGCAAAATGTAAGGCAATTACTAACAAGTATGAAAGGGGAAATTAACAACAACGCAATAATAGTGGGAGACTTTAATACCCCATTCACACCTATGGATAGATCAACCAAACATAATATTAACAAGGAAACACAAACTTTAAATGATACAATAGACCAGTTAGACCTAATAGATCTCTATAGGACATTTCACCCCAAAACAATGAATTTCACCTTTTTCTCAAGCGCACACGGAACCTTTTGCAGGATAGATAACATCCTGGGCCATAAATCTAGCCTTGGTAAATTCAAAAAAATTGAAATCATTCCAAGCATCTTTTCTGACCACAATGCAGTAAGATTAGATCTCAATTACTGGAGAAAAATTATTTAAAATGCCAACATATGGAAGCTGAACAACATGCTGCTGAATAACGAACAAATCATAGAAGAAATCAAAAGAGAAACCAAAATATGCATAGAAATGAATGAAAATGAAAACACAAGAACCCAAAACCTCTGGGACACTGAAAAAGCAGTGCTAAGGGGATGGTTCATAGCAATACAGGCATACCTCAAGAAACAAGAAAAAAGTCAACTAAATAACCTAACCATACATCTAAAGAAACTAGAAAAAGAAGAAATGAAGAACCCCAGGGTTAGTACAAGGAAAGAAATCGTAAAAATTAGGGCAGAAATAAATGCAAAAGAAACAAGAGACCATAGCAAAAATCAACAAAGCCAAAAGCTACTTCTTTGAGAGGGTAAATGAACTTGAGAAACCACTAGCCAGACTACTCAAGAAACAAAGGGAGAAGAACCAAATCAATAAAATTAGGAATGAAAATAGAGAGATCACAACCAACAACACAGAAATGCAAAGGATCATTAGAGAATACTATCAGCAATTATATGGCAATAAAATGGACAACTTGGAAGAAATGGAAAAATTCTTAGAAAAGTACACCTTTCCAAAACTGAACCAGAAAGAAATAGAAAATCTGAACAGACCCATCACAAGCACGGAACTAGAGGAAGTAATCAGAAATCTTCCAGGAAACAAAAACCCAGGTCCAGACAGCTTCACAGCTGAATTCTACCAAAAATTTAGAGAACAGCTAACACCTATTCTACTCAAACTCTTCCAGAAAATTGCTGAGGAAGGGAAACTTCCAAACTCATTCTATGAGACCACAATCACCCTAATCCCAAAACCTGGTAAAGATCCCACAAAAAAAGAAAACTACAGGCCAATATCACTGATGAACATAGATGCAAAAATCCTTAACAAAATTCTAGCAATCAGAACCCAACAACACATTAAGAAGATCATACATCATGATCAAGTGGGCTTTATCCCAGGAATGCAAGGATTCTTCAATATCCGCAAATCAATCAACGTAATACACCACATTAACAAAATGAAAAATAAAAATCATATGATTATCTCAATAGAGGCAGAGAAAGCTTTTGACAAAATCCAACATCCATTTATGATAAAAACCCTCCAGAAGGCGGGAATAGAAGGATCATACCTCAACATAATAAAAGCTATATATGACAAACACACAGCAAACATTATCCTCAATGGTGAAAAACTGAAAGCATTTCGCCTAAAGTCAGGAACAAGACAAGGGTGCCCACTCTCACCACTACTATTCAACATAGTTCTGGAAGTTTTGGCCACAGCAATCAGAGCAGAAAAAGACATAAAAGGAATCCAAATCGGAAAAGAAGAAGTAAAACTTTCACTCTTCGCTGATGACATGATCCTCTACACAGAAAACCCTAAAGACTCTACCAGAAAACTACTAGAGCTAATCAATAATACAGTAAAGTTGAAGGATATAAAATCAGCACACAGAAATCCCTTGCATTCCTATACACTAATAATGAGAAAATAGAAAGAGAAATTAAGGAAACTATTCCATTCACTGTTGCAACGAAAAGTATAAAATACTTAGGAATATATCTACCTAAAGAAACAAAAGACTTGTACATAGAAAACTATAAAACGCTGGTGAAAGTAACCAAAGAGGACACTCATAGATGGAGAAATATACCGTGTTCATGGATTCGAAGAATAAATATTGTCAAAATGAGTATACTATCCAAAGTAATTTATGTATTCAATGCAATCCCTATCAAGCTACCAACGATATTTTTCACAGAACTAGAACAAATAATCTCACAATTTGTATGGAAATACAAAAAACCTCGAATAGTCAAAGCAATCTTGAGGAAGAAGAATGGAACTGGGGGAATTAACCTGCCGGACTTCAGGCTCTACTACAAAGCCACAGTCATCAAGACAGTATGGTACTGGCATAAAGACAGAAATATAGATCAATGGAACAAAATAGAAAGCCCAGAGATAAATCCACACACCTATGGACACCTTATCTTTGACAAAGGAGGCAAGAATATAAAATGGAGAAAAGACAGTCTCTTTAACAAGTGGTGCTGGGAAAACTGGTCAACCACTTGTAAAAGAACGAAACTAGAACACTTCCTAACACCATACACAAAAATAAACTCAAAATGGATTAAAGATCTAAATGTAAGACCAGAAACTATAAAACTCCAAGAGGAGAACATAGGCAAAACACACTCCGACATAAATCACAGCAGGATCCTCCATGACCCACCTCCCAGAATATTGGAAATAAAAGCAAAAATAACAAATGGGACCTAATTAAAATCAAAAGCTTCTGCACAGCAAAGGAAACTCTAAGCAAGGTGAAAAGACAGCCTGCAGAATGGGAGAAAATAATAGCAAATGAAGCAACTGATAAAGGATTAATCTCCAAAATATACAAGCAGTCCTGCAGCTCAATTCCAGAAAAATAAATGACCCAATCCAAACATGGGCCAAGGAACTAAACAGACATTTCTCCAAAGAAGACAGAAAGATGGCTAACAAACACATGAAAAAATGCTCAACATCCCTCATAATCAGAGAAATGCAAATCAAAACCACAATGAGATACCATTTCACACCAGTCAAAATGGCTGCTATCCAAAAGTCTACATGCAATAAATGCTGGAGAGGGTGTGGAGAAAAGGGAACCCTCTTACACTGTTGGTGGGAATGCAAACTAGTACAGCCACTATGGAGAACAGTGTGGAGATTCCTCAAAAAACTGGAAATAGAACTGCCATATGATCCAGCAATCGCACTCCTGGGTATACACACCGAGGAAACCAGAATTGAAAGAGACACATGTACTCCAATGTTCATTGCAGCACTGTTTATAATAGCGAGGACATGGAAGCAACCTAGATGTCCATCTGCAGATGAATGGATAAGAAAGCTTTGGTACATATACACAATGGAGTATTTTTCAGCCATCAAAAAGAATGCATTTGAGTCAGTTCTAATGAGGTGGATGAAATTGGAGCCTATTATACAGAGTGAAGTAAGCGAGAAAGAAAAATATCAATACAGTATACTAACGTATATATATGGAATTTAGAAAGATGGTAACTTTAACCCTCTATGAGTGAGTAAGTGAAGTCACTCAGCCGTGTCCGACTCTTTGCGACCCCATGGACTGTAGACTACCAGGCTCCTCCGTCCATGGGGTTCTCCAGGCAAGAATACTGGAGTGGGTTGCTGTTTCCTTTTCCATAACCCTGTATACGAGATTGCAAAAGAGACATACGTATATAGAACAGTCTTTGGGACTCTGTGGGAGAGGGTGAAGGTGGGATGATTGGGGAGAATGGCACTGTAGCATGTATATTATCATATGTGAAATGAATCAACAGTCCAGGTTTGATGCATGATAAAAAAAATAACAATAAAATAAAAATTAGAGTTTTATTGGAACACAGCCACCCCATCCCGTTAAAATAAATAAATAAAAATTAGCAGAAAAGGTTAAAAAAAAAGAAATGTACAGTGTGGGGAATATAGTCAAAAGTATCTTGGTATGGTGATATATCATAACAAAACTTATGGTGGTGATCAGCTTGAAATGTACAGAAATATCAAATCACTATGTTATGTAACAGGAACTAACATTGTATTTTAGGTCAATTTTACTTCAAAAACAAACTCATAGAAAAAGAGATTGCATTTGTGCTCATGACAGGTGGGAAGTAGGGGGAGGGAGGATAGGGTGAAAGCAGTCAAAAGTTAAAAATTTCCAATTATAAGGTAAATAAGCATTTAGGGAGGTAACATGTGACATGATAAATAAAACTGACCTTGCCCTGTGCTACATATGAAAGTTGTCAAGAGAGTAAATCTTAAGAGTTCTCATTACAATAAAAAAAAATCTATCTCTTTAGGTTTATATCTGTATGATATGATGGATGTTCACTAAACTTACTGCGATAATCACTTCATGATGTATGTAAACCAAACCATGCTGTACACCTTAAATTTATACAGTATCGTATGTCAACTATATCCTAATAAAACTGGAAGAAAAATAGTTAAATCAGAATGCAGTGTCTGAATTTCAGTTCTATAACCTGGCAGTTCAGTTCAGTTCAGTCGCTCAGTCATGTCTGACTCTTTGTGACCCCATGAACAGCAGCATGTCAGGCCTCCCTGTCCATCACCAACTCCAGGAGTCCACCCAAAGCCATGTCCATTGAACTGGTGATACCATCCAGTCATCTCATCCTCTGTCGTCCCCTTCTCCTCCTGCCACCAATCTTTCCCAGCATCAGGGTCTTTTCAAATGAGTTAGCTCTTCACATCAGATGGCCAAAGTACTGGAGTTTCAGCTTCAACATCAGTCCTTCCAATTAACACCCAGGACTGATCTCCCTTAGGATGGACTTGTTGGATCTCCTTGCAGTACAAGGGACTCTCAAGAGTCTTCTCCAGCACCACACTTCAAAAGCATCAATTCTTCCGTGCTTAGCTTTCTTTACAGTTCAACTCTCACATCCATACATGACTACTGGAAAAACCATAGCCTTGACTAGATGGACCTTTGTTGGCAAAATAATGTCTCTACTTTTTAATATGCTGCCTAGGTTGGTCATAACTTTCCTTCCAAGGAGCAAGTGTCTTTTAATTTCATGACTGCAATCACCATCTGCAGTAATTTTGGAGTCCAGAAAAATAAACTCAGCCACTATTTCCACTGTTTCCCCATCTATTTGTCATGAAGTGATGGGACCAGATGCCATGATCTTTGTTTTCTGAATGTTGAGCTTTAACCCAACTTTTTCACTCTCCTCTTTCACTTTCATCAAGAGGCTTTTTAGTTCCTCTTCACTTTCTGCCATAAGAGTGGTGTCATCTGCATATCTGAGGTTATTGATATTTCTCCCGGTAATCTTGATTCCAGGTTGTGCTTCCTCCAGCCCAGCATTTCTCATGATGTACTCTGCATAAAAGTTAAATAAGCAGGGTGACAATATACAGTCTTGACATACCCCTTTTCCTATTTGGAACCAGTCTGTTGTTCCATGTCCAGTTCTAACTGCAGAGAATGCTCTAATTTCTATTTGACAGCATTTATATACAAGCACTGTACTTGTACAGCTGGATTTAAAAAAAGATACAAACTTTTTTGCTGAAGGAGCTCACAATATAAGTGTTTCAACCTCTTCAAAGTTCTTTTATTTCTATATAATTACTTAGCTGAAGATTTCTCACATTAACAAATTATTAATGTGCTATTTATCAAGTCCCAGATAAGACTATTCCCATCTGTGTGAAACAAAATGAGCTACATAAACAATACAAAGGTAGATTTTCTTGCTAGAGTTAGAATCAAAAACTCCACTTCTCATGTAAATGGCAGAAGAAAACAAATTTTAGATAAGGTAATAGATCCCAAGTAATTTATATTTAGTTTTTGATTGTTTGAGGAAAATGATGTACTTTCCATCTGTACCCAATTCCTCCATCCACCAGTAACATTTTACAAACTTCAGTTAGATTAGTTATTGGATGTATTAGAGGCTTCCAAAGGTGGTGCAAGTGGTAAAGAACCACCTATCAGTTTAGGAGACCGTAAGAGATGCTGGTTCAATCCCTGGGTAGGGAAGATCCCCTGGAGGAGGACATGGCAACCCACTCCAGTATTCTTGCCTGGAGAACCCCATAGACAGAGAAGCCTGATGGGCTACAGTCCACAAGGTTACAAAGAGTTGGACATGACTGAAGCGACTTAGAACACATGCACACAGAGGCAGGAGAATCAAGTGTTTAAAAGTTAGGGCATCAGTATAATATAGTACCAAAATCTGAACACTTTGGGGAGTAAATAAAGTCACAGCAATTACACTGGGACAAGAGAAGTAACCTGAGACTATCCCAGGCAAACTGAGGCATTACAGTCACACTATTGAAAACTTTTGCTTTGAGGTCAGAGTTTGTGGGTAGGGAGGAACAATTGAAGGATTTTGAGTAGTGTTGTTAAATGACCGGGACTTCAGGAAACTTAGTCTAAAAGTGAATTATGGCTAGATTGGAGCAGAGACAAACTGAGGATAGAGACGCCCATGAAGATGTAGCTAGGAAGGAAATAATGAAAACGTGAAGCTAGGATGGTGGCAATAAAAAGAAAACCTAGGAGAACAAGATGGCAGAAGAGTAGGTGGGTGTGGAGTACATATCTCGCCACAGATACATCAGAAATACACCTTCAGACACAGAAGTGCAAACAGAACACCAGCTGAGAGTGGACAGGAAGACCTGATCAGTGGGAAAAAATATATAGAACCATGTAAAACTCAGTAGGATGAAGGAACTGGGGGAAAAACAGGAGTATTAGTAGGACTGGACCTACCCTTGGCGGGTGGGGGAACTGAAGCAGGGGTCCAATCCCCACAGTGGGGCAAATGTCTTAGTCAGAGGAGAAACATTTAAGACTGAGAGTGAAATAGCTGATCTGTGGCAGTCTAAATGGAATGAGAATCAGACAGTCCTTGCCAGACCTATACATATGCCAGGCAGGAATGTGGGTCTCCTAGAAGGTGCAGCAGCTGGTAGCTGGAGTTTAGGGATGGTGGAGCAATCCCAGTTCGAGGGCTGCTGTTGACTCCAGAGAGACCAATCGAGGGGATGTGAGGGAGAAAATCGTGGTGGGAAATGCCTGTGCTGGAAAACCAGGCAGCCATGGAAGTAAGGCAGTACTGCTGAGTCATGCATAGAGGGTGGAGCCATCACCATAGCCTCTCTCTCTCCACATGCCAGCATTGACAGCTGAACAATAGAGAGGCTGGCCCATCAAACGCCTGACACACTGAACTACAGAGAAGAAACCCACCCAAGGTGCCCCTCTATATGCCTGAGGCACCAAACAACAGAGAAGGTCCCTAAGAAAGGGATCCCTCTAACTGCCTGAATGGGTGGAGCTATGGAGAAAGACTGGCCAAAGAGGTCTTCTGATCGCCAGCTACAGGAGGCTAAAAAAAGACTTTGAGAGGGCCATAACTCCTGCCGCAGAGGTAGTTTGTATCCCTGAACACTGCCAGGGTCCCTGCAAGCCAAGCAGCTACACCACCTTTACGCTCAATTCTCACTGGAGCAGAGTTGCCACAGGCAAAAAAAAAAAAAGTCTTGTGTTTATGCACATAAGGTCACTTCGGTCCTGTCCAACTCTTTGTGACCCTGTAGACTGTGGCCTGCCAGGCTTCTCTGTCAAAGAGGGGGTTCTCCAGGGAAGAATACTGGAGCATATTGGCCAACACTGGTTGCTATACCCTTCTAGAGCACTATATTTCATACTACCCTAGCCGCCAGCCCCGCTGGGTACCTGGTGCTGCCAGTACCCCTGTGACCCAAGCAGCTACACCACTTCCACACCTGGCCCTCACAGGGGCAAACCCAAGACCTCCAAGGCAGCCTCAGGAGCTAAACCCCAGAGGACGACCCACATGTAGAGGTGGAAATAAAACCACAGTTGAAACCCGGGGGCAGTGTGGCTAAGGAAGAAGACTCAAAACCTTCCCATCAGCTGTACAACCTGCAGATTAAATCCACATGATCAACTAAGCAGATTCTGTGACTATGGAATATATAAAATGCCACTGAGAGCTCCCACAAAAGAAAACACACTAGCTCTGGTAGCTGTGGACATTGGAGGCAAGAACATTGCATGAGTAGGACCAGATTAGAATCTGAGCAGCCCCCACAGCAAGTCCAGAGATCAGTACAGTGTTGGAGGGTATCCTAGGGAGGTAAGGTAGACTGTGATTCCCAGACAGGGAAAGGATTCTAACAGCAGAGACTCAAGAAAACCATTCACTATTTTTATTTTTTGACTTGTTCTATAGATTCTTTTGGATTTTTTTTCTTTTTTTTCCTTCGCCCCCCCCCCCACCAGTGTCATTGTCAATTTTTTTCTTTTTCCTGTCACATTTTTTACTGTTGTCATAAACCTCTGCCCCTATGTTGGGCTTTTGCAACTTCACTTTCACTTTCACTGAAGAAATCAAAAGGGAAATCAAAAAATTTCTAGAAACAAATGACAATGAACACACAACTCAAAACGTATGGTATGCAGCAAAAGCACTTCTAAGAGGGAAGTTTATAGCAATACAATCCTACCTCAAGAAACAAGAAAAGCATAGAATAGACAACCTAATTTTACATCTAAAGCAACTGTAAAAAGAAGGGGAAAAAAAACAAAATTAGTACAAGGAAAGGATTCATAAAGATCCAAGCAGAGATAAATGAAAAAGAAATGAAAGAAACAATAGTAAAGATTAATAAAACTAAGAGCTGGTTCTTCGAGAAGATAAACAAAATTGACAAACCCTTAGCTAGTCTTCAGTATTCTTACTTTGAGAATCCCATGAACAGTATGCAAAGGCAAAAAGATAAGATACTGAAAGATGAACTCCCCAGGTCGGTAGGTACCCAATATGCTACTGGAGATCAGTGGAGATATAACTCCAGAAAGAATGAAGAGATACAGCCAAAGCAAAAACAACACCCAGTTGTGGATGTGACTGGTGATGGAAGCAAGGTCTGATGCTGTAAAGAGCAATATTGCATATGAACTTGGAATGTTAAGTCCATGAATCAAGGAAATTGGAAGTGATCAAACAGGAGATGGCTAAAGTGAACATCAACATTTTAGGAATCAGTGAAATAAAATGGGCTGGAATGGGTGTTAACTCAGATGACCATCTACTACTGTGGGCAGGAATCCCTTAGAAGAAATGGAGAAGCCATCATAGTCAACAAGAGTCCGAAATGCAGTACTTGGATGCAGTCTCAAAAATGACAGGATGATCTCTGTTCGTTTCCAAGGCAACCATTCAATATCATGGTAATCCAAGTCTGTGCCCTGACAAGTAATGCTGAAGAAGCTGAAGTTGAATGGTTCTATGAAGACCTACAAGACCTTTTAGATCTAACACCAGAAAAAGATGTCTTTTTCATTATAGGGGACTGGAATGCAAAAGTAGGAAGTCAAGTAATACCAAGAGAACGCACTGGTCATAGCAAACACCCTCTTCCAACAACACAAGAGAAGACTCTACACATGGACATCACCAAACGGGCAGCACAGAAATCAGAATGATTATATTCTTTGCAGTCAAAGATGAAGAAGTTCTATACAGTCAGCAAAAACAAGACCGGGAGCTGACTGTGGCTCAGATTATGAACTCCTTATTGCCAAATTCAGACTTAAATTGAAGAAAGTAAGAAAAACCACTAGACCATTCGGGTATGACCTAAATCCAATACCTAAAGATTATGAATGGAAGTGAAATAGATTAAGGGACTAGATCTGATAGACAGAGTGCCTGATGAACTATGGGCAGAGATTCGTGGCATTGTATAGGAGACAGGGATCAAGACCATCCCCAAGAAAAAGAAATGGAAAAAAGCAAAATGGCTGTCTGAGGCCTTACAAATAGCTTACAAATAGGAAGAGAAGGAAAAAGCAAAGGAGAAAAGGAAAGATATACCCATTTGAATGCAGAGTTCCAAAGAAAAGCAAGGAGAGATAAGAAAGCCTTCCTCAGTGACCAGTGCAAGTATAGAGAGGAAAACAACAGAATGGGAAAGACTAGTGATCTCTTCAAGAAAATTAGAGATACCAAGGGAACATTTCCTGCAAAGACACTCCCAATAAAGAACAGAAATGGTATGGACCTAACAGAAGCAGAAGATATTAAGAAGAGGTGGCAAGAATACACAGAATAACTGTACAAAAAGATCTTCATGACCAAGATAATCATGATGGTGTGATCACTCACCTAGAGCCAGACATCTTGGAATGTGAAGTCAAGTGGGCCTTAGGACGCATCACTACAAACAAAGCTAGTGGAGGTGATGGAGTCCCAGTTGAGCTATTTCAAATCCTAAAAGATGATGTTGTGAAAGTGCTACACTCAATATGCCAGCTAATTTGGAAAACCCAGCAGTGACCACAAAGGTCACTTTTCATTCCAATCCCAAAGAAAGGCAATGCCAAAGAATGCTCAAACTACAGCACAATTGCACTCATCTCACACGCTAGTAAAATAATGCTCAAAATTCTCCAAGACAGGCTTCAGCAATACGTGAACAGTGAACTTCCAGAAGTTCAAGTTGGATTTAGAAAAGGCAGAGGAACCAGAGATCAAATTGCCAACATCCACTGGATCATGGAAAAAGCAAAAGAGATCCAGAAAAATATCTATTTATGCTTTATTGACTATGACAAAGCCTTTGACTGTGTGGACCACAACAAACTGTGGAAAATTCTCCAAGAGATCAAAATACCGGACCACCTGACCTGCCTCTTGAGAAACCTGTATGCAGGTCAGGAAGCAACAGCTAGAACTGGATATGGAACAACAGACTGGTTCCAAATAGGAAAATGAGTACATCAAGGCTGTATATTGTCACCCTACTTATTTAACTTATATGCAGAGTACATCATGAGAAATGCTGGGCTGGATGAAGCACAAGTTGGAATCAAGATTTCCGGGAGATATATCAATGCCTTCATATATTCAGATGACACCACCCTTATGGCAGAAAGTGAAGAAGAACTAAAGAGCCTCTTAATCAAAGTGAAAGAGGAGAGTGAAAACGTTAGTTTAATGCTCCACATTCAAAAAGCTAAGTCATGGCATCCGGTCCCATCATTTCATGGCAAATAGATGGGGAAACAGAAGAAACAGTGGCAGATTTTATTTTGGGGTGTTCCAAAATCACTGAAGATGGTGATTTCAGCCATGAAATAAAAAGACTGTTACTCTTTGGAAGAAAAGTTATGACCAATCTAGACAGTATATTGGGCTTCCCTGGTGGCTCAGAGGTTAAAGCGTCTGCCTCCAATGTGGGAGACCAGGGTTCGATTCCTGGGTCGGGAAGATCCCCTGGAGAAGGAAACGGTAACCCACTCCAGTATTCTTGCCTGGAGAATCCCATGGTAGGCTACAGTCCATGGGGTCGCAGAGTCGGACACAACTGAGCGACCGAACGGAACCGAACCGAGACAGTATATTAAAATGAGTTGTTGACACTACTTTGCCAACAAAGGTCCATCTAGTCAAGGCTATGGTTTTTCCAGTAGTCATTATGGATGTGAGAGTTGAGCTATAAGGAAATCTGAGCGCCGAAGAATTGATGGTTTTGAAGTGTGGTGTTGGAAAAGACTCTTGAGAGTCCCTTGGACTGCAAGGAGATCCAATCAGTCCATCCTAAATGAATTCAGTCCTGACTATTCATTGGAAGGACTGATCCTGAAGCTGAAACTCCAATAGTTTGGCCACCTGATGTGAAGCACTGATGTATTTGAAAAGTCCCTGATGTTGGGAAAGATCAAAGGCGGGAGGAGAAGGGGACGACAGAGGATGAGATATTTGGATGGCATCACCGACTGGATGGACATGACTTTGAGTAAACTCTAGGAGTTGGTGATGGCCCTAGCTTGCTGCAGTCCATGGGGTTGCAAAGAGTCAGACACAACTGAGCAACTGAACTGAGCTGCACTGAACTAACCAGACTCATCAAGAAAAAAAAGAGAGAAGAATCAAATCAACAAAATTAGAAATGAAAAAGGAGAGGTTATAACAGACAATACAGAAATACAAAGGATTATAAGAGACTATTATCAACAACTATATGGCAATAAAATAAATAACCTGGAAGAAATTGACAGATTCTTAGAAAAGTTCAATCTTCCAAGACTGAATCAGGAAGAAATAGAAATTATGAACAACTCAATTACAAGCACTAAAATTGAAGCTGTGATCAAAAATCTCCAAAAAAATAAAAGCCCAGGACCAGATGGCTTCACAGGAGAATTCCATCAAACATTTAGAGAAAAGCTAATGCCTATCCTTCTAAAACTCTTCCAAAAAATTGCAGAGGAAGGAGCACTTCCAAACTCATTCTATAAGGCCACGATCACCCTGACACCAAAACCAGACAAAGAGACACAAAAAAGGGAAACTACAGCCAATATCACTGATGAGCATAGACCCAAAAATCCTCAACAAAATTTTAGGAAAGAGAATTCACCAACACATCAAAAAGCTCAATACACCATGATCAAGTTGGGTTTATTCCAGGGATGCAAGAATTCTTCAATACACAGAAATCAATCAATGTGATACACCATATTAACAAATTGAAAGATAAAAACCATATGATCATCTCAATAGATCCAGAAAAAGCCTTTGACAAAATTCAACACCTATTTATGATTAAAACTCTTCAGAAAATGGGCATAGAAGGAACCTACCTCAACATGCTGCTGCTGCTGCTGCTAAGTCACTTCAGTCGTGTCCGACTCTGTGTGACCCCATAGACGGAAGCCCACCAGGCTCCCCCGTCCCCGGGATTCTCCAGGCAAGAACACTGGAGTGGGTTGCCATTTCCTTCTCCAATGTGTGAAAGTGGAAAGTGAAAAGTGAAAGTGAAGTCGCTCAGTCGTGTCCGACCCTTAGCGACCCCATGGACTGCAGCCTACCAGGCTCCTCCATCCATGGGATTTTCTAGGCAACAGTACTGGAGTGGCTTGCCATTGCCTTCTCCGTACCTCAACATAGTAAAGCCCATATATGATAGATCTACAGCAAACATTATTCTCAGTGGTGAAAAACTGAAAGCATTCCCCCTAAGATCAGGAATAGACAAGGGTATCCACTTGCACCACTATTATTCAACATACTTCTGGAAGTCTTAGCTACAGCAATCAGAGAAGAAAAAGAAATAAAAGGAATCCAGACTGGAAAAGAAGAAGTAAAGCTCTCACTGTTTGCAGATGAAATGATACTGTACATAGAAAACCCTAAAGATAGTATCAGAAAATTACTAGAGCTAATCAGTGAATTTAGCAAAGCTGCAGGATACAAAATCAATACGCAGAAATCACTTGCAATTCTATATACTAACAATGAAAAATCAGAAAGAGCAATTAAAGAATCAATCCCATTCACCATTGCAACAAAAAGAATTAAATATCTAGGAATAAACTTACCTAACGAGACAAACGAACTGTATACAGAAAATTATAAGACACTAATGAATGACATAAACAGATGGAGAGATATCCCATGTTCCTGGGTAGAAAGAATCAATATTGTGAAAATGACTATACTACCAAATGCAATCTACAGATTTAATGCAATCCCTATCAAATTACAAATGGCATTTTTCAAAGAACTGGAACAAAAAATTTCACAATTCATATGGAAACACAAAAGACCCAGAATAACCAAAGTCGTCTTGAGAAAGATGAATGGAGCTGGAGGAATCAAGCTTCCTGACTTCAGGTTATATTACAAAGCTACAGTCATTAAGACAGTATGGTACTGGCACAAAAACAGAAATATAGACCAATGGAACAAGATAGAAAGCCAAGAATAAACCCATGCACCTATAGGTACCTTATTTTTGACAAAGGAGGCAAGAATATACAATGGGGCAAAGACAGCCTCTTCAATAAATGGTAATGGGAAAACTGGACAGCTACAACTAAAAGAATGAAATTAGAACACTTCCTAATACCACACACAATGATAAACTCAAAATGGATTAAAGACTTAAATGTAAGACCAGAAACTATAAAACTCTTAGAGGAAAACTTAGGCAGAACACTCGATGACATAAATCAAAGCCAGATCCTCCTCCTAGAGTAACAGAAATAAAAACAGAAGTAAACAAGTGGGACCTGATTAAACTTAAAAGCTTTTGCACAGCAAAGGAAAGTATAAGCAAGGCGAAAAACGACCCTCAGATTGGGAGAAAATAATAGCAAACGAAATAACTGACAAGGGATTAATTTCCAAAATACACAAGTAGCTCATACAACTCAATACCAGAAAAACAAACAACTCAATCAAAAAGTGGGGAAAAAAAACCTAAATAGATGTTTCTCCAAAGAAGACATACAGGTGGGTGCTGCCGCTGCTGCGTCACTTCAGTCGTGTCCAACTCTGTGTGACCCCATAGATGGCAGCCCACCAGGCTCCACCATCTCTGGGATTCTCCAGGCAAGAACACTGGAGTGGGTTGCCATTTCCTTCTCCAATGCATAAAAGTGAAAAGTGAAAGTGAAGTCGCTCAGTCGTGTCCGACCCTTAGCGACCCCATGGACTGCAGCCTACCAGGCTCCTCTGTCCATGGGATTTTCCAGGCAAGAGTACTAGAGTGGGTTTCCATTGCCTTGTCCAACAGGTGGGTAACAAACACATAAAATTATGCTCAACATCACTCATTATTAGAGAAATGCAAATCAAAACTACAATGAGATATCACCTCACACCGATCCGAAAAGTCTACAAACAATAAATGCTGGAGAGGGTGTGGAGAAAAGGGAGCACTCTTGAACTGTTGGTGGGAATGTAAATTGATACAGCCACTACGGAAGGCAGTATGGAGAGTCCTTAAAAAACTAGGATTAAAACCACCATATGACCCAGCAATCCCACTCCAACAATCCCCCTCCAGCAATCCCACTCCAATCTTACTCCTATACTGTGAGGAAACCAAAATTGAAAGAGACACTTGTATCCCATTGTTCACTGCAGCACTATATACAATAGCTAGAACACGGAAGCAACCTAGATGTCCATCGACAGATGAATAGATTAAGAAGCTGTGGTATACATACACAATGGAATATTACTCAGCCATAAAAACCAAAGCATTTGAGTCAGTTCTAATGAGGTGGAGGAACCTAGAACCTATTATACAGAGTGAAGTGAGTCAGAAAGAGAACGATAAATACCGTATTCTAACACATATATGGAATCTAGACAAATGGTACTGAAGAATTTACTTACAGGGAAGCAATGGAGAAACAGACATACAGAACAGACTTGTGGCCATGAGGAGAGGGGAGGAGAGGGTGAGATGCCTGGAGAGAGTAACATGGAAACTCACATTACCATATGTAAAATGGATAGTCAACGGGAATTTGCTGTATGGCTCAGGAAACTCAAACAGGGGCTCTGTATCAACCTAGAGGGGTGGGGTTGGAGGGAGACAGGAGGGAGGTTCAACAGGGAGGGGATTCCCTGGCAGCTCAGAGGTTAAGGCGTCTGCCTCCAATGCTGGAGACCCGGGTTCGATCCCTGGGTCAGGAAGATCCCCTGGAGAAGGAAACAGTAACCCACTCCAGTATTCTTGCCTGGAGAATCCCATGGACGGAGAAACCTGGTAGGCTACAGTCCACGGGGTCGCATAGAGTCGGACACGACTGAGCGACGGAACGGAATGGCTGATTCATGTTGAGGTTTGACAGAAAACAGCAAGATTCCATAAAGCAATTATCCTTCAATAAAAAATAAATTAATTTTAAAAAAGAGAGAAAGAAAACCTATATAAAGAGAGCAGGCAGTTAAAGAAGTCATACGAGTTGTAAACCTAGTCCTAGTAGTTAGAAAGTATTGATCACATCTCCAGGGTCTTGACAGGCGAAAGTTGGTCATAGTGAAGCACTTGCCAATTGGAGAAACAAACAGGAGCTCAGATTCTAGGACCAAAGTTTTGGCTCCCTATCCATTTTCATGCTTCCTTTTCATGTCAGTGCCAGGATCACAGGTGTGTGCTTCAACCCAGGGAGATTTAGAACCGTCCATAGACATTTTGCCACACAAGGTGTATGGAAGCCGAGTTTGTAGGGCAGTGAAATGGCACCAACGATTGCTTCAGACACCGCTTGGTGGCACCAGCACTGCCAAACAACTGAATGCAACCTGCTCCTCTTCATCACTCTGGAAACAGTAGGCTCATAAAGGTCTGCAGCCAACCTGCAAGGTCCAAATCTTTCAGCATTATTTGGCTTCTTCCAGCATCGTCACATCCTCGTTTAATCTTAATCTAACGGAGAAGATTCTTGAGAGTCCCTTGGACTGCACGGAGATCCAACCAGTCCATTCTAAAGGAGATCAATCCTGGGTGTTCATTGGAAGGACTGATGCTAAAGCTGAAACTGCAATACTTTGGCCACCTCATGCGACGAGTTGACTCACTGGAAAAGACTCTGATGCTGGGAGGGATTGGGGGGCGGGAGGAGAGGGGGACGACAGAGAATGAGATGGCTGGATGGCATCACAGACTCTGTGGACATGAGTTTGAGTGAACTCCGGGAGTTGGTGATGGACAGGGAGGCCTGGCATGCTGTGATTCATGGGGTCGCGGAGAGTCGGACACGACTGAGCGACTGAACTGAACTGAACAGAGATCCACAAAACTGAAAGATAGAATGCTTTATTCTGATAATGATCTATTATTTCAAAAATTCTTCTGCAAGAATTATACACACGATTTTGCCTAAATGTGACCGTACTCAATTTTTCTTATGTTAGCCTCTTCTTTTAGATTTTTCACATGCCACCACTGCAATTGTTCCCACCTCCTTGCAAAAAACCTAGTGTGTATTCATCCATTTCCATCACCATATAAGCTTATACAAATATGTGTATAGAGAAATTATAGAGGTTAAATATATACCTATAAAAGTTTTTGATCAACAATTTATAAAATGGGCTCATGTAATAAATATACTTTTCTATACATCTTGCTTTTCTCCCTCACCAGCCTCTGGTGGCAATTCTTCTAAACAACTAGCATTGTTCCAATTAATTTTTTGTGAAAGGGTTGGTTGCTCAGTCATGTCCGACCCTTTGCTACCCCATGTTCTGTAGCTTGCCAGGCTCCTCTGGCCATGACATTTCCCAGGCAAGATACTGGAGTGGGTTGCCATTCCCTTCTCCAGGGGATCTTCCCAACCCAGGGATCGAACCCAGGTCTCCCGCATTGTAGGCAGATTTTTACCATCTGAGCCGCCAGGGAAATTCCCATAATATTCCATGGTATAGACATACCTTAATTTATTCAACAACAGTCCCTTACTGAAGGGTATTTACCTAGTTTCGGTTTTTGTGTTTTTTTCGACAATAAATAAAACTGCTGTAGAAACCCTGGGCCTATATCTTATATACTAGCGCTTTAGTCTCTGTGAGTTAGATTCTGAGGAAAGAAATGCTGGACTGAGGTTAAGGATGTATTTACAATTTTAAGAAACGTTGCAAGATTTATTTCCAAAATAATCTGTATAAAACCCCTATTTCCACCGGGAATATATGAAAGTGCACTTCTTCACATCACCAAGAGCAATGTGTGATTTTTCTTTTTGCATTTTTCCTGCCTGGTGGATGTAAAGAGATAACTCATCACTGTTTTACTGTTTGTTTTCCCAACTAATTGCAATTTTGAGCATCTTTCCAGGTGTTTGGGCCATTTTGATTTGATTCTTCACAGATTTTGCCCAAAAGCATGGATATTTTAGAAGTACCTTTGCTTAGTGAAAAAGGTAGAAAAATATTGCTAATATATTTTAGAAAATAGAAAAATAGGATTTATCATAGTCATCAATATCTATATGTGATGTCTAACCCACTAACTAAAAGCACTGAGATGTCAGAAAATAACCTTGTGAGTACTATTCAATTCTAGAATGTTTATTCTAAGGACAGAAGATAGTTTGTTTTTTTTTGCAAGGGATTGTCTACTTCTTAGTGCCTCATTTCTGACTGTGCAATGTATTACTGTATATGCTTAAGTAGGATTTATTATTAAATAGAACCAGCCCCATTTATTTAACTGTCATTCAAAACTTTAAAAAAAAGAACAAAAATAAATAGGGAAAGAAACCATATTTTTAAGCTTCTAAGAAGGTTTTGTAAACAATGGAGCCCAGAGAACCAAAAGAAAAAGTCATAAAATGTTGACAGTGTCCTTTTAAGTGAACATACATGAGTTTTATTCATTCACATGTGATCACATATGCCCCACGCATGCACAGCCAACTGCTGACCAACTAGATTGCCCAACGTGTGCGTTTACTGTAAAACAAGCTGAAAGTGTTTGGTCTCTTTGTTAGAGAAACAGCTCATAACTTCAAGTATACAAATGTCAGTTGTTTTTCTTTTTTTGTCTTCCAAACCAAATGAGCTGCTGATGCTCAATTTGGCAGCATCCTAACTGAGGCTGACTCTTGGCCAGCCGCAGAAACCTAGCCCTGAAAGTTCAGGAAATTTTTACAGTAAGTTTTTTCCTAATGGCTCCCTAAACCATAAAAAGTTTCTTTAGAGCCTTAGCCGGTTCTTCCCCACTCAATATCCCAAAGAATAATCACTAACATGGTTTGGATACTAATGGATGGAGTTAGGGTGTGAAATGAGGGTATCAAGTCATCTAACACTTTGGTCCAATACCTTGACCAAATACTTTGGTCAAACTCTTTCAAAACCCAGTGTTCATAGAGAACAGAGATTATTTTTGTGATATAGCAACTTTATCTATGAGCTGTCAATATCGCATCTTTTATTTCACCCTTTACAACATTGTCCCACAGCTTAAAATGGTGAAATGGGTTTGAACTAATTTCCAATTGAGGATAAAGCCTCTGGGCCAATTATACATCCACTTCTAAAATTACAGTATTAAGCCAAATAATCACTAATATTCTCTAATACTAACATGAATATTATCTGAATAGCAGGAAGAGAAAGCCTGTAAGGAAGAAAGCTGTAATGAAACAAGTTTGTGCTCTGGAGTGGGAGAGTCTGTATCCAGTTCAGGTTCTGCCATTCCCTGGCTGAGCGGTAAGCAGCTTCATGCCTCTGACTTCAGTTTTCTCATCAACTGGATGAGAACAGTAATGTTGGTTTCATATGTTTCTGGTGAAGATTAAATAAAATAATTGATGTAAAAGGACAATGCACAGTAGTGGGAATATAGTAAACACTTAGTAAATGTGAATTTCTTTCCTCTGTATTTCCACCCTCCACCCCATAAAAGAGAGAGATGTGAGAACCAAGAATGTTTCTTGGTCAAGGAGATAATCCAAAGTCTCCAACCCCAATGTTGGAGGAGGGGGAGGCTGAATTCAACAGCAAAATTTCATTAAAAATGTTAGTTTTTGAGATCATTAACAGAGACTAGACTGAGAGACATGTTATGTGTGTTTTTATGCAAATACATACTCATTTGTAAAATGCATACTCATTTACTTAGCACCTTCTGTATGCCTAGAATAGTGCTTGGCATTAAGTCGATGTTCATAAATATTTTATAAATGAATGAATGCTAAACCCTTAAAGCGCCATCATAATTCTTTCCTCGGTGCTTAGTGATGATGCCCTGCTTTCCAAGGCAGAAGTATAAGTGTTTGTTGTCACTGACTTATTCAGTCCCTGAAAAACACCTAGAAGTATCCTGTCCACCTTCCAGTTTGCAAACACAGGCCCCTTCTACAGCTAACCACTTCTCATTCCCTCTTTCCCTCCTCCCATTCACTCTTCCTGAAGCTGTCCAGGATTTCACAAGAACTAAAAAAATAAAATTCCTATCGCTGCAGGTGTCCATGTTTTTAGGGCAAAATGAGCCATGGCTGACAATTGTAAAGAAAGAGTGAACAGCTGTTTGCATCTGGATACAGGGTAAGAAGGAGAGAACAGCTGCTGACAGCTGTGGCAGACAAGAAAGTGAGCAAGTGAGCAGCTGCAGGTAATTCAAAATCTACCAGACTGCCCAGAATAATTGAAATGCAGAGGAAGCATGCAAGACTAGACTTAACTGCTTTACTGTATCCTGCTCTTCATTAGATCTTACTTGTCCTTCATTAGATACATTGCCATGAGAGCCTCAGAAGGGCTCCCAGCAGGAATATCAGCCCCAAGCTCCCCATCCACAACCCTTGGAGAATCAAACCAAGAGACTTGAAATGGCACAGACTTTTCTTCCAGTAAGTTCATATTTATTAATACTTTTATGAGAAGAAAATGTCTATGGTTGGCAAGGATTGTTGTTATTCAGTTGATAAGTCATGTCTGACTCTTTGTGACTCCATGAACTATAGCACACCAGGTTTCCTGTCCTTTACTATCTCCCTGAGTTTGCTCAGACTTATGTCCATTGAGTCAGTGAGGCCATCCAACCACCTCAACCTCTATTGTCCCCTTCTCCTCTTGCCCTCAATCTTTCCCAGCATCAGGGTATTTTCCAATGAGTCAGCTCTTCACATCAGGTGGCCAAAGTACTGGAGTTTCAGCTTCAGCGTCAGTTCTTCCAATGAATATTCAGGGCTGATTTCCTTTAGGATGGACTGGTTGGCTCTCCTTGCTGCCCAAGGGATTCTTAAGTCTTCTCCAGCACCATAGTTTGAAAGCATCAGTTCTTCAGCATTCAATCTTCTTCATTGTTGGCAAGGGAAGGAATATTAACTGAAATGGATCTAACATGAGATGGAGCAAAAAGAATTCTTTCTGTATTACAAGAGATAATGGTCATTTGGATGATGACTCCACATTTTAGAATTTGGTTGCTTTTTAGTCACTAAGTCATGTCCTTTTCATACTGTTTATGGGGTTCTCAACACAAGAATATTGGAGTGGTTTGCCATTCCCTTCTCCAATGGACCATCTTTAGTATTACTATGATCAAAGCTAGTGGAGGTGATGGAATTCCAGCTGATCTATTTCAAATCCTAAAATATGATGCTGTAAAACTGCTGCACTTAGTATGTCAATAAATTTGGAAAACTCAGCTGTAGCCACAGGACTGGAAAAGGTGAATTTTTATTCCAATCCCAAAGAAAGGCAATGCCAAAGAATGTTCAAACTATCATATAATTGCATATATGCTAGCAAGATAGTGCTCAAAACCCTTCAAGCTAAGCTTCAGCAGTATGTGAACTGAGAATGTCTAGAAGTACAAAGTAGATTTAGAAAAAGGCAGTGGAACAAGAGATCTAATTGCCAACATCTGTTCGATCATAGAAAAAGCAAGGGATTTCCAGAAAAACATCATCAGTGCTTCACATCAGGTAGCCAAAGTATTGGAGTGTCAGCATCAGCCCTTCAAATGAATATTCAGGTTTGACTTCCTTTAGGAATGACTGGTTTGATCTTGCTGTTCAAGGAACTCTCAAGAGTCTTCTGCAGCACCACAATTCTAAAGCATCAATTCTTCAGCATTCAGTCTTCTTTATGGTCCAACTCTCAAATCCATACATGACTACTGGAAAAACCACAGCTTTGATTAAACAGACATTTGTCAGCAAAGTGATGTCTCTACTTTTTAATACACCATCTAGGTTTGTCATAGCTTTTCTTCCAAGGAGCAAGCGTCTTTTAATTTCATTGCTTCAGTCACTGTTCACAGTGATTTCGGAGCCCGAAAAAATAAAATCTGTCACTGTCTCCACTTTCTCCCCATCTATTTGCCATGAAGTGATGGGACCTGATGCCATGATTTCATTTTTTGAATGTTGAGTTATAAGTCAGTTTTTTCACTCTCCTCTTTCACTTTCATCAGGAGGCTCTTTAGTTCCTCTTTGCTTTCTGCCACTAGAGTGATATCATCTGCATATATGCGGTTGTTGATATTTCTCCTGGCAATCATGATTCCAGATTGTGCTTCTTCCAGCCCAGCATTTTGCATGATGTTCTCTGCATAGAAGTTAAATAAGCAGGGTGACAATATACAGCCTTGACATATTCCTTTTCTAATTTTGATCCAGTGTGTTTTTCCATGTCCAGTTCTAACTGTTGCTTCTTGACCTACATACAGGTTTCTCAGGAGGCAGGTAAGGTGGTCTGGTATTCCCATGTCTTTAAGATTTAGACTTCAAAAAGTACATTTTAAACCTTGTCAGTTGTTTTAATGTATCTTATCTCTTTGTATGTATAATCCAATGAATGTATATACATAGAAATCATTTATTCTACTTTCTTTTTGATTTTTAACAACAACAAAAAAAGGTAAACATCTTTGTATCATTCCTCAGATGACAAACTGGTGAGTTTGATTTTGTGCTTCACACTGGATCTTCTAATCAGCTAGGATCCTAAGATAAACTGAGTGACCCAAAAGTATGTCAGTCTATTTCTCACCTTGCTTAACACAGAAGAAAAGGATCTCACCACTCCGATTTGTAGAATTTCAACTCTTTAGTTTCTGAAAGGCATAATTCAAGAGAAGAAAAAAAGAAGCTACTGCACATTGTTATTTATGTATAAAATTATTGAATTACATATAACTACATGCCCCAAATAAAATAATAATTAAATAAATTATATGGCAAGCTGTGTGTGTTTAAAGAAGCTATCATTTTGAAGACAGTGATGGGGAAACTGCTTATGATACAACATTCATGGAGAATCTGCTAAGAAGATTCATAAATGAAAAGTTGAATGCAAAATGTACACTGTGATTAAAACTTAAGTAAAAAGATAAACATGAGACAACATTATAAAAGGATTTTTTTAAACTAGACGAAGTTAAAAGAGGAAATCAGAGAGGGAATTTTAAATTTAATTTCTTTTATTTTCATTTTATTTTATTTTATGCTGATAAATTATATAATACAAAAGATGTAAGTAACAGATGAATTATCATAAAAATTACTGACAAAATCACTAAACTCTAAGCCCCAGAAGGATCTGGTCCTTCCCTGTTTTTTATCATTTTTGATCTCCAACGCCTGCCACAGTGGCTAAATACCAATAAGTATTTGAGGAATGAAGAAGTAAATGAAGTGTGTGGATCATCTACATTTTTAAACCATGTTCGTAAAATAGAGTGAAGTCACTTCTACCAAAAGCATGTGTGTGACTGAGCAAAGAAGGTCTGCTCTACTCGAAGGATCTTAGAAACATCTCAGAAGGCATGCACTCACAGTTTTGAAACTGGCTCTACTTTGGTGAGATATGTGGCCCTAATGAGTTCCCACGTCCTGAACTGAAAGAGACAGAGGAACTCATTAGTCTCCAAGTATGTCTCCAACTCTAATATATGATTCTACAACCTGGATTAAGAGGAAATGGAGAGTGAGTAATTGCCAAAGGACTAGTGTCCCAAGCACTTGGTCTTCAATTTACCAACCAAGAATGGCCTGTGACAAGGTTCCCAGATGTTTTGTGCTCCAGATGAGTAACTTTCCTCAAAGCAAATTTGATTAATGCTTCTATCCACAGCTCCCCTCTCAGGTACAGGCTTTGTTCCCTGGTCTGGCACTGAAAGAAGTGCTTGAGCTTTAAACAAGGTGGAAAGAATGTGAGATGTCATCCATTCTTGATTTTACTGTCTGGTACTTCTGCCACAGTAGACTTCAAAGTTTAATGACTTTTTACCATGTTAAAGGCTGCCTCTAAACAAGCCCTGTCCACTCAACTGTTCCCTGGGGACATTGTAAGGGGTTTATCGTTCCAATATTAACATCTTTATACAAAGTCAGTTTTCCAGATATTTAAACTTCCCCAAGTCCTGCTTATATAAAGTGTGAATGTTCCATATTAACATAAGTTACTCCTGCACTCTGAGCATGGGGTAACTCAAGACCCTGACAAACTTGTATGTTTTCCAAAATATGTTTGCAGCATTTCCCTCTTGCCTATAAAACAGCATTAAAGGAAATATCTCACTCCATAAATATTAACTGTCAAGTACTTAAGTGACTTGCACTTCATCATCATCATCACCAAAATCATAAAGTATCTCTTTTGTCCAGGGCTAGGATCACAGTGTACTGGGCATATTCCACAGATATTTGAGTAACACATTGAGAAGATGCAGTCACTGGGGGTTTGTTTTTGTCAACATTTTCTAAACGGACCAGTCGATTCCAAATACAATTTCTGTATCTGAAGTGTGATGGCTAATTTTTGTGTCAATTTGACTGACCATGGGATGCCCAAATACTTGATCAAACATTATCCAGTGTTTCTGTGAGGGTTTGTTGAATGAAATTAACAAATTGGTAGACTGAGTAAAGCAGATTGCCCTCCATAACATGAGTATGCCTCATCTAGTCGTTGAAGATCTGAATAGAATAAAGTCTGAGTCTCCCTTGAACAAGGATTCTTCCTGCCTGAAAGCCTCCATATAAGTTTATCGAATTCTTCCTCCCTCTGAACTTGAACTGAAACACTGGCCCTTCCTGAGTTGTGAGCCTCCTGGCCTTCAGACTGGAACTACGCCATTAGCTTTCCTGGGTCTCCAGCTTCACCCAACTCACCCTGCAAGTTTTGAAACTTGCCAAGTTATTTCTGCTTCATTGACTATGCCAAAGCCTTTGACTGTGTGGATCACAATAAACTGTGGAACATTCTGAAAGAGATGAGAATATCAGACCACCTGACCTGCCTCTTGAGAAACCTGTATGCAGGTCAGGAAGCAACAGTCAGAACTGTACATGGAACAACAGACTGGTTCCAAATAGGAAAAGGAGTACGTCAAGGTTGTATATTGTCACCTTGCTTATTTAACTTCTATGCAGTGTACATCATGAGGAACATTGGGCTGGAAGAAGCACAAGCTGGAATCAAGATTGCCAGGAGAAATATCAATAACCTCATATATGCAGGTGACATCACCCTTATGGCAGAAAGTGAAGAGGCCTCTTGATGACAGTGAAAGAGGAGAGTGAAAAGGTTGACTTGAAGCTCAACATTCAGAAAACAAAGATCATGGCATCTGGTCCCATCACTTCATGGGAAATAGATGGAAAAACAGTGGAAACAGTGTCAGACTTTATTTTTGGGGGCTCCAAAATCACACCAGATGCTGATTGCAGCCATGAAATTAAAAGATGCTTACTCCTTGGAAGGAAAGTTATGACCAACCTAGATAGCATATTAAAAAGCAGAGACATTACTTTGCCAACAAAGGTCCATCTAGTCAAGGCTATGGTTTTTCCCGTGGTCATGTATGGATGTGAGAGTTGGACTGTGAAGAAAGCTGATCGCCGAAGAATTGATGCTTTTGAACTGTGGTGCTGGAGAAGACTCTTGAGAGTCCCTTAGACTGCAAGGAGATCCAACCAGTCCATTCTAAAGGAGATCAATCTTGGGTGTTCATTGGAAGGACTGATGCTAAAGCTGAAACTGCAATACTTTGGCCACCTCTTGCGACAAGTTGACTCACTGGAAAAGACTCTGATGCTAGGAAAGGTTGGGGGCAGGAGGAGAAGGGGACGACAGAGAATGAGATGGCTGGATGGCATCACCGACTCTGTGGACATGAGTTTGAGTGAACTCCGGGAGTTGGTGATGGACAGGGAGGCCTGGCGTGCTGTGATTCATGGGGTCGCGGAGAATCGGACATGACTGAGCAACTGAACTGAACTGAACTGAACTGAAAGCTCCACCGTCACATGAGCAATTCCTTGTAATACATCTCTGTCTCTTTACATACATGTCTGACTGGTTTTCCTTCTCTTGAGAACACTAATAGAGCACATAAGAATCAACATATTATTCAATGCAGAGGATTTCATCTATTAATAAAGGATTCGGTGAACTTGGCGTAGGGGGCACCAGGATTCTGTCTCCCCATGCAAATAACAATTACACTGGCAGAATCTCTTGGATGGACTTGAACTCTGGAGTCTGTTGAAGGCTTGCAATTTCCAGAGGAAGCCTGGATGGTAAATTACAGTTAATTTTGGTCAATTTCAGCTCTTAGCATAGCAGCAGCTATCCATCCCCCACTCCCAGCCCCATGGTGGGCAGCTGTGCTGGTGTTCCTGCAGCAACTTGTACATAGCTTACAGGAGTCAGAGAAGTCAAAAAGGACCCTGTCCTATAAATACTGGAAATCTACACTGCTTACTTATAGCAGTTTCTGATCACAGAGGAGCAGACAGAAAGGCAGGCAGATGCCGCATACAATGTTGTAAACCTCTCCAGCTGAAGTGAATTCCAGGGTATTTAAAGGTCCACTTTTCTGTCCCCTCCACTTCATTTTTAATTTTTCCCTCTTTTATAAGGCAGACATTAAAAATGAGGATATTCAAAAATCACTATGTATATATGGGAAAAATTAGACAGTGACTATACATACCCAGGAAAAGTCTCAGAAAAGACCTGAGAAGATCTTAGGTTTATAACTCAGCCTGATCCTCAGCATAGAGACATTTGACACAATTTAAAAAAAAAGAATAATGACAAAAAACAGCGAATCCTGAGGAAGAGGGAGAATCTTATTTATAGAATTATCACATTATTAGATTCAAATGTCCAGTGTGCAACAAAAAGGCACAAGCACACAAAGAAGTAGGGAAGTGTGGCTCATTTAAAGGAAAAAAAAGATAAATCAACAGAAACTCCCTCTGTAAAGACCTAATGGCAGATCTCCAAGACAAAAACTTTAAAACAACTGTCTTAAAATGCTCAAAAACTAAAGGAAAATGTAGAAAAACTCAAAAAGATGATGTGTGAACAAAATGGAAATATCATTAAAGAGAAAATCTAAAAAAAAAGATCAAAACAAAATTCTGGAGCTGAAAAGTACAGTAACCAAAATGAAAAAACTCACTACAGGAGTTCAAAGACAGGTATGAACAAGCAGAAGAAAGTATCAGCAAACTTTAAGATAGGATAATGGAAATCATCAAATATGAGGAATAGAAAAAAAGGGATTAAAGAAAAACAAACAAATCCATCTATGTTACTGCAAATGGCAAAATTTCGTTCTTTTTATAGCTGAGCAGTATTTCATTCCATTCCATACATACCACATCATCTTTAACCACTCATTTCTCAGTGGACATTCACGTGGCTTCCGTATCCTGGCTATTGTAAATAACGCTGCAGTGAATATGGGGATGAAGATAACTTTTCAAGTTAGTGTTTTTCATTTTTCTATGGATAAATACCCAAACATGAGTTGCTAAAGCACATGAGAGTTCTATTTTTAATTTTCTGGGGAATCTCCATGCAGTTTTCCATTGTGAATACATCAATTTACTTTCCCACCAAAAATGTATGAGAGTTCTCTTTTTCACACATCCTCTCCAACTCTTATTTCTTGTCTTTTTTATAACAGTCATTCCAACAGGATATCTCCAAGTTGATATCTCACTGTGGTTTTGACTTTCATTTCTCTGATAATAAGTGACATTGAGCATCTTTTCATGCAATTGTTGGCCATCTGTATGTTTTCTATGGAAAAATAGGTGAAGAGGATTAAGAGATACTACCAGGTATAAAATAAATAAGTTATAAGGATGCAAAGTACAGCACAGGAAATATAGGAAACATTTTATAGTAACTTTGTACTGGGGCTTCCCAGGTGGTGCTAATGGTAAAGAACCCGCCTGAGAATGCAGGAAAAGAAATAAATACAGGTTCGATTCCTGGGTCGGGAAGATCCCCTGGAAGAGGAAATGACAACCCCTTCCAATATTCTTGCCTGAAAAATTCCGTGAACAGAGGAGCCTAACAGGCTACACATGGGATTGCAGAGTCAGACATGACTGAACACAGCAGCACAAGTACAATATCCAATATCCACATGCAGTATAATCTATAAAAATATCAAATTAGTGCATTTCACATCTGAAACAATATATTAAGTCAATTCTATTTCAATAAAGATAAAAATAAAATAAAATTTAACGCTGACCAATTAAAAGAAAAAAAATGCAAACAGAGCCCAAGGAATCTAAAATCTAATCCACTGAAACTAAGATATGCAAAACATATATAGCATCTTTATTTTACTATCCTTATAACTTAATCTCTTCCAGATTAAACAGTCTGTATCTGGCGAATGGTCAGTCTTTCAAACTTCCTCCTTCCCTCTCACTCCTACAACATGTGTCATCTCAGGCTGCAGCAGCACTGATGTGGCTTTGTTGTGACAAGGGGTGGGATGATGGGGCATCTTGGATCCCATTCACCAGCTGAGTTCTTGCTGGTTTCTATTATGGAACTATATCTATATCCCGATAAATCCAGATCTGTTAAAGTGGAAATGGACCCATCTCTCTTTGGGGCACTGTGCCAGCATTCACTGTTGAAGTCAGGAAGAGCAGTCAATTATCTCTTGCAGATCCCCCATTATGCTCTTTGTCTAGTTCCCAAGCCTCCATACAATCTAGTCCCACTCCATTACCTCTTTGACCTCTCCCCTATCACTCTTCCTGTTGCCTAGCCTTCCCCAACTGCATTAAATTAACCTACCTGTTTTTCCTAATGCATTTGGCGTGTTTCTATATCAGGGTCTTTGTACCATTCTTCCCTCTGTTTGGAACTCATGGCTTGTTTCCTCATTGTTTTCAAGCCTTTGTTCAGATGTCACATTCTCTATGCATATTCCTTGACCATCTTATTTAAAACCAAATACCACTCCTGAGCTCCCATACTTCCTTCTTGCTTTATTTTATCCATGGCAGTCATCACTATCAAATATATCATATGCTTTACGTATTTGTTTGACTTACCTGTTTCCCTCCTCATGAATGTAGGCTCACTGTAGAGATTAGGGTTGACAAATAGTGCAGAGGGTTCAGAATTGATATGGTACCGTCTCCATGACCCTAGGCGTAGATGAAGTGCATCTACACCTTGAGTAACGATGAGAAATGAATGGTACAATAAACACCTCATATGATTTTGGGTGGAATCTAGTCAGTATCAAGCCACTCTCCCATCCATTCACATCCTCCACTTTTCAGATTCAATAACTATCCTCTCTCAGTCTCTACTGGCTTTTATTTTAAAACTCCAAAGGTCCTAACAAATGACAAAGGTATTTTTTGTTGTTGAAAATTGATTGAGGACCTTCTTAAATTTTTGTACTAGTGAAGGTAACTGCTGCTGCTGCTGCTAAGTCGCATCAGTCATGTCCGACTCTTAGCAACCTCATGGACTGTAGCCTACCAGGCTCCTCTGTCCCTGGGATTCTCCAGGCAAGAGTACTCGAGTGGGTTGCCATTGCCTTCTCCAGAAGGTAACTCTAGCTGCTATAATAAAAATATTTCAACCAAATAGCCTTATTTCTCACTGAGACAATCAATCCAATGTGGTATATGTGGCTGACAGTGGGTTTTATCCTTAGCAGGATTTAAAAACACAGGCATGTCCCATCTTATGACTCTACCCTCCCTGTCGGTTGCTCAGCACCCAGCTGGAAGAGGAAACAGAGGCAGAGATAGACAGAGCAGTTGCCTGAACACCTTGACCACACACATCACTCCTGCTCACATACAATTGTTCAGAAATAGATAATGAAATAACTTTTGCAGGAAGCCATGAAAACTGCAGTCTCTGCCTGGGCAACTCTTTCCCCATGCCATTTCTACGCCATAGAAGGAAAAGCACAGATCTTGGGCAGTTAGTTGTTTCCACCATGGATACTGCATGACATGCAAGCACTTTCACATATATCACTTCATTAATTCTTTCAACATCCTTCTAAGTTATTAAGATTATTCCTATTATTCAGAGGAGGAGATTGATACCTAGAGATAAAGGTTGAATTTCCAGGGTTTTAGAATGTGATTCCATTTGAGGAGATTTGCATTTTTAACTGAGATATAACTCACATACCATACAATTCACTAATTTAAAATGTACAAATCAATGGTTTTTTTAGTATGTTCACAGAGTTGTGCAGCCATCACCATGATCAATTTTAGAGTATTTCAGTCACCCCAAAAGGAAACTTTGTACTCATTAGCATTTCCTTCCCATTTTCTCCTCAGGCCCTTCAGCCCCAAGCAACTGCTAGTCTACCTCCTGTCTCTATAGATCTGCATATTCTGGACATTTAATATAAATGAAATCATACAATATGTGGTCTTTACGACGGGCTTATTTCACTCAGATTAATGTCTTCAAGGTTCATCCTTGTTGTAGTAAATCAGTACTTTATTTCTTTTTATTGCCCCCAAATACTGCATTGTATGTGGATAAAGCACAAATTTGCTCATCCTTTCATCAAGTGATAGACACTTGGATTGTTTTCACTTTTACCTATTATGAATAATGCTGCTACAAACATTTGTAAACAAGTTTTTATGTGAACACACGTTTTTAGTTTTCTTGGGTATATACCTAGGAACAGATTTGCTGGGTCATATTGTAATCTATGGGTTTCCCAGGTGGCACTAATGGTAAAGAACCCGCCTGCCAATGTGGAGACATAAGAGACTCGGGTTCAATCCCTGGGTCAGGAAGATCCCCTGGAGGAGGGCATGCAACCCACTCCAGCATTCTTGCCTGGAAAATCCCATGGAGAGAGGAGCCTGGCAAACAACAGTCCATAGGGTGGCAAAAAGTCAGACACAACTGAAGCAACTGAGAACGCACATACTCATGGTAATTTATGTGTAACATTTTGGGAATCTGTCAGGCTGTTTTGCAAACTGGCTGTGCTGTGTTACAATCTCCCCAGCAGTATAGAGAGGTCCAGTTTGTCCACATCCTCCCCAACACTTGTTATTATTTCTCTTTTTTATATGGGGATTTCCATTATGAAAGATGGCTAACTTCCATCAACTTCAAGATTAGAATTATGGTTCAGTTCCATTAGTAAGAAACTAGACAAGGAAAGAGATGCCTAGGGGAAAAAAACTGTAAAGGGTTTGTCTCCTGAGTGCTGATAATTATCTTGAAACTGGTCATGCAATGGTCTGATCAGCATCATCTTGATTATTTTAAGTACAGTTAATCTTCAATAGCAGGGTCAGTTTGTTCCCATTTCTTTGAGGTCATTTCTCAGAATTGTGGCAACTTGTGTTGTGACTATGGCTGGTCATCATGTAGTTAACTTCTTCCACCTGGTAAGGGTTTCAGTATCTATGAGACAGCCCACAAACCTGTGGACTTTCTGATCTTGTGGACAATCTTTTACCCTTGTGTATGGGAGTTAAAAGCTTTACATCAAAACTATGCTTATATGGATAAAAATACTCATTAAGAAAGTATTTGTAGACCTACTTTCTATTGAGCTACTTTAATTCTTTGATAAAATTTTTATTCCCAGACATTAAGATATTTCCCTTTTTTTCCATTTTAATTTAATTTATGGAAATTCTTTTCATTGGGATCAATTATTTTCCACATAAGGTTTAAATGAAAATGTTATCCAATGTGGTTTTTTCTTCTTATTGCTCATATCAAATTTTTACTGATTATAGTTTCTGCAATTGCAAGTTTTCTTTTATAGCTATTATTTGTACCAAATCCAATTGTCTCAGGTCAAATTATTCATACCTAAACTTAGTCAAAAAATTGGATTCTTCTGTAAATTTTAGGCAATAATAAATTTTAACATATGCCAGTGTAGTTGTTGGCAGTTTTATTTAGTGTTGATTACTTCTGCCAAGTGTAATTTTTCCCTGTTTAACATCTGCATGTTTCAAAATGAGCATAAAGGCATGATTCTTTGGCCAGATTTTCATCTATAACAAATTTTATCATGTGTAGTTTCAACCACTGTCATTTTCTTTTGTACTGCTTATTCCTACCAATAATATTTAGTAGGAAATAGATAAAAGACTGATAATTGTTTTTTTTTGGCCATGACATGTGAGCTCTTAAGTTCCCTGACCAGGGATGGAACCTGTGCCCTCTGCATTGAAAGTGTAGAGTCTTAACCACTGGACCACCAGGAACCGCAGGACTGAGAGTCTGAATTTTCTTTCTCTTTAGCTAATTCATTGGAAAACTATGAGAAGTTTCCTTCAGCTACATCAAAGTTATTTGCTGAGGGGAATTTCTCTGTATGGATGACTTACTTCTTTAACATATTTTTAATGAAGCTGAGTATTCCATACTAACAACTCATGCTAATGGCAGGGCAGTGAGCAAATGGTGGGATTATAATATCCTTGAGTCAAGAGTTCCTGGACCAATATAATCCAGAGTGACAAAATTAATCTGCTCAACATGAATCCAAAGATTCATCATTGGAATCATCTGGGTAACTTCTTTGAAACATACATTTTCCTAATCTACCTCGTCTATCCCTATCTGTCCCAAGTCAGCAAACTCTCATGTTACCTGTCTGAGATGGGCTCCCAGCAGCTGGAAATTTTTAAATTTCTCTAGTGACTCTCATGTCTATCCACAGAAGTCTTCTGGGCTAAGCCATACCCAAAAGTGGGCCGTCCACATGAGCATATGTCAGAATACTTTTATAACTTACCAAGAAAGAGAAATAAGACATAAAGGAGGAAAAGGAAACTGCTCGTAGCCAAGAATCAGTGGACAGGTATGCTCACTGGAAGGGTTTGGTAAAGATGGAAGAGGCACCCAGGCAGTGGTCCTCAATTTGGAGGTCTAGAGAAGGAGGTGACAGTGAAGTTGCACCATTTAGCACTCAGTTCTCAGCCGTTGGGCACTGTTGAGTCATTCTCCTTGTCTGACTCCCACTCTGCTTTGCCTGGTTGGGAATACACTCTAAGGCTGGCAAGACGGTGCCCTGCTCAGTGACTAAAGCGTCAGGTAACCTGCTACAGTGGGTGTGACTCTCAGTTTACAATTCAAGATGGCAAAGAAATAGAATTTCATTTTCAACTTGTTTTCTATTGTAGGAAGATGCCCATTCATCGCGGGAAGAAAAATAAGTTCAGTCAGTTCAAGGTTTTCCTTCTCTTGCCCCAAGGCAGGCCTGAAGCAGGGTAGTGGACCAGTAGTGAGAACTCTTCCCAGAGAGCCAGACCAGCTGCCAGGCTGTGACTGAGACACCATTTTTGTTCAGCTTTTCCCTCTGAATCTGTCTTGGTGTTTTCCAAACCAGCAAGTGGTGCTGAAGCTTTTAGTGCCAAGGTGTTTTGAATAGAAGGCTACTCACCTGCAGAGGTGGATGGATTCTCACAAAAGCTGGCTTGGTTCTGATATTGGTACTGATGCTGCCACATACACACAGACACATACACACACACACCAAAAGGGTACAAAAAAAGCTTATTACTTACATGATTGGGGTGTCTGGGGAGAACAGGACAGGCTTCCTAAGTGAGACTGAAATAAAAAGAAATGAGAATGGCCTGGGTTTTATTGTGGGGCTGGGCAAGGAATCCCCATGTAGCAAGGGCTTATGGTTTGACTGGCACCCAGGCTTTCTTATCAGCTTGTCCTAGTGTGAGGCCAAAGGGGAAGAGGAGGAGGTAAGGCTCAGAAGCTGTCAACGGTCAATATATCAAAATATGAAGTCAGATTCTTTATTAGAACAGCAATTGTTCTTGATTTCATTTGTCCACTCAGAAATCTCCTGAAGCAACCAGCATCTTGTCTGGTCCTTGGTATTTAAGAATAATTATTATGACTGTTGGGACTTTACTGGTAGCTCAGATGGTAAAGAACCCACCTACAATGCAGGAGCTGCTGCTGCTGCTGCTGCTAAGTCGCTTCAGTCATGTCTGACTCTGTGCGACCCCATAGATGGCAGCCCACTAGGCTCACCCATCCCTGGGATTCTCCAGGCAAGAACACTCGGACCCAGGTTCAATCCCTGGGTTGGGAAGATCCACTAGAGTAGGAAATGGCAATTCATTCCAGTATTCCTGCTTGGAGAATTCTATGGACAGAGGAGCCTGGTGGGTTACAGTTTGATGGGATCGCCAAGAGTTGGACATGACTAAGCAACTAACACACACACACATTATTACCATTATAGCTATTGATTATTTATAAAGTCCCAGGAACTCGTGTGTTTTACATGTATATTTCATTTAATCCTGACTGTAATTTTATGAGACAAGTAGTATTATTATTCCACTTCATAGATGAGTAAAGTGAGGCACAGAAGTAATGGTATCTCCCTGCTGCTGGACTCTGGCTCTCTGTCTTCAGATTCTGTTCTCTAATCTCTCTTTCTTATCTTCCAAGTCTTTCTCAACCTACCATTACAGGATAAAACTGAGCTGCTTTGGTGCACAGCAAGTTCCCAAAGGTTGTCTCTACCACTAGGGTTTGCTGCTTCCATGTGACTGTAATCCTGGAAGCAGGGCTCTAATCCCACTCTCCAGAAACGGGTCAGCCAGGATCCAAGCAGAAATCAAATGGCACTTTCAGACTGGGTAATTTAAGGAGAACTCATAAAATAATTGTTTGCAAAAATATGGGCAGAGTTTAGGAAAAGGAACAAAGAGCAGAACAGGGATCCATCACCACCTGACAACCCAGCCTGATCAGATGGGGGAGAAAGTGGTTACAGGAACCAAGAAAGTGAGCTGTGGGGAGAGGGCTATCTGAGAGGAGTGTGGCCTTTAGTTGAGGAACCACAGAGAAGGCGAGGAATAAATATCCTGATCTTACTTTCCTCCTGGTCTCCAGATCTCTTGCCAATGTCTTCTACTAGCAAAACCCATTGGAAGAATGGAGGGAAAGGAAATTGTTGACATAGTTCACGTGGATAGCCACCCAATGCACCAGGAGGGCTATGAAGGATGAAGGATGAAAAATGGATCTGTGGAGTAAAATGGAAAATGTCCATCAGAGACTTACTGATATCTATGCTTTATATATATATAAGTTTATATAAGTAGTTAAAAAATACAATAGACCACCAAGGTTCCATGTTTTGGCTCTACCATCCTGGACATTTTGGCTTTCGTGCTCACTTTAGTCATCGCTGGTGAGGATGGCTGCTCCTTCCAGCAGCACACTGGTGCATCTGTATAGTAAGCCAAAAGAAGAATAAAAGACAAAGAGGAGGACAAAGACGCCCAGAAAGGCATCACTTATACCTCACTGGCTAGACTGTGTCTCATAACAACCTTGGATCCTTGGACTACAGGATAATGTAGTTCTCTTGTAAAATGTAGTAGAATGTACTACATTGAGAATGGAGTAGAATAAATTCCAGCAATTGCCTTTATTATAGCTGGGAGAATTAGAGTTTTCTTCAAAAGGATGGAAAGAAAATAGACACTGGGTAGGCAGCTACTGGGCTTCCCCAGTGGCTCAGAAGGAGAGAATCCACCTGCAATGCAGGAACCACAGGAAACTCAGGTTCAAGCCCTGGGTTGGGAAGATTCCCTGGAGGAGAGTATGGCAACCCACTTCAGTATTCTTGCCTGGAGAATTCTGTGGACAGAGGAGCCTGGAGGGCTATGATCCATAGAGTTGCAAACAGTCAGACATGACTGAAGTGACAGGCAACTGTCAGTACCTGATATATTTAACATTTTTATCTATATTTAAAAAAAATCTTCTCAGCTCCCGTAACTCTTTAGGTCACTGGAAATCAAATCTAAGAAGAGATTTACAAACTCTGGGTTGGGGGCGGGTTGTGTAAGGAGGGAGAGAGAAATAGATGGATGTATAAATAGATAGAGATATAAAGTTGAAAACATAACTGCTCAGCTACAACATGTTTCTTAGACCTTTTTGCAGCTAGACGTGAATGTTTACCATCTTCTCACCTACTGAATGTGAACAGAAGAGATTCGCGCACCTTGTATCAAGGTGTTAAGACACAGGAACGTGTTCCTACACAGGTCCTTCCCTTCCCTACAGTCTAAAAGCTAGTGCCTGTGACCAGCCTCTGCTATACTCTAGGAGATAATGGATCACAAGATGGCATAACTTTATATGTCTACATGAAGCAGAGATATGGCCAAACCTGGACTGTTAAGTCCAAGACTATTATGAGAAAGAGATAAGAGCTTCTTATTTTATAAGTGACTTCTTTTTGAAGTCTCTGTGTCACAGCCTCAAATACTTTCTGACCCAAACATGGTTGTCCAGGATGGTTACTACCTCATCCAAAGCCATGCCTGGGTTTATTTGTGATATTTTCCCAGGCTTCCCAAAGTCAGTGGTTAAGTTCTCATCCCCTTGTTTGCTTGTCATTACTTATTTTCCAAGGACTTCCTCCCTCTGCCAAGCAGTGTTCCATCCTTCTCATCCCATCTACCAAGTTCAGATGGGAAGAAGCAGGATTATTCTTGTGGATTAGCAGCCATTGTTTGGGCATTCTGGATGTTCTCGGGAAGGGTGAAGATAAACCAGATCTAAAGTAAGAGGGACACAGAGCAGCTAACCAAGGCTAGGACATGAGAAGTCCACAGTCTAAAATCCTCACAGTCCTTCCTCGAAGTCGCTGGGGAGACTGAATCTCACTGAACCCGACCTCGATTGTTCCTTTTTCTAGGTCTGTGCCACTTGAGGTAGTTACAGTCTCAGAGGGCATGTGTGCTGCTACGGAAGTCGCGTCTGACTCTTCGTGACTCTGCGGACCATTCCCTGCCAGGCTCCTCTGTCCATGGGATTTCCAGGGCAAAAATACTGGCATGGATTCCATCTGCTCCAGGTGGCAGCGGGTTAGTCTCCAACGCACGTCCAACTCTTGCAGCCCCTGGACTGTAGCCCACCAGTTTCCTCTGTCCATGGGATCATCCAGGCACGAATACTAGAGTGGGTTGCCATTTCCTTCTCCAGGGGAATCTTCCAGACCCAGGAATCAAACCCAGGTCTCCTACACTGCAGACAGATTCTTTACTGAGTTATGAGGGAAGCTTTTCCTTCTCCAGGGGATCTTCCCAACCTAGGGATCGAGCCTGCATCTCCTGCATTCTCAGGCAGATCCTTTACTGCTGAGCCACCAGGGTTTGTATAACACTTGTCCATCCTCCTGATTTATCCAGAGAAAACTGTGGAAAGAAACTTTAAGAATCTCACAGATGGTTATGAAAAATAGGAGAGGGAGATGAAGAAGGATGTGGTGGTTCTTTACTCCTAGGGTACAGGAGGGTTTAAACTAAAGATGCTACTGCTACTGCTAAGTCACTTCAGTTGTGTCCGACTCTGTGTGACCCCATAGACGGAAGCCCACCAGGCTCCCCCTTCCCTGGGATTCTCCAGGCAAGAACACTGGAGTGGGTTGCCATTTCCTTCTCCAATGTGTGAAAGTGAAAAGTGAAAGTAAAGTTGCTCAGTCGTGTCCGACCCTTAGTGACCCCACGGACTGCAGCCTACCAGGCTCCTCCGTCCATGGGATTTTCCTGGCAAGAGTACTGGAGTGGCTTGCCATTGCCTTCTCCGAAACTAAAGATATTCAATGGAAACTGTCTGTTTTGAGAAATGTCAGAAGATTAAAGGTGAAAGCTTGGAAAAGCTATCACCTTCATGATGTCATCTTCTGGAAGATTCCAAGGGAATCTGTCTTGACTCTGCTGTTGACATAGAAATCCAGGAAATAAATATATGATAACAATTTTACTGGAGACAAGGATGCAAGGGTTGGTCCTCTCTAGTATTACTACAGTGTTCGTGGTTCAGAACACCTGATATGATCCTTTCCAATGACGTTTGAGAAGAGTCTTATGCTGTGGTTGTTTTCTGTAATCCAAGACTTGACACTGAAGGGGTTCTGGTACTTTATCACTGAGAGAAGCTGCTTGGACCTTTTGATGATCTTGAGTATGCTGCCTTCATTCCCTGCAGTATTTTGCCATATTGAACTGGAAAAGAACAGCCAAGTCAGGGGGTGAAAACCCAACAGACAACAGGCTTCTAGTGACAAGTTCATACGCGAATAGTCTTTGAGTTCCTAATGGCATGAGAACTAAGGGCAAAGCCTTAACCTTGGCAACTAAAGTTCTTTAGGTAGTTTTACAAGTCTCAGTTGGTACCTCAGTCACTAGACAAATAGGTGGGTATTGCCAAGTGGAAAACACAAAGTCTAAAAGTTCCTTTGCTACTATCAAAGGAGTTGCTTTATGGCAATGAAAGACTTTTAGAAGACCAGAAACACAAACACATTGGTAAAGACATATTCATCACCACATGAAGGGAATAACTGAATGAAGTCCATTTGTAGATAGATTTCCAGAAGGTCCTAAAGGTTTTGCCTTCTGTTTATGCCTCAGCATTACAATTTTTCAAGATGGTAGGTTTGACAGATGGGAAATACAGCAAAGATATACTTTAAGATCTTATTGAAATGTCCCCATCACTATTTATTTTTGATAGTTTTAAAACTTTCCTTTCCATAGTGGGTCACAGCTGTAACACTTTTTAAGAAGATTCATTTAAGCATCTTAGGCAGAACCAAGAGACCATTTTTGTGCCACCATAGCTTTCTGGGAGAAGTAAACAATTTGATTTTTTCAAAACACTTCTTCAGAATCAAGTGCTTAATACTGGAGTCAACTCAACATCTCACGCCAATAGTTAGAAGTTAGTTTTGGCTTTGACTCTTGGACTTGCTGGACAGCCTGGAGGTGTTAAAGCAGCTCATTGAGTGCAGTAACCTGCTAAAGCATTACCCTTTGCTCCTTGAGTCTGCGTTTTTACTGTAGGGCTCAACCCTTAGACAGCCAATTCCTTTGGCAAAACTAGGTATCTAATAGGACCCTTATGTGGCCACCATGCTTAATTGGAAAACCAGAATCAGTTAAGAAGCAAAACTGCTTCCAAAGCATATCAAAATCATGAATTACCCCCCAAAGCATATTTTTTATATGTATAGATATTTGTTCTCTTATCTCTATTTAACTGACAGACTGTAGTAAGTGCTACAGTTAAATCAACTTCTATAGATTTTGCCTCTGGTAAAAGATAATATTCAAGTAAGTCTGAGTGAGTTGCAAACCCATACATTTGATAACTTCATTGTTCATTTCTCAAATTGACTCCTTCCATAACCAGTTCTAAATCTAGGTTGTCTAAAAGCGTTTGAGGAGATCAGAGTAAGACAAGGAAAATATCTGAATAAGTGCATGACATGGTGAGGTTCTTCTTCTTTAGGGAGAGGAAAAATGTTGAAGGGTTTTGGGAATTGCATAATGGGTAGAAACATATGTGAGTGAGAAGAGGACGATTTCATAGAAGGTCAGTCTAGAGGTAGAAAAGCACTGAGTGTTTTCAATTAAGAGTAAGATCTGAATGACAGGACGGCCATAAGGTTAAGTGGAGATCTTAAGACTAAGTAGAAACCTCAGTTAACTTTGCTGCTGTTGCCACCTAATATAAATAAAGAGGGGAGGCTTTGCCATAGGATAAAGTATAGAGGCAATTTTGAGTGATGGGTGTATGAAACCCATTGTGCTGTTGATTTAGAATGCTCAAAGCTTGCTTTGGGATCTTTCCTATACAAACTGAAAGAAAGTTTAGTTCAGTCACTCAGACGTGTCCAACTCTTTGTGACCCCATGGACTGCAGCACACCAGGCCTCCTTGTCCATCACCAACTCCCAGAACTTGCTCAAACTCATGTCCATCCAGAAGGTGATGCCATCCAACCATCTCATTCTCTGTCATCCCCTTCTTCTCCTGCCTTCAATCTTTCCCAGCATCAGGGTCTTTTCAAGCAAGTCAATTCTTGCATCAGGTGGCCAAAGTATTGGAGTTTCAGTTTCAGCATGAGTCCTTCCAATGAATGTTCAGGACTGATTTCCTTTAGGATGGACTAGTTGGATCTCCTTGCAGTCCAAGGGACTCTCAAGAGTCTTCTCCAACACCACAATTCAAAAGCATCAATTCTTCAGCGCTCAGCTTTCTTTATGGTCAGGCTCTCACATCCATACATGACTACTGGATAAAACCATAGTATTGACTAGACAGACTTTTGTCGACAAAGTAATGTTTGCTTTTCAATATGCTGTCTAGGTTGGTCATAGCTTTTCTTCCAAGGAGCAAGTGTCTTTTAATTTCATGGTTGCAGTCACCATCTGCAGTGATTTTGGAGCCCAAGAAAATAAAGTCTGTCACTGTTTCCATTGTTTCCCCATCTATTTGCCATGAAGTGATGGGACTTGGAAGGCATGATCTCAGTTTTCTGAATGTTGAGTTTTAAGCCAACTTTTTGACTCTCCTCTTTCACTTTCATCAAGAGGCTCTTCAGTTTCTCTTCTCTTTCTGCCATAAGGGTGGTGTCATCTACATATCTGAGGTTATTGATATTTCTCCCATCAAATTTGATTCCAGCTTGTGCTTCATCCAGCATTTCACATGATGTACTCTGCATAGAATTTAAATAAGCAGTGTGATAATATACAGCCTTGATGCACTTCTTTCCCAATTTGGAATCAGCCCATTGTTCCATATCCAGTTCTAACTGTTGTTTCTTGACCTGCATACAGATTTCTCAGGAGGCAGGTCAGATGGTCAAGAATTTTCCACAGTTTGTTGTGATCCACAATTTGTTTGTGATTCCTTGGTTACTACAAGGAAGGAATAATGGGTTTATAGTAGGAAGTGTAGGTCTAGTATCAAAAAAGAAAGATCTTAGTTTTTTTCCACAATTGCATGGTAATTTCATCTTTATGTGTTAAGGGCAATTTTAGAAAAACAGAGGATCTTACTTACTCAAAGACAAGTCACTGTGTTAAACAAAGTTGGTTCTTTGTCACTTTAGATTCTGTCTTTCAAGTTAAGGCAGAGCAAGGGCTTTTCAATGTTCTTTATCTTTATAGTATCCACAGGTATCTTTGTCTAGACTAGCTATAGAGATGTTTTTGTTCCTGGATTTCTCTAATGGCTTATCTGAAAAGTTATTCATTTGATCTCTAATTTTGTTTTTCTGAGCCAAAGTATCTTCAAAGTGCTCACTGAGCCCTTATAATTCAGAGAAAGCAGTGTATACTATCTCATTTACCGTTTCCTAACTAAATCTGTCACTTGAGGTTTAAGACCATCAGCAAAGAAAGTAGTTAAGGCAGTTGTGATATCTTCATCCCTATAAAGAAAAGAATATTCTAGAATATGGTAGTTGAGCTGTTTCTGAAATCAAGGATGGATCTATTATCTCCCTCCTTACATGATTGGATTTTTGATGAATGAATTTTGACAAAAAGACCTCAGGAATAGCTGCTAAGAGATCTTATCCTACTTTTAAACTTTTTATAAAAAATTTAACTATAGTTAAATTTTGTCCCATTTCTTGTATCATTTTGGAAATCAATCCATTCTCTTTTTCAAATGAATTTCTACCACCTCTGGTTTCCCACAAAAAGATGAACTAATTTATAGAGATCAGGGAAGCCCAGAGTATCAATTCCTAAGACAATGCTTCAAATCTTCAACTAACTTCTGTTTCTTCCCTAGGAAGAATCAGAAAGTCCTTTGCTAAATTATGAAAATCTGTTTTGATCAAAATTTAAAACTAAAGAATGATTTCCACCTACATTAAAAGATATTGTGAGGGGATAGTCTCCACTGAGATGACTACATTTAGAAATGGGAAGTAGAGGAGAAGGGTGCTGAGGGAAGGTGCAAGAGAAGGAGGAGGAGCAGAACAGGGAAAGGAAGAAGTTGGGGGACAAGGAAGAGAGTCAATTTAAAGATGAAGCAGAAGTGGAAAAAGCAAGCTTAGTTTTGATTTTGAGGTCCTCCACATTTTTATTAGCTTTCCCTAAGGAATCCTTGCTGCTGTTGCTGCTAAGTCACTTCAGTCGTGTCCGACTCTGCGTGACCCCATAGACAGAAGCCCACCAGGAATCCTTAAGAGATGTAATTTCATAACTTTGCTGTATTTTAGAGGACTTTTTTTTTTTTGGTCTTTAAGAGACCTCTTCATATGAGTTAAAATCTTGTTGACCATTGAATATTAAGAATCTTTTAATCTTTTCATTCACTGAAGTTCCAAACTACTTCCAACTGTTCAGTGCTATTGGTTTTATAATGCTAAACCTATATTCAAGTGGCCTAAACAAACTAATGAAACCTCCCTTGCACTATGGCTCTACCATGACTGCAAGAACCTCTGTAAGCAGAATAAATCAAACCAAGAGGTGTATGCCAAAGATAAACAGAAAGAATAAACGCTTAAGCAGTGCTTCAAGACCCAGATAACTGGACACTGGCATGGTGCATGGAAGGACTTACTCCTCTATGATGTGGCCTGGCTGACCAGCAAAGGGGCCTATCCTGCCTGAAACTCAGCAGCAAAATTATGGATCAAATCAACTAAACAAGCCATGAGGAAAGGCTCTCAAGGAAGGCTCCAGAGGAGCATTCTATTTGGAGAAGGATGGTGGAAAATTCTGCATGGCTTTAGCAGGATAGAGTTGGCCAAAGTTCAGCTCAACTTAGCAGGATAGGGGTTGGCTGAAGTCCAGCTAGTTTCGGAAATGGGCATAGAGGGACTGTTCTTGCGGAATGAGAGGCATTGTCTGGGCAGCTTGTATTTCACCAAGAGAGGTGAAGAGGAAGAATTAGGGGTGAAAGTCACATGTAAAAGGGGATGGGTAAAAACAGTTGTGGGGTGAGAATGGGGATGCAAAGACTCGTAAAGGTCAAAGGGGAAGTTCTCCAGTCTCAAGTCATTCAGGTCTCTTACATACAAAAGCAGTAAAACTTGTTTTCGTGGAGGCCTTCAATGCCTTCATTCAAAGTGATTTCCAACAACGTGACCATGTCAGGGAGGACAATATCTTGTAACAGAATACCCTTGACTAAGTCGACTGAACTGAACTGAACTGAAGTCTCCTGAGACTCCTGGACTAGGCTGTGGAATGGGGGCTTCTGGGGAAATAACAGGAACATTTCCTTCAATGGTCTCTTCTTTTTACAGAGGAGAATTCAGATTTGTCAGGAATTTTGCAGGGTAGGATTCAAATGGAAAAAGGTAAATCAGTGGATAAATTCCTCCAGGTTACTGCATATCTAGATAAATGTGAAAACCTTTTAGAATTCAGCAGTGTTCTTTTATTCTGTCAAGATCCCAGAATAATGAAACATAATTTTGAGGAAGAGAATTCAAAGTACTCGGATGTTTGCTTATTTTGGTTCAGGGGAATGCTGGCACCCTTAGAAGACCAGCGCTTAAGTATGCGACATTGGAATGGAAGTCGAGTAGAAAAAAGCATTGGTTCTTCTTACATAAATTTCAGCTGAATATAACTTTCTCATGACATTTCAGCCTTTTCCCCCCCTCCCATCTTGGATAGAAATAAGTGAAAAGATAGGACCAAAAGAAGTAACAGTATTAAAGAGATTTTCCAGATGCTTTAAAACCCTGGGAAGCATTCAATTCTGGTTTAACATGGGGTATAAGTTAGTCCACTTATTTTTTTTTTTCCTCTGAATCATACAGCTGGTTCTTGAACTGAATGTTCATTTGTGCCCTTGTGAACAATTCCACTGCAATCAGAGGTGAAAATACTGGAGCAGCTTCCACAAATCTGAGTCACTGAAGGGAATTCGTGTTACTTTTGTCCTTTTCTCCTCTTCATGATTTAAAAAAAAAATTGTAATAAAAACATTGTTTTGCCGTAATTTCAAAGAAAGTCATAACATTGATGGATCTTGGCAGAGTGGATCATTTAAATAACTACTTTTTCCAACTTTGCCACAGATGTAGAGTAACATGCTGTAGGTGTTACTTGCCTGTACTCGAGTCTTATGAAATATAAAACCTATTCATTACTAAATTTAAGTCTTGTTTGAGGTTAATTTGAACTTGTTTTTTCAGTGTGCATGGAATGTATAAAAATCAACTTTGTCCAAACTCTTTGTTTAATTGCTTTTAACTGCTTGGTGAGTGCACCATGTGCCAAGCATGATAGTGTTTTGTGCTAAGAAAGTATTGTTCTGAAATAGCAGGAAAACAATACTGTTGTCAGGGTTTAATACAAAACTCATCAGGGCCAGAAATTCATTATTCCATTCTTTTTACTGTGAAAAGACTTAGTGATAAATGTTTAAGCCTAATGCGGTTTCTTTCAAGATATGTGTCTTCTTCTCTTCCATTAGCCATTCACCTACTGCATTCTGCTAAAGGCGGTGTAGAACATTTTCAGTTGTTTCAAGAACACAAACTATAAAAATTCTAATTTTTACAGTTACGCTTTTGAAATTATCAGAGAAAGATAACTTTCTTCCTGTACTTAAAAGGAAGTGTCTGCTTAAGGGAACTCAATTTAACAAGCTTGTGTTAAATAATGTGACTGACATTTTGTAAATTCTGTAAATACTTCAAAGATAAGATTAATATATTTCTTTATGAGTACAGGGATACTTAGAAAAAAGATATACAGGAAATCAGAAAACAAAATGAGACTACAAAATTTCAAATCTGGGATTCAAGTAAGTTTCCCAGTAAAATTGTTACATAAATAAATTTTATCTTCCTTTGCTCTCCTTGTCCTTTTTAATGCTATTTTCTCTCAGTTGTGGATGCACTTATTCAATCAGTTGTATAAAGTAATTCACACTAGGATAACTTTGATTGAAGTCTCTAAATATTTGTTAGACATCTCCTCATGGCCAAACTCTGTATGTGGGATTATAAGCCTTCTCTATTTGATCTTCAGACTTTCCCCTAGAACATCAGCATTTTCTGTGAACCTGTTAGAAAGGCAGAATCTCAGACCAACTAAATACGAATCTGTATTTAGACATATTTTCAAAACGATTTTTTAAAACACATTTGAATTTGAGACACAATGGTCTGGAGCAAAGATTCTCAAACTTTAGCTTAATCACGTTCATCTGGGTGGTTTTGTCATGAGGTCTCCATTTGAAGAACTTCAGGTTTAGAGGATATAAAAGAAATCTTTGCCTTTAAGCATTTTATAACACAGCTGGGAAGCAAATTGATCATGCATTGAATAATTAGAGAACAGTTGAGTGCTAATCTGTGTGATTTTGAGTTTAATGCAGTGGAAATTTAAGAAGGGAAAGATTCATGTGGAGTTGAGTTGTCAGGAAAAGTTCTATCGCCTGGGAAAGGCAGTAACACTGATGAAATTGAGAAAGGCAGAAAGTATGGCAGAAAGTGTGGCCAACTGGCAGGAAAAGATTCTGTTTCATCTCAGATAAACTAAGCTAGAGAGACTGATGGACCAAATTGTTATTGAATTTTTCAGTCTCTCAGTTGTGTCTGACTCTGTGACCCCATAGACTGTAGTGTTCCAGGCTTCTCTGTTTATGGGATTCTCCAGGCAAGAACACTAGAGCGGGTTGCCATTTCCTCCTCCAGGGAATCTTCCCAACCCAGGGATCAAATCTGCATTTCCTGCATTGCAGGCGAATTTATTTACCACTGAGCCACCTGGGAAACCCACAATGGGCCAAAAGAAAGTTCATATCTCTGACACTGGAAATAAATAATTGCAGTGCAGCTCAAGCCAAGAATTAAACAACTACTCGTACGGAGGGCAGAAGCCTTACCTTATTCTTCTATCTTCAGTGCTACTGGTATACCTGACACACAAGGAGGTGTTCAGTAGCTTTTTGCTGACTTCATGAAGAAATGAATTTAGATTTGCTCCCTAAAGCTATGATTCCTCACAAATTTTCCCACTTAGATAGAATTTAGTCTTTTAAAGAAGACAACAAGAATAACCAAAAAGCTTAAGTCAAAACTATAAATCTTTAATAGTGGATTTTCCAGCCCTGAGGAAGCCAAAAGAAAAATATTTTTGGTGGGAAACATTTAACTTCCTACATGTCCTATGAATAAGGTTATTATATAGGGACCTGTGTATACATTTCATTTTTTTGTTTGTCGTGTGTTTCATTAGGAAAAAATTGTTAGTGTTTAAGAAAAATCTTAAACACTCCCAGAAAACCTTTTAAAATGAATTTGAACCTTGTGATTTTCCCATTATCATTACTGAACAGCACTAGGTGCTACTGCCTGCAAAGTCTCCTCTCCCAGCCAAGAAAAACCTGCTTATTGTGGGAAGTTTTATAGAGGGAAACAGTTTCTAGCCAATTCTATAATCATCCATCATATCTCTTGATTTCCAGTATTTCTTTTTGGAGCCTAGTTTATATAAACAAGGTTGAGTTTGTTTCACTGCCTCCATGCACAACTGAAGTTGGTGTCAGGGTTAGAATGCTCCATTGCTGTTTAACTAATTGTTCAATCTTAAGGTACTATTTACTGACTTGAGGCTCTTGGGATGTGGCATAACATTACATCCAGATCACTCAAAGTAACTTTAAAAACACAATCCAGCTTTCAACAAGTAGAAAAGAGGTATAAGAAGGAATCATAGCACCCTCTCCCCCACTGAAACGTGAAGGATGAATTGCACATGTAAAAAGTCAGCTTTTATGTTGAGATTTATGCTTATTATTTTATAAGCATGCTGTAGTATATAAAATAGGCTTCCCAGGTGGTACAGTGGTAAAGAATCTGCCTGCCAATGAAGAGATACAGTTTTGATCCCTGGGTCAGGAAGATTCACAATTGAATCTGGAGTAGGAAATGGAAACCCACTCCAGTATGCTTTCCCGGAAAATTCCATGGACAGAGGAGCCTGATGGGCTACTGTCCATGGGGTTGCAAAGAGTCCGACATGACTGAGTGACTGACCATGCACGTGCATGCTAAACCACCATACCACTTCAAAGATCCTTTCTCCTGGGATCCACAATTCATTAATAAAAGGATTTTTGTCTTGCCCTTCTTTGACTCATAAGTGCTCAAGTGCACAAACAATCCTTTTGAGTTTGTGCTTCTAGACAACATGTATGTTCCCTATCGAAACTACCTTAAGTGCAAAAAGCTCCCTCTCCACAGAATTCATGGTTCACATTAATTGGAACACATATACATAAAAGTGGGGACGAAAACTGCTTGGCTGCAAACACAAACTGAGAAACTCATGAATGACACTATCTCTATTCTGATTACAAAGTTTGTGAGATTAGATTCTATCAGGAGTTTTCCATCACTTCCCGAAAGGTCAACAAAACAGTGTGTTGTTCTCAGTTTAAGAACTAAAGTAATACAAAGGTTTCAAAATTCCAAAAATGATTAAAATCAGTTGCATTGCTAAATTAAAAACTAAATCAACAGAAGCCTATTGTACATGAAAAAAGGTTCCTTCCCACCACTCCACCCCACCCAAGTCCCTGAAACATATTGAACCAAGTCATTTGGCTCAAGAAATTGTGGTACTATTCATGCCTTATCACTAAGGAAAAACTAAGGACAAACTTTGTTCTTCTAACTATCAGAAGCCCATTTTATACCTTGCTAGAAGACCTCACTACACCCTGCAGGATGGATTGCCTCTGGCTCACTGTCCATTGCCTATTTAGTTGAGCTAAACTGAAAAGACTAAGAAAACCCCTTGTTGCGTTATTTTAGAGGTCAACAAAATGCAAACTAAGAGCTTCAGTTCAAAGAAACTTAGTGCTCAGAAGAATTAGTTAATATATAATATACATAATATGAATAGATACTCATGTATAGTGCATTATATAAATGCATATAATATATATTATAAAATCAGGTTAGTAAATACAACTCTTAATTTCCTGCCTTTAAGAAATGTAATTTCTGGTTTGACCATGCAGCCTTCAAATTAGATGTACTAGTCACATAATTACTTTAGCCAGCCGGCCATTTGGGCTGTTCATATGATAGAAAACAAATGCTTTGTTTGTGAGTCTTTTCTAGCTTTGACAGGATAGACCAAATAATTTTTTTTGAGAAATGTTTCATTGTGGGCTACAGTTAGGCAATAAGAACCCAGCCAGTCACCCACATTCATTGGCAGGCGCTATGCCCTTTCCAAAGCCACTTGTTTGCTTTTATGAAAGCAGACTGAAAATTAAATCCAAGGAATATTAAATTATTATTAATGAGGACATTGGTGGGACACTAAATTAAACCGTAACAACATTCTACAAGGCTACATGATTATGGAGAGAGAGACAGAGAGAGAGAAACAATTGAGCTAGTTTAACACTGTTGATGTTTAAAGCTATCACAAACAGTTTCAGAGGTGTACATTATGCTGCAGGGTCTAGTGTACCTGAGAACATGATACTCCCAATAGGAATTTAGTTTCCAAATGATCCATTAAGAAAGTTATAAAGTACAAAAAATGTTCCCAACTACTGGTTTACCAAACAAAATTTTTAGTGCTTGTAGGTGAGTCCGAAAGACATTAGTCTATAGAACTATAATAAAAGTTTTGTGTTCCAGAACCTTTTGCCAAGATCATTTATATCTTATTTTGTTAACCATACTTTTCAGGATTGCCCAGGTTCTTTGCTTGCTGCACTTACTTTTCCCCTTCAAAAAAAATAGAATCATCTCCTCCAAGAAAGAAACTTACTCCCCTCCAACAAAGAGACTGACATCTTATACACACATGTATTTTTTTGCATCTACTTCTAAAGATGTGTAAAACTAGACCATAAACTCATTTATCTGTTAGGTGTCACATGTGTGAAAGATAGTAAAGATGTTCTAAACTTTCAGCATTTTAAAATCACCTCTATGTGATCTATTTATGTGTATCCCTTGGAGATAACAAATAATTGGGTATTTTTAAAACATCTTTGTTATGATTATCAATGAAGTCAAATTTTTAGAGCTAACTTTTTAAAAATATATTTATGTATTTATTTTTGGCGGCACTGGGTCCTCATTGCTGCACGTGGGTTTTCTCTAGCTGTAGCAAGTGGGGGCTACTCTTCCTAGCGGTGCACAGGCTCTCACTGCAGTGCCTCATCTTGCTGCAGAGTACGTGCTCTAGCACGCATGGGCTCCGTAGTTGTGGCATGTGGGCTTAGTTGCTCCGCAGCAGGTGGAATCTTTTAGGACCAGGGATCAAACCAATGTCCCCTGCATTGGGAAGCAGATTCTTAACCACTGAAGCACCAGGGAAGTCCCCATCAACTAAATCTTGGACCTCAACTTAGGATTATGATTGTTAGAATTGCATAATTAGACCCAACAGTCTCTCATCCATCTGGGGAATCTCAATAGACAATCTAAATTCTTGTTATTTAGAATGGCTAAAAATTCTCTCTTAAAGCAAATCTCTATTCAACTAAGGCCAAAAGAAATAAAAAAATTTACTTAAAGATGGCAATGCATTATAACAGATTGCCAAGAATGTTATTACATGCATATATGGCTTTTAAAAATCTATAGCTGATTCCTTCATGCCAACTTGTTTTCACTTATACAAACAGCACCCTCACTTTAGCTACTCAAGTCAGAAGCCTGAAGATCTCCCTTTGCTGCCCACATCTCATCCCCAGGACCTTTGGATCCTATCCCCTAAATATTTCTGGGATTTGTCCACTCATACAAAGCCCATCTAGGCCATCATTGGCCCTTACCTGTATTATTCCACTAGGCCTGCTCTACTTTTAGCCATTCTCCACACAGTAGCCAAAATGATCTTTCTAAAATAAGCATTACCATGTTTCTTATCTACTAAACAACCATTAAATTACCTCCCATAGTCCTTGTAATAAAAACCAAACTCTTTAACATGCCTAAATCCTTCCAACTTTGCCTTCTTTTGTCTTTTCCAGTCTCATCTGCTGGCTCCATTCTTCCATCCCACCTCCTAATCCAACTGCAATTGCTTGTTCTCTCTAAACTGATTTACATGGCCTCTAAAGAACACCAACAGCTTCCTATTACCTAGCTCCATGTGTGTGTGCTAAGTCGCTTCAATCGTGTCCAACTCTTTACGACCCTATGGACTGTAGCCTCCTCCCTATGGACTGTAGGTTCCTCTGTTCATGGGATTCTCCAGGCAAGAATAATGGAGTGGGTTGCCATGCCCTCCTCCAGGGGATCTTCCTGACCCAGGGATCAAACCCACATCTCTTATGTCTCCTGCATTGGCAGGCAGGTTTTTTATCACCGGGAAGATCACTTAGTTCCATATTCTAGCACATATCATATGTTTTTGATAACTGCTTGTTTAATTTTCTGTTTCTCCCGATATACTGTAGAAGCTACAAGAGAGTACAGACTGTGGCTGTCTTTGTTTAAAATTGAATCCTCAGCTCCCAGTACTGAGCCTAACGAAACACAAGAGCTCGATAGATGCTAGTTGAGCATTAAGAATGAGGAAGACAAAACACAAAGGAATAGAAAAGAAGGTACAACCATTGGGGGGAAATATTTAATGTCAATATCATAGATCAAGGTAACTTCTTTATTAGCTGCTGCTGCTGCTGCTGCTAAGTCACTTCAGTCGTGTCCGACTCTGTGTGACCCCATAGACGGAAGCCCACCAGGCTCCCCTGTTCCTGGGATTCTCCAGGCAAGAACACTGGAGTGGGTTGCCATTTCCTTCTCCAATGTGTGAAAGTGAAAAGTGAAAGTGAAGTCGCTCAGTCGTATCCGACCCTTAGCGACCCCATGGACTGCAGCCCACCAGGCTCCTCCATCCATGGGATTTTCTAGGCAAGAGTACTGGAGTGGCTTGCCATTAAAGACATACAAATAAGGAAAGTGTCCAATATATAAATGTGTAATAGTTCACAAAAAAAATGTAAACAGGACTCACTAATAACCATCAGCTCAGTTCAGTTCAGTTCAGCCGCTCAGTTGTGTCCGACTCTTTGCGACCCCATGAATCACATCACGGCCAGGCCTCCCTGTCCATAACCAACTCCCGGAGTTCACTCAAACTCATGTCCATCGAGTCAGTGATGCCATCCAGCCATCTCATTCTCTGTCGTCCCCTTCTCCTCCTGCCCCCAGTCCCTCCCAGCATCAGAGTCTTTTCCAGTGAGTCAACTCATCGCAAGAGGTGGCCAAAGTACTGGAATTTCAGCTTTAGCATCAGTCCTTCCAATGAACACCCACGACTGATCTCCTTGAGAATGGACTGGTTGAATCTCCTTGCAGTCCAAGGGACTCTCAAGAGTCTTCTCCAACACCACAGTTCAAAAGCATCAATTCTTCGGCGATCAGCTTTCTTCACAGTCCAACTCTCACATCCATACATGACCACGGGAAAAACCATAGCCTTGACTAGATGGACCTTGGTTGGCAAAGTAATGTCTCTGCTTTTTAATATGCTATCTAGGTTGGTCATAACTTTCCTTCCCAGGAGTAAGCATCTTTTAATTTCATGGCTGCAATCAGCATCTGCAGTGATTTTGGAGCCCAAAAGAATAAAGTCTGACACTGTTTCCACTGCTTCCCTATCTATTTCCCATGAAGTAATGGGACCAGATGTTATGGGGAACTATTTAACCACAATTCTGTGAAATATCCTCTTTTCCATGTGAAATGATTGGGAGATTTTGTTTTCTAAAGCTAGCATCTTAGCAAGCATGTGATGAGAGGAATCAGTTCAGTTCAGTTCAGTCACTCAGTCGTATCCGACTCTTTGTGACCTCATGAATCACAGCACCCCAGGCCTCCCTGTCCATCACCAACTCCCACAGCTCACTCAAACTCATGTCCATCGAGTTGGTGATGCCATCCAGCCATCTCATCCTCTGTCGTCCCCTTCTCCTCCTGCCCTCAATACCTCCCAGCATCAGGGTCTTTTCCAATGAGTCAACTCTTCGCATGAGGTGGTCAGCTTCAGCATCAGCCCTTCCAATGAATATTCAGGACTGATTTCCTTTAGGATGGACTGGTTGAATCTCCTTGCAGTCCAAGGGACTCTCAAGAGGCTTCTCCAACACCACAGTTTAAAAGCATCAATTCTTTGGCGCTCAGCTTTCTTTGTAGTCCTACTCTCATATCCATACATGACTACTGGAAAAACCACAGCTTTCACTAGATGAACCTCTGTTGGGAAAGTAATGTCTCTGCTTTTTAATATGCTGTCATAAGTTGGTCATAGCTTTTCTTTGAAAGAGCAAGTGTCTTTTAATTTCATGACTGCAGTCACCATCTGCAGTGATTTTGGAGCAAAAAAAAATAAAGTCTGACACTGTTTGCACTGTTTCCCCATCTATTTCTGTGGGAGGTATAAACTGATCCAAATGTTTTTGAAACAAATTAGTTAATGTGTAATTTTCATGGGTACATTCTTCCTAAACAACTATAAATATAAGAGATATATAAAACTACATAAAGCAGCATTATTCTCAGCAGTAAAAAATTAGAAGTAATTTAAGTATTCAGTAAAATTGACTATGTAAGACAATGCAAACTCTAGTTAGACTATTATATATAACTTTTGTGAGAATGATTAATAAATAATAGAAAGATGAGCTTATAAGTAAAAAATTAAAATATAAAATTTTAAGTAAAGTATGACTAAGTACACAAAAACTGTGCATAAGAAAGCACTAATGATATTTTGTTTAACTAGTAATTAAACAGAATAATTAAGCAAAATAATTTTTTATTCTGCCAATTCAGTGAAAACAAAACTTGTGCCTGAATTAGCCTTAAATTTCTACTTTACTTGTTCATGTGAGCTGGTCTAATAATTATATCTTCATTAAAAAGAAATAAAGATACCTTATATCGGCTTTGCCTTTGCTATTTTGATGGGTGTTCTGGGAGGAATAAGAGAAAGAAATAGTCACAATGACTCAAAACTATACCACCTATGTATGTTTCCTTTGCATATTATTCTTGTTATTAAGAGGATAGTTACTCAATATAACTTTTGAAATATATTCTTTCAAAATAGTATCATGAAAGGCATCAGATGTGTTCCTGACAAACCATTCTTATAATCCTTAAAGAAAATATTTAACAGTTGAAAATATGTGTATTGTTATATGGTTTTAAATAGGTTATTGCTTATGCCTTTGTAAACGGATAATACAAATTGATAGGAAATTTAGTTACCAAATTACAAAACCATAGAAAAATCTCATAATGTGTATTCAAAGGGATTGTCCTTCAAAAAGGTATTGTGTAAAAGCAGGTGTCAAGATGGGATTCATTATACAAAAGTTTAAATGGAGGAAACATCTTCGAGGGAAAATGACATAGGGCTCCAGGGGAGGCTCAGAGAACTGTCGGACCAGGATGCAAATCTGACCCCTGTGAAGGAAAGAGGGAAGGATGTGAGGTTGGGTAAGAAGCATCTGAGTTGTATGTGTGTGTGCTCAGTTGTGTCCGACTCTTTCGCGACCCCATGGACTGTAGCTTGCTAGGCTTCTCTGTCCATGGGATATTCAAGGCAAGAATACTGGAGGGGTTGCCATTTCCTACTCCAGGGGATCTTCCCAACCCAGGGGTCAAACCCACGTCTCTTGCATCTTCTACATTGACAGGCAGGTTCTTTACTATTGTGCCATCTGAGACTGCAGTGCAACTTGAAGGAAATTCAGCAAGGTTGCTGGGAAGTCCTTGAGACAAAGTCTCCCACCAGAGAGTCCTTTCTTTTCCAGGAATGGCCCTGTCCTAGTAATCCTGCAATGTTCAGTCACAGACTTGAAATAGCCCGTGGGGAGTGTGGCCTCTGTATCACAGCAGTGGCAGATTTAGAATGCGGCAGCTGTGACTGTCTGGTAATTATGCCTTCTGCAACAGGAGCTCTGGGAAACTCTTTTTCCTGGCTGCCACAGGTAATATTTACTTACACTCAGAACAGAGCATCCTATTTTATAATGAAGCATCTATTTCAATGTTCAATGTTATTTGATGGTATTTTTTTTAATGTATGATTCATTTTTTCCCTCAGTTCAGTCGCTCAGTCGTGTCCGACTCTTTGTGACCCCATGAATCACAGCATGCCAGGCCTCCCTGTCCATCAGCAACTCCCAGAGTTCACTCAAACTCATGTCCATCAAGTTGGTGATGCCATCCAGCCATCTCGTTCTCTGTTGTCCCCTTCTCCTCCTGCCCCCAATCCCTCCCAGCATCAGAGTCTTTTCCAGTGAGTCAACTCTTCACATGAGGTGGCCAAAATATATTTAGGCTGTGTGGTGGCATGTGGGATCTTAGTTCCTCGACCAGGAATTAAACCCACACCTCCTGCCTTGGAAGCATGAAGTTTTAACCACTGGACCTCCAAAGAAGTTCTATGGGTTTTTTTGATATGAAATGACCATGAGTTTCTCATGACAACAGCCTGGAAAACACTTAGGAAACCATGTATCTCCACTGTTTTGGTGAGGAAACTGAGGCACAGAGAAGCAAAAAGACTTACCAAATTTAAAAACAAGCAATAAACTAGAATGCAAATCACCGTTATTTTAGTATAACGAAGCCCCTTCTCTTTTATATCCATACATATAGAGATATAATAAAATTTGTAAGATGTTAGCATAGATAACGTAAATTTCCAAGACCAAATGGCTCCCAAGTTCACTTGTTCTATAAGAAAGGAGATTTCACATTTAAGCATATTTATTTACAAACGGAATTCAAAGGACCCAGTGTCTACTCATAAAGTTTCCTGAGAGAATTGACTTTTCACCTCTTATCTTCTGATTCAGCAAATTAGGGAGAAATATTAATATTTTCTTCATTAAGTTTTGAGAGTACATACTTAGTTCTGAGTTCAGCCGAAGAATTCAACCAAAGAAACAGAACCTAATATGTCCTTCTGGCCATTGGGCACAAAGAAATTATTTAAGGCCTTTAAAACAACACCTAGCTCCAAATATCTGATCTAAAACATGCAGAAAACAGATTTCTCATTTGATTCTATACATGTTAAGACCCAAATTAACCTTAAAAGTAGAATGTTTTCCTCTGCCCAGCTATTATGAGACTGGTCCCTTGAACTTTATTAAGCCAGTTTTTTAAGTGAACAGAGAACACTTGAAAACTGAATTAAATCATTAATGCATATTAGCTATACCTTTCTTTGTTGCTGTTGTTGTTTAGTCACTCAGTCATGTCCCATGACTGCAGCCTTCTAGGCTCCTCTGTTCACGAGATGCTCCATGCAAGAATAGTGGAGTGGGTTGCCATTTCCTCCTCCGGGGATCTTTCAAACCCAGGGATCCACATCTCCTGAAAGTCTTTATGATGGTCTATTTGTTAATTGATGTGAGATGCTTATATCACTTCAAATCCCATAAACATTATGAAGAAAGTATCTTACTCTCCAACATCAAGGACATACCTGTCCCAACATACAAGTCTCATCAGAACCAGCTCTAACCTAATCATCTCTATTGATTGCTGCTTTTAGTTCCAAATATTAGGATTTGAATATTTCCCAGGATCTTCTGAATATTACATATCAAGTTTGGGTGCCGAAAGGGTGATGCATGCTAAACTTACTTAAAACATCACTTCCAAGGCATCACTTGAATGACATACAAGTTATTTTTTTCTTGTCTTGAACAGTCCATAAGTTTTGTGAGGTAGCTACATGGATTCAAAATGATGACTACACCAGTAATCTCCACTCAAATATGTTATTTAAAAATAAAATAAAGTTCATTGTCATAGAAATTTTCTGTTTCCCCAGACTTTGAAATCCTCTGCTTATTTATAACTACAGTTATAACAATCCACGTTTTAGGGACCATCATAACTGGATTTTGAATTGAGCCTGAAACAGCCTGCCTCAAGGACCTCTCTTGGGCAGCTTAGCAACTTTATCTTTCTCTACTCTAGCCATCCGCATAGCTAAATCAGAGCAAACCTGCATCATTTACTTTGCACATTTGACTCTACTCCTTTGGGACAAATTCGTTCTCTGGATGAAATGGAACTGCCAAGGGTGTTCATAATACTTGATCATCTAGAAGGAAACAGAACATTTAATCCCTGGTAAATATTTATTAGATCATTGGCATTTTTTCATAACAATTTCATACAAACATAATGATGTGAATGAATGAAAATAAATTTAACTTTCACTCAGTTAAAAAAAAAAAAAGATTCAAGAAAGTAATTCCAAAAGTTTAAAACAATGATTTGTCTTCATTAAGTCAAAATTATTCAAACATATTCAATTTCAAATCAACCAGGGGTAAAACAATCAGAGTATTTTGGAGCTTGAAAGATTTAAGAGGTTGCTTTAATACAGATACAGCTTTACATGTGTGTAATAGAGACGCAAGTTAATGCTGTCTCAAACAAGATGGAAGTTAATTTTTCTCCAATACAACCCTGCTGAAGCAGGCAAAGTGCCAGTATACTCTGCTCTGTAAAGTATCTAGGGACCTAGGATTCTTCATATTCTTCATCATATTGCTCTACCATAATTAGTGTGATGTCTTTGTTCACATGGCCCTTGATTCAGTCAGTTCAGTTCAGTTCAGTTCAGTTCAATCGCTCAGTCATGTCTGACTCTTTGCAACTCCATTGACTGTAGCACGCCAGGCTTCCCTGTATATCACCAACTCCCGGAACTTCCTCAAACTCAAGTCCATCCAGTTGGTGACGCCATCCAAACATCCCATCCTCTGTTGTTTCCTTCTCCCACCTTCAATCTTTCCCAGCATCAGGGTCTTTTCAAATACGTCAGTGCTTCGCATCAGGTGGCCAAACTATTGGAGTTTCAGCTTCAGGGTTGATTTCCTTTAGGATGGACTGGTTTGATCTCCTTGCTGTCCGAGGGACTCTCACGAGTCCTCTCCAACACCACAGTTCAAAATCATCAACTCTTCAGCGCTCAGCTTTCTTTATAGTCCAACTCTCACATCCACACATGACTACTAGAAAAACCAAAGCTTTGACTAGACGGACTTTTGCTGGCAAAATCATGTCTCTGCTTTTTAATATGCTGCCTAGGTTGATCATAACTTTTCTTCCAAGGAGCAAACGTCTTTTAATTTCATGACTGCAGTCACCATCTGTAGTGATTCTGGACCCCCAAAAAAATAAAGTCTGCCACTGTATCCATCGTTTCCCCATCTACTTGCCATGAAGTGATGGGACCGGATGTCATGATCTTAGCTTTCTGAATGTTGAGTTTTAAGCCAGCTTTTTCACTCTCCTCTTTCACTTTCATCAAGAGGCTCTTTAGTTCTACTTTGCTTTCTGAAGCCATAAGGGTGGTGTCATCTGCATATCTGACGTTATTGATATTTCTCCCGGCAATCTTGATTCTAGCTTGTGCTTCCTCCAGCCCAGCATTTCTCATGATGTACTCTCCATATAAGTTAAATAAGCAAGGTGACAATATACAGCCTTGATGTACTCCTTTTCCTATTTGGAACCAGTCTGTTGTTCCATGTCCAGTTCTAACTGTTGCTTCCTGACCTGCATACAGATTTCTCAAGAGGCAGGTAAGGTGGTCTGGTATGCCCATCTCTTTCAGAATTTTCCACAGTTTGTTGTGATCCACACAGTCAAAGGCTTTAGCATAGTCAATAAAGCAGAAGTAAATGTTTTTCTGGAACTCTCTTGCTTTTTTGACGATCCAGCGGATGTTGGCAACTTGATCTCTGGTTCCTCTGCCTTTCCTAAAACCAACTTGAACATCTGGAAGTTCACAGTTCACGTATTGCTGAAGCCTGACTCAGAGAATTTTGAGCATTACGTTGCTAGCATGCGAAATGAGTATAATTGTATGGTAGTTTGAGCATTCTTTGGCACTGCCTTTCTTCGGGATTGGAATAAAAACTGACCTTTTCCAGTCCTGTGGCCACTGCTGAGTTTTCCAAAGTTGCTGACATATTGAGTGCAGCACTTTCACAGCATCATCTTTCAGGATTTGAAATAGCTCAACTGGAATTCCATCACCTCTACTAGCTTTGTTCATAGTGATGCTTCCTAAGGTCCACTTGACTTCTCATTCAGGGATGTCTGGCTCTAGGTGAGTGACCACACCGTTGTGATTATGTGGGTCATGAAGATATTTCTGTACAGTTCTGTGTATTCTTGCCACCTCTTCTTAATATCTTCTGCTTCTGTTAGGTCCATACAGTTTCTGTCCTTTATTGTGCCCATCTTTGCATGAAATGTTCCTTTCGTATCTCTAATTTTCTTGAAGAGATCTCTAGACTTTCCCATTCTATTGTTTTCCTCTATTTCTTTGCATTGATCACTGAGGAAGGCTTTTTCATCTCTCCTTGGTCTTCTGTGGAACTCTGCATTCAAATGGGTATATCTTTCCTTTTCTCCTTTGCCTTTCACGTCTCCTCTTTTCTCAGCTAGTTGTAAGGCCTCCTCAGACAGCCATTTTTCCTTTTTGCATTTCTTTTTCTGTGGGATGGTCTTAATCACTGCCTCCTGTACAATGTCACGAACCTCTGTCCATAGTTCTTCAGGCACTCTGTCTAACAGATCTAATCCCTTGAATCTATTTCTCACTTCCACTATATAATTGAAAGGGATTTGATTTAGGTCATACCTGAATGGTCTAGTCATTTCCCCTACTTTCTTCAATTTAAGTCTGAATTTGGCAATAGGGAGTTCATGATTTGAGCTACAGTCAGCTTCCAGTCTTATTTTTGCTGACTGTATAGAGTTTCTCCATCTTTGGCTGCAAAGAATATAATCAGTCTGATTTTCGTATTGACCATCTGGTGATGTCCATGTGTAGAGTCTTCTCTTGTGTTGTTGGAAGAGGGTGTTTGCTATGACCAGTGCGTTCTCTTGGAAAAACTCTGTTAGCCTTTGCCTCCTTTGTTCTCTAGTCCTAGGCCAAATTTGCCTGGCCCTTGATTGCTTATCATCAAATTCCTATTTCAGGTATAACCTGAATTTTGTACACATCACTCTGCTTCTATCCCACTGGCCAGAAATCAGTCACATGGCCATACCTAGATGCAAAGATGCTGAGAATTGTAGTATTTAATCTTAATATTCACATGTCCGGTTAGAATTCAGTTGCTATGAAAAATGGACAGAAGATACTTGAGAGGATTAGCTAAAAGACTGTGCCTCAGAGGTGATTTTAGATCCTAATATATAAAACAAATAAAAACTGAGCTCTGATTAAAGGTGGTAAGGTGTTAGGCCCCTGTTCCCTGCCTCTAGATTCCTCATGAGGGTCCTTTAATGACCAGGGTCCTGCAAGACACATTTGGAAACTATTGCTCTAGACCAGGGATGGAAAACTAAAATGTCAAAAAAAGGTCAGATGGGTAAAGTGAATAAAAGTATATTGAATGAGTCCAGTGACTGACAATGGGACAACCTAAAGAAAACATTCCCAATTAGATCAGAGGGTTCTGAGACACTCAGTACCAGCAGATTTTTGTCCATAAAACTCTGGATCCTGCTTACCAGACCTCCAATTTTTCAAGAGAAGCTTAGAAATTTATATTTTAGTGAAATGTCCTGCTTTTTTAATATTGGTTATCAGTTAACACATCTTATCATATTTCAAAGGCTGAAAGTACACCTGCAAGCCAGATCTACCGAAGGGTCACTGAATACAATTTATAATCATCTAAGCCAATCAGTTAGAACTGGTCATGGAACAACAGACTGGTTCCAAATAGGAAAAGGAGTACGTCAAGGTTGTATATATTGTCACCCTGTTTATTTAACTCATATGCAGAGTACATCATGAGGAACGCTGGGCTGGAAGAAGCACCAGCTGGAATCAAGATTGCCGGGAGAAATATCAATAACCTCAGATATGCAGATGACACCACCTTTATGGCAGAAAGTGAAGAGGAATTCAAAAGCTTCTTAATGAAAGTGAAAGAGGAGAGTGAAAAGGTTGGCTTGAAGCTCAACATTCAGAAAACAAAGATCATGGCATCTGGTCCCATCACTTCATGGGAAATAGATGGGGAAACAGTGGAAACAGTGTCAGACTTTATTTTTTGGGGCTCCAAAATCACTGCAGATGCTGATTGCTGCCATGAAATTAAAAGACGCTTACTCCTTGGAAGGAAAGTTATGACCAACCTAGATAGCATATTAAAAAGCAGAGACATTACTTTGCCAACCAAGGTCCGTCTAGTCAAGGCTATGGTTTTTCCCGTGGTCATGTATGGATGTGAGAGTTGGACTGTGAAGAAAGCTGATCGCCAAAGAATTGATGCTTTTGAACTGTGGTGTTGGAGAAGACTCTTGAGAGTCCCTTGGACTGCAAGGATATCCAACCAGTCCATTCTAGAGGAGATCAATCCTGGGTGTTCATTGGAAGGACTGATGCTAAAGCTGAAACTGCAATACTTTGGCCACCTCTTGCGACGAGTTGACTCACTGGAAAAGACTCTGATGCTAGGAGGGATTGGGGGTGGTGGGAGGAGACGGGGACGACAGAGAATGAGATGGCTGGATGGCATCACAGACTCTGTGGACATGAGTTTGAGTGAACTCCGGGAGTTGGTGATTGACAGGGAGGCCTGGCGTGCTGTGATTCATGAGGTCGCAAAGAGTCGGACACGACTGAGCGACTGAACTGAACTGAACTGAAGCCAATCAGGTTATTCTCTAGACAAGGAAACAAAGGATTTGAGTGCTTGAGTAACTAGCTCACAGTAATGTAGCCACACCTGGTTAGGTTTTTTTTGTCTTTAAATTTAGTACTCCTTACACAACACCATCATAAAATGCCACAGTGACATTTAGAATAAGCAAATAAGAAAAAGAAAATGGGAAAAAAATGTCTTTAAAAGCAATCTAATTCTATGCTACAATTTAGTGTTTGGCTTTGAAATAAAATATTTGACAACAGATCAAGTGTGTGTTCTTTGTCCCATTCCCTCTCAATCCCATAATTGAAAGTAAAATCTGTTCTGCTTTCTACCTTCCTGGTCTGGATTTGCAAGATCCCTGGCTGCCTGATCAGGAACACACAACGCCAAGAAGCATCATAGATACCCCTGGCACCCACCCAGCAGCCAGTCTCCCCTCTCTCCAGCATGGCCCATTTAATAGCACACTTATATCAGTGGCAGATTCATTGCAAAGCACATTTTTCACTTTTATATGTATTTTTTCCTGTATGCTGTAAAGTTAAATGACTAAAATGTTTTTGGCTAAAAGTTTTAAATATATGGAAATGGATAACATTTACCTTCTAAATGCTTGAGTAGGACTAAATTGTTCACGGATTAGTTATACTGTACTTTCATAAGATTTTTTATGAATATTTCTATTCCTTAGAAACTTCCTACGGAAGAATCTTATACTAAGAGTGTGTGTCAAGCATGAAAAATTCTCTCATACATTATTTCTACCTTATGATAGGGTCTTTTGAGTCCAAAACTTAGATGAAGGGATGTGCTTATTTTCTGCCTTTATTCCTAGAATCTTTTGTTTAGATCAACACTTTTGTTTAGATTCCAACACTTAAATTAGATTTTTTTTTTTTTGGTCCAGTGAATGTTATCCTAAATGTATAATAAGGGGAAATGTTGGAAATATAAGTAGTCTAAACCCAATAATAATTCAAAAAGGTATTAAATTTTCATTTTCTTTCATTTAAAATCATTAGGGCTGTTTTGTTTTTTTTTTTTAACCTGAGGTTTTAATGGTTTCTGTGATACTAGCAGTTAGCAAAAGTAATGTCTTTAGGGGGCCAACCTCAAGAAATAAGAGCAAAGTGGTGGGTTTGGTTTGGCTGGGAAAATACATTATTTTTCCATTGCCTATTTCTCATGTTTTAAATCATCTGATTTTATTAATAGAATAAATCGAACCACATGGAGCAATTCCAATATCACTGTTGGAAAAACACAGACGCAAATGTGCAAACAAAGCTGCTCTGTTTTCCTGGTCACTTTCTGCAGTCTTTTTTTTTAATCTTCTATCTTTTTCTATCTTTCCTTATTCTTATTTCTTTCTTCTTTCCCTCTTCTATTTATTTGCATTAACTTCAACCTAAATATGAAAACATTATATTTTCACTACATTTAGGGTAAAAGCTTGTTATCCTTTTAAAAAGAGTACTCTTCCGTCCTGTGCTAAAGGGAACATCCCAGCTAGTGTACAGGTGGCAGCTTTCACTACATTAAACAGGGAGCAAACCCGGGAATGTGATAGAGAAAATCCCAAGTGATGAGAGTCAGAGAGGAAGTATTACATAGCAATGAGGCAAGAAGGAAGATGATTCAGAAAGCACAGGGAAGGGCAAAAGTGATTTTAAAATGGTTCAGTGTGAATTGCTTCATGTACATGACACTGAATCAGTTTTAAGTGAATGGGTTTAAATAAACCATTAATGATTGAACATTCTTCAAATGAAATGGGTCTTCCTTTGCCTCAACATCACTCACCACCTTATTCAGTGACAAAAGTAAAAAAGTGAAAGGTAGTTGCTCAGTCGTGTCTGACTCTTTAGGACCCCACAGACCGAAGCCCACCAGGCTCCTCTGTCAATGGAATTCTCCAGGCAAGAATACTGGAGTGGGTTGCCATTCCCTTCTCTAGGGGATCTTCCTAACCCAGGGATCAAACCCAGGTCTCCCGCATTGCAGACAGATTCTTTACTGTCTGAGCCACCAGGGAAGCCCACAAAAAGGGTCCCTAATATAAGAGGTCAAGAAGGTAAGAACTTATCAACAAGTCCACAACTTAGCAAAGACTCCTTTGGTCTGGTTTCACTCGTCTTACTGCAGTATCCTCTTTTTAAGAATACAGATAAACTGAGGTAGTTATATCTAGGACAAGGAAGCAAAGAAAAATTATTGACAGTAGTTGCAAGGGCAGAGTTGGGCAAGGGAAACAAACAATACAGAAAAGATGAGAAATAAGCCACAGAAAGGAAACTCTCTCTCTCTGTGTCTCTCTGTGTCTCTCTGTCTCTCTCTCTGTCTCTCTGTTTCTCTCTCTGTCTCGGTCTCTCTCTGTCTCTGTCTCTCTGTCTCTCTCTGTCTCTCTCTCTGTCTCGGTCTCTCTCTGTCTCTCTCTGTCTCTGTCTCTCTGTCTCTCTCTCTGTCTCTCTGTCTCTCTCTGTCTCGGTCTCTCTCTGTCTCTCTCTGTCTCTGTCTCTGTCTCTCTGTGTCTCTGTCTCTCTCTGTCTCTCTGCCTCTCTCTGTCTCTCTGTCTCTGTCTCTGTCTCTCTGTCTCTCTCTGTCTCTCTCTGTCTCTCTGTCTCTGTCTGTCTCTGTCTCTCTGTATCTCTCTGTCTCTCTCTCTGTCTCTCTGTCTCCCTCTTTCTCTCTCTGTCTCAGTCTCTCTCTCTCTGTCTCTCTCTCTGTCTCTGTCTCTCTCTGTCTCTGTCTGTCTCTCTGTCTCTCTCTGTCTCTCTCTGTCTCTGTCTCTCTCCCTCTGTCTCTCTCTGTCTCCCCTCGTCTCCTCCTCTCTCCTCTTCATCCTTGTCTCCCTTCTGCTTTCCCCTCTCCCTTCCATTCTCTCATCTTCCATTTGCTTGACCTCCTCCTCTTCTTTGAAGCTCCCAAGCATTTCCCTCCACGTGATAACCTAGATCGTTAGGCAGTTCTTGTTCACTCTTCTGCTCTTTCCACTCTTTACTTATGACTCACAGTGCTTTGGAAATAAGGAACGGGGAGAGGGATAGTTTTTCAAAACCATAATGTTTCATCTAAATTCCTACAATTACTAACTGATTTCTCTGCCACTCAGATGGCCTCTGATTAACCTGTCTGCCACTCCTCTGCCAGAAAATGCAAATAAATCACATTGTTACCACACTGGACGCCTTTTGAGATGATTACTGAAGGTGTACAGGATGCTGTCACCTTAATCAACTGAGCACAAAATCCACCCCTCCACCTCCAACTGTCCCCAAAGACTTACTATCCTCTCCAAACATGTCGTACAGGCCTTTGGGCTGGTGTCTTTGCACACGCAGATCCCTTTGTTTTCCTACCCATCCTCAAAAATTCACCAAGGGACTTCCCTGGTGGTCCAGTGGTTTAGAATTTGCCTTGCAATGCATGGGACACAGGTTCGATTCCTGGTCAAGGAACTAAGATCCCACATGCCTCGAGCAACTAAGACCATGCGCCACAACTACTGAGCCCAAGAGCCACAACCAGAGTCTGGGCACCACAAGGAGAGCTCTCACACGACACAACAAGGATTCCGTGTGCTGCCACGAAGCCCTGAGGCAGCCTGACTGATTGATTACTTTAAAAATGCACCCGGAGTTGTCCTCCTGCAGGAAGTTTACCCTGACCCATATGACTTAGCTCTCCCTACCTGTGTCACAGCACATTTTATAGGCAATTATAAGAGGTAGATTGATTTGTCTGTTTCCTGATCTACAAGACCCTAAGCAAGGAAGCAAAATGTCAGCAATAAGGGAGGTGTCTGGTGGTGAGAGATGCTTTTACATAGCGTGAAAGAGTAGAAGCTCCCATCGCCTCACATACAGTTCTAACAGGTTATGTCCCCGTGCACACATCATCTGCCTTCCTGAATTGACCTCAATTTCAATTTCATCATTTGTAAAGCTGAAAAAGCCTGGCTAATAGTAAATACTCCAAAATATGACGATAGTTCTGCATCTCTGTTTATGTCTATAGCTATGAGTCTGTGTTTATATCTGTAGCTATAGCTACATGTAAATCTAGGCTCGGGTATACACAGAGCCTAAACCTTGTTGTTAAGTTACTCTTCCTGCAGGCGTGCCTGTAGGCAAGCCTCTCTTAGAAATGTGCTCCAGAAACCAGTTTTAGATAAATGCGTCAAATATTCTTAAGACTAAATATGCTCAATGGGTACAAACAATGTTAGAGATTTGAAAAAGACTCCAAGCCAAATTTTTCATTTTATTCAGTACAGTCTTATATTTATGACCACAGTGACCATACCTCTTAGTTTGCTTGGGATGGCACCAGGTTATACCTTTCATTCTGTCATATTTTGTATCTATTGTTTTATTGGAGTATAATTGCTTTACAGTGATAGTTTCTGCTGTACAGCAAAGTGAATCAGCTACATGTATACATATACCCCCTCCTCTTGGAGCTCCCTCCCACCACCACCCTCATCCCGCCCCTCTAGCTCATCACAGAGCACCAAGCTGAACTCCCTGTGCTGTACAGACGCTTCCCACTAGCTAGCAAGATTACATGTGGCTGCTGCTGCTGCTAAGTCACTTCAGTCGTGTCCGACTCTGTGCAACCCCATAGATGGCAGCCCACCAGGCTCCCCCGGCCCTGGGATTCTCCAGGCAAGAACACTGGAGTGGGTTGCCATTTCCTTCTCCAATGTGTGAAAGTTACATGTGGCAGTGTATGTCAAATCTAATCTCGTATCTGATACTAAAAATATTTAACAACTGGTATGGCTCGCTGTGCTGTACTTAGTTGCTCCATTGTGTCTGACTCTGCGACCCCATGGACTGTAGCCCTTCAGGTTCCTCTGTCCACAGAGATTCTCCAGGCAAGAATACTGGAGTGGGTAGCGGGCACTGGCCAATTAGAAAAAGAACACTGTGATCAGTCAGAATTCTCAGAAGCCCCAAGCAGAGAAACCATATAATTAATTGTCCAAATCAAGACACTTTGGAGAGTGAAATGATGCACTATTAAAAATTATGCTAGATTCACCTCTCTTCCAACTGGACCTTATCTCTCTCTCTCTTCTTTTTTCAAGTTCTATCACTGTTGAGAATATTTGGTCCTTACTTTATTCCCTTCCTAATCCTATAGGAATTTAAAATGCTATCCTGGTTATGCCCAGTTGTCACAAACCATTTTTCTTCATAAGTGGAAATCTAGCTACTGCCCCTCTTTCTACGAACATCCTCTGCTGATTTGCAGATGACTTAGTTAGAAACGTCTTCTACTTGGCCAGTCCTAGAATTTCTTCACAGAATACATTTCCTGGAAAGGCAAGCTAGGGAAACTAAGTTCTGTAGTTAAAAAATCATATATCCTTGCCATATCCATAAAGCTGACCTCCTCAGACTAAAAAGTTAATGAGAACTGTACCACTCAATCATTTGGCAGGGAGGAAATATTTTCTACCACAGAATTTCTAATGGAATTCATGTCAACTGGATTCATATGGTAAGAAAAGCTGTGCATACAGTCAGAATAAAGTCCTTCCCAAGAATAACATGATCTTGAAATAGAGCATTTTTACCTTACTAGAAAGTTTGGAGTTATGAGATTAGAGCAGTGAGTAGCTATTGGTGTTTATTCCATGATTTTCCACAGATAAAGATAGAAGTTAGCAGTTCAGGTTGGGGCTTAGCTAAGTAATATTGCCCTGAAAGGTTTACACAGCTCTGTCTATTTATTGCCATTCATACAGAATACATTCTGATAAACACAGTAGGATCTAGGGAATAGGGGTTGAATAGTGATGAACTAACCCAAGTTAAAATAAGAATAATAGCTACTATATATTCAGCACTTACCACATGTATTGGCAAACCATGCAATTCAATCTCCACTCTGAAACTGAAGCCAAATCTACATGTAAAACAATTGCTTTGCAGTATGCAAACACTGATGTCAGACAAATGGCATATTAAGAAGCATATAATGAAAGATTTCTATTTGCTTTCAAGTAAACAAAATGTCAGATACTGCTGTGATCACAAAAGTCAGTGAAAACAAATCCTGTTTAATAATTTTTCACTATATGCTTCCAAGAGTAGGACAGTGAGGTAGTTAGAGGGTTCCTTAAAAGAAGATTTATTCATCAGTTCAGTTCAGTTCAGTCAATAATGACAGGTTTAAATTTCAAAAGGGCATCAACAATTAAACGAAAGAATTTTTCCTATCCCCTAGTACATCTGTCTCAAAATCACACTAGATTTATGTTGCTTAAGGTGTCAAGCTAACTTTTTGCTACATTATGAGATAAAGATCTTATACCAGAATATAAATCAGACTGCTCTCTTCATTGAGAACATCTTGCAAGCAAAAGAAAAAGTCAGCTGAACAGTGTGTTTAGTAAAGAAATTGGTCTATATTTTGGTGCTAGTTGCTGATTTTATTGCCATTGGTGGCAAAGTCCAGGATTGACAGTAGCTTGCACAACACAGTTTCAGTGTTGCATTGTGAAATGTAAAGTTTTGTGTCTGTTAGAAATTATATTCAGCTGCTAATGAGACCCAACTACAGAAACTTCAGTGAATTAAGAGATTCTTCTCTCACAGAAAGCATGGGACAGACTATCTGAGACATGGATGTCCATCACAAGTTTTCTATCAGACCTACCAAATTATAAGGTGAGGTGGGCCTGGCAGCATCCCACAAGATGCAAAAGCTACATTTGGCATCAGGTGTTAAAACACACAGCAGCCACCCTAGTCCCTTGTGGTATGTACTACCATCTCATCAATACCTCTCTCCCAGCTCTTATCTGTGGCTCCGTGAGGAGTCCATTATGATCAACTAATGGCCAAGCTTATTTGGAGGAGGAAAATAGCCAAGCTTGACAGCCTGGTCAACTCCATATGTGAGTATAAGCCCAAAATGGGTAATTGCTGCTCTACTGCCCAATTCAGAGCAGCCCTGAAAGGAAGTGGAGAGAGAAATCCTCCCAATAGATAGGGTTTTAAGCAATCCATCTGGTCATTCACTTTGTGTGGAAAGAGAAGGGCTGGAGTCAAGAATAAATACAGCGTAAAGAATAAATAGTAATATGGAAGACATGGAGGTTTGGTAAGAGGTGTGCACTTACGGGAATGGGGAAAAGTACTGCATTTTACCCATCAGAGAAGGTGACAAAGCAGTAGACGGAGTGAGTGCCCAGCCCGTCAGCAGCCCCAGCCCTTAACCACGCCAGTGAGCACAAGGTGCGCATGAGCAGGACTGTGTGCGATGTGGACAGAGCGAGTCCTGTTGCACGGGTCCCCACTCACAGGGACTGCTTTAAGCTTTGCTCCTGGTGAAAGTCCAAACCTGCCAGCAACAGAGACAAATTCTGAGCCACCAGTTTGGCACCAGTTCTCCACTAGACTCCTCTCACCCTGGAAAATGCAGTAATTTATCTTGACTGAAATCAACACATATTCCTAACATGGCTTTGCCTTTCTTGCCTGCTGGATGTCAGCCAACATTGTTATCCACATGGTTACAAAATGTGTGACCGACTGACTTGGGGTCCCACATAATGTTGAAGGGGATGAAAGGACCCGATTACAGGGAAGAGAATTAGACAGAAGACAAATGATATGGAATCTTCTCTCTATACACAAAGATGCTCAAACTTCCCACTGTCTGCTGGACCAATACACATGGGCATATCAGTGTGTATAAGACGGGACTTGACTCATGAATCATGACCCTATGAATCCTCTAGTTTCCAAATCCTTTCTCTGATGGCTTGTGCCTCAGCCGGAGCACTTTCTACAGCACATCACTTCACTCTCACTGTTTTCTGAGCATAGATAGGGTGTCCATCATTATTCCTCTCTTCTTATCCTTTTTTTTTATATGGACCATTTTTAAAGTCTTCATTGAATTTATTACAATATTGCCTCTGGTTTTTTTCTTTTTTTTTTTTTTTTGGCCACGACCAGGGTGGAACCCACACCCCCTGCATTGGAAGGCAAAATGTTAATCACTGGACCACCAGAGAATCCCTTTTTCCTACCTTATCTTACTCTCATAGAATTTTGTCTTACTCTATATAATAGAGTTCTTGGAATTTATTTCCCAACATAATGGGGCTTCCCAGGTGGCACAACGGTAAAGAATCTGCCTGCCAATGCAGGAGACGCAAGAAACGTGGTTTGGATCCCTGGGTCAGGAAGACTCCCCTGGAGGAGGAAATAGCAACCCACTCCCGTATTCTTGCCTAGAAAATCCCATGGACAGAGGAGCCTAGCAGGCTACAGTTCCTGGGATTGCAAACAGTAGGACACGACTGAGCAACTGAGCACACACAGTGTTGCCAGCAGAACTGAATTATAGCAATGTCCTTTTGGTTCTTCTAACAACTAAAAATAATACTAAAAAGTAAAAGCATGTTTAGCAGATAGTACCTTCTAACAGGTTAGTGGTTACAAAATAAGAATCAGTTTCAAGCATCACACCAGGAAAACTTTTCCTATACCTTCTGTTCTCCAATCCCTCTGAATAACTGTTCTCTCTTTAATTAATAAAAATATTTTCTCTTCCCATTAAAGAGATTTTTTTCTCTGCTTCTACAAAATACAGGCAAAATCAATTGGTTACTTCTGATTTTTTTCATCTCTTTATCTTATGTTTTCTATTTAAATGTTAAAAGCCTAAAATAAATACACTCTTTCACAAAGCAAGATTTTTTATCTCTTCATTAAATGCAACTTTCCCTGTCCAATTTGACATATACACACTATTATATTTAATATAGATAGCCAACAATGACCTCTATAGCACAGGGAACTCTGCTCAATAATCTGCAATAACCTATATGGAAAAAGAATAGATACGTGTATATGTATAACTGAATCATTTTGCTGAATACCTAAAACTAATAGAATATTGTTAATCAACTATGCTCCAATATTAAATAAAATTTCCTTTAAAAATGCGGTATCACCAATATTCTAATCATGTGTGAGTCAACCAGCTTCTCAGTATTCACACATTCACTCATACAGCAAGTTCCCAGTAGTGTCATTGATCAACAGTTAACTTCTCTCTGCTCCCAGAAAAGAATTTTCTAAACTGGTTGTTTCTATGTCCCCGATTCATATTCCCATTGCCATCTTCTGTTCTACTCAGCCAGCTTAGAACATCACAGTGCCTTTCTACCCACGCAAGAAACATTGTCTTCCCATTTCTCTAATATGCACTTTTTCTCTTTTAATAAAATCTTGGCCTGTTTAATTGTATTTCTGGAACATCGAGTCAGAAGCTCTTGCTATTTTTTTCCAGCTATTTCTTCTAAAATATATCACATGTTTCTTTACTCTTGAAGTTTACATCATCTTCCTTCATCCTTAGCAAGGAATGACTACAAATATGCCTCTTGTAGTAATTCTTAGTTATTTGATAATCAAAATTCCCATAACATAATCCCCAAGCAGCCCAGACCAATTTATCTTTTGAATCTTTTTCTAACAATAAAACATTGCTGAAACAATTCAGTGATGTCTGCTTCACAGCTTCAAATAGGTTTCCCTTTCCCATTGGGCTTCCACTTTCTTAACTTAGATCTCAAGGGGAGGGATCTGAAAGAAAATTAACCCCTATGTCCCAATAACAGATGAACCTTAAATCATCCAGCAATAAACTGGATATTTTGAAGAAAAGACTATACATTCACAGATAAAGCATTAATCATTTGAAAAATATTAGGCATCTGGCATGTAAAATATGCATGAAATTAGCATCCAGCTAAATTGGACAAAAAATTCTTACAAAAAGATGAAAATACTGTAGTAAAACTGAAAAATAAAATCTTCCATAATTCATCAGTTCCAACAAATTTATTTTTTTGGAAGTTTATTTTTAGTGAATTGTCCTATTTCTCATTTGGAGAAATGTCTAACCTTGGTTGCTTACACAGTCTTCAATTAAGGCTCCAGGTTTGTGGATGGGCACTGCAGATGGTTTCTGATCCAGGACCTTAGTCCACACCTTAATGCTATCCTACCTGGTGTTGCTTTTTCTTATGTCTTTCTCTCAAGATTTTGACTTCTGTGAAGGTTGGGGATATATGCCACATCTCATGACTCTTCATATTCTTGTCAGCTTGCACACATATCTGGTAGCATGTTAGGTATCTAGTGATCAAGTGAGGCCAGGACACCAACCCAACCACCTCCTCTGGGAAGGGGTGGCTAAGGGAACCCTCTAAAGATATTCCCCCCTAAAGGTGGCTCAAAAGTTTCATCTTTGTGTGTGAAGACATATTACTATTACAACTACATTGAGAGTAATCTTAAGCTGAATAAAATTTTCCTGCCCTATTCTAACCCCAACCAACTTGACTAAAGTCTGTTTCTTTTCTTAAATGGAAATTGAAAAAGGAACCATATACTGTCCTGCCAATTACTGTATAACTTTTATATAATAAACTTTGAGATTTTTGTTACCAATATTTCCCTTTTAGTAGGAATCTGACTTATTTGAATAATCTGTTCTTTCTGTTTTGCAATGATGCAAAGCCAAACCAGAAAACAGAGCTCTTTAAGCTATGAACCTAGTCTACTGGCTATTTTATTATATCAGACATGCCTCCACCCTTCCCCCAGATATTATAACCAGGGGATGAATTGCCTTCACCTCTGACCCTCATGGGCAAAGGTACTTCCATATCTGCTTCCTTACTTATATCTCAGATGTCCCATGATTACCTCCTGGATGTCCCCTTGATATTCAGTTGGGGAAGTCTCTAGTCTGGTCCAGCTTTGTGCTGTTTCCTGAAACTCATTTATTAGGTTGTTTTTAAAGCCTGAACATACCCTCTTGTGAAATCTGATTAATCCCCACTGTTCTAAGGTATACCTTGCTTATATGCCACCATAGCATTTTTCATATTACATCTTAGTTACACTCACGTTTGACATCCCCCCTATTTTCTGAACATTCTTTTTACCTCTTGCCCTTAAACAGACAGTGGTCTCTTATGATGTATGCTTTTATACTAGCAAGAGTCATCTTTTTTGGAAATCCCCAAAGCTCCTAGAATGTGATCTAATCGAATCCCAAACTACTAGAACACAAACTCCATGAGAGCAGGGAGCTTCCCTGCATTCATCCCAATATACTACTTTACAGAACAGAGCAATGATCAGCACTAGTCTCAAGGACATTAGTGGTACAAAAGAGTACTTGGTTAACAGGCAACATGATGAAGAGAACCATGTTATATCCATTTCTTTAGATATTTGTAAGTCATAAAGACCCTGAGAAATGGAGTGTTTCCTGCCATATCAGGAAACAAGGACGTCACAGTCATCAGCAATTACAGCCCTCCAGTGTGAGCCCCCAGGGCACTCAGGAATGGAAAGAACACATGGGACCTGGTAGCCATCACACTGCAGCCACTCCCTATGGTGAGCCCCAAGGGAACGCTCAGGATGTGGAAAAAAGGATAGGATACTGGCCCAGGAGAGCTGAGACGCATATGAGAGGAACGATTCCAGTGAGTCCAAACTCACATCTTCCCAAACATAGAAAGGTGCTAAATTCCCTAACTTGAGATATCTGGTTTTCTTTAACTAATAATAATCTCTTGTTCAGACCACCTGCCCTTTGTTGCAAAAGTTCTATATAACCTGGCTAATTCCCTGTCTGCTCGGAGCAGTTCTCTCGGGGTCACTTGAGATGCTGTCTCATGGGCTTGAAGTCCTAAAAATTTTTCCATCACTGATATTTTTTATTCATGTGGTTTCACAAGAATACTCTTACTTTGGTACTCAATTGTCATTTTTTAAAGCTTTATGGGTTCTGGGTTATCTGCTTGCAAACTGACTGCTGTATCTACCTAGAAACTCAAGCAGCTGATATGATATCATCTTGGGTATAAAGACCAGTCCTAAAGGATGACTTGAAGAATCAGACCACTCCACCGCTAGATGCTTCCTGTATTCTCTGAGCAGTTCAGATTGTTTCCTTGTGTGGAATGTCCAGGGATGCTTGTCTGCATGGGCCCCAGAGCTCTGCAGGAAAGAAATTAAACCTTACCAGCTACTAGGCTTTGGACATGTCCCTTTATGTGGCATGAGGAATCCCTGAAAGAAACCAGACTGAAGGAAGAGAAAGTGGAGCACTGAAGAAAAGAAAAAACAAAACTGCCGCAGTGGATATAAAAGCCTGGCCAAAGTGGGCAGAGTGAGCTTCAGAGAAGTTGGGCCCCAGGGACTATGTTCGATCTGCACCTGTGCCTGTGTCTGAGCCTGGCGGGAGGGGAGCAACATGCCTAAGGGTTAAAAACAAATGGGCAGTGAGGGTGAGAGCAAATCAGGGCTCACTGAAACGAAGGTGGAACAGTGGTGCAAACACAGACAGCAGCAATCAGACAGAGCCTGCAGCAGTGACTGTGCAGGACACCCTTTTGACTTCCTGTGAAAAGCTCACTGGGGTGAGAAAGATAGACTTTCCTACCAAACAACGCTCAGACCATTGTTCCCACCTCCCACCTCCAGCTAGAGGAAAGACAAGTGACATGAGTCAGAAGCAGCAAACTGAACAGAAAGGAGAAAAAGAAAACCTTTTAAAAGTGTAAGTCATGTCACCAGATCAACTCCTAGCAGTCTTTCCCAACAAAAATGTAAAAGGAAAATGTAAAAAGGAAAACAACATCTATTTGAAAGCCCCTGTGTCACAAAACATCTTGTGAAGCAAGGTGAAGGAGGCAGATGGTCTAGACTAGATGGAAATAGAAGTGTGGCACCAGGAAGGTGCGCTCACCCTCAGGCTACTTCAGCCTGAGTGTATGAAAGGGAAATACCAGGGAAAGGAGTAACTGAGCTACTCACCAGCACCTTGGCAAGAGTTGGAGTATCCAAGAGAGAAGTTCACTCCAAACTCAGTAACTGCAGGGGTCCACTAGGACCGGAGGAGCAAAAGAGGAAACGGTGTTGCCAGAACCTAACGTGTGGGCCTCTGCGGCCGCTAAGAAACCCTGTACTGCCAGTGCTCCACTGGGGCCCCTGGGCCAGCACCTCCTCAAACGCCCACTGCTGCTGCTACCACTGGAGCCACATGGACCAGGAATCCACAGCCCACAACGGACCTCTACTGCCAGAGGCACCTGACAGAAGCAGGTGGAAATGCATGTCCCTCCCTCTTCCCAATTCCCAATCACTTGCCAGTATCTCCCATTAATAGAACTTAATAGGGAGGCAACTAGCAAGGGAATCTGGGGAAAGTAGTTTATAGAATTTCAGACCGCAAAGTGCAGAGTATCAAGAAGGCAAGGGGTGAAACTGAGAAGCCAGACACTCTAGCAACTATGTGAAACCTAGTTTACATTATCAAGAGAAGTTCATTTGCCTTCTTAGAAACAAAAAAAAGGAACAGTTGGCTCAAAACAACAGCCAATTTTTTAGGCTTTTTCTCCCAGAAAGATATATATACATATGTTTTTTCCAACTTTACTGACATACAACTGACACAAAGAATTGTATAAGTTTAAGGTGTACAACAAGTTATTTGATACATTTATGAATTGCAACATAAATTACATTCATAAATTTATAAATTACTCAATGGCACTAGCAGTAAAGAAATTGTCTGCCAATTCAGGGGACTTAAAGAGACATGGGTTCGATCCCTGGGTTGGGAAGATCCCCTGGAGAAGGGCATGGCAACACACTCCAGTATTGTTGCCTGCAGAATTCCATGGACAGAAGAGCCTGGAGGGCTACAGTCCATAGTGTTGCAAAGAGACACGACTGAAGTGACTACACATGGCACGGCACCGCAGTATTAACTATCGCCTCCATTAGTTCAGCTGGCAAAGAATCCGCCTGTAATGCCGGAGACCCCAGTTCGATTCCTGGGTCTGGAAGATCCCCTGGAGAAGGTGTAGGCTACCCACTCCAGTATTCTCAGGTTTCCCTGGTGGCTCAGATGGTAAAGAATCCACCTGCAATGCAGGAGACTTGGATTCGATCCCTGCGTTAGGACGATGCCCTGGAGAAAAGAATGGCAACCCACTCCAGTATTGTTGCCTGGAGAACCCCATGGACAGAGGAGCCTGGTGGGCTACAGTCCATGGGGTCGCAAAGAGTCGGACAGGACTGAGCGACTTTCACTTTCACACGATTCTGTTACATAGTTACATTCGCTCTCTTTTTTTGTGGGGAGATAAGAAACTCCAATACTTCGGCCACCTCATGCGACGAGTTGACTCACTGGAAAAGACTCTGATGCTGGGAGGGATTGGGGGCAGGAGGAGACGGGGACGACAGAGAATGAGATGGCTGGATGGCATCACCGACTCGATGGACATGAGTTTGAGTGAACTCCGTGAGCTGGTGATGGACAGGGAGGCCTGGCGTGCTGTGATTCATGGGGTCGCAAAGAGTCGGACACGACTGAGCGACTGAACTGAACTGAACTGAACATTATTATTAAATGGTAGAAACTTTTTGAGACCTCTTGTTGACACTTTAATTTTTCATTCAAGGGTGTTTTCTTCAAGTCTGAACTCACATATGGCATTTTCTTCCTAAATAATTTTGAAAATGACATGTTTTACCTTCTCTTTTGACTTGTAGTAAAGGCCTAAAATACCCATAAGTGAGGGGTAATTAAGGAGTAGCTCTTCAAAGGCTTAGTGCTTTGCCTTGACCGCAACCACAAGGTTGAAAAAGATAAAGATAAGGACTAGGACCTGTTGCATTTGGGAACAAACACCCACTGGTGAGCCACCCCCAGGTTCTGTGGAACAGCAGACTGTGACAGTGAAAATGTAAGGACTAAGGTCAGACTAGCAGAGTTTGAAATGTCTTCAGTATTTTCAAGTTACTTGTTTCCCTGTGTCTCACTTTCCTTATGTGTAGAGGTAAGAATGCCTAACTCGGGGCACATTAAATACAGTAATACATATAAAGCTCTTAGAACAAAACACGACAAGTAGAAAGCAGTCATTAAAAGTTTATTGTCATCTGTACTGACGCATTGGATTACAGAATAGTCATGCGCTGCTGCTGGAAGTTCCAAGATGCCAACCCTCAGTGGAGATCAATTTGGCATTCACTTGTTAACTTGGTAATCCTGAGTCTGGGAATTTATCCAGCAGATAAGGCTGCTCACACAGAATGGCACATACAATATTGGTAATTGCAGCACTGTTTGAAGATAAAGGTTAGAAAAAACACAGGGGACCAATTACATACACCACCTTGTATCACCAAATGAATACAAAGTCACTTATACAAAGAAGGCCTTCAGTGTTCTGATCAAACAATCCCCAAGATACATCATGAAGTATAAAACTCAAGGGGCCAACAACTGTGTATCATATGCTTCTTTTTCATTTAATAAATGGGGGACATCCCTGACAGTCCAACAGTTAAGAATCTGACTTGTAACACAGGGGACGTGGGTGTGATCCCTGGTCAGGAACTAAGATCCCACATGTGTTGTGTGTGCTTAGTCACTCAGTCGTGTCTGACTCTATGATCCCATGGACTGTAGCCGACCAGGCTCCTCTGTCCATGAGGATTCTCCAGGCAAGAATACTGGAGTGGGTTCCATGCCCTCCTCCAGGGGGTCTTTCCAACCCAGGGATCGAACCCAGGTCTCCCACACTGCAGGCGGATTCTTTACCAAGGTCCAGCATGCCAAGGAGCAACTAAGCCCGGTGCCATAACTACAGAGCCCACACACAAGTCGAGACTCTGTGCTTCACAACGAAGGGTCCCCCAGGACACATGAAGACGCTGCATGCTGGAAATAAGACCCAATGCAGTTCAATAAATAAATCAATTAATTGAAATTTTAGAAAAGAAAAGGAAAATAAAAGAATCATTCTTCAAAAGGGGTTTGTTACCCAATCATGGAAGTCATTCAGTGATCAAAAAAAAATTCTCCCACACCAATATTTAGAGTAATTAAACTATGGACTATGGCACTGGCAACTGCCTGAGACAAGAGTTAATTATTTCCATCATGAAGACAGCTTTCTTTTGGTCTCCTGATATTCCCTCAATTTTCCTTTCCTTCTCGGTTCCCCTTCACTTTCCATCCTTTCCTTTTCTGCTCTGTTCTCTTAACTGTTTTCTTATGCATTTTCTTTTTCCTTTGACCCTACTTGTTCCTCGTACCCACAGGTATGCCCAAGCCATACAAGCAACACTCAGGACCAGATTCCTAATGATCCCTACTAGAGCATCTTATCCTGTAAATATCACAGCAACAAAAGCCTGATTTTAACTTTCCATACTGATCACTTTCACATCAAATCTCTAAACAACTAATTATCCATAAAACATGTTCATCTTAAAAGCACAAACCTGGAAGTTATTTTAGCCAACAGCAACACCAGCTAGTTCACCATTCAAGGTTCAGTAACTGTGTTCTTATTTTAGCTCTATTACTGAATGCTTACAATTAGCTGAAAACTCACTCCTGAGACTAAGGGCCACAGGAAAAGGTGTTACTTGCACATGATGCTCATTTCCACACTGAACAGACTTTCCTGTTTCCAAAGGCAGGGGAAGAACTACTTTGAGAGAACGAGTCTTGCAGACGAAGTGTAACAAATCTTCAAAGAAAAGCCACATTGCCCATTAGGTTTGCCAAAACCTGTTAGTACACCCAGGGAGCAATCCAAGGCACAGACAATACCTTTACCCAACAGGACTTTTCTTAGCCTGGGTCCAGGTAGACATTTACCAGGAACAATATTTGCTCATCTCTATCTTATCAATATAATTTTTCATGCTCTTTTCCTTGAGGATTACAAAAACATTTTTTTTGTAATGGGAAGACTATCAATGATGGTGTCTGACAATATAGGTTTTGAGATCAGACTTACTGGCTGCGTGATTATATGAAAGCTACGTAATTCCCTTGAGATTCAGTTTCATTCCAAAATGGTGACGAAAATGATTTTCACATCTACAGAGTTGTTCTGAAGAGTATATGAAAAATAGGTCAAGTATGTGGCAGAGGATATGAACAGGTGGCATAGCAGTAAAGAATCCGCCTGCCAAGGCAGGAGATGCAGGAGATATGCGTTCAATCCCCAGCTCAGGAAGATCCCACGGAGGAGAAAATGGCAACCCACTCCAGTATTATTGCCTGGGAAATCCCATGGACAGAGGAGCCTGGCGGGCTACAGTCCACAGCATCACAAAGAGTCAGACACACCTGAGTGATTGAGCAATGTGACACTTAATGGACACTTAAAATTAGCTACTAATACTAATAGTACTTTTTTACAACCCAGATGGGTGACTATGTCCTTCTCACTGGTGATCTTCAAGATATAAAATACACAGTTCACCAAAACTCATCTCTAGGGTGGAACTACATGCCTGTGAGCACACATAAGTGCCTATTTCATCACCGTGTGTGTTGTGAGTTCAGTCGTGCCTGACTCTTTGCTACCGCATGGACTGTAGCCCACCAGGTTCCTCTGTCTGTGAAATTTTCCAGGCAAGAATACTGGAGTAGACTGCCATTTCCTTCTCCAGGGATGTTCCCAACCCAGGAATCGAACCTGTGTCTCTTATGCCTCCTGCATTGGCAGGCAGGTTGTTTACCACTAGCACTAGCTCAGCTTACATCAAAATTGGTATCTTATTCTGTGTGCTCACCTGATGGCAAACTCTTGCCAGAACCATCCAGGAAACAGAGCAATCCTTCTCTCTAAAGAAGCTTTTTTAAAAATATCAAGCTTGCAATACACAATTTTCATTTTAAAAAATACAGTCTTCCCTGATGTCATCATTAAATCTTGTTCCTCACTGTCAGACTAGCTCCTCTGTAGATGTTTAAATGATAAAATGGCCACAATTTTTTAAAAGAGCCAAACAAAGGAGTATGAGGGGGGAGAAAGCAAAGCCAAAGAGGAGGAAGAGCAAGAAAATGAGAGCAAGAGAGGAAATCAATTTAAAATGTCAAAACTGGGAAAGAAAAGGAAAAGCAGCTCTGCTGAATACAATCCAGACCTGGAAGAGCATTATAGGAAAGAAGAAACAGATAAACCCCTCAATCAAGTTCCAATCATGCTCCAGCCCTGGCTAGATCCTATGGTCGACGGACGTGTTTATAAGAAATGTATAAGTCTGCGTTAGTTCCTAATTAGGTTAGGATGGCTGCCAAGGAAAGCAGTAGTGTTTTTAAATGTAAGGGTTTGGTTACAAATGGATATCAAAAGCCTTGACACTTAAGTGGCCATGACAATAACTGCCAACTGAATCTACATAACTGGTCCCTCAAGGTTGCGCCAGCGACTTGTGTTTCCTTCTCACGAGGGCCGTCCCTCCAAGAATCACAGCATCTAGAAGGTGGTACAATGTCAACTCATTACATTAATTGACGTTATTAACCTGGGTTAAGTTAGAGACAAAATGCAATCGATTTAAAAATAACTGTGGGCTTTATTGTGCTATTTACTTCTACCACTTACCTGGGAAGAGGGTCCTTTGATAATAGTTTCTTTTAAAATCTCTGATGTGGATTCAGGAAGGAAAAAAAAAATCTAACTGTTTCTGGACAAAATGTGCACCATTTTTTGCTCACAAGCACCACTCTAAGAAATAAAATAATTGACTAAATTTTCCAAATAAAGTTAAACTGGTTTTTCAGTTTAATTTGCTTTTATTAGCCAGGTAAATAAATAATAAAAGTAGACCATTTGGAATCATCATCAGTGGCACTGTGTCAAGTAAAAGGTACAAATGAAATTCTTTCAGATCACAAATCTAAATGCATTATGTCTTAGAATCCAACAAAATGTCATCGAGAGGCTCACAGAATCCATTTTTCCACTGCATTGCCAAAGAAAAAATGGGCAAAGTTGAAAGTGTCTGGAGAGCAGAAAAGTCCTTTTGAACCACGCTTGCCAATTAGCACATTTATTTTGCCTTTAGTGAGTCCTAAAAATATTTATTGAAAATGGCATTTATTGTTAATGAAAATTCCTCCTTTCCTCCAGCAGAATTCAGTGCTGGATCAAAAGAAGCAAGTGAAAATAACCTGCAAAAGCAATGCACCACTATTCTCCACGCCAGAATTATATCAGGAAGCCCACTGGAGTGAGTGGTGCCTGTCTCTCACTTAGGTACCTTGTCAGTAATATGAAAACATGAATCTAATTTTTAAGGACTACACCTAATAAAACGTTATAGAAGTCTACCAAAGCCAAACTCAATTTCACAGCTCTTGGGAAAGACACTATGAACTATGTGATTCCACTGCTGAAGAAAGTGACTTACGATTATTCTTTACCTAGAACAGTGGTTCTCAACCAGGGGTTATGTCCCTCAAGGGCAATTTTGGCAACATCAGAAAACATTTCTAATTGTACAACTAAGGGTGGGGGTGCAACTGGCATCTCTTGGGTAGTGACCAGGAATGCTATTAAACATTCCATAATGCACGCATGGCACCAGCACCCCTAAAGGAAAAACAAAGCAAAAATCAACTGACCCAACATATCAATAGTCCAAAGAACAAAATCCCTGAGACAACATCCTAGAGCTATTGCACTGCAGCTATGGGAATCCAATAATTTCACTTTTATTTTTTCAGCTTCATCAATCAGATCCTCAAAGCATTATGCTAAGATCAACAACAAAATAGCTCATACTTACTGAGCAGTTTCTTCATACCATGTGCCTTCCTAAGCATTTTCATATATCATTTAATCCTCCCAACAGTCCAATGAGCAATAAACTACTATCATCATTTCACAGTTAAGAAAACTTAGGCATAGGGAAGATATGACCCACCCAGGACACACAGCTACAAAGGAATGAGATGCAAACCCAGGCCCATCTGACTCCAGAAGCAAATCCTTAATCCGCAATGCCCCACAAGACAGCCACAGAGACAGAAGCCAGAGCAGAGAGCTTAGACAATTTCCTAAAAGAGAAGAAACAAGATATTTTTAATGAGCTGCCAGATGAAACTACATTATACTTAGTCAGCTCCCCAATACCAGCACTTAATCCACAGGGGCCCAGCCCCTCTCCTCTTTTTTTAACACATGAGAATGTCTAGAAATGACCCAAGTCACAAATACTGAATTAGTTCAGTTTCCATCTGAGTGGTTCTCCAAATCTCTAGCTTCACTTTACAGTAAAAAAAAAAAAAAAATCTGTTTCTAAATTAATTCAGAGCTGACTTGTATATATAAAAATAACTAATATTTTCCATGGAATCTTGAGGCAAGGTTTTTGGCCTGAATGATGTTGAGTGGGTGGGGAGCAGCAAGCTAACTGTTCCTCCAAATATTTTGCTTTGTGTGGGAGCCCCGATCAGAAGCACTCTAAACCAGCTTTGGCGTGGTACCCCAGCCTAGGCTAAACAAGACAGTAGGGCGGGACCCTAGAGCCACTAGCATTTGAAGAACACACACACAGACACAAACACAACGTAATTGGAAACAGCTAACCGTTGCCCTCTGTGACTAAGTGAAGTCACCTTAGTCAGGGGTACGGGGCAGAATCAGGCATGGAGGGAGCACAGATAAGTTATGTAAAAGGAAAACAGTCAAAAATATTCTTCACAAGAAAGCACTTAGTGGTTGTTGTCATCTGTCTGGTGAAGAGCTTCAGAGACGACAAAGAGTGGTGTTCAGCACCACACCATTGCTGGGCCTTCAACTTGATGGCCCATAAGCATAAAATAGTAGGGCCTTTCAAGGTGCTGTATCGGAGTGATAAACGGGGTTCATTAGATTGGAACAAGTCTGAGACAGGCGTTCCTAAACTATGTATGTCTACTTGATCCCAAATGGACTGTCATCATTCTATGACTGCTCTGCCAAAGTCCTGATTCTATCAGCATGTCTTGTGCATCCTTCTATTATATCCCTCATCATATAGCGTTGGTTTGCCAGTCTTCTTCCTGAGGCTGTGAGTCTCCTGATAGCAGGAACTAGACCATGTTCATAATTTATCCTCAGGTCATAACGTCATTTGGTATCTAAGAGGTACCTAAGAGAATATTGACAAGTGCAGCAATGTCATCGTGAAGGGAGATTCTAGAGAAACGCAACCAGTCTATTACTGTTAAATATTTTCTATTAATGACTTGTATGAATATCGAAAGCTCGGTAATATTTTTAAATGGCACGAGGATGGCAGGGTTAGCTAAATATGTTGTATGACAGAAATAAAATTTTAAAATACCTCTAGAGGCATGACTATTAGGCCAAAACTAACAAGAAGCAATTTAGCAGAGATAAATGTAAAATCCTGCACTTGGTTTCAAACACTCAGTTGCATAAACACAAGCCAAATTTGTCTTAGTTTAGTAGTATTTTATGCAACAAAGAATGTCAGGGATTTCACTGACAGAAATTTCATATGAGCCAAGTGCATGATTTGACGGCTAGAAAAGTACAGCTTGCCTTGGCAGAAATGAGTCATTTACGATATAAGCCCGTCTAATTGGGGTTTGGTATGGCCATTACCGATGGTGTAGCAAATAAAATCAGAGAGACAGAGGCCTGTTGCGCTCTGCACAGTCATGCCACCTGAGTGCTCTGTGCTCACCACTGAGCACCACATTTTAACAGGCGTATTGACAAACCCAAGGATCTGAAGATGCTGCCAACTGGAAAGAGCTCCAGAAAACGGATTCTATGTTACGATTCTCGGCAGAGGAAAAAAACCTCAGAATTTTTTAAGCTGGAGAAGGAAAGCTTTCCTTGAGTGTTTTCATGATTGAAATGTGCCCTGTTCTCTGTCTTGCGATATCTACAGCTAGGGCCACCGGGGCGTCATTTTTATTCACTCATTAAGCATCTCTAATTTGCACAATGTGAAAACATGAATCCAGTCTCTACTAAGGGAAAGCATAAAGAACCTTGATTTAATGGCTTACTTGTTTCACTGTCAAGTAAAATTGTTGGTGATCTCACAATAAGTTCATGGACTCTGATCCCTGTGACCAAACTATAAACGCAGTCCCCATTGCTGCATCTGAATCTGTGGTGTGTTCTGCATGCTTTGATTCTCTTCCTGGTGATGTTATCACCTGTCTGCCTCCCTACCTGGATTTCTGAGTTTAGTCCATTTACAGGTTCCCTGTGACTGTACTGGCATAAACATCACCTTAAGGACCTCCTCCTTAGGGAACTGTTGATCTGAAGGCTGTTCCACTGGTCAGACTTGTAAACATACCTAATCCCCAGGCCCCATAGGCTCTCTTCCTACACCCATCATCTGCATGATTCAGATTGAGTAGGTCAGATGTAGAGAAAATAAGGTGATGGTTTTTTAAATACAATTACAATGAATATGTTTCAAATAATCAGTCTTGAAAAAATCCCGATAGGCTTCCTTTTCACAGAGGAAGTGAGGCCTCCTCAGGAGCTCCCATGAACCCTGGGAGTGATTGCAGCAATGCCATGAAAGGATTTGTGCATCGTTACCAAACTGGGCTGGATTGAGTCTAAGCTAGAGTCTCCCAAGCTCTGGTGTGTTAACTATCAGCCGGGAAGCATATTTTTAAAAGGCAGAAGTCTCAGAATTCAGTGGGTGCAGACTGGAGTCCAAGAATCAGCATTTCTGACAACCCTCCCCCTCTCCAAGTGATTTCAATACACGTGAACGTGGGTCCCGTTGTTTAAAACACTCTGCAAAGGAGAGTAGCCAACACTAACTGAAAGTCCACTCTGTGTTAACAGTTTTGAGTATTTTTTCTTAATTACACCTCAAATAATTCTGTGGGAGCTGTGGCATAATATTAAAGACCTGGGCTCAAGAACTAGACTATTAAGATTCTAATCTGACTTCTATACTTCCTAAAAGTTTCCCCATCTCAATTTCCATTTCTGCAAAATGGGGTTCATATTAGCAATGACCTCATAAAGTTACAAAGATTAAATCATTCAATTCATATAAAGTACTTACACCAGTTCCTGACACATAGTAAGCACTTAACATTACTATTCCTGTGAGGGAGTCCTAGAGCTCCCCCATTAATACATAAGGAAATTGAGACTCAAGGAAATGAAGTTAGTTTGCCTCAGATCCCTCGCTAGTCAAGACTTCAGTCTATCTGTCTTCAAAGATAATCCATTATATTGCTTCTCCCACCTCTGAGAGTGTATGATCCTACCAGCCAAAGAGATCATCATTGATAGGACTGGTTGGGAAACTGATTCTAAAGACGGCCCTATTCCTGTGAGGATTAGACAGACACTTATCTCAAATTCCACCAGGAATGATTTTACAAATGAGAAAACTGATGTTAAGAGAGTGAAATGATGTTGACAAGCACTCATTCAAGGGTTTAAATCTGAACCTCTGTTTCTTCTGCCCCCTACTGTGTGGCTCTAACCTAGAGTGAGTCACTGCCTGGAAAATCCTTCTCATCCTAGTAAACACGAATGTTTTAGAAACAAAAGTAGAAAACAAAAGTGGAGTTTAGGGTGAAATTCATTCTTGTACAAGGACACTGCCACCCACAAACATGGAAAGAGCATACTTCCATAAAAATATTTATTTGCTATCCCATAGGCACAGCCTAGAAAACTGCTAACACTTGACACCTTGAAAGTAACCTCAAAAGACAGCACCATGGGGAGAGAATCTATCTTAAAAACAAGGCAAATAGAGGAAACTGGGCATAGAATGAATTGCTTCTTGGACACACTCAACCTTGTTGGAAGCCTTGCCTCTGCCACTTACTAGCAGTTTACTTGACCTTTCTGAAATTCTGTTTCCTCATTTACAAGGAGGTAATCACACCTATCTTGCAGAGGGTGAGATTTCAAATGGCATCATTTAAGCAAAACCCCTAGAACAGCAATCATCACACAGAAAGTGCTCAGTGATCATGGCCACAAATCTGGACCTCTAAACTGCCACAATAGGGAAGCTCAGTGCTCATCTCATGTTCCAGAGAGCAGGGGATTTGTGTAATCATGTGGGCAGGGAAAAGGAGGTTCTGGATGCTAGCAAAGAGGGTAGAGAGAAAAGTTCACAGTCTGCACATATTGCAACAAACCTTGAGATAGAGCTCTTCTGAGGAAACAATTTTGAGAATCAAATATTACTATGGTTCTTTGCCCAAGTCAGTATCTCTTTGTAAAATTCTTTGTACGACTGTCTAAATAACATGCAATCGTTTCATACAATCTCCCCTAGGATGAAGAACTTGTCCTACACATCTCTCTATTCCTTATGCTGGTTCAGTGTCAGTTCTCAATAAAGGTTTTATTGAATGAAAGAATAAAAGTGTGAATAAATGAATCAATTAATGGCATTCAGGTTTCCACAAAAGAAACAAAACATAAACAAGTCCTCAGAATAAATACACTAAGGAATTTTCTAATTCAGAGGACAGCAAATTTTTTCTGTAAAACACACACCATCAATTTTCTAAACTTTGAGGAACATATTGTCTCTGTCATGTATACTCAAATTCACCATCACAGCATGAAAGCAGCCATGCATGCTATGCATACTAAGTCGCTGCAGTCGTGTCCAATTCTTTGTGACCCTATGGACTGTAGCCCCCAGGCTCCTCTGTCCATGGGATTCTCCAGGCAAGGATACTAGAGTGGGTTGTCATGCCCTCCTCCAGGGGATCTTCCTGACACTGGGATCGAACCTGTGTCTCTTACATTTCCTGCATTGGCAGGCAGGTTCTTTACCAAGCAGCCATAGGCAATGCAAAAACAAATGAATGGGTCTGTGAGATTTACAGATACTGAAATTTAAATTTCCTATCATTTTCATGTGTCAAAAGATATTCTTTTAAAAAATATTTTTCAATCGTTTTAAATGTAAGGACCATTCCTAGCTCATGGTCAGTACAGAAACAGGCGGACTGTCCTAGACTCCAGTCATTTCCACAAGCACCAGGAAACGTTTCTATGCAAGGATGTTTCCAATTAAGAAAAAGGGGTTGAGTTTAAAGCCATTTCTTCAGTGCTCCTAAATATTTTTTTTACACCCATGTTAAAAAAAAAAACACAAGATCAAACTCAAAATACATACAAATGGTAACTTTATTCTAGTTTTCAACCTCCAATGATTGATGTGATATGCCTGCCTCATGATATAGACACATGAGAGCCTTTACTAGAAATACAAGTAGGAAAAACACACTCTAAGAGATATATTCCCTTAAATGTAAACATTTCTTCTAAATGATCATTTACTGGGAAAGTCAAATGTTTCATGAATATAAGGGTAGCTAGGTATCCCTTAGGATCTTCTTGAGGGAGAATAAACTACTGATAGGCTGTTCACTTTAAATTCATGCATAGAATCTAAATGAATTAACCATCCATGTTTAGAAAGTTCAGATAAGCATCCATATGGTTACCTACACTGCATTTCTGTTATCTCTAAACTGTCAGTGCAGGAAAAGACAGGAACAGGATATCCGTGAGATTTAAATCTCTGCTAATCTATTCAGTTTGTACATTGGCTACAGATAGCAAACTGAAAACCATAACTATGAATAATGAGACAATCTTTAGGCATTTTAAAAATCAAACAAGTAGAGTCTTATCACAGGTACTCACTTTTATTTTAAAACAGCATTATTTACAGCCTTCTGGGAAGAAAGACATAATCTTACAAGGGCTAATCTTAGTACCTAAAATTTAGAAGGAGAAAGAGAATTTTATTTAAAAGATCATCTGGGGCTCATCCCAAATTTACCACTGACTCACCTAAACGCTGGCAAGTTAGAACCTCTTGAATCACAATCTCCTCATTGTTAACTTCTCATGATAATTATTTTGGTTAACATCTTCTGATTCAGAGAATACTTTAATACTACATCTGCTGAGCTGGATAAGAACCACAGGTTGTATTTAATCCAGATCCCCACCACTAGATAAAGTGACAGTCCTCTTCAAGGTTCCTGATTGTCTGTTTCTTCCTTTTTTATATATACTAATTCATGTTGGTCATGAATATATAGATGTAGTAACTAACACCGAATAACTAGTTACCTAGTTTGGGGCTTCCCTGGTGGCTCAGCTGGGAAAGAATCCATCGGCAATGCAGGAGACCTGGGTTCAGTCCCTGGGTTGGGAAGGTTCCCTAGAGAAGGGAAAGGCTGCCCACTCCAGTACTCTGGCCTAGAGAATTCCATGGACTGTATAGTCCATGGGGTGGCAAAGAGTCAGACAGAACTGAGTGACTTTCACGTTCAATAACTAATTACCAAGTATTGTAACAGTGTTAGAGCTATGGTCCATCAGTTCAGTTCAGTTCAGTTCAGTTGAGTCGCTCAGTCGTGTCCGACTCTCCGCGACCCCATGAATCACAGCACGCCAGGCCTCCCTGTCCATCACCAACTCTCGGAGTTCACTCAAACTCATGTCCACAGAGTCGGTGATGCCATCCAGCCATCTCATTCTCTGTCGTCCACTTCTCCTTCCGCCCTCAAACTTTCCTAGCATCAGAGTCTTTTCGAGTGAGTCAACTCGTCGCATGAGGTGGCCAAAGTATTGGAGTTTCAGCTTTAGCATCAGTCCTTCCAACGAACACCCAGGATTGATCTCCTTTAGAATGCACTGGTTGGATCTCCTTGCAGTACAAGGGACTCTCAAGAGTCTTCTCCAACACCACAGTTCAAAAGCATCAATTCTTCAGCGATCAGCTTTCTTCACAGTCCAACTCTCACATCCATTCATGACCATGGGAAAAACCATAGCCTTGACTAGACGGACCTTGGTTGGCAAAGTAATGTCTCTGCTTTTTAATATACTATCAAGGTTGGTCATAACTTTCCTTCCAAGGAGTAAGCGCCTTTTAATTTCATGGCTGCAATCAGCATCTGCAGTGATTTTGGAGCCCCCCAAAATAAAGTCTGACACTGTTTCCACTATTTCCCCATCTATTTCCCATGAAGTGATGGGACCAGATGCCATGATCTTTGTTTTCTGAATGTTGAGCTTCAAGCCAACCTTTTCACTCTCCTCTTTCACTTTCATCAAGAGGCTGTTTAGTTCCTCTTCACTTTCTGCCATAAGGGTAGTGTCATCTGCATATCTGAGGTTATTGTTATTTCTCCCGGCAATCTTGATTCCAGCTTGTGCTTCTTCCAGCCCAGCATTCCTCATGATGTACTCGGCTGCTGCTGCTGCTGCTGCTGCTAAGTCACTTCATTCGTGTCCGACTCTGTGTGACCCCATAGACGGAAGCCCACCAGGCTCCCCCATCCCTGGGATTCTCCAGGCAAGAACACTGGAGTGGGTTGCCATTTCCTTCTCCAATGTGTGAAAGTGGAAAGGGAAAAGTGAAAGTGAAGTCGCTCACTCGTGTCCGACCCTTAGCGACCCCACGGACTGCAGCCCACCAGGCTGCTCCATCCATGGAATTTTCTAGGCAAGAGTACTGGAGTGGCTTGCCATTGTCTTCTCCAGATGTACTCTGCATATAAGTTAAATAAGCAAGGTGACAATATACAGCCTTGACGCACTCCTTTTCCTATTTGGAACCAGTCTGTTGTTCCATGTACAGTTCTGACTGTTGCTTCCTGACCTGCATACAGGTTTCTCAAGAGGCAGGTCAGGTGGTCTGGGATTCCCATCTCTTTCAGAATGTTCCACAGTTTATTGTGATCCACACAGTCAAAAGCTTTAGCATAGTCAATGAAGCAGAAATAGATGGTTTTCTGGAACTCTCTTGCTTCCTCCATGATCCAGTGGATGTAGGCAATTTGATCTCTGGTGCCTCTGCCTTTTCTAAAACCTGCTTAAACATCTGGGAGTTCACGGTTCACATATTGCTGAAGCCTGGCTTGGAGAATTTTGAGCATGACTTTACTAGCGTGTGAGATGAGTGCAACTGTGCGGTAGTTTGAGCATTCTTTGGCATTGCCTTTCTTTGGGATTGGAATGAAGACTGACCTTTTCCAGTCCTGTGGCCACTGCTGAGTTTTCCAAATTTGCTGGCATATTGAGTGCAGCACTTTCACAGCATCATCTTTCAAGATTTGAAATAGCTCAACTGGAATTCCATCACCTCCACTAGCTTTGTTCGTAGTGATGCTTTCTAAGGCCCACTTGACTTCACATTCCAAGATGTCTGGCTCTAGGTCAGTGATCACGTTATCGTGACTATCTTGGTCATGAAGATCTTTTTTGTGCAGTTCTTCTGTGTATTCTTGCCACCTCTTCTTAATATCTTCTGCTTCTGTTAGGTCCACACCATTTCTGTCCTTTATTGAGCCCATCTTTGCATGAAATGTTCCCTTGAAATCTCTAATTTTCTTGAAAAGATCTCTTGTTTTTCCTATTCCGTTGTTTTCCTCTATTTCTTTGCATTGATCACTGAGGAAGGCTTTCTTATCTCTCCTTGCTATTCTTTGGAACTCTGCATTCAGATGCTTCTATCTTCCCTTTTCTCCTTTGCTTTTTGCTTCTCTTCTTTTGACAGCTATTTGTAAGGCCTCCTCAGACAGCCATTTCGCTTTTTTGCATTTCTTTTCCATGGGGATGGTCTTGGTCCCTGTCTCCTGTACAATGTCACGAACCTCCGTCCATAGTTCATCAGGCACTCTATCTATCATATCTTGTCCCTTAAATCTATTTGTCACTTCCACTGTATAATCATAAGGGATTTGATTTAGGTCATATCTGAATTGTCTAGTGGTTTTCCCTACTTTCTTCAGTTTAAGTCCATAGGAAGTCAAAAATACATAGGATTTTCATTATCTCTCTTCCTTCACTTGGTTCCTGAAATCCCTTTAGAGTACCTGTTCAGTTTGTAGCATTTAATCTTTTACCTGGAATTCCTAACTTCCTAAGAGGCCTAACATCTTAAAATGTTTTCCATGATTTATTTGTCAATGAATAAATATCCATTTTGTTTGTTACTATTCTAAGTAGTAGTTGCTCATTCTAAAAAGCAAACAATATAGACTGCAAGGAGATTAAACCTGTTAATCCTAAAAGAAATCAACCCTAAATATTCATTGGAAGGACTGATGCTGAAGCTGAAGCTCCAATACTTTGGCCACCTGACGTAAAGAGCCGACTCGCTCGAACACACCCTAATCCTGGGAAAGACTGAAGGCAAAAGGAGAAGGGGGTGGCAGAGGATGAGATGGTTCGGTAGTATCGCCAATTCAATGGACATGAATTTGAGCAAACTCCAGGAGACAGTGAAAGACAGAGGAGCCTGGCGTGCTGCAATCCATGGAGCTGCAAATCGTTGGATGCAACTGAACAACAACAAAAACCCCCAATCAATCCCATCTCAAGAGATTACCAATGTTTTGTGTGTGATATCTAATCTCTCAAACCTGTCTCTGTATGCATTAAGGCATTCACCAACATATATATCTACATATTGATTTTTGCTTACTTCATTTTTTTAAACTTGGATTATCTTTTATATATATCTCTGCAATTTGTTTTATTTCACTTAAAATGTATCTAGGACATACTAGCAGATATATATGTATTATATGTATTATATATTATATACACACATATAAATAATTGAGTTGACCTTATTCTGTTTTGATATCTGCATAATATTCCGCAGAGTGGACTTTTAAGATAAATATTTTCAATAATTCCCTAAATGGATAGACTTCAGGATTTTTTCCCAGGTGTTTCCACTACAAACATCCATACACAGTTGATCCTTGAACAACCTATGGTTTGGGGCACTGACGCTCCTTGCAGTTGAAAATCTGCATGTAGCAGATATACAGCCAGTCTTCTGTATACACGATTCCCCCATAAACTCAGTTCCACATTTGTGATTCAACCACAGGTGGATCGCGTAGTACTATAGTATTTACTATCGAAAAAATCTGTGGACCTGTGCAACTTAAACCTGCAGTGTTCAAAGGTCAACTGTGTATGTTTCTTTATGCAGTTGGGAAAATATTAATATTTCTCCTGGACATAATCCCAAAAGAGGAATTTACTGACAAATAACTTTCCTAAAGATTAAATGAGCTCACGCCAAGTATATGTGAATATTATCAAGCTCTTTCATGGTTTCCAATATAATGGGTGAAAAATATTTAGTTCTCCCTTATAAATAAATTGAGCTGTCTTTTTATTTCAAGTTTTAAGAAGTGATTTCACCACAGTTCGGTGTCAATAAAGATTTATTTGATGCTAACCATGAGACTAAAAAAAATAAAAAGATGGTAAGGCAAGTTTGCTGCTCCTCTGTGAATTTAAAATGAAATGTACACTGTTTCCAAATGTGTTTAATATTTCTAAATATCCTGAAAATGCAGTGAGGATAGGAATTAGGAATAAGAACAATATAGAAATCTGTACAAGAAAAAAATTTCTGAATTGAAGCCTACCTGAAATAAGTCTAGTTTACCATCTATCCAAATGTTCATGATACCTGTGATTCTAATTAGCTGACCTCTAGTACACCTTTCCGGAGAAGGCAATGGCAAGCCACTCCAGTACTCTTGCCTAGAAAATCCCATGGACAGAGGAGCCTGGTAGGCTGCAGTCCATGGGATCGCTAGGAGTCAGACATGACCGAGCGACTTCACTTTCACTTTTCACTTTCACACATTGGAGAAGGAAATGGCAACCCACTCCAGTGTTCTTGCCTGGAGACTCCTAGGGACGGCGGAGCCTGGTGGGCTGCCGTCTATGGGGTCACACAGAGTCGGACACGACTGAAGTGACTCAGCAGCAGCAGCAGCAGTACACCTTTCAGTTCAGTTCAGTCACGGAGTCATGTCCGACTCTTTGTGACCCCATGAATTACAGCACACCAGGCCTCCCTGTCCATCACCAACTCCTGGAGTTCACTCAAACTCATGTCGAGTCGGTGATGCCATCCAGCCATCTCATTCTCTGTCATCCCCTTCTCCTCCTGCCCCCAATCCCTCCCAGCATCAGAGTCTTTTCCAGTGAGTCAACTCGTCGCATGAGGTGGCCAAAGTATTGCAGTTTCAGCTTTAGAATCAGTCTTTCCAAAAAACACCGAGGACTGATCTCCTTTAGAATGGACTGGTTGGATCTCCTTCTGTCCAAGGGACTCTCAAGAGTCTTCTCCAGCACCACAGTTCAAAAGCATCAATTCTTCGGTGATCAGCTTTCTTCACAGTCCAACTCTCACATCCATACATGACCATGGGAAAAACCATAGCCTTGACTAGACGGACCTTGGTTGGCAAAGTAATGTCTCCATTTTTTAATATACTATCTAGGTTGGTCATAACTTTCCTTCCAAGGAGAAAGCGTCTTTTAATTTCATGGCTGCAGTCAGCATCCGCAGTGATTTTGGAGCCCCCCAAAATAAAGTCTGACACTGCTTCCACTGTTTCCCCATCTATTTCCCATGAAGTGATGGGACCAGATGCCATGATCTTTGTTTTCTGAATACTGAGCTTCAAGCCAACCTTTTCACTCTCCTCTTTCACTTTTAAGAGGCTGTTTAGTTCCTCTTCACTTTCTGCCATAAGGGTGGTGTCATCTGCATATCTGAGCTTATTGATATTTCTCCCGGCAATCTTGATTCCAGCTTGTGCTTCTTCCAGCCCAGCATTCCTCATGATGTACTCTGCATACAAGTTAAATAAGCAGGGTGACAGTATACAACCTTGACGTACTCCTTTTCCTATTCGGAACCAGTCTGTTGTTCCATGTCCAGTTCTAATGGTTGCTTCCTGACCTGCATACAGGTTTCTCAAGAGGCAGGTCAGGTGGTCTGGGATTCCCATCTCTTTCAGAATTTGCCACAGTTTATTGTGATCCACATAGTCAAAGGCTTTGGCATAGTCAATAAAGCAGAAATAGATGTTTTTCTGGAACTCTCTTGCTTTCTCCATGATCCAGCGGATGTTGGCAATTTGGTCTCTGGTGCCTCTGCCTTTTCTAAAACCTGCTTGAACATCTGGAAGTTCATAGTTCACAAATTGCTGACGCCTGGCACGCAATGGCATCCCACTCCAGTACTGTTGCCTGAGAAATTCCATGGATGGAGGAGCCTGGTAGGCTACAGTCCATGGGGTGGCCAAGAGTAGGACATGACTGAGCGTCTTCACTTTCACTTTTCACTTTCATGCATTGGAGAAGGAAATGGCAACCCACTCCAGTGTTCTTGTCTGGAGAATCCCAGGGACAGAGGAGCCTGGTGGGCTGCCGTCTATGGGGTCGCACAGAGTCGGACACAACTGAAGTGACTTAGCAGACTTAGCAGTAGCAGTACACCTTTAAATTCTTTTGGGGACTAGACAGATGAGTAAGAAAAGGAAAGTAAAAGGAGGATATAAAAGTGAAAATTAGTAAAGGAGAAAGAATAAAAAGAAGAGGAAGTAAGCTCTAGCAAACTATTTATGAGAAAGGCCAGCTCAGGGCATCTGGGACCTGAGCACAGGGTTTACTTTGTGCTTCTTCCGTCCCCCATATCCTCACTCCTGGCCCCTGACAAGGACTCTCAGAGGTCCTCTCTCTCTGTCTTCCCCTTGTCTTTACTGAGGACCTAACTTTCTCTCACTTTGCTGTCAACTAATCCCCATAAGAAGGTTATAAAACTTTTGTTAAAAACACTTATGGGCATTCACTGTGTCTCAGGCCTAATACTGGGTGTTATTCCTCCCAGAGAGATTCTTAATGACCCAAGGCACTTAAAACCCAAAATAATAAATCCTTTGGTGAAATTTTAAGCCTTAGGATATCTGATAAGGCATGTATTTGGGACCAGGGAACCACAAATATCCATGATAGTATTTGCAAACTTTGATAAATTCCTATAAACCTTATTAAATTTCAACTTACTCCCACCTTTCCCATTCTCAAGATGAGACAAATTATACCTTTCATATTTCTCTGTGACTTTATATGGAGGGAGGGATTAAGTTTACCAGAGCCATTGCAGGAAACAATGGATTTGACTAATCTATCCCTTAGTCACTATCAGAAATAGAAATGTAGACAGAATGAATCTCCATGATTTCATACTATTTTGTGTTTTATGACTGCCATTATTCTCCATGTAGAAGAGTTAAAGCAGCTATACCCCTTTGACTTCAACTTTCTTTGCATAAAGATTTAAAAATCATGATGATGTTAATACAAACACAGTTTTCTGTCTGTTAAACTACTGCTAAATTTAATACTTATATGATGGTAAAGTTTTCTTCGCCATGAAAATGTCGGCTGCCATTGTATTTAGTATGAAATCAGCCCCCCAATTTTTTTACTTTTAAAACTGGAAGGGAGGGAGGTGGGAGGGGGCTTCAAGATGGGGAACACATGTACACCCAGGGCAGATTCATGTCAATGTATGGCAAAACCAATACAATAATGTAAAGTAATTAGCCTCCAATTAAAATAAATAAATTTAAAAAAAAACAAAACATAGGAAAAAAAAAAGAAAACTGGAAGGGAATTCATTCAAACTTGTATGGGCTAGGGGCTTCCCTGGTGGCTCAGTGGTAAAGAATTTGCCTGCCAATGCAGGAGACATGGGTTCGATCCCTGATCCAGGAGGATCCCATGTGCTGGGGAACAACTGAGTCACAACAATTGAGCCTGTGCCCTAGAGCTCAGGATCCACAACTATTGCAGCTGCTGCACCCTGGAGGCCGTGCTCCATGGAGAAGCCACCACAGTGAGACGGCCACCCACGGCAACTAGAGAGCCGCCCCCATTCGCTGCAACTGAGAAAGCCCTGGCAGCAATGGAGACCCAGCACAGCCAAAACAATAAATAGACAAATTTTTCAAGAGACTGGTGGGTTAGAATTACATTTGTTTAAATACATTCAACATCTGAGTACTTAAAATTGATCTCCTTATTTAAAATATTTGCTTTCTTAAACTGCATGTACTAAATAAATGAATTATGTTTTCCCCTAATTTTTCAGTAAAATAGGATGTATACTTTCTTAAAGTAGAAAGTGATCTCCTGAATTCCAACAGTTTTGCCCCTACTTCTTAAGTTTTCATAGGCCAGTTCCAAACAGAATCTCTGACATCACCTGGCATCTCTTTTTTTCCCTTACTTTTCTCCTTTTCTTTCCTTTTTTTTTTTTTCCTGAAGCACTGACAGAACTGGTGTAATTTTCCTCTTACAAAACTGAACCACAGAAAATACTTCTGTGTGATGTTTGTGTATTTACATATTTTTATTGCTTTTTTAATGGAGCTAATTCCATTGTAATGGTAACCTAAACTAGAAATGACCATGTCAACAGTAAACTGTTTACATAATAATGTTGCTGGAAGAACCAAGTTGGAACATTTTTTGACAATTCATTACCATATGCTCTCATTAGTGATATAGCTCTAGGCAATCCCTGAGGTTCTACCTGTCTCAGATTCTCCATCCATAAAAGGGAGATAATAATTCCTCTATGGCTCAGACAGGAAAGAATCTGCCTGCAACACAGGAGACCTGAGTTCAATCCCTGGGTTGGGAAGATCCCCTGGAGAAGGGAATGGCAACCCACTCCAGTATTGTTGTCTGGAGAATCCCACGGACAGAGGAGCTGGCAGGCTACAGTCCATGGGGTCGCAAAGAGAAGGACACGACTGAGTGACTAACATTTTCATGCAAAGTGTATTAATAATTGTTAGGAACAAATGGGATCAAATACAACAATGTAGCAAAAGCACTTTGTTCAGTTCAGTTCAGTTCAGTTCAGTCGCTCAGTCGTGTCCGACTCTCCGCGACCCCATGAATCACAGCACGCCAGGCCTCCCTGTCCATCACCAACTCCCGGAGTACACTCAAACTCATGTCCACAGAGTCGGTGATGCCATCCAGCCATCTCATTCTCCGTCGTCCCCTTCTCCTCCCGCCCCCAACCTTTCCCAGCATCAGAGTCTTTTCCAGTGAGTCAACTCGTCTCATGAGGTGGCCAAAGTATTGGAGTTTCAGCTTTAGCATCAGTCCCTCCAATGAACATCCAGGATTGATCTCCTTTAGAATGGACTGGTTGGATCTCCTTGCAGTATAAGGGACTCTCAAGAGTCTTCTCCAACACCACAGTTCAAAAGCATCGATTCTTCGGCGATCAGCTTTCTTCACAGTCCAACTCTCACATCCATACATGACCACGGGAAAAACCATTGCCTTGACTAGACGGACCTTGGTCGGCAAAGTAATGTCTCTGCTTTTTAATATACTATCAAGGTTGGTCATAACTTTCCTTCCAAGGAGCAAGCGTCTTTTAATTTCATGGCTGCAATCAGCATCTGCAGTGATTTTGGAGCCCAAAAAAACAAAGTCTGACACTGTTTCCACTGTTTTTCCATCTATTTCCCATGAAGTGATGGGACCAGATGCCATGATCTTTGTTTTCTGAATGTTGAGCTTCAAGCCAACCTTTTCACTCTCCTCTTTCACTTTCATCAAGAGGCTTTTGAGTTCCTCTTCACTTTCTGCCATAAGGGTAGTGTCATCTGCATATCTGAGGTTATTGATATTTCTCCCAGCAATCTTGATTCCAGCTTGTGCTTCTTCCAGCCCAGCGTTCCTCATGATGTACTCTGCATATAAGTTAAATAAGCAAGGTGACAATATACAACCTTGACGCACTCCTTTTCCTATTTGGAACCAGTCTGTTGTTCCATGACCGGTTCTAACTGTTGCTTCCTGACCTGCATACAGGTTTCTCAAGAGGCAGGTCAGGTGGTCTGGGATTCCCATCTCTTTCAGAATGTTCCACAGTTTATTGTGATCCACACAGTCAAAGGCTTTGGCATAGTCAATGAAGCAGAAATAGATGTTTTTCTGAAACTCTCTTGCTTTCTCCATGATCCAGCGGATGTTGGCAATTTGATCTCTGGTGCCTCTGCCTTTTCTAAAACCTGCTTGAACATCTGGGAGTTCACGGTTTACATACTGCTGAAGCCTGGCTTGGAGAATTTTGAGCATGACTTTACTAGCGTGTGAGATGAGTGCAATTGTGCGGTAGTTTGAGCATTCTTTGGCATTGCCTTTCTTTGGGATTGGAATGAAGACTGACCTCTTCCAGTCCTGTGGCCACTGCTGAGTTTTCCAAATCTGCTGGCATATTGAGTGCAGCACTTTCACAGCATCATCTTTCAAGACTTGAAATAGCTCAACTGGAATTCCATCACCACCACTAGCTTTGTTCGTAGTGATGCTTTCTAAGGCCCACTTGACTTCACATTCCAAGATGTCTGGCTCTAGGTCAGTGATCACATTATCGTGACTATCTTGGTCGTGAAGATCTTTTTTGTACAGTTCTTCTGTGTATTCCTGCCACCTCTTCTTAATATCTTCTGCTTCTGTTAGGTCCATACCATTTCTGTCCTTTATCGAGCCCATCTTTGCATGAAAAGTTCCCTTGGAATCTCTAATTTTCTTGAAGAGGTCTCTTGTTTTTCCTATTCTGTTGTTTTCCTCTATTTCTTTGCATTGATCACTGAGGAAGGCTTTCTTATCTCTCCTTGCTATTCTTTGGAACTCTGCATTCAGATGCTTATATCTTTCCTTTTCTCCTTTGCTTTTCGCCTCTCTTCTTTTTACAGCTATTTGTAAGGCCTCCTCAGACAGCCATTTCGCTCTTTTGCATTTCTTTTCCATGGGGATGGTCTTGGTCCCTGTCTCCTGTACAATGTCACGAACCTCCGTCCAGAGTTCATCAGGCACTCTATCAATCAGATCTAGTCCCTTAAATCTATTTCTCACTTCCACTGCATAATCATAAGGGATTTGATTGAGGTCATATCTGAATGGTCTAGTGGTTTTCCCTACTTTCTTCAATTTAAGTCTGAACTTCGCAATAAGGAGTTCATGATCTGAGCCACAGTCAGCTCCTGGTCTTGTTTTCGCTAACTGTATACAGCTTCTCCATCTTTGGTTGCAAAGAATATAATCAATCTGATTTCGGTGTTGACCATCTGGTGATGTCCATGTGTAGAGTCTTCTCTTGTGTTGTTGGAAGAGGGTGTTTGCTATGACCAGTGCATTCTCTTGACAAAACTCTATTAGCCTTTGCCCTGCTTCATTCCGTGCTCCAAGGCCAAATTTGCCAGTTACTCCAGGTGTTTCTTGACTTCCTACTTTTGCATTCCAGTCCCCTATAATGAAAAGGACATCTTTTTTGGGTGTTAGTTCTAAAAGGTCTTGTAGGTCTTCATAGAACCGATTAACTTCGGCTTCTTCAGCATTACTGGTTGGGGCATAGGCCTGGATTACTGTAATATTGAATGGTTTGCCTTGGAAACGAACAGAAATCATCCTGTCATTTTTAAGATTGCATCCAAGTACTGCATTTCGGACTCTTTTGTTGACCATGATGGCTACTCCATTTCTTCTAAGGGATTCCTGCCCACAGTAGTAGATATAATGGTCATCCGAGTTAAATTCACCCATTCCAGTCCATTTTAGTTCACTGATTCCTAGAATGTCGACATTCACTCTTGCCATCTCCTGTTTGACCACTTCCAATTTGCCTTGATTCATGGACCTAACATTCCAGGTTCCTATGCAATATTGCTCTTTACAGCACCGGACCTTGTTTCTATCATTGGTCACATCCACAACTGGGTATTGGTTTTATGTTTAAAAAAATTAAACACAAATACTCTTTTCCAGTACACATATGGCAAGCTTTGGCACAGGGACTATACAGGAGAGGGATTAAAAGGAAAAATTTAAGTAAGACTAACAAAGACATCGGAGCTTCTCTCCTAGCTAGCCTAGAAAATTAGTTATACAGCTACTATTTTGTTAACAGTATTAGTGAGGAGGAATTTGGATAGGAAGGTCCAAGAATGTCAATTTGCATTAGGTCAGTTTGTCACTCCAGACAGATATGCACTGAAAATTTCAGGAAATATACATCTTGTATTCTTGGATTTCTGATTGAGACATTATAACTCATTTTATACGGCCTTCTCACCAGCAATAATTATTTCCTTATTTTTATTTCATTTTACTACTGTTTCAAACTTATCATCAAACCAAATGCACCTTTATCAAATTCTTCCTACAAAATTCCATGTCTGTCTGTCTCAGCTTCCATGGCACATTTTTGCAAGTTAAATCAATGTCTACATCAGCCCTTCTATTATAAATTTGTTTCTTAGGAGTTCAAACTCATCCGTAAAAATTGACTAAGGCTGAAACTTGGCAAACAGCTTAGAAGCACATTTTGTTTCTACCAACCTTCAAGAAAATCCATATGGCTATTTCTAGATTCCTGTATATCAGGCTCAAACAAAACATATCCTGGCAAACATGAGACACTTATTTAAATTAATTCACATCAAAAACAGGGGCTTTTTAATGCAATGTTTCCATGCCCGGCTCTCATCTCTCCTCCAAGTCCTTCAGCCACCACCCTGGTTGGCTGCCTGATCACCTGGTGTCCAGGATCTCTGACACCTGCCCGAACCATAGAACCATGACACACCTAGCTAACGTTTCATGCTGTCTTAGGGCTGCAAGTTTTCTGGAAGCTGCCAACTGAATTGATACATCAAGTATATCCTTGGCTCAGCCCTGTTCCCCCTCTGTCCTACCCAAATACATGCCCATTTAGTACTGCGGTCACCTCCATAAGTCCCTGGAGGCAGCATTTGAGAAAACTGCTTCTCAACCCTGTAGGCAGAGCTGTCTCTAATCTGACAAATCACGCCATGGCTCTGAACTGTTGGAAAAGAATTCTCCACGGGTCTCTCTTGTCTTTGCACATCTTGCAAATGAGGCATCCACTGCTCTCTGTTCCAGATCACCTTTTCAAGGATGTTTATATAGTGAACAGCCTTGGAAGGCAGAGATAGGGTCTGCCTCTGGGGGAAGGGGCATGCATGCTTACTTTGCAGCATCATAAAAGAGAATGTGTCACAAAATAAAGGCCAGGCATGCTTGCTGCCCATTATGGTGGAGTCAGGCTCCTAAACTCCTAAACAGGAGCAGTCTTCACCTACCTCTCCAAGTACCATCTGACTTTCTTCACATTCACACTGCCGGAAGTGGGCCTTGAGGAAAGTGAAAGTGTTCGTCACTCAGTTGTGTCTGACTCTTTGTGACCACGTGGACTGCAGCCCGCCAGGCTCCTCTGTCCATGGAAATCTCCAGGCAAGAATACGGAGTGGGTTATCATTCACTTCTCCAGGGGATCTTCCCGACCCAGGGATTGAACCCAGGTATTCTGCATTGCAGGCAGATGCTTTGCCCTCTGAGCCACCAGGGAAGCCCACATAAATGCTGACTCTCCTGCAATTCCTATTTCTATGAGTCCTTTACCTCTGATCCAGGGATCTCATCTCTTCTGACAAGATTCATGAAACTCCAGCAGGTTAGCTTGCAAATAGGATAAAAGACTCTTACAAGGAGGATGAAACTGAGAACACATAAACTGTCTCTGCCACTAGAAATGTAAGCTGCTTCCAGGCTGAGACCATGTCTACTCTGGCATTTAATCATTCAGTCATACCCAACTCTTTGTGACCGCATGGACTGTAGCCCACCAGGCTCTTCTGTCCATGATATTTCTCAAGCAGGAATACTGGAGTGGGTTGCCATTCCCTTGTCCAGGAGACCTTCCCAGCACAGGGATTGAAACCACATCTCATGCACTGGCAGGCAGACTCTCTACCACTGAGCCACCAGGGAAGCCTATAGCTCCACTTTACTGATCACTTATCACTGTTTCTCCAGAACTTAGACCAGGACCTGGTAAACAAACGCTGCTCAGCTCAGCAAATATCTGTTGAATCAGTATGTGGTAGAGATGGAAATTCAAAACTGAGGAGGGGCAACCCTGGGGGGCTTTTTGGTGACAACAGGTTTAGTAAAGGAAGTGACATTTAAGGAATGAACACTGATTGTTCCTCTAACCTACTCTCTATTCCACTGTGAGAACTTGAAAATATCATTCAGAGACACTTTTAGATTGCTAGTAGAAACCCATCTTACAGCATCCTATAGCTTTTCTTCTTTGCCTCTAGTGGATCACGCAACGTAACCTCAGAGATTCCGTATCCTCTGTGGTTCTCTCCCTTTGAATCTCAGCTTCTTAAATGTTTCTGCTCTCCCTCCCCAAAGGGCAGAATTGGAGCAGCAAAGTGAATGACAGCTCCTTTATCCCTTATCTTAAAAACACATCTGTCAAGGGACAACCAGGGTATATTCCCTTAAAATACTGAAATTAATTTTTCCTGAATTTTTCCCAAAATTTAAAAAAAAGATGCCCCCCCCATTGGTTCTTTGATCTGACTTCATGACAACATGCAATTTTCTATTCTATTTCCAGAGAAAGGTTTTTAATTCCTAATAAGAGTTTAGAAGGCCCAAGGCTAATTTGGAGACAGTTTTAAAACTGAAAAGGCCAGCGTGCTTATGTTCAGGAACAGCAGCCAAGTTGAGCAGAGACAAGAGAGGATGGGTGGTGGATGGTGACTGCAGAAGAAAATGACAGAAAGCAAGGACATGCCTGGGTCTGAACAGGGATCCTGGTATGGTCAGCACAAAAGTCCATGAGGAATTTTAAATCTCAAATACAAAACCTTGCGAGAATCATATCATCGTTGGATCGAGATGCTCCTTAGGATTCATGATGCAGAAAAAGCAGAACTTGTTAATATAGCTCTGATAATCCTTTGTTTTCCTTTAAACTGTTTCAGAAGGCTTCCACTCTTCCCATTATTTTTAGTCTCAGATGGAACCTAAACACTCACACTTCACTGCCAACCTACAAACAAAAACCAATCACAACAGACAAACGGCTAGGGAGTCTGTGGACGTCGTAGGGAGATGAAAAGTCGACAGTTTTACTTACCAATTAGTCTCAGGTTTTACATCTTTGCCAAGTCCAGCTTCAGAAGAGCAAATTCCTAACAAATGGGTTTGAAGAGTTTGAAAAGTTTGACATGGATGTCATGTTCATGACAGAGAAGGATTAATAGCGCTTGGCCTGCAGCGAGCACATGTCCAGGCAGGTGGCAGGCAGGATCCCACCCTGCAGAGCCAGCACACCTCAGGCGAGCCCTGCTTACCCAACCCCTGGCCTCCCCTTCAACAGACAGTGCCAGCTGGAGCAAAACGAGCCAAATGGTGTGATGGTTCTCTAATGAGGCTAAGCAGGGAGAGAACGAACCAAGTAAATTTTTTCTCATGGCCAAAGCAAAGCTAAGTTATAAACTCAGACCTCCAGAGGTGAGAGGCTTATGTACTCACCAGCTGCCACTTCTGCCCTTCACACGAAGCCTCAGAGTGTGGTCATGCGCTTAGAACTCTTACAAAGGGTGCCAGGAGTTCCCTTGAAAATAGCTTTTCATTCTGGCCAGTGAAGCAACCTCTGGGTGTGAAGTCACGTCTGAGGTTTACAAACTATTACTGACATCGATAAAATGCAACATTCGTTACCCTCCTTTCAGTGTCCTGTAGGCTACTGGCACTCATTAAATGCTTCCTAAAAATATCATTTGGCAAACTTTTGTGTTTTGTTTGTAAAGGCTTAAGTACATCAGTCAGAGCCTCATTTTAGAAGGCTGCTATAAAAATGTAAGTATGTGCACTCATTAAATCAGCTTGTTTCATTTTAATTAATCTGCAGAACTCTTTCTCTCTGCCCAAAAGCACAGTTTATATTCCAAAGGCCTGCTTTTGGAGCCTCCCTGTACCTCTAGGGGATTCCACACCGCTCTCAAATGGAGCCAAGTTTGTAGGTCTCAGTGTCAGGTTTCCTCAGATAATGTTTGAAACATAAAGGGCAAACTGTTTAAGAATTCTTCAGCAGGATGTTTCACCAATTAATCTTTCAGTTAGATGTGCTTGCCTACATTCCCATCTGGTGTCTTGAGACTCCAAAAGCCGTCTACTTCAGGTATAAGTAGAAAGGAGAATTGACTAGACATGCTTTTAGAACCAGGCTGAAAGGAAAGCTAATGACCACCTCGCTTAACTGGGGCCAAAAATATACTGAGGAACATTGCATTACAAGTCTAGGGATCCTCAAAAGAAAACATCAGTGGAATAGAGGAATTCCTCACTGCTGAACTCTCTTTCCAGCCCTATCCTAACCCAGACAGCCAATATAAAGCAGAAGTAAGAATAAACAGAGAGATTAAAAAAGAAGGAGAGAAAGCAAGATGATGGGTTGAAGAACTGTTTGCAGAATGCCTTCACTGAGTGACTGTCCAACCCCTTCTTGTGCAGCAGAGTCATATGTACTCAAGCTAAAGCAGAAAAGTATGCTGCGAAAAAATTGAACTATCTGCTTTAAAGGAACTAAGTCTTCCAAGTCAGATACTGGAACCACATAGTAGAGCCCTCACTGTTTTGGCAAATCTTGTGAGCGTTGGAGTAGAGAATTCTACTTTCCCCTTTCAAAGCCTCTACAACCTAAAGTGAGATCAACAGTCAACAAGCTGCCAATGTTACACATAGCTCAGTCACCTCTCTCATTCAGGAAACAGACTTGGAAAGTCAGACAAACAACAAAGCGCTAATCTGAATGAATAAAACCTTAACTCTGCATTCACAAATACGAACAGAAAACCCAGGTCAGCAGACATGTGAGGAAGACCAGCAACACCAAAGAAAATGATCAAGCTGAACAAACAAAACTGACCCCAGAGGAAACAAAAATAATTCAGACCTAATCAAAAGAATTTTTAATTAATATTATCAATATCAAGAAAAGTTTTATAACAAAGAAAAAGCTTAAAAATGAAAAATGAAGAAGAAAGAGCACTTGCAAAGAAATAGAGGAAAACAACAGAATAGGAAAAACAAGAGATCTCTTCAAGAAAATTAGAGATACCAAGGGAACATTTCATGCAAAGATGGGCTCGATAAAGGACAGAAATGGTATGGACCTAGCAGAAGCAGAAGATATTAAGAAGAGGTGGCAAGAATACACAGAAGAACTGTACAAAAAGATCTTCATGACCAAGATATTCACGATGGCGTGATCACTCACCTGGAGCCAGATATCTTGAAATGTGAAGTCAAGTGGGCCTTAGAAAGCATCACTACGAACAAAGCTAGTGGAGGTGATGGAATTCCAGTTGAGCTATTTCAGATCCTGAAAGATGATGCTGTGAAAGCGCTGAAATCAATATGCCAGCAAATTTGGAACACTCAGCAGTGGCCACAGGACTGGAAAAGTTCAGTTTTCATTCCAATCCCAAAGAGAGGCAATGCCAAAGAATGCTCAAACTACTGCACAACTGCACTCATCTCACACACTAGTAAAGTCATGCTCAAAATTCTCCAAGCCAGGCTTCAGCAATATGTGAACCGTGAACTCCCAGATGTTCAAGCAGGTTTTAGAAAAGGCAGAGGCACCAGAGACCAAAGTGCCAACATCCGCTGGATCATGGAGAAAGCAAGAGAGTTCCAGAAAAACATCTTTTTCTGCTTCATTGACTATGCCAAAGCCTTTGACTGTGTGGATCACAATAAACTGTGGAACATTCTGAAAGAGATGGGAATACCAGACCACCTGACCTGCCTCTTGAGAAACCTGTATGCAGGTCAGGAAGCAACAGTTAGAACTGGACTTGGAACAACAGATTGGTTCCAAATAGGAAAAGGAGTACCTCAAGGTTGTATATTGTCACCCTGCTTATTTAACTCATATGTGGAGTACATCATGAGGAACGCTGGGCTGGAAGAAGCACCAGCTGGAATCAAGATTGCCAGGAGAAATATCAATAACCTCAGATATGCAGATGACACTACCCTTATGGCAGAAAGTGAAGAGGAACTAAACAGCCTCTTGATGAAAGTGAAAGAGGAGAGTGAAAAGGTTGGCTTGAAGCTCAACATTCAGAAAACAAAGATCATGGCATCTGGTCCCATCACTTCATGGGAAATAGATGGGGAAACAGTGGAAACAGTGTCAGACTTTATTTTGGGGGGCTCCAAAATCACTGCGGATCAGCTTACTCCTTGGAAGGAAAGTTATGACCAACCTAGATAGTATATTAAAAAGCAGAGACATTACTTTGCCAACCAAGGTCCGTCTAGTCAAGGCTATGGTTTTTCCCGTGGTCATGTATGGATGTGAGAGTTGGACTGTGAAGAAAGCTGATCACCGAAGAATTGATGCTTTTGAACTGTGGTGCTGGAGAAGACTCTTGAGAGTCCCTTGGACTGCAAGGAGATCCAACCAGTCCATTCTAAAGGAGATCAGTCCTGGGTGTTCATTGGAAAGACTGATGCTAAAGCTGAAACTCCAATACTTTGGCCACCTTATGCGACAAGTTGACTCACTGGAAAAGACTCTGATGCTGGGAGGGATTGGGGGCAGGAGGAGAAGGGGATGACAAAGAATGAGATGGCTGCATGGCATCACCGACTCGATGGACATGAGTTTGAGTTAACTCTGGGAGTTGGTGATGAACAGGGAGCCCTGGAGTGCTGTGATTCATGGGGTCTCAAAGAGTCAGACACGACTGAGCGACTGAACTGAAGATAAATTTTCACTAGAAAGCTAGAATAAAAAGCTAAGGTAACGGACAAGTAAAGATAAAAGGTATGATTATTACAAATATGAGAAAAATGACAAAAGATATATAATCAATCAAGCATATCCAATTTCCACTTAATAAGCATTCCAGAACAAATAAAACATAAAATCAAGAGAAAGCAACAATTTAAAAAAAGAAAAATATGTCAGAACCAAGTCTTCAAATTAAACTGTGTCACTGCCTGCAGAGCAGGATAAATAAAGTCACACCCATACCAAGGCACATTTCACAAAATTTCAGAATAGTAAGACTAACAAAATGACCAAAAAGTATGCAGAGGAACAAACCCACAGGGAAGAAAAATATCACATTTCTCATTAGCCACACTGCATGTTGGAAACTAATGAAACAACACCTTCTCAGATAAAACAGAAAATTATTTTCAACTTAGAATTCTGCACCTAGCCAAAGTCCCAATCAAACTGTAAAGAAGTTATAAAGACTTTTTGTATATACAGATGATTTATCTACCTTTCTGTGAAAAAATAATATTACTTGAAGATAGATTACAGTTAAATTAAAAAGGAAACCAAAAAAGGAAGACATACAATCAAAAAGAACCCAGAATGAAGCCTCTACAGCAGGCCTAGGACCCATATAGATATATCTAACAAATAGTATAATTATTAAGAAATTGAATTATTCTAGGAACACAGTTTATAAAGCAGTTCTTTTCGGGAAAAACAAACAAACAAACTGAAAAGCATTTAGAAACTCTAAAAAGAATTTAAAACTGTAGAAGAAATTTATGATGCAAGTAAGAAGCATATTAAAATGTCATTGCTTGGGAATTCCCTGCTGGTTCAGTGGTTAAGACTCTGCACTGCCATGGCTGAGGGCTCAGTTTCCATCCCTTGTGAGGGAGATAGGATCCCACAAGCCCCACAGAGCCACTAAAAAAAAAGTCGTTTTGGGGAGCAATAAGCATCTGAAAAAGACAACTTACTTGATTTTTGTGCTCAGAGCTTCCAAACAGTACAGATTTAGGGATGTAAGATCCTGTTTCTTTTTCTGTGGACTTTTACACATAGAAATATTTACATAATTGTCATATTTTAAATGTTTCTTATCAGTTTCCGTTTTAAATACAATTTAAAGAAATGACATGAAATCTCTATTTATAACAATGGCAAAGAATTCAAAAGTTGTAAAGCTTATCCATGTAAAGTACTAGTACAGTTGGCTGATTTTGAAAAAAGAAAGGAAAGAGATGGAAGAGGGGAGGGAACATGTAAGCACACCTAAGTGTTTATCTTGTAGATTTGGAAGGAGAGAGATGTGTCTAACAACCATCAGGAGACAACTTGAGAGGTGGGGAATGATCATATACAAATTTAACTAGAAAGTAAACAACTAAAAGTAGAAGCATAATCTTTAACACTGATAATTCATTATCAGAAAAGACAAAACCAGAAATGGTCAAAATGACTTTGTCTGAGATAGCAATTCTCCAAACATGGTTCAGGACCCATAGAGTCCACAGACATTTTCAGGGAATCCACAAGGTCAAAACTATATTCCTGATAATACCAAAACGTTGCCTTTTTCAATCTTACTTTACCATCATCGCACAGTGGACTTCTCTAGAGGCCACATAATGTGTAATATCATGTCAGATGGAACACAGAAGCAGAGGTGAGCATCCTTGTCTATATTCGTCCAGACATTAAAGAGATGTACAAAAACAAACATCAGCATTCTTCTCACTATCATGGAAGATATTTTTTGATATTTTTCATTAAGTGGTATGTCTAATGTTAATAGGCAATGGGCTTATCATTAATGTTTAAAATGAATTAATAAATAAATATTTTATAACCTTCTCAGTTTCTAATATGATTAGCATATTAGCAAATGCTCTTTGGGGGCTTCAGTAACTACAAGGAGTCTAAAAGGATCCTGAGATCAAAAAGTTTTCTCTGAGGAGTAAGAGAAGGGTAAAGAACGGGAAAACTTCCCATTTCCATGTAAATATTTTCATCCGTTTTAGCTATTTGCATGCATATACATTACTTTTGTTTACTGCGATATACTTAATATACAACATATGAGTTGCAGTGTACAATGAATTATTTGATATACATATATATTGTGAAATGAACACCAAAGTCTAGCTACTTTTTTAATATTGATTTATTTGACAGTGCTGGGTCTTAGTTGCAGCATGCGGGATCTAGCTCCCTGACCAGGGATCAAACCTGGGCCCCCTGCATTGGAAGCATGGAATCCTAAACATTGGGTTGTCAAGGAAGTCCCTCTAGTTACTTTTTAATAGCAATTTCTAAGTGTGTGTACAAATAAGGCAGTGGTATTCAGGTAAGAGAGGCACAAAAATAGTAACCTCACATTGATGATAACTAAAAGAGAGCTAACATTTTCAGGAAGTGAACTCATTTTTCCCAGCAAAGATTATTACACACTGAGATCAACCAACAGATTTCACCTGTGGAAAACCTTTAGAGGACCCCAGATAAGCCATCTTCTTATAGACCATCGGTATATTTCCTGGTCGAGAAGAGGACTTGACTAAACAGCTCTGGAAATTCCTTAGAAATTCCAGCATACAGTGTTCCTCAGAGTGTTAAGCTGATACCCACTCATGTTCAATAACATCAATTCAATATCTCTTTCTAAATTATTTTACAGTATATTTGTAGATTCCACATAAACACATATGCAGATAATAATGCTATGTTTGTAATGCCAGTTTTCTTTCATGAAGCTTAAATTGTCTTACAAACACCACCTCAGTCCAATTTCTTGTCCAAAAATTATACTTGTCCAGAGCCAGAACATATACTTCTCTCATGATTCCCTCTCTCTCCTGTCTCTCTCTTCCTAGGCTTAAGTATGGTCTTTTACAGATTGTTAAAAATAAAAATCATGATTCTTTGGAAATGTCAAGATTTCCTAAGTAAAATCTATTATACTATTTACTGCCAAAGTCAGGGAAGCCAGTTAAACTGCAATTTTTTTTTTGGCTTTAGGAATGCCAGAAACTGAAGCCAAGGTTATATTTCAGCAATCTAAATTAATTTAGCTTTAAATGGCTGTTCAAAAAGAAAGTAAAAAGGACAATCTTGGTGACTCTGGTGTGTTGTCTTTGTAATCCACCTCAGGTCACAAATGTTTTGTTTTCATATCATTGATGAGCATTATTTATGCCACGAATAATGTTTATACTTGTTTGTCTTGCCTTTTCAAAAGACCACAGACAAAAGGCAAGAGTGACAAGACACATATTAAGAAATTATACAACCAAAGACTTTGTATTGTGAGACACATCTAATCTAATTCTGAAGACAGAAAGTATGCTTTCCACTAACATTCATTATGAAGATATCTTTGGACTGTATGTAACTATTTAAAAGCTTGAAATAATAAGTCATTTCTACTGAAATAATTTCAATGGGCTAGTCACTGTGCTAAGCCGTTTATATTCATATTTCATCAGTCCTAACAACCCCCCTACTTTAAATATTCTTATCTAATATTATTATGCCCTATTTGTATGTAAATGAATTGAAGCTTACAGGAGGTTAGTAATTTGCCCAAGGTTTCAGAACTAGTCTGTGGCAAGGCTAGAACTCAAGCCTAGATGTGCTTAATTTCATAGCCCATGTCTTAACCACTTTGCCAAACGTGAAGAGCTCGTGAAGAGCTTATGAAGGCATCCTACAAATATGAGACAATGAACCTTCAGTTGCTTATCAGCCATCGCTTAGAATGGGCACTTTACTATGAGCCCAAGACATACAACATAATGTCATTTTTAAGGAGCATTTAATGTCTACTATATTTAAGACACTATACTGGAAGACACTAAGAAGGGAATCAGAGAAACAGGTAAGGCAGCTGATCTGAAAGGGGACTGCAGTCTAGTGAGGGTGAAAGTCATCCTAACACAAGGTGGAATTAAATAAGTGGAGAAAGAGACACGAGCTCTCAGAGTGCAAAGGGAAGCTTCATAGTTCGATGTTTAGGTATCACCTCAAAGAAGGAATGGGATTTTTTTTAATGTAAAGAATCAAAGAAAGGCACATAGACTGAGACCCAGGTGTGACTCAAGGCACAAAGCAGACAGACACGGGATACCCAAGGGGTGCAAATGGTTCGGCTGCGTGTGTTGAGACCATGAGGCACACAAGGCTAGAAAGGTATTTGGGAACCAGATTCAAGGAAATTTTCTATGCCTTTATAAAGAAACTGATAATCTCCTCCAGGGGAATAAAAAGCAAGGAGTTTGAAGGAAAGGGAAATGAATTAATGACATCAGAAGCCATGCTGGTTGTTACATTAGCTAACACAGGAAATGATGAAAGTCTAAACTTCAGAGAATAAGGTAAGGAGGAGAAAAACAAGAAGTCAGCTAGTGAGATATGGGATAAAAAGCAGACAGCTCCTTGAAGTGGACTAGAAAATAAAATGAGAAAAGAAGAAGAAACAATAGATTTGGTTTGAGACATCATAGTCTTCACGTACCAAAGAAAATCCATACAAAGATATCAAGTAACTGTTGGACATTTGAGTCTAGGAATTGAAAGAAATGCCAATGCTAGAGGCATATGTTAAGGAATTATCATTAGCATGAAGATGGCAGGGAGGCTACTAGGTAGGACTCGAATGAGAAGAGAACAGAGGGTAGAATTCTGATAAACACTAATTTTTAAGGGGAAGACAAGAGAAGCAGAACTGGTTAAGATAACAGAGCAGGAGACAAACATCAGAAAACTATCTTCATAGAAGGCAAGAGGGAGGAATATTTTCAAGAAATAGTGTTATCACTGATATGCTCTTTGGTGATTAACTAAAATGAGACTGAGAAGACACTTAGAGCCAAGACAGCCCCATAATCTCCATGTTGTTTCTCATGCTCTTCGCATTTGCAGTGACCACTGCTTCTTCCTTGCTGCCTGTAGGTCACTAGAAGAGATGCACAGTTTCACTGGTCAAAACACATGTGTTCCTGTAGTGATGATGATGACATTGATTGCTGGCATAGGAAGCATTATATCCAGGATCTGCTTCTGATTTAGATCTTAGGAGTTTAGGAAGAGAATCATTTTCTTCCCCAGCTGAACTTTTGTTCCAATACAACTCCCCATCAAGTATCTATTATAAGCGATTTGCAATTTCTCACCTGATCTTGGCATATGTTAAAGCCAGAAACAGATTCTCTGTGCTTATAACTTGAAAAGTAAGTATTTCCTTCTTATGGTGAAAGAGCTATATGACATTTTCTACTTTAAATTCAATCACTCATTCATCAACAAGCATTTGTCAAGCATTTTCCATGTATACGACAGGGGTATAGTCATAAGTTGAACAAAGCTCCAGCCCACGTGGAACTTACATTGTAGTGGCTGAGACAGATACTAAATGAGCGAGTGGATACAGCTGTGTAGTCTCAGACTGACATCATTAAGTGTTCTAGTGGGAACGGTAAAGCCTATAGTGTGGTCTACAAGGCAAGGCCTCCAGTCTGAGATTTGCAGAGGGAACGTTCCTGGCAGAAAGAACAGCAAACGCAAAGTCTCTGAGGCTCAATCTTGGCACATTCAAAGAATAGTATTACCTTTGGATATATACCCAGCAGAGGAATGGCTGGATCATATGGTAGTTCTATTTTTAGTTTTTGGAGAAACCTCCATAATGTTTTCCATTGTGACTGCACTAATTTATATTCCCACCAACAGGGCACAGTGCTCCCTTTACTTCATGTCTTTGTGAACATGTGTTATCTCTAGTCTTCTTGATAATAGCCATTCTAACAGTTGTGAGGTGATATCTCATTGTGGCTTTGATTTGCATTTTCCTCATGATAAGTAATGGAGAAGGCAATGGCAAGCCACTCCAGTACTCTTGACTAGAAAATCCCATGGATGGAGGAGCCTGGTAGGCTACAGTCCATTGGGTCGCTATGAGTCAGACATGACTGAGCGACTTCACTTTCACTTTTCACTTTCACACATTGGAGAAGGAAATGGCAACCCACTCCAGTGTTCTTGCCTGGAGAATCCCAGGGACGGGGGAGCCTGGTGGGCTGCCATCTATGGGGTCGCACAGAGTCGGACATGACTGAAGTGACTTAGCAGCAGCAGCAGCAGCATGATAAGTAATGCTGAGCAACTTTTCATGTACTTGTTGGCCATCAGTATGTCTTCTTTGAAAAACATCAATTCAGGTCCTTTGGCCCTTTTTCAATCAAGTTATTTGGTTTTGTTGTCCTTGTTATTTATAAGTTCCTTATATAATTTTGAATATTAATGCCTTATCAAGTGTATGTTTTGCAAATATTTTCTCCAAGTCCATATGTGAATGTAGTTAATAATACTGTATTATTTACAATTGCCAAGATAGTAGATGCTAAGAAATTTGAGAACTGTGTATTTGAAATTTGTTACTATACCACACATATACAAAAACATAAACAGTAATTATGGGAGGTAATGGACATGTTAATTAACATCATTGTGGCAATTATTTCACAATATATACATATAATAAATCATCACATTGTACTTCTTTAAGAATAATGTTGTACAACGTAAACACGTACAATTTTTATTTGTCAAAGAACAGCGGGTTCTTCTGCAAGCTCAGCAGAAGCTGAGAATACATGAAAGACTCAGGACCGATTAGGGACCACTCCTCCAGTGCCGCTTTTATGTATTTCACTAGCAAAGATGTCAAATTCTTCAGATTTTCTTTCTCAATAGAAATTCTGAAAGACAGAAATTCTTAGAGATCTCTCATGTCTACTTCATTTATCCAAACAAGTAAGGGAGAAAGACTCAAAATTCTTTTCTCTGGGCCCCACAACTAAAGGATGGTTAATTTGCTTTAGTATTAAAGTCTGGTGAGGAACTATTACCCTTTCTTTGGAAACAATGTGCCTGAAAAAAGATGCCATCAGAAGGAAAGGTCATGTTTATTTACTGCCTTTTTAGGCAACTTTTATTCTTGCACAGCCCTGATGGCTAATTACTTTTGGCACTGTGTCCTTGATCATGGGCACTGAGCTACACACACTGTATTTTCATAACTGTCCAGAGAGCAGCTGACCATTGACCACATCGGGCTGCCTCCATGGCTCCATGTGAGAAACTGCTGACAGGCAGGAGTGAATAATTTAGTGCATGAGGTGAAAGCACAATTTGCTAAAGAGGAAAGATGCTTTCATTCTAAATAAAGACAGTGTATGATTTACATTTCGTGGGGTACAGATAGCCTGTTACATAATGCTTAGGACTGTAAGGAAGACTGCTGCTGCTGCTGCTAAGTCACCTCAGTCGTGTCCGACTCTGTGTGACCCCAAAGTCGGAAGCCCACCAGGCTCCCCCGTCCCTGGGATTCTCCAGGCAAGAACACTGGAGTGGGTTGCCATTTCCTTCTCCAATGTGTGAAAGTGAAGTCACTCAGTCGTGTCCGAACCTTAGCAACCCCATGGACTGCAGCCCACCAGGCTCCTCCATCCATGGGATTTTCTAGGCAATAGTACTGGAGTGGCTTGCCATTGCCTTCTCCATAAGGAAGACTATTAACCATTAAAAAAGAATGACATTAAGGGTGGTCATTAGGGATTAAAATTCACATTTCCTAGTTTTTCCATTACAGCCCAAAGAGAAAAACTCAAATTTACTCTTCAGAAGGCAAAAACAGGTAATATTTCTTATGCAACTGTCAGGGAGAAATCATGCAGAGACAACTGAATTATTTTAGTAGGAAAGGCATCATGAAATACTGATGAGAGTTAGTAACCAGCTTTATTTCCTTACAGAAGATTACCAATCTATTTCTCTATTTTAATCTTGAGGAATATATCCATAGCCAGATCTGTAGATATAAATTAGTGTGATGAAAAAACTATTTGTGATAGACTTAAAAAGTGTCTTTTCTCATTGGACAAATATATACTATAATATGAATATTAAAATATTAAATTTATGTATGGTACTGGCATAAAGACAGAAATATAGATCAATGGAACAAAATAAAAAGCCTAGAGAGAAATCCACGCACCTATGGACACCTTATCTTTGACAAGGGAGGCAAGAATATGCAATGGAGAAAAGACAATCTCTTCAACAAGTGGTGCTGGGAAAACTGGTCAGCCACTTGCAAAAGAATGAAACTAGAACACTTCCTAACACCATACACAAAAATAAACTCAAAATGGATTAGAGAGCTAAATGTAAGACCAGATTCTATAAAACTCCTAGAGGAGAACATAGGCAAAACACTCTCTGACATAAATCACAGCAGGATCCTCCAAGACCCACCTCCCAGAATATTGGAAATAAAAGCAAAAATAAACAAATGGGACCTAATTAAAATTAAAAGCTTCTGCACAGCAAAGGAAACTATAAGTAAGGTGAAAAGACAGCCTTCAGAATGGGGGAAAATAATAGCAAATGAAGCAACTGACAGAGGATTAATCTCAAAAATATACAAGCAGCTCCTGCAGCTCAACTCCAGAAAAATAAATGACCCAATCAAAAAATGGGCCAAAGAACTAAACAGACATTTCTCCAAAGAAGACATACAGATGGCTAACAAACACATGAAAAGATGCTCCACATCACTCATAATCAGAGAAATGCAAATCAAAACCACAATGAGGTACCATTTCACGCCAGTCAGAATGGCTGCTATCCAAACATCTTCAAGCAATAAATGCTGGAGAGGGTGTAGAGAAAGGGAACCCTCTTACACTGTTGGTGGGAATGCAAACTAGTACAACCGCTATGGAGAACAGTGTGGAGATTCCTTAAAAAACTGGACATAGAACTGCTATGTGATCCAGCAATCGCACTCCTGGGCATACACACCGAGGAAACCAGAATTGAAAGAGACATATGTACTCCAATGTTCATCGCAGCACTGTTTATAATAGCCAGGACATGGAAGCAACCTAGGTGTCCATCTGCAGATGAATGGATAAGAAAGCTGTGGTACATTTACACAATGGACTATTACTCATCCATTAAAAAGAATACACTTGAATCAGTTCTAATGAGGTGGATGAAACTGGAGCCTATTATACAGAGTGAAGTAAGCCAGAAAGAAAAACACCAATACAGCATACTAACGCATATACATGGAATTTAGAAAGATGCAAATGATAACCCTGTATACGAGACAGCAAAAGAGACACAGATGTATAGAACAGTCTTTGGGACTCTGTGGGAGAGGGTGAGGGTGGGATGATTTGGGAGAATGGCATTGAAACATGTATGTTGCCATATGTGAAACGAATCACTAGTTCAGGGTCAATGCATGTTAGAGGATGCTCGGGGCTGGTATGCAGGGATGACCCAGAGGGAGGATAAAGGGAGGAGAGAGGTAGGAGGGGGGTTCAGGAAGGGGAACTCATGTACACCCGGGGCGGATTCATGTCAATGTATGGCAAAACCAACCAATATAATATTGTAAAATAATTAGCCTCCAATAAAAAAAAAAAAGTGAAAAAAAAACTATTTGTGATAGACTTAAAAAGTGTCTTTTCTCATTGGACAAATATGTACTATAATATGAATATTAAAATATTAAATTTCCAAAACCAGAAAACTGAAATACTTAAAATATAATTAACACTAAAGTATTTAAAAGATAATTACATATGATATTAAAATATGATGAGAGAGATATATACATCTCTCTGTATGTGTGTGTATATATATATACACACACATATACATAAATATATGTGATTCCCAGGTGGCGCTAGTGGTAAAGAACCTGCCTGCCAATGCAGGAGATTTAAGAGACACTGGTTTGATCCCTGAGTGGGGAAGATCCCCTGGAGGAGGGCATGGCAACCTACTCCAATATTCTTGCCTGAAGTATTCCATGGACAGAGGAGCCTGGCAAGCCACAGTCCCTAGGGTTGCAAAGAGTCGGACACAACTGAAGCAACTTAGCATACATGCACATAAATATGTACACATACATATTGATGTACACATACATATTGATATACACTGAGAGTTTGATTCCACACAGGACCTAAAACGGAAATGATAATAGTTACTGAAAGCAGGATTTCATCTGACACTGTATAGGACATGCAACTCAACTCTTTGCCTTTTAAAAAAAATAATTATTATATCTCCTCCATTTTTATAGCCTTTGCCCTTTTTTGTACATTCACTGTTAAAGAATGAAGAAGAAAAAACCACAGAGGGCAGCTGAGGCTGTGATTCTGTGCAGTATGGCAAAACAGCCCATGATCTACACAAGAAAGGAAAAATCAGTTGCAACTAATTCTATCCATTAATATGGCCATTTCCTGTCATATAGTATTCAGTTCAGTTCAGTCACTCAGTCATGTCCAACTCTTTGCGATCCCATGGACTGCAGCATGCCAGGCCTCCCTGGCCATCACCAATTCCCGGAGCTTACTCAAACTCATGTCCATCGAGTTGGTGATGCCATCCAACCATCTCATCCTCTGTCATTCCCTTCTCCCACCTTCAATCTTTCCCAGCATCAGGGTCTTTTCCAATGAGTCAGTTCTTCGCATCAGGTGGCCAAAGTATTGGAGTTTCAGCTTCAGCATCAGTCCTTCCAGTGAATATTCAGGACCGATCTCCTTTAGGATGGACTGGTTGGAGCTCCTTGCAGTCCAAGGGACTCTCAAGAGTCCTCTCCAGCACCACAGTTCAAAAGCATCAATTCTTCAGTGCTCAGCTTTCCTTATAGTCCAACTCTCACATCCATACACGACTACTGAAAAAACAATAGCTTTGACCAGATGGACCTTTGTTGGCAAAGTAATGTCTCTGCTTTATAATATGCTGTCTAGGTTTGTCACAGCTTTTCTTCCAAGGAGCAAGCGTCTTTTAATTTCATGGCTGCAGTCACCATCTGCAGTGATTTTGGAGTTCAAAAAAATAAAGCCTGTCACTGTTTCCATTGTTTCCCCATCTATTTGCCATGAAGTGATGGGACCAGATGCCATGATCTTAGTTTTCTCAATGTTGAGTATATTAGAACATCTATTTCCATAAGTTCCTAAAGGGGAGACCTTCCATTTCCTCTCATTTCCTTTGAGAACCAAAAACAAACAAACAAACAAAAAAAACACACATTTAAAAAAAAAAACACTAAAAACAAAGCAAAAACACACAGAACGCTGCAAAAAATAAGAAAAAGTTTATTTGGAGTCTTAAAAGTTGCAATTGGGAAGATACAGGTATGAGTAAAATTGAAAGAATATTCTGGGGAAGAGAGAGAGTCAGGGGCTTATAAAGGCAAAAGTCATGAGTTTATACTCTGACATAAGAAAGGAAATATTTGTCCTTAAGAGAGAGGCTGTCTTGAGTTATTTAGGGTAAGGGTTTGGTAAGTATCTTGCCTTCTGGAACTTTGGGCAGGTGTTCTGGATGCCTACGTTAAGACAGTAAGTGGTCCAAGGTCAGTTTTCGTCTCAGCTGAGATGTGCATAAGTCATATTTCCTCAAGGGTCTTGTGGTTCTGTTTTAGAGCACTTTCTTAGCAATACCAATTCCACTTTTATTTTCCTTTGGCACCTTCAGGAACGAAATGGGCATTCAACACACTTGTGATTTCCATGTCCCATTACCAGGAATAAATGGACCAGTTAGGTGTGCCCCATACAATGGAACTATTAGTTATAATCAGAGTGAATTAATGAACTTTTGTAACCTTTTATGTTCAATATTATGGCCCACTTTACTCCTGCAGGGTAAAATTGATTCTTTGCAACACTGAAAGAAGGAAAGCCCTTCAGGTTAAAGTTTAAGAAAGAAGAGTTTTTTATCTGAGATAGTTCCTTTCATGAGAGGGAGCAGAGTTATCTATAAAAGAAAGGCAACACACAGCAAGCCTGTTTCACAAGCCAGAGCTCTGGGAAAAGAAAAAGGAGCAAGGAGTGTTGACAAAATTTATCTTGTCACTCAGGTTCTCAGCAAAACAGTACAAGGGGAACTTACAGTCTTACAAGGAAGTAGAAATATGTTTAGTGACCTCTCAAAGTAAATATCTCAAAATATAAAATAAGCAACTGGAAAATAAATTATCAAAAAATATTTCTTAATGAAGTTCTTGGTCAGTAAGTTCATATGTTTTAATGAAAACTAAGAAATAATATAAGGAGTTTACAACAAATTCTGTATTTTGAACAGAGTAAAATCTAGGCTAAATATAGCTATCTATAAATAAATAACTAAATTATATGTTTTAAGTCAGAAATATTCAATTACTTCTTTGTTAAGATGATCAACAATTAAATAAGCAATATTTCAAAGAATTAGTTCAATCCTATTGTCAATCCCTTAAAAAATGAAGACCTGTTTGGGATATATATTTCATAATTAATGTTGTGCTATTGGGTTAGGTATTTTTCATATAATCTTTGAGTGTATATTATTAATACACAGGATGACTGTTAAAGTTTTCAGAGAACTGTCCTATGTCCCAGAAAGCTCCTTGGTCCTGGGATGGCTGTTTACCTACCATTAAAATCTGTATTATAGCATCTCTATAATATCTCAACAAAAATTTTATGTTTTCATCAGAAAATTGAGTTAAGTATTTGGAGCCTGCATCCCTCTCATGGTCAATATGTAGAACATATCTATGATTGGAAAACAGAACTAACTTAGGTTGACAGGAGTTTAAGGTAAACTTGGAGAGTAAGAAGATAGATAATGCTTATAAAGAAAACACATGAATTTCCACAGCAACATTCTTTCCATCAGTATTCATAAACTATAAACTGAGAAAATGTAGGTCCCAGATCCTTTAGCATGGGAATCACTAATCTTAGTAATATGGAAAGAGCAATGAAAGCATGGAAATTTCCATAGGAATATCAAATTTTCCTCAATCATATTGATTTATTGAAATGCTTAGCAATGGACTTCTAAAATATATTCTTACCGCAGGAGATTCCCCAAAGGGAATTACTTAGAGATCAAGGTTATTCATTTTAAGTGAATTTGACAATAATAAACTGTTTAGTAGTTTTATGGTTAACAGAGACAATAATTTCCAGAGAAGTTTTGGACCCCCTGCTAACAAGCATAGCCAATTTTTTTTGAGAAGTCTAAATAATGTGCAATTTCTTCAGTACCTGATGCCAGTGAATCTATTATTTCTCAGTTTAAAGCCTTTGTTGTATCTGCTTTTCATTTAAACTCAGGAGAAAACATTTTGTTTCTGGAATTGTTTCTTGGAAAAAGGAGTAAGCCATTCAGTACATTACCAAAACCTAGGGCTTTATTTCCTTCCCTTGCTGCATCACCATCTATCGCTGCCTGAAAATACCCCACACATGTGGTCCTGTCACTTGGCAATGAAAACCTCTGATCCAGCAGTGATGAAAGAGCCATGTTTGAAAGAAAGCAATCCAAGATAATTTCACTGCTAACACTTAGAAAGGGTCCAAATAAACTCGACAACACATCCAATATATGAGGTACATTAATAAGGAGAATACTCGGGATCACAGGGCACATTTCAACCAAGCATTTTTCAAAATGAGAAGCTTATGCCCATGAGAGTAGTGAAGCCTTTCTTACATAGAACCAAAGGGACATCCGAGGTTGATGTGAAGGACTCTTCAGTTCAGTTCTCTTCAGTTCAGTCAGTCAGTTCAGTCGCTCAGTCGTGTCCGACTCTCCGCGACCCCATGAATCACAGCACGCCAGGCCTCCCTGTCCATCACCAACTCCCGGAGTACACTCAAACTCATGTCCACAGAGTCGGTGATGCCATCCAGCCATCTTATTCTCTGTCGTCCCCTTCTCCTCCCGCCCCCAACCTTTCCCAGCATCAGAGTCTTTTCCAGTGAGTCAACTCGTCGCATGAGGTGGCCAAAGTATTGCAGCTTCAGCTTTAGCATCAGTCCCTCCAATGAACATCCAGGATTGTTCTCCTCTAGAATGGACTGGTTGGATCTCCTTGCAGTATAAGGGACTCTCAAGAGTCTTCTCCAACACCACAATTCAAAAGCATCGATTCTTCGGCAATCAGCTTTCTTCACAGTCCAACTCTCACATCCATACATGACCACGGGAAAAACCATTGCCTTGACTAGACGGACCTTGGTTGGCAAAGTAATGTCTCTGCTGTTCTCTTACTCTAGCACTAATCTGTTTTTAACTGTTAATGTGTTGCTCATTCTAAGCCAAACAGATATGGCAACATTCGGAAAGGAAGAAAAAAAGACTTCCAAACTTGAATTCTGTTTTCCCCAGATAAATAACATAAAATATTATTCATTATGTGGTTTTTAACTTTTTCTGGTCCTTGTGTTGTTCTTTCTACCCTTCTTTCAATACTTGCAGAATGCATTTCCATGTGACTCTGTGACATGCTCAGAAAACACGTTAACTCTGGAAACTAAGCAAGGAAGAGCACAAAAGTTTTACTGAGTTTCAACTTTCCTCATGTTCCAAGGGAAAGACATATGATTCAGTTTTATCACTCACATGTAATATAAAGTCTGTGCTAAAGCCAAACAATTGTGGGAAAATATATGTTTTAAATACAGTCCCCTGAACACTACACATTTAATTCCAGCAGTGATACTAGCATCTTACGCATTAGTCACTCAGTCAAGTGAGACTCTTTGGGAACCCATGGACTGTGACCCACTAGTCTCCTCTGTCCATGGGATTCTCTAGGCAAGGATACTGGAGTGGGTTGCCATTCCCTTTTCCAGGGGATCATCCTGATCCAGGGATTGAATCTAGGTCCCCTGCACTGCAGGCAGATTCTTTATCACCTGAGCCACTAGGGAAGCGCCAGTCTAGTATTAGTAATAGCAATAGTATTAGTAACAGCCTAGTACTAGTACTAGCCCCAGCCCCATACTAGTAATGTAAGAACTAGTATCTTACATTCCAGTTTTACAAAGCGCGCACACACACACACATATACATATACACATATATATACATATACATATATAATTTCATCTGATCATCATAAAATTCTTTTAAATAAGTAGAATAATATTATCCTTATTTCATAAATGAGGAAAACTGAGATTCACAGATTCCATACTAAGGACACCTTTTAACACTTAATTCAACATCCATTCCACTACCCCATCATACCACTTTAACTAAAGTAGCATACATTTTGAGTGTCTACCATGCACTGGGTATTGTGCCAGGGAGCTGTGAATACAGTGGTAAACAAGACTCTGTTCTGTTTGAGACTCTGTCCTCAAAAGAGTTTTAATAAAAATTATCATTTGATAATTTATACAAACTCAGTTATATAGTGACTTGGTCCTTTGAATGGATAGAAAATTTACTGACTAGACTGGAAAGTATAACACCAGAAAAATCATTAAGATTAGTTTTTATATAAGTATTAATATAATTGGAAACATATTTAAGAGCCTGCATGAATCCCCAAATTCAGATTTTTTTAACACAATAATGTGTTTTTCTCTCACGCATAGGCTCAGAGGAAAGAAAGCAACAGACCACATCAGACTTCAGTTCCCCTTCTTGGAGTGCTCCCTGGTTTTGATACAGATGTTTCAAAGTCCTACTTCCAGGCGGAACAATATAATGACTGACAGGTTGCCTCTCATGTCAAATTGTTGAGATTCGAATTGCAGATCCTCCAAATTAACTAACTTCCCTAAGCTTCTGCTCTCCTCATGCATGAAATGGGGATAATAATGGTACCCATCTCTGGCTGTTAAATAAGGTCAGCTATGTGAAGTCCTTATCCCTGCACACAACTTACAGTAAGTACTCAATAAGCCTAGCAGTTATTTGAACCTACAATTTTTATCCTACCCTCCTGTGTCTTTAGGCTTTATGACTATGAGTCATTACCCATTGGAAACCACACAATGATTCACATTGCTTGTTTTCCAATTTAAAATCATTAGTGACACCACTTATAAACAAAGGAGACAGAGTTCTAGATCTGGATCTAGACATAGATATGTCATACAAGATCACCACCAAGTTCTAAGTAGTCCTTCAGCCTAATAAGATAAAGCCACCCATCAACTAAAACCACACATATGCATGCACTTTCTATAGGTATAAAGTGATGATATATAACCTAATGATGCAGAATGTAGAAGGAATACAGAAGAATGTAGTTCTTTTGACCAATATCATTCATGTTGATTAACAGAATCATCATTTCACAGAGTATATAAATTCTATCCCATAAGTGACAATGACATAAGTCGTCATAAGTAGTTTACTATTATTAGTGATTTCATTAGTAACTAACCTCACAAAGAAACTATTTCACTTCTTAATTAATCAAAGAAGTGAATCCTGCCTCAGATAAGGAAAAATATTACATGAAAACTAGATGATCATTGCTAATTCATATTCATTTTAATGGATTAGTGTTTAATCTTATCTGACACAACAAACATAATGCTACGAGGAGGCAGTCACATCCCCTGGTGAACTGTATGGATATCTTTTCTGCACAGGACAAATTCACAAAGCGGTCACTGCCAGTACTTCATTACTAGTGAACCCAACACAGAAGTATTTCTTGAAAACACAGTACTGTTCTATTACAAACATTCTATCTCAATTTTTCTGATGATTAAAGGGGATTTTAATTATACAATCAATGAGAACACAGATAGGAACCATCTGGACATACTCCTGTTTTCTGCCAAAGAATTTTCTTTTGTTTTACATATCAATGACTTAAGCTAACAAAGGAATTTCAGTGCCAGTCATTTGTTCTTGGCAGGGCTGGATCTTTTTTATGTTATGAAAGATCTTTTAAATTTACTGATTAAGAGTCAAATTATCCCACATGGTCAGTGAATTAACCTCAACATTTTCCTACACATAAAACTAAGAACAAAGGATATTTTTAATTGCTTGGTCTTTAAAGCACACAAACTTTAAATCATTTTGTACTTCAATGTTTTTACTAATCAGGGTGGTCAACAGTCAAAAACACTTTCTCTTTTTTAAGACACTGGTGGAAAATGATTAACCAGTAAGGTACTAAAAAAAAAAAAAAAAAAAGCTGTTACTTTTAAATGTAATAAAAGAATGGAGAAGGAAGGACATGGCATGAAAGAAACAAAGAGAGCCTTCCAGAAGTTATATTGCTATAATGTTGAACAACCAGTCTGCAAGAAGTAAATCTTTAGGGAACTCTCCCAAGGACAGACTGCCAAGGAGTCTAGCTCCAAGTGTGAGGAGCAAAAGTGAACTACCTGAAAAAGCAAATGAACTGTTAAGTCAGAAACTAAAGTTCATTTCTGCCATGGCTCTGAGAATGGAAGAAAAAGTGACAGGTTGGCTATGGACTCTGCCACATTTCTCTGTTGAGCACCACTTTGACTTTGACTTTGAAAGGTGAGTTTTATTTCTTAAATCTACACTCTGTAAGGAATTGCAGAAAACAGAAGATAGGTCTTTCTGTGAACCAAAGAAGTGACAAGATTTTTTTAACATTCTATAGAGGCATTTCTATAATAAGCAGGATTTCTTGATTTGAAAGATGGGTAAAGAAAACCAGTAGCATATGGAACTTGAAATTTTAGTGTGCAAAGAATACTAAAGAATTACATTACCATTTACAGTAGGAAAAGAAATCACTGATTTGAAAGTATGATTCACAACTATATATTTTAAGATTTATATATTTATTTTTATTTATTTATTTTCATTTCTATTTTTAGGCCAGTCCACTCAACATGTAGGATCTTAGTTCCCCAACCAGGGATCAAACCCATGGTCCCTGTAGTGGAAGCATGAAGTCTTAAACACTGGACCACCAAGGAATTCCCTCACACCTATATATTTTAGAGATAAGTTGTGGGACTAACACACAAAAGTTTTTCAAAGATATCTTAAGAATTTCTTTGGAGGAGAGGAAAGAACTGGAAATTTATATAAAATTCATGAAAGTGTCAACAGCTCTGAAAGGAAGGGATTTGACCAAGAAATATTTTCTCCCTTGGGTACTTCTTTAAAAAAAAAAACAGAGAGTTGGACACGACTGAGCGACTGAACTGAACTGAACTGAACTGAAAGTGATGTTAGCTTAGTAATAGATAAAAGGTAATTTTCTCTCCTTGATTTTTTTTCCTCTGTGAATTTTCATAGTAGTTTCTAACCCCAAACAAATCACAGGAAAAACCATAGCCTTGACTAGACAGACCTTTGTTAACAAAGTAATGTCTCTGTTTCTTAATATCCTGCCTAGGTTGGTCATAACTTTCCTTCCAAGGAGTAAGTGTCTTTCAATTTCATGGCTGCAATCACCATCTGCAGTGATTTTGGAGCCAAAAAAGTCAGCCATTGTTTCCATGTTTCCCCATCTATTTCCCATGAAGTGATGGGACCAGATACCATGATCTTAGTTTCCCGAATGTTGAGCTTTAAGCCAACTTTTTCACTCTCCTCTTTCACTTTCATCAAGAGGCTCTTTAGTTCTTCACTTTCTGCCATAAGGGTGGTGTCATCTGCATATCTGAGGTTATTGATATTTGTCCCGGCAATCTTGATTCTAGCTTGTGCTTCCTCCAGCCCAGCATTTCTCATGATGTACTCTCCATATAAGTTAAATAAGTAGGGTGACAATATACAGCCTTGATGTACTCCTTTTCCTATTTGGAACCAGTCTGTTGTTCCATGTCCAGTTCTAACTGTTGCTTCCTGACCTGCATACAGATTTCTCAAGAGGCAGGTTAGGTGGTCTGGTATGCCCATCTCTTTCAGAATTTTCCACAGTTTATTGTGATCCACACAGTCAAAGGCTTTGGCATAGTCAATAAAGCAGAAATAGATGTTTTTCTGGAACTCTCTGGCTTTCTCGATGATCCAGCAGATGTTGGCAATTTGATCTCTGGTTCCTCTACCTTTTCTAAATCCAACTTGAACACCTGGAAGTTCATGGTTCACATATCGCTGAAGCCTGGCTTGGAGAATTTTGAGCATGACTTTACTGTTGTGTGAGATGAGTGCAATTGTGTGGTAGTTTGAGCATTCTTTGGCATTGCATACTACAGTTAGGTAACACTATAGTGAACTTCAATGATAGCTCCTTTTCCGGAAGGGTCCTCTGCCTAAACTCTTTTTAAATTTATTTTTTAATATTCATTTTTATTTTTTATTTATTTATACATTTGGCTGTGCCTACTCTTATTGCAGCACATGGGACCTTCAATCTTCATTGCAGCATGTAGGCTCTTTGGTTATGGGATGTAAACTTAGTTGCACCATGTGAGATCTAGTTCCCTGACAAAGGATTGAACCTGGGCCCCTTGCATTGGGATCATGGAGTTTTAGCGACTGGGCCACCAGGGAAGTCCGTTATTTAAATCCTCTGCCTCTGTCCTCTTTAGTATAGTGGTGAGTATCCCCGCCTGTCAGGGGGAGACCAGGGTTTGATTCCCCGGCCCTTTTAAGGGCTTCCCTGATGGCTCAGCAGTAAAGAATCTACCTGCTAATGCAGAAGACACAAGAGATGCAGGTTCGATCCCTGGGTCAGGAAGATCCCCTGGAGAAGGAAATGGCAACCCACTCCAGTATTCGTGTCTGGAGAATCCCTTAGACAGAGGGGTCCAGGGGGTTGCAAAGAGTTGGACATGATGAGAATGTACCTTTACCTTTAGGCAACTAAGGAAGAAACAAAAATAAAGACTTCCTGAATCTTCTTTTCCTTATAAACAATCCTCAGGCCAAGGAGACACATTGTCAGGTAGCAAATTGCATTCCCCTACAGGGTTAAATAAAATTACATATGCTCTACATTTTATATAACACATGCAACCGTATATGCGTCACCCATCTGCCATAGCACCAGGCACACAAAAGACGCCCAGCAAACATGAATGCTATGTCCCCTAGACTAACAAAGGGAAGCAGGAGAAGAAAGCCATGAAGGGACAGTGAAGAATGCAAGTTTATGATGAGCTAACCTGTGACAAGAGAGATGCTGTGGGGTGCTGCAGGAGGCCCACTTCCTACAGCCACCAGCAGTGTGCCCACCAGAAGAGCCCCCTCAGAGGATGCCCTAAAGCCACATGCTTTCCCGAGGCAGCTGCCTTCAGTGACTGGAGGAGAAGGCCCCCAAAGGCTCAGCTCAGGTCATTCATAAAGTGCCATCCCAGCTTCAGAGTGCCAGGTGAGAGCCACTAGGATTTCCGGTGCCAATGCATCACAGATCAAATGCTCCCACTGCCCAGCCCAGCTTCCCTCCTCTCTTTATAGATGTGGTTCCTGACAACATTCCCAAATAAACCTTCTGCAGGCAAATTTTCATGTCAGAGTCTGTCTCCCTAAGACAAAAGGTAACGGGAGTAAGAGGCAGAGTATGGGTTAGTTCAGTGTAGAGAAGCAGGGATTTTCTGAGGTTATGAATTATTAATATTGTAATTATGCAAGATCATTTGCACAATTTCTGTCTTCAACTACATGTGAGATTGGTCTTTCCCAGTGGTTAAGTGGTAAGGAATCCACCTGCAATGTAGGAGACACTGGTTTGATCCCTGGGTCAGGAAAATCCCCTAGAAGAGAGCGTAGCAACCCACTCCAGTACTCTTGCCTGGGAAATCCCATGGACAGAGGACCCTGGCAGGCTACAGTCCATGGGGTTGAAAAGAGTCAAACATGACTGAGAGACTAACAAACAAGTGAATAATTTACCTTCCCAGATTCTATCACATTTTACAATATACCTATTCTGACTCACAATACACATACATATTCCAGTAGCCATATCTAGCCTCTCTAGGTCTTTATCATCACGCCTCCTAATCAGTTCCTAGACATAATGTAAAAACTATATTGAATGGTGAGAACATCTAGGCCACACTCTTCTGTCTGGGGAAGATGAGGGCTCTCCACTTCCTCTTTGTTCAGCCTGACATTCAGGACAAAGCATCCCATCACAGCTAAGAGATATGGGTCTGCAGAGGAACAGAAATTATTCCTGCCCAGAAAAATAGGCTGGATTCCCCTGAATTAAATATGTAGAATCCCATACTGAGATTTAAGGCTTACCAGGTGGTTCAGTGGTAAAGAATCTTCCTGCAATGCAGGAGACCAGGGTTCAATCCATGGGTTGGGAAGATCTCCTAGAGGAGGAAATGGCAACCCACTCCAGTATTCTTGCCTGTGAAATCCTATGGACAGAGGAGCCTGGCGGGCTACAGTCCATGGGGTCACAAAGAGTCAGACACGACTGAGCACACACACACACACTGAGAGTTAAACCCATAAACTCTAATTTCCAGCAAGGGGCACTCCTCCTCAATCACTATCACTGCTTGAATAGAGAAATGTTTGCCACATTTTATTTTAGACTTTGAAATACAATAATTAATACTTAATAATTACGATGTGCCAGATACTCTGCTAAGTGTTTTTCTGCATTGTATTATTAACCCTCATGACAAACCTAGTTAGCTATTATAATAATTCCAATATTATAAAAGAAGCAAAACAATGTCAAGGAAAGTATCCTTCCCTGATTCTAGGAGGAATGAAAAGCTGGGACCACCTAGTTGTCAGCTCAGCCAGATGGAGCAGGGGTCTCAAGGATATAAGAACTATACAGAACCACCAGTAAGAGTAAGTTTGTAAGAAGAAGAAGGAGAAAAAAGAATTTTTTTCATATTGTGAAAGGAAAATCCAAATGGAGGTGGTCCTGCTGAGAGCTCTCTAAAAAGGAACCTGAAGGCCATTGAGGAAGTGTGACTTACACACATCTTAGCCAGGATGGAACATGAATTTTTGACTACTTATTGTCCTAAGGAAGACATTCAGAACTTCTGTCAGAAACTCAAGATACTTACCAGCTTCTTACCCTAACATAACTTGTGACAGCCTACCTATTATCAGACCCTTAACCTAAAACAACTCATGACAGCCTGTCCCTTAAGGACAAGCATTTTCCTTCCTGTGTCAAAGTACAGCCTCATGACTTTTGTCTTTATAAGGCTCCGACTCCTTCCTGTCCCTGGAACATTCTTTTAGTTTTTCTAGATCTGTGTCTTCAAAATTGAAATTCATAAGACCTCAGATAAAACTCTGTTCTTTGCAGCCTCTATATTGATCATTGATTATATTGCTGTTGTTTAGTCACTAAGTCATGTCCAACTCTTTTGCAACCCAGTGGACTGTAGCTTGCCAGGTTCCTCTGTCCATGGAGTATCCCAGGCAAGAATACTGGAGTGGGTATTCATTTCCTTCTTCAGGGGATCTTCTCGACGCAGGGATCAAACCCATGACTCCAGCATTGGCAGGTAGATTCTTTACCACTGAGCCATAAGGGAAACTCATCAATTATATACATAAGCCTATATTGACACTTTTAAATAAGTAGTATTGATTTTATTAAGGAGGTATTTTTAAGGAAAGAAATCTGTATGCAGGTCAGGAAGCAACAGTTAGAACTGGATTTGGAACAACACACTGGTTCCAAATAGGAAAAGGAGTAACATCAAGGCTGTATATTGTCACCCTGCTTATTTAACTTATACACAGAGTACATCATGAGGAACGCTGGGCTGGAAGAAGCACAAGCTGGAATCAAGACTGCAGGGAGAAATCTCAATAACCTCAGATATGCAGATGACACCACCCTTATGGCAGAAAGTGAAGAGGAACTAAAACGCCTCTTGAGGAAAGAGAAAGAGGAGAGTGAAAAAGTTGGCTTGAAGCTCAACATTCAGAAAACTAAGATCATGGCATCCGGTCCCATCACTTCATGGCAAATAGATGGGGAAACAGTGGGAACAGTGACTGACTTTATTTGGGGGGGTGCTCCAAGCTCACTGCAGATGCTGATTGCAGCCATGAAACTGAAAGACACTTACTCCTTGGAGGGAAAGTTATGACCAACCTAGGCAGCATATTAGAAAATAGAGATATTATTTTGCCAACCAAGGTCCATCTAGTCAAGGCTATGGTTTTTCCAGTAGTCACGTACGGATGTGAGAGTTGGACTATAAGGAAAGCTGAGCACCGAAGAATTGATGCTTTTGAACTGTGGTGTTGGAGAAGACTCTTGAGAGTCCCTTGGACTGCAAGGAGATCAGTCCTGAATATTCATTGGAAGGACAGATGTTGAAGCTGAAACTCCAGTACTTTGGCCACCTGATGTGAAAAGCTGACTCATTTGAAAAGACCCTGATGCTGGGAAAGATTGAAGGTGGGAGGAGAAGGGGACGACAGAGGATAAGATGGTTGGATGGCATTACTGACTCAATGGACAAGAGTTTGGGTAGACTCTGGGAGTTGGTGATGGACAGGGAGGCCTGGAGTGCTGTGATCCAAAGGGTTGTGAAGAGTCAGACACAACTAAACGACTGAACTAAACTGAATTTCCCAAAATTCCAGATCCTTTTGTAAGTATAAAAGGAAAATGGAGAGAGTTAAACATTTCATCAATCAGGATAATTGATTTTTGTTGAAAACAAAACCAAAAAACCTCTTAGGACAAAGCAAGGGCAGGAAGCCAACTTGAAATGACAGCAATGAGTTCTCTCTACGCCAAGATTAAAGGCCAGAGTCCTGAAACCAGATAGTCTGCCCAATTCACCAGGCTTGATCTTTTTAAATAACTTTAATCTGCTAGGATGTTGTTTCTCTTTCTAGGCCTTTTACTATGTATTGACTAGATTTTTCCCAGATCAAGTGAAGCCATTTGTTTGAATTAGTCATCCTTATTTACTAAAAACCAATTGATATGTTTCATCAAGTTTGATATCATAAGTCAAATTATGAACAAGTGAAACTAACTTAATTGAAGAAAATGAGATCTTGCATTCCTTGATGATTTGATAAAACTGAGTTGTTCATATTCTGACTTTCTCTCCCAAGCCAAAGCATTGTGTTGAGGTCACTTGTCCAAGCCACTTTAAAATCAATTGTTAGTCATTTTGCATATGCAGTAAACTTAGCCTCTCTATGTGTCACATAAGGAAGTCAGGAATAACTTTAGCCCCAGTTTCCCAGAGCTGGAAGAAGCCCAGTGCTCCTCTCTAGGAGGGCACTGCAGTGAAAAGCTAGATGCATCCTCTATACCCTTGCAGGGTTGGCGGGCTTCCACAGATGCAGTCTTGGCAACATGGAAGCAGTGATGGATTCACCACCCTATGCAGACAAGAACTTCAGTAAGGACCACAACCTCCCTGGGGACCCTTCTAGTTTACAGCCCAAAATTAATAGCAGGCTTTCTCCTTGTGGTTCACAGTTACAGGGACAGCACCAGAAATTCTTAAACCAGCAGTTTAGTGATAGGGTGGTGGCACTGTCCCTTAATTTTGTCTTACAAGATGGGAACCTTGATTTTTTCCCAATTGAAATATCTTCCAAGGAGATAGTGATCTGGCTGAGATATTAGTACTCCCACTGAGAAGAAAGGCTGTCTTAGAGGTGCTGAATTTTTGGTTGCAGTCTCTTTCTATCTGTTATTCAGTTCAGTTCAGTTCAGTCACTTAGTCATGCCTGACTCTTTGCGACCCCATGGACTGCAGCACATCAGGCCTCCCTATACATCACCAACTCCCAGAGTTTACTCAGACTCATGTCCATTGAGTCAGTGATGCCATCCAACCATCTTATCCTCTGTCATCCCCTTCTCTTCCCACCTTCAATCTTTCCCAGCATCAGGGTCTTTTCAAATATGTCAGTTCTTCGCATGAGGTGGCCAAACTATTGGAGCATCCTTCCATTGAATATTCAGGACTGATCTCCTTTAGGATTGACTGTTTGATCTCCTTGCAGTCCAAGGGACTAATAAGAGTTCTCTAACACCACAGTTGAAAAGCATAAATTCTTCAGCACTCAGCTTTCTTTATAGTTCAACTCTCACATCCACACATGACTACTGGAAAAACTATAGCCTTGACTAGACAGACCTTTGTTGGCAAAGTAATGTCTCTGCTTTTCAGTATGCTGCCTAGGTTTGTCAAAGCTTTTCTTCCAAGGAGCGTCTTTTAATTTCATGGCTGCAGTCACCATCTGCAGTGATTCTGAAGCCCAAGAAAATTAAATCTGTCACTGCTTCCATTGTTTCCCCATCTATTTGCCATGAAGTGATGGGACCGGATGCCATGATCTTAGTTTTCTGAATGTTGAGTTTTAAGCCAACTTTTTCACTCTCCTCTTTCACTTTCATCAAGAGGCTCTTTAGTTCTTCTTCTTTTTCTTCCATAAGGGTGGTACCATCTGCATATCTGAGGTTATTGATATTTCTCCTGGCAATCTTGATTCCAGCTTGTGCTTCATCCAGCCCAGTGTTTCTCATGATGTACTCTGCACAGAAGTTAAATAAGCAGAGCGACAGTATTCGCCTTGACGTACTCCTTTCCCAATTTGGAACCAGTCTGTTGCTCCATGTCCAGTTCTAACTGTTGCTTCCTGACCTGCACACAGATGTCTCAGGAGGCAGGTCAGGTGGTCTGGTATTCCCATCTCTTTATCTGCCATAACTCTTCTTCAACACTTCTAAATTTAACCCACAAAGACACTATAAGCACATCATCGGAAAGGGATATGCTTTATTGTTCTGCTGTGTTGGAAATTTTGTATTGATTAAGTCACACACTTTCAACTTGTCACCCTGACAACCAGCACTGTTAATGCACAGCACAGTTGGGAAGATAGCTGCCCCATATAAGGATCAAGAATATGGTCTTGGGCTTGTTAACATGCTCTTGTAACTACTTGAGCTGGCCAGCAAAAAATATCTCTTAACCAGTTAAAAATTTTTAGTACCTATATATATTACTATATATATGACACATTGATTTTTAAAAAATATATAGCCCTGGTGTTTTTGTGCCTTGTCTTTAGTTTCTCCACTCTGAATTTACTGCTTTAGAAAGAACTTAGTCCTGGGTCAGCAAGCGTTTTCAGATATTAAGTATTTTAGGAAAAGACCATGTAGTACCTGTCTGGCATCACCACTCACCCTGTCATTGTAATATGAAAGCAGCCCTGATCAATATGTAAACAAATGAAGATCTGCATCTCAATGAGTGAGTGAAAGTTGCTCAGTCGTGTCTGACTCTTTGCGACCCCATGGACTATATAGTCCATTCTCCAGGCCAGAAGACTGGAGTGGGTAGCCTTTCCCTCTACAGGGGATCTTCCTAACCCAGGGATCAAATTCAGGTCTCCCGCATCACAGGCGAATTCTTTACCAGCTGAACCACTATTTACCAAAATAAGTGACAGGCCAGATGTAGCCATAGTCTAAAGATCCTGATCTAAACCAAAGGTTGATGAGGTCAGGAAACTACATCTTCGTGTGTCCCCAGCACCCGGCACACAGTGGGTATTCAAATCTGTTAACCTATATGAATAAAAATAAATTTCAAGAACCAAGAAAGGATCCTAGATCAATTGTAATAACAAAATGAATCACACCCAGCAGTGTAGAAACAAAGTAACTTTCCAGTAGAGAAACAGTTGCTGAATAATTGAAACTCAATTTTATTTCACACCCAAGATTAATCTCTGTCTTTTATTCTTGATTTATCCACTGGATTATCTTTTGGGAATTTATTCTTGGTTCAAAACACCATTAAAAGATGCATTAAACTTGGGCTGTGGGCCTACATATATTTGCTCCTTTAAAAAGTCCTCCAAGTAGAAAAAGACATGTTAAAGAACTGCTTCTTTTCTGTGTGTTCCCACTCACATGTTGTTTTAATTTTTCAGCTTCATCAGGTCAGGTAGCTGCTGCTGCTAAGTCACTTCAGTTGGGTCCAACTCTGTGCAACCCCATAGACAACAGCCCACCAGGCTCCCCTGTCCCTGGGATTCTCCAGGCAAGAAGACTGGAGTGGGTTGCCATCTCCTTCTCTGAAGTCAGGTAGGCTGCCACCTAATTGGTTATTGACAGTTTTCAGTGGTTTTAGCTAAAACTTTGGCAGTTGATTTTTTAAATGAAGGTAGCCAGTGTTCTAATAAAATTCAACCTTCTGCCCCTGGAGAAATTATTCAGTTTTTAAGAACTTGCTTTCAGACCAACTTTTCCCAGAAAGGCTTCATATCTTCCCTCTCTTTCAGAAATTCTCCCATTTTGAAGTCAACTGTCACAGCTGATAACTTACTGGCTATAAAAAGATTTTTAACTTTCAGTACAAAATAAACAAGATGACATTGCAAATAAGCCTTATGAAATGATAAGCACACTATTTTTAAAGGCACTTACACAATATCCCTATCATAAGATGCTTAGGGGGCAAAATAAAGGAAATTAGAATTATAATCACACAAAATAAATAATTTGCCCTTCTGGTTAAAAAGAGAAATGCTGATATTAAAGATTTATAACAGAAATTCATCATAATAAGAGACCTGTATAGTTTCTTTATTCAGCTTAGCTTTTTTAAAATGACTTTCTTCCTGCTCCACTGAGGTAGGATTGACAAATAAAAATTGCCTATACTTAAGGTTTGCAACATGATAATTCGATACACATACGCATTGTGAAATGACTACCACTATCAAGCTCAGTAGGCTTCCCTGGTGGCTCAGTGTTAAAGAATCTACCTGCCAGTGCAGGAGACATGGATTCAATCCCTGGGTGGGGACGATACCCTGGAGAAGGGAATGGCAACCCACTCCAGTATTCTTGCCTGGGAAATTCCATGGACAGAGGAATCTGGCCAGCTACAGTCTGCTGCTGCTGCTAAGTCACTTCAGTCGTGTCCGACTCTGTGTGACCCTATAGACGGAAGCCCACCAGGCTCCCCCGTCCCTGGGATTCTCCAGGCAAGAACACAGGAGTGGGTTGCCATTTCCTTCTCCAGTGTGTGAAAGTGAAAAGTGAAAGTGAAGTTGCTCAGTCATGTCTGACCCTTAGCGACCCCACGGACTGCAGCCTACAAGGCTCCTCCATCCATGGGATTTTCTAGGCAAGAGTACTGGAGTGGCTTGTCAGCTACAGTCTATGGGATCACAAAGAGTCAGATATGAGTTAGTGACTAAACAACAACAAAATCAAGCTCATTAACATGTCCATCATCTCCCATAGTAGCCCTATTTTTGTTTGTGGGGAGGACCCTTAAAAACTACTCTTAGCAAAAGTCATATATACCTTACATTATTATTACCTATAGTCACCATGCTGTACATTAGAGCCACAGAACTTATTCATTTTCTCCCCATGGAAAGGCATTTTATTTTCTATATAACAGTGTTTACATGTGAATCCCAAATTCCCAACCTATCCCTCTCCCCCACTCTTCTCCACTGGTAACCCTAAGTTCCTTCTCTGGAGACTTACTCATTTTATAAGTGGAAATTTGCACCCTTGACCAACATATCCCTATTTCCTCGACCCCCAAACTCCTGGTAACCACTATTCTACTGTTTCTATGAGGTCAACATTTTTAGACTCCACGAACAGAGGCTAGTATATTTCTTAACAACAACAACAAAATCTCAATATTCAGGGGCAGAAAAAAATATACCTATATACCTGACTTCCATTTTTTTTTTTCTGGCCATGCCATGTGGCATGCAAGATCTCAGTTCCCTGACCAGGGATCGAACCTATGGCCCTGCACTGGAAGCCCAGAGTCTTAACCACTGGACTTCCAGGGAAGTCCTCCCTTTCTTTTTCTGATCTGTTTTTTCAAGAAAGTCTCACTATAATGCCTTTTTTTCCTCCAAAAACAAATTGTATCAAGAGGTTTCAGAAAATTCATACTGCCGTAAAAAAAGAAAAAGATGTAGCTACTGTATCCCACTTATCCTCTACTGGAGCCCAGATATGCCTGGTTATCGAAATCATGAAATCATCCAGTCGGTCTGTAGAGCACGCAGATGGCTGGGCCCCACTAAAGGGTGGGGTTGAAGGTTCTGTTAGTTTTGATTGAGATAGTCTTCAGATAGTCCTCACAGCATTTCAGATTTGGGAACCCTTGCACAAGAAGACTCTTTCCCAGCAAGACTGCTGTATCTGGTCCACACTTTTATGATTCAAAGGGCCCCAGATTCCTTTTCTTAGCAGAGAGCAGATTTTCTTTTCACCCTTTTGATCTTCACCAAAAATTAGGTGCCAGCCACAAAATCCTACTTACTCTTACTGTAAGCCCAGCATCTGTCTTAACAACCACAGACCGTCTTTCATTTTGTAGCCATTCCAGTCTTTGAAAACAAAGGCTGATGTTCACACACAGAAGTGTACTTTTCAGAAAGCCACAAAATAAAGTGACTGTTTCTCGTTCTGATTGCAGAAAAACCATATGTCAGTTTAAATATCTTCTGCCCTGATTACACACATCAGTATGTGAAAATATTTACGGAACCTAAGTATAGAATTCAATGCAACAATGCAAAATTCCACCCACCACACTTGTGAAATTCAGAAACACAGCATTAATAATTAAAATGAAGTAAAACAACAACAACACATATTTGCTGAGTGTCTCTCTGTGCCAGGTAATTGGCAGATGAACAGAAACTTTCATTAAAAAAGACAGCATTTTAGTAAGTGATTTCCGTACCACAGTGAATTCCTTCATTATTTCCCAGCAAGTATTTAAGTTTCCCCAGAGAAATTATATTTAGCAAAGAAATTTTTTAGATATGGTAACAATTGGGGGTTTTTTTCCTGTATTGCTGAGATTTTAAATATTTTTTTTCGCAGATTCAACAGACTTAGGTTCATTTTGTATACAGCTGATTTTGTATACTCTTGACAGTTCAATTACATGTCCAACAATAATACTTCTTTTCTTTATGGAAAGTTGAGCATGAGTTCTTGTATTTCAGAGTTTCTAGACTTAGCTTACAAGAGAGTTTAGATCTAAGTGAGCTCAGTTTGAAACTTAATGCAATGTTTCCAAAGCAAGGCTAAGGATGAAACTAATACAGCAGCAATACAGAGAGGCAGTGGAGAAGACAAAGCGTCAAGCATGCATCCAAGATTATTTCTGGTTGTCAGCTTGGAAGAATTGTGATGCTGTATCTATCAAAATGGAAAACACATAAGGAGCCAATCTGGTGCTGACACAAAGGGGGAGAAATGATGACTTCAGTCATAAATACATGGCATGTCTAGTGCCGACAGGACCAAATGTCTTCAGGTGAGCTACTCAATTGGTAGAAGAAAGTAACACCCCCAGCTGAATTCTCAATAATAAGGGTCAAACAAGATACGTACAATGCTCTAAAGGATTATGTATCAGGTGTCTAAAAGGGGCTTCCCAGGTGGTCCAGTGGTAAAGAAACCACCTGCCAATGCAGGACATAAGAGATGTGGATTCAATCCCCGAGTCAGGAAGATTCTCTGTAGTAGGAAATGGCAATGCACTCCAGTGTCCTTGCCTGAAGAATTCCATGGACAGAAGAGTCTGGCAGGCTACCATCCATGGGGTCACAAAGAGTTTGACCTGACTGAGCACATGCACAGGTTAAGTACATATATTGAGTATCTATTTGCCACAAGGAAACAAGGTATTTGTCTGCTACATAAAAAACAACTATATAGCTCAAAGGGTTTAAATAATAAGTAATTTTTTAGTTCTGGATTCTGCTGGTGATTGAATGGTTCTTCTGGTCTCAGCTAGACTCACTCATGCTCCCATAGTCAGGTACCATCTGTTTCGGCTGGGTTAAAGTTTTGGCTATGACAGCTGGGCTGACTCAGCACTGCTCAACACAATGTCTCATCCTCCAACAGGCTCATTCTCAAGGCAGTGGGAAGGCTTACTAAGGGAGGGTGAGAGCTCACCAAGCCTATTGAGGCCTGGCTCAGAAATGAGCACAGCTTCACTTCAGCACATTTTGCCAGCCAGAGCAACTCAAAAGCCAACTCAGATTCTAGGAGCAGGGAAATAGATTCTGTCTCTAAATGGGAAGAAACCCAACACCATATAGCAATGGGTACGAATCCGGGAGAGGGAGAGAATTGGAGCCATTTCTGCCATCAATGTATCAGAGATCAGAATCAAATTTTTCTGATACAAACTGTTTTCTCATCTTAGAGAAGGTGAATAAGAGATTTACAAAAATTTCAGAGATGAAAGGGAATTGACCGATTAGGCTTTCCAATCCTTTAACGTGTCTAATGTGGGAGCACAAGGTCTGCTCACTATTATCATATAGCTAAATAGTTACAAAGCCAAGATAAAAAGTTCTTCTAAGTTCTGGAACTGTGCCTTTCCATCACACCACACCCCTAATTCCCTGGAGTGTTCAGCCCCTTTAAATAACATGGTAGTAATAACTTTTTAATCAGGATGTGCTATTTTTTTCAGAACAATTTTTGGAAATGTGCATTTGCTTAACACAAATAATGAAATCCTCACTCGCAAAAAATATTATGAAAGCAAAGGAAATTTTTACAAGTGATTCTATCCATCCATTATCCATCATTATGAAGAAATATAAAGATAATAGTGATTAAATACAATGACTAAATACTATTGAGAGAAAATTATATAAATGGTTTTATTATGATTTATATAAAAAGTTTGACTCAGTTCATCTTGGATTAATAATTTCTTAAAAGGAAGAACATAAACCATGCCAATCACTTATTTAGGGTTTCTCAAAACACTTCCTAATCCATAAAAGTTACTCTCATGCTATTTGATTTTTTTAGTTTATTTTCCTTTTGTAGTAATTAAGGAATTCTTAGTTAAAAGCAAAATGTAAATTAATAGATGGCTTACTTCTCATGCATAGAAAATTAATTTAAGAATATAGAAATTTTAGTCTTTTCTATTTTTTGTACACTTTACTATATTTCATGACCAGCTTTTATAAACACCTGATGTAAGTGAAACCTATTTAAAATGGCTTTTTAAAAAAGTGAAAATAATGAATTAACTAAACAGTAAATTAAATGGTTAAATAAATTCTGGATTTTCCGTACCAAAAAAAAAAGAAAATCAAATCAGTGAGTAGTGAAAATGCTTTAAAGATAATGTTATAATCAAAAAAAGAAAGAAGAAACAGAAAATGTTTACCTAAAACACAGTTCAGTCAGTTCAGTTCAGTTCAGTCGCTCAGTCATGTCCGACTCTTTGCAACCCCATGGACTACAGCACACCAGGCCTCCTTGTCCATCACCAACTCCCGGAGCTTGCTCAAACTCATGCCCATTAAAACGGTGATGCCATCCAACCATCTCATCCTCTGTCATCCCCTTCTCCTCCTGCCTTCAATCTCACAGTTAAAATTTTTAAAATATGTACAATAAAAATACTGAAAGGATGTATAACAAAATATGCAGTGTTTTCTTTCTTTGGATGAGAGAATTCTAAGTGATTTATATTTTAATGTACTTTTAATCAATCAAAATAATTTAAAAATTACATTATTTAAACGGCTAGCAATTAAAAAACAAGAAGGAAAGTAAGCCACAAGAATAAAGTGATTGAATATATTTAAAATGCAAACTTTTGAAGATATTTGAGTAGAATAAATACTAGACAAAACATTTAAAGTTGATCATATTTTTTTAATCGTCCTACACTCAAAATGCATCTTGAGACCATAAAATTAGAAAGTATGAGGTAACAATCCCATTTCAAAGATAAAAAGTTGATTCATACCCAGAAAGATTAAATGACTAATTTCTCCAATAATATATAACCATTCCACTGTAGAATCAAGACTCACAATCTAGTCATGCTCTATTTTATCATTCTCTCTAAAAAATACTAAAAGAGACAATAAATTAAAATGCTGAGAGTTAACAGTGTCGTATCAGGTTTTTAAATATGTGATTGTCTTGCCCATCTTCTCTCATGAGTTCGTCTCTAGAAATAGTCAGTTAGTTCAGTCACTCAGTCATGTCTGATTCTTTGAGATCCCATGGACTGCTGCACACCAGGCTTCCCTGTCCATCACCAACTCCCAGAGCTTGCTCAAACTCATGTCCATCGAGTCGGTGATGCCATTCAACCATCTCATCCTCTGTCATCCCCCTTCTCCTCCTGCCTTCAATCTTTCCCGAAATCAGGGTCTTTCCAATGAGTCAGTTCTTTTCATCAGGTGGCCGAAGTATTGGAGCTTCAGCTTTAGCATCAGTCCTTCAAGTGAATATTCAGGACTGATTTCCTTTAAGACTGACTGACTTGATCTCCTTGCAGTCCAAGGGACTTTCAAGAGTCTCTCCAATACCACAGTTCAAAAGCATCAATTCTTCAATGCTCAGCTTATCTTATTTTTTTAATTAATTTATTTAATTTATTTTAATTGGAGGCTAATTACATTATTGTATTGGTTTTGCCATACATTGACATGAATCTGCCCCGAGTGTACATGTGTTCCCCATCTTGAACCCCCCTCCCACCTCCCTCCCTATCCCATCTCTCTGGTTCATCCCAGTACACCAGCCCCGAGCATCCTGTAACATGCATCGAACTTGGACTGGCGATTCGTTTCACATATGATAATATACAAGTTTCAATGCCATTCTCCAAAATCAATCCACCCTCACCCTCTCCCAGAGTCCCAAAGACTGTTCTATACACCTATATCTCTTTTGCTGTCTCGTATACAGGTTTATCGTTATCATGTTTCTAAATTCCATATATATGCGTTAGTATACTGTATTGGTGTTTTTCTTTCTGGCTTACTTCACTCTGTATAATAGGCTCCAGTTTCATCTACCTCATTAGAACTGATTCAAATATATTCTTTTTAATGGCTGAGTAAAAACTCCATTGTGTAAATGTACCAAAGCTTTCTTATCCATTCGTCTGCAGATGGACATCGAGGTTGCTTCCATGTCCTGGTTATTATAAACAGTGCTGCGATGAACATTGGAGTACATGTGTCTCTTTCAATTCTGGTTTCCTTGGTGTGTATGCCCAGGAGTGTGATTGCTGGATCATATGACAGTTCTATTTCCAGTTTTTTAAGGAAGCTCCACACTGTTCTCCATAGTGGTTGTACTAGTTTGCATTCCCACCAACAGTGTAAGAGGGTTCCCTTTCTCTACACCCTCTCCAGCATTTCTTGCATGTAGATGTTTGGATAGCAGCCATTCTGACTGGTGTGAAATGGTACCTCATTGTGGTTTTGATTTGCATTTCTCTGATTATGAGTGATGTGGAGCATCTTTTCATGTGTTTGTTAGCCATCTGTATGTCTTCTTTAGAGAAATGTCTGTTTAGTTCTTTGGCCCATTTTTTGATTGGGTCATTTATTTTTCTGGAATTGAGCTGCAGGAGCTGCTTGTATATTTTTGAGATTAATCCTCTGTCAGTTGCTTCATTTGCTATTATTTTCTCCCATTCTGAAGGCTGTCTTTTCACCTTACTTATAGTTTCCTTTAGCTGTGCAGAAGCTTTTGATTTTAATTAGGTCCCATTTGTTTATTTTTGCTTTTATTTCCAATATTCTGGGAGGTGGGTCTTGGAGGATCCTGCTGTGATTTCTGTCGGAGAGTGTTTTGCCTATGTTCTCCTCCTGGAGTTTTATAGTTTCTGGTCTTACATTTAGATCTTTAATCCATTTTGAGTTTATTTTGGTGTATGGTGTTAGGGAGTGTTCTAGTTTCATTCTTTTGCAAGTGGCTGACCAGTTTTCCCAGCACTACTTGTTGAAGAGATTGTCTTTTCTCCATTGAATATTCTGGCCTCCCTTGTCAAAGACAAGGTGTCCATAGGTGCGTGGATTTCTCTCTGGGCTTTCTATTTTGTTCCACTGATCTATATTTCTGTCTTTATGCCAGTACCATACTGTCTTGATGACTGTGGCTTTGTAGTAGAGCCTGAAGTCCAGCAGGTTGATTCCCCCAGTTCCACTCTTCTTTCTCAAGATTGCTTTGGCTATTCAAGGTTTTTTGTATTTCCATACAAATTGTGAAATTATTTGTTCTAGCTCTGTGAAAAACACCGTTCCGTAGCTTGATAGGGATTGCATTGAATGTATAAATTACTTTGGGTAATATATTCATTTTCACAATATTTATTCTTCCAATCCATGAACACAGTATATTTCTCCATCTATTAGTGTCCTCTCTGATTTCTTTCACCAGTGTTTTATAGTTTTCTATTATATAGGTCTTTTGTTTCTTTAGGTTGATATATTCCTAAGTATTTTATTCTTTCCATTGCAATGGTGAATGGAATTGTTTCCTTAATTTCTCTATTTTCTCATTATTAGTGTATAGGAATGCAAGGGATTTCTGTGTATTGATTTCATATCCTGAAACTTTACTATATTCATTGATTAGCTCTAGTAATTTTCTGGTAGTCTTTAGGGTTTTCTGTGTAGAGGATCATGTCATCTGCAAACAGTGAGAGTTTTACTTCTTCTTTTCCAATTTGGATTCCTTTTATGTCTTTTTCTGCTCTGATTGCTGTGGCCAAAACTTCCAGAACTATGTTGAATAGTAGTGGTGAGAGTGGGCACCCTTGTCTTGTTCCTGACTTTAGGGGAAATGCTTTCAGTTTTTCACCACTGAGGATAATGTTTGCTGTGGGTTTGTCATATATAGCTTTTATTATGTTGAGGAACGTTCCTTCTATTCCCGCCTTCTGGAGGGTTTTGATCATAAATGGATGTTGAATTTTGTCAAAGGTTTTTCTGCATCTATTGAGATAATCATATGGTTTTTATCTTTCATTTTGTTAATGTGGTATATTACATTGATTGATTTGCAGATATGGAAGAATCCTTGCATCCCTGGGATAAAGCCCACTTGGTCATGATGGAATGTGTTGTTGGATTCTGATTGCTAGAATTTTGTTAAGGATTTTTGCATCTATGTTCATCAGTGATATTGGCCTGTAGTTCTCTTTTTTTGTGGCATCTTTGTCAGGTTTTGGTATTAGGGTGATGGTGGCCTCATAGAATGAGTTTGGGAGTCTACCTTCCTCTGCAATTTTCTGGAAGAGTTTGAGTAGGATAGGTGTTAGCTCTTCTCTAAATTTTTGGTAGAATTCAGCTGTGAAGCCATCTGGACCTGGGCTTTTGTTTGCTGGAAGATTTCTGATTACAGTTTCAATTTCCGTGCTTGTGATGGGTCTGTTAAGATTTTCTATTTCTTCCTGGTTCAGTTTTGGAAAGTCGTACTTTTCTAAGAATTTTGTCCATTTCTTCCACGTTGTCCATTTTATTGGCATATGATTGCTGATAGTAGTCTCTTATGATCCTTTGTATTTCTGTGTTGTCTGTTGTGATCTCTCCCTTTTCATTTCTAATTTTATTGATTTGGTTTTTCTCCCTTTGTTTCCTGATGAGTCTGGCTAGTGGTTTGTCAATTTTATTTACCTTCTCAAAGAACCAGCTTTTGGCTTTGTCAATTTTTGCTATGGTCTCTTGTTTCTTTTGCATTTATTTCTGCCCCAATTTTTAAGATTTCTTTCCTTCTACTAACCCTGGGGTTCTTCATTTCTTCCTTTTCTAGTTGCTTTAGGTGTAGAGTTAGGTTATTTAGTTGGCTTTTTTCTTGTTTCTTGAGGTATGCCTGTATTACTATGAACCTTCCCCTTAGCACTGCTTTTACAGTGTCCCACAGGTTCTGGGTTGTTGTGTTTTCATTTTCATTCATTTCTATGCATACTTTGATTTCTTTTTTGATTGCTTCTATGATTCGTTCGTTATTCAGCAGCGTGTTGTTCAGCCTCCATATGTTGGCATTTTTAATAGTTTTTCTCCTGTAATTGAGATCTAATCTTACTGCATTGTGGTCAGAAAAGATGCTTGGAATGATTTCAATTTTTTGAATTTACCAAAGCTAGATTTATGGCCCAGGATGTGATCTCTCCTGGAGAAGGTTCCGTGTGCGCTTGAGAAGAAGGTGAAATTCATTGTTTTGGGGTGAAATGTCCTATAGAGATCTATTAGGTCTAACTGGTCTATTGTATCATTTAACGTTTGTGTTTCCTTGTTAATTTTCTGTTTAGTTGATCTATCCATAGGTGTGAATGGGGTATTAAAGTCTCCCACTATTATTGTGTTATTGTTGATTTCCCCTTTCATACTTGTTAGCATTTGTCTTACGTATTGCGGTGCTCCTATGTTGGGTGCATATATATTTATAATTGTTATATCTTCTTCTTGGATTGATCCTTTGATCATTATGTAGTGTCCTTCTTTGTCTCTTTTCACAGCCTTTGTCCTAAAGTCTATTTTATCTGATATGAGTATTGTTACTCCTGCTTTCTTTTGGTCTCTATTTGCATGGAATATCTTTTTCCAGCCCTTCACTTTCAGTCTGTATGTGTCCCTCGTTTTGAGGTGGGTCTCTTGTAGACAACATATATAGGGGTCTTGTTTTTGTGTCCATTCAGCCAGTCTTTGCCTTTTGGTTGGGGCATTCAACCCATTTACATTTTAGATAATTATTGATAAATATGATCCTGTGGCCATTTACTTTATTGTTTTGGGTTCAAGTTTATACACTCATTCTGTCTTTCCTGTCTAAATAAGGTCCTTTAGCGTTTGTTGGAGAGCTGGTTTGGTGATGCTGAATTCTCTCAGCTTTTGATTGTCTGTAAAGCTTTTGATTTCTCCTTTATATTTCAATGAGATCCTTGCTGGGTACAGTAATCTGGGCTGTAGGTTATTTTCTTTCATCACTTTAAGTATGCCCTGCCATTCCCTCCTGGCCTGAAGAGTTTCTGTTGAAAGATCAGCTGTTATCCTTATGGGGATCCCCTTGTGTGTTATTTGTTGCTTTTCCCTTACTGCTTTTAATATTTGTTCTTTGTGTTTGATCTTTGTTAATTTGATTAATATGTGTCTTGGGGTATTTCGCCTTGGGTTTATCCTGTTTGGGACTCTCTGGGATTCTTGGATTTGGGTGATTATTTCCTTCCCCATTTTAGGGAAATTTTCAACTATTATCTCTTCAAGTATTTTCTCATGGTCTTTCTTCTTGTCTTCTTCTTCTGGGACTCCTATGATTCAGATGTTGGGGCATTTAAATTTGTCCCAGAGGTCTCTGAGATTGTCCTCATTTCTTTTAATTCGTTTTTCTTTTTTCCTCTCTGCTTCATTTATTTCTACCATGCTATCTTCTAACTCACTTATTCTATCTTCTGCCTCCATTATTCTACTGTTGGTTCCCTCCAGTGTTTTTTATCTCATCTATTGCATTATTCATTGTATATTGACTCTTTTTTAGTTCTTCTAGATCCTTGTTAAACCTTTCTTGCCTCTTCTCAATCCTTGTCTCCAGGTTATTTATCTGTAACTCCAATTTGTTTTCAAGATTTTGGATCAATTTCACTATTATTCAGAATTCTTTATCAGGTAGGTTCCCTATCTCTTCCTCTTTTGTTTGGGTTGGTGGGCATTTATCCTGTTCCTTTATTTGCTGGGTATTTCTCTGCCTCTTCCTCTTGCTTATATTGCTGTGTTTGGGGTGGCCTTTCCATCTTCTGGCAGTTTGTGGCGTTCTCTTTATTGTGGAGTTTCCTCGCTATGGGTGAGGTTGGACGGGTGGCTTGTCAAGGTTCCCTGGTTAGGGAAGTTTGTGTCAGTGTTTTGGTGGGTGGATCTGGATTTCTTCTCTCTGGAGTGCAATGAGGTGTTCAGGAATGAGTTATGAGATGTCAGTGGGTTTGGAGTGACTTTGGGCAGGCTGTATATTGAAGCTCAGGGCTATGTTCCTGTGTTGCTGGAGAATTTGCGTGGTATGTCTTGCTCTGGAACTTGTTGACCCTTGGGTGGTGCTTGGTTTCAGTGTAGGTATGGAGGCGTTTGATGAGCTCCTATCGATTAATGTTCCCTGGAGTCAGGAGTTCTCTGGTGTTCTCAGGATTTGGGCTTCAGTCTCTCGCCTCTGGTTTTCAGTCTTATTCTTGGAGTAGCCTCTAGGTTTCTCTGTCATTTCCAAGGTGATTCCCTCTGTTTTAGCTTCTGTTTGCTGGTCTCTTCAGTGTCTAATTTCCACCCTGACACTAGGGGGTGATGGTAGATACTTTTTAAGGCTCACTTGTTCAGTCCTGTTCTGGGAAGGGAGGAAAACTGCAGACAAATATCTCTGGTGCCTTTTTGGAATGCTCACAGTGTCTCAGCCACACTGGGTTTGCGCCCACTCATGGCGTGTGTGCTGTCCAGTCTACACTGCACAGGCTCAAGGTTGCTCTGGCAGGAACTGTCTGAGGCTGGTGCTGGGTTGCATGCACATCCCAGGTCTAAGCCACTCAGCTTCAGGTACTCGGGTACTCCACAAAGGCGCAGACTTGGTTGGGCCTGCGTTTTGTGCCCTTCCCTGGTCTGAGCAGCTCAGGTGACCAGGTGTTTGGCGAGCACAGTCACTGTGGCTTATCGCCTCCCCAGTCCCTCCTGCTCGGTTTTCTGGGTGTACAACCGGCGCACCTTCTCAGGCGGATGTTGACCAGCCAGAAACCCAAATAGTCTTGGTTAGCAACAAAGCCTGCCTGCAGTTTGGTATCACATGCCTCTCTGGGGCCATGATTGCCCACTTCCAGCTCTGGCTGCCCTCCCCTGCCTGTCTCAGTGGGGGATGGGCCATCCACAGCCGGCTAGCTCTGCTCAGTCCTTTTTTCTGTGTGCGGGGCTGGCGGAGTCTTAGATTAGGGCCTTTTCGCAGGGTAATTATCCCACAGTCTGCTTTTCTATCTCCAGTTAGCTGTCTAAGATTGCCCTCGCGGCATTCAGGCCCAGTCCTCACTCTAAGCAGTTCAGCCGGTTCCTCCCTGACCAGCCCCCGCTTGCTAATGGCGGATGCGGGTGTCTGCGCTGCTTCTCCACTGCAAGTTACCGTTGGGCACGTAAGCTGTGAGTTTTAATTATTTATTTATTTTTATCCTGGTTATATTGCCCTCTGAGGTTCCAAGGCTCTCCACAGACTCGCCTGTGAGAGTGTTTCCTGGTGTTCAGGAATTTCTCTCTTTTTTATGCCTCCCTTCCTGGGATGGAGCTCTGTCCCTACCTCTTTTGTCTCTCTTTTATGGTTTTTCCTACCTCCTTTTGAAGACAATGGGCTGCTTTTTTGGGTGCCTGATGTCCTCTGCAGGCATTCAGAAGTTGTTTTGCGGAATTTACTCAGTGTTCAAATGTTCTTTTGATGAATTTGTAGGGGAGAAAGTGGTCTCGCCATCCTATTCCTCCGCCACCTTGTTCCCTTCTCCTCAGCTTATCATAAAATGTTCTCACGTTTTAGGATTTGTATGTGGACAAGACAATATATTTTAATTTTTTTTATTTTACTAAGACAATATATTTTAATTTTTTTTATTTTACTAAGACAATATATTTTAAATTTTTTTATTTTACTATCTTGATCTCATTTCAGATATTTTTGCTTTTGATTAAAAAATCACAATTTTCTTCAGTCATGTTAGTTTAGGGGAAAAAAAGTAACAGAGAAAGCTAAGAACTGAAACATCTATTCCTTTCTCACTAGTAAGTGTATGGCAGTAAGCACCACAGAGCAAGTCTTGTCATTAGTGAATTTCTAGCCTATTGAATAAAAAGATGCATATGACATGGTGCCTGATTTCAAAGAAATTAGAGTAGATTAGAGACAGACAGATATACAAGCAACAAAGAGCAACACAGGCTTGTAGTTACTTATAAAGATGTCCATATAAGTTTAAAAGAGGAATTAATTATTTCTACCTTGGGGGATATGAAGTAACGTGGTCAGTAAGTGCTTTGTAAAGTTGACCTTGGGCTGAAAATGCCTCAAAAAAAATCCAAGTTATGAAAAAAAAAAAAAAAAACTAAAACTAGATTTGAAGACTTGACCAATTCAAATGACTATTCTATATATTAAGAAGATAGCAAAAGCTATTTCACAGAAAATGTGCATGCATACACAGTCACTTTAGTCATGTCCTACTCTTTGTGACCCCATGGACTGTAGCCCGCCAGGTTCCTCTGTCCATGGGATTCTCCAGGCAAGTATACTGGAGTGGGTTGCCAGGCCCTACTCCAGGGGATCTTCCCACCCAAGGATCAAACCCACGTCTCCTGCATTGCAGGCAGATTCCTTATCACCAGGTAAGTCCCTGCATAGAAGACAGTTTCCCTCAAATCAACATTTAATCATTCTATCTAATGTCCACAATTTTATAAACATATATACTTATGAACTGAAAAGTATGTGATCGGCTCTATGTTAAGTGTTATGGAAGGTACAAAAATTTACGAAACATACTGCCAACCTGTGAAGGGACAGGGAATATTGTTATAGAATCAATATATGAACACGTTTGAAGCAAGGTTCAATGCTGTAAAGAGCAATATTGCATAGGAACCTGGAATGTTAGGTCCATGAATCTAGGCAAATTGGAAGTGGTCAAACAGGAGATGACAAGAGTGAACATTGATGTTCTAGGAATCAGCAAACTAAGATGGACTGGAATGAGTGAATTTAACTCAGATGACCATTATATCTACTACTGTGGGCAGGAATCCCTTAGAAGAAATGGAGTAGCCATCATAGTCAACAAAAGAGTCCAAAATGCAATACTTGGATGCAATCTCAAAAACGACAGAATGATCTCTGTTGGTTTCCAAGGCAAACCATTCAATATCACAGTAATCCAAGTCTATGCCCCAATCAGTAACACTGAAGAAGTGGAAGTTGAACAGTTCTATGAAGACCTACAAGACCTTCTAAAACTAATACCCAAAAAAGATATTCTTTTCATTATGAGGGACTGGAATGCAAAAGTAGGAAGTCAAGAAACACCTGGAGTAACAGGCAAATTTGGCCTTGGAGTACAGAATGAAGCAGGGCAAAGGCTAATAGAGTTCTGCCAAGAGAACACACTGGTCATAGCAACACCCTCTTCCAACAACACAAGAGAAGACTCTACACATGGACATCACCAGATGGTCAACACCAAAATCAGATTGATTATATTCTTTGCAGCCGAAGAGGCAGAAGCTCTATTCAGTCAGCAAAAACAAGACTGGGAGCTGACTGTGGCTCAGATCATGAACTCCTTATTGCCCAGTTCAGACTGAAATTGAAGAAAGTGGAGAAAACCACTAGACCATTCAGGTATGATCTATATCAAATCCCTTATGAGTACACAGTGGAAGTGAGAAATAGATTTAAGGGACTAGATCTGATAAGAGAGAGTGCCTGATGAACTATGGATGGAGGTTCGTGACACTGTACAGGAGACAGGAATCAAGACCATCCCCAAGAAAAAGAAATGCAAAAAAGCAAAATGGCTGTCTGAGGAGGCCTTCCAAATATCTGTGAAAAGAAGGGAAGTGAAAAGCAAGGAGAAAAGGAAAGATATACCCATTTGAATGCAGAGTTCCAAAGAATAGCAAGGAGAGATAAGAAAGCCTTCCTCAGCAATCAATGCAAAGAAATAGAGGAAAACAATAGAATGGGAAAGACTAGAGAGCTCTTCAAGAAAATTAGAGATACCAAGGGTACATTTTATGCAAAGATGGGCACAATAAAGGACAGAAATGGTGTGGACTAAAGAGAAGAAGAAGATATTAAGAAAAGGTGGCAAGAATACACAGAAGAACTGTACAAAAAAGATCTTCACGACCCAGATAATCACGATGGTGTGATCACTCACCTAGAGCCAGACATTCTGGAATGTGAAGTCAAGTGGGCCTTAGGAAGCATCACTACGATCAAAGCTAAGGGAAGTGATGGAATTCCAGTTGAGCTATTTCAAATCCTGAGAGATGATGCTGTGAAAGTGCTGCACTCAAGATGCCAGAAAATTTGGAAAACTCAGCAGTGGCTACAGGACTGGAAAAGGTCAGTCTTCATTCCAATCCCAAAGAAAGGCAATGCCAAAGAATGCTCAAACTACCACACAATTGCACTCATCTCACACACTAGCAAAGTAATGCTTGAAATTCTCCAAGCCAGGCTTCAGCAATACATGACCCATGAACTTCCAGATGGTCAAGCTGGATTTAGAAAAGGCAGAGGAACCAGATATCAAATTGCTAACATCTGCTGGATCATTGAAAAAGCAAGAGAATTCCAGAAAAACATCTATTTCTGCTTTATTGACTCTGCCAAAGCCTTTGACTGTGTGGATCACAATAAACTGGAAAATTTAGTAAGAGATGGGAATACCAGACCACCTGACCTGCCTCTTGAGAAATCTGTATGCAGGTTAGGAAGCAACAGTTAGACTTGGACATGGAAAGTTCAGTTCAGTTCAGTCGCTCAGTCGTGTCCGGCTCTTTGTGACCCCATGAATCACAGCACGCCAGGCCTCCCTGTCCATCACCAACTCCCGGAGTTCACTCACTCATGTCCATCGAGTTGGTGATGCCATCCAGCCATCTCATTCTCTGTCGTCCCCGTCTCCTCCCACCCCCAATCCCTCCCAGCATCAGAGTCTTTTCCAGTAAGTCAATTCATCACATGAGGTGGCCAAAGTATTGGAGTTTCAGCTTTAGCATCAGTCCTTCCAATGAACACCCAGGATTGATCTCCTTTAGAATGAACTGGTTGGATCTCCTTGCAGTCAAAGGGACTCCCAAGAGTCTTCTCCAGCACCACAGTTCAAAAGCATCAATTCTTTGGCAATGAGGTTTCTTCACAGTCCAACTCTCACATCCATACATGACCACTGGAAAAACCATAGCCTTGACTAGATGGACCTTTGCTGGCAAAGTAATGTCTCTGCTTTTTAATATGCTGTCTAGGTTGGTCATAGCTTTCAAGGAGTAAGCGTCTTTTAATTTCATGGCTGCAATCAGCATCCACAGTGATTTTGGAGCCCCAAAAAATAAAGTCTGACACTGTTTTCACTGTTTCCCCATTTATTTCCCATGAAGTGATTGGACCAGATGCCATGATCTTTGGTTCCAAATAGGAAAAGGAGTACATCAAGGCTGTATATTGTCACCCTACTTATTTAACTTATATGCAGAGTACATCATGAGAAATGCTGGGCTGGAGGAAGCACAAGCTAGAATCAAGATTGCCAGGAGAAATATCAATAACCTCAGTTATGCAGATGACACCACCCTTATGGCAGAAAGTGAAGAAGAACTAAAGAGCCTCTTGATGAAAGTCAAAGAGGAGAGTGAAAAAGTTGGCTTAAAGTTCAACATTCAGAAAACTAAAATCATGGCATCTGGTCCCATCACTTCACATCAAATAGATGGGGAAACAGTGGCCTACTTTATTTTGAGGGGCTCCAAAATCACTGCAGATGGTGACTGCAGCTGTGAAATTAAAAAACGCTTGCTCCTTGGAAAGAAAGTTATGGCCAACCTAGGCAGCATATTAAAAAGCAGAGACATTACTTTGTCAACAAAGTTCCGTCTAGTCAAGGCTATGGTTTTTCCAGGGGTCATGTATGGATGTGAGAGTTGGACTACAAAGAAAGCTGATCGCCAAAGAACTGATGCTTTTGAACTGTGGTGCTGGAGAAGACTCTTGAGAGTCCCTTGGACTGCACGGAGGTCCAACCAGTCCATCCTAAAGGAGATCAGTACTGGATGTTCATTGGAAGGACTGATGCTAAAGCTGTAACTCCAATACTTTGGCCAACTCATGCCTAGAGTTGACTCATTGGAAAAGACCCTGATGCTGGGAAAGATTGAGGGCAGGAGGAAAAGGTGACGACAGAGGATGAGATGGTTGGATGGCATCACCAATTCAATGGACATGGGTTTGGGTGGACTCCGGGAGTTGGTGATGGCCAGGGAGGCCTGTCGCACTGCAGTTCATGGGGTCACAAAGAGTCGGACACCTTGAGCTACTGAACTGAACTGATATGAACACGTAGGAATTGGTGTATTAGAGAAATTTTAGCACATTTAATACACACAAAAGTCAGCAACATTATAACATACAATTCTGATGCCCTAACCTCATAAAAGTCTGTCTTGAGTTCATGTAAGAGTACATTGTTCACGTTCGTGGTTTGAAATTAACTTCCCTCCATTTGATGATTGTACAATATCGCTGCTTTGGCATATGTTTTGTGTGGCTCAGCAGACTGCAGGAGCCTTAAACTGACATTAGGCCCTCCCTCCAGCCCATGCCTGAGACAATAGCCCATAGAGTCACAAGTAGATGTGAGTTCCTGATATGCTCCCCAATCACTATGTGACAAGCAGTCTCACCACCTTATGTGAAATCATTTCAGCACGTGAGCAAATGACACTCTTTGGGGAGCTTATTAATTCATTTAACAAACATTCATGGAACACTATCATGTTCTAGGACACACAATACTTAGGGGACAAAGACAAGCTAAGATATCCAGGATCGCTAGAGTGAGAAGCTGAATTCTGTAATTAAACTGAGATTCTATGAAGTAACAAAAACAATATGTTAAAACAATCTGTTGCAAATTTTTAGATTTGAGGCCCCAAACCATGGAAGTACCTAGACTACCCAACATGGCAGAGCAAAACCTGTAGGACACAGAGGGGTAAGAGACTAAGTTAGCCCTAGGAAAGAAAAAGATAGTCTTCACAATTGTCCCAGATGCAGATTTAACAAGATGCTATGATCAAAACGCTGGTTCAAAGGGAGCAAGGTGGAAAACTGGCTGAGTGACTGTGCTCTTTGTGGAACTAGAGGAGTTCTACAAATGATAGCATTTTAAGAGAACGTAAGTTTTAACAGAGTATGTGAGTTTGAAATAGCTATGCATATCCATGTGAAAATATATCTGGATGTAAGGGAAGTTATCCATGCACAAGAAATTAAATGCAGTCTAAATTCCAGTCTTACTCTATTTTTCTTTTTTCTTTTTTGAAGTAAATAAAAACATTTATTATGAATTATTCATTCTTTCACTGTTCCCAGGCTCCCAATCATCTCTATCCAATGGGTGTTTCTATGGAGAGACAGGTCCTTGGGGTTTCTTACTTTGATAGTGACGCTGAAATCACCCAATTCAATGACTTTAATATATTTACAGAGCTGTACAACCATCATCACAACTAATTTTAGAATATTATCATCTCACCCCAAATACCTCATGCCCATTTACAGTCTCTCTGTAATACTATCCCCAGACAGACCCTGGTAAACACTGGTCTATTTTTGGTCTCTACACATCTGTCTTTTCAAGACATTTACTATAAATGGAAACATACAATATGCATTCTTTTCTGTTTGATTTCTTTCATTAGGCATAGTGTTTTTGAGGTTTATCTGTGTTATATATTGCTGCTGCTGCTGCTGCTGCTAAGTCGCTCCAGTCGTGTCCGACTCTGTGCGACCCCACAGACGGCAGCCCGCCAGGCTCCGCCGTCCCCGGGATTCTCCAGGCAAGAGTACTATATATTGCTACTTCATTCTTTTTTATTGCTGAATAATATTCTACTCCATAGATATGCTACTTCTGTTCATTCACCAGTTGGAAGACATTTGAGTTGTTTTACTTATAGGCTTTAGGCAATATTGCTACTGTGAACATTAATATACAAATTTAAAAAGAATGTTTTAACTACTGGCAAGATACTTTAGGACTGATATTGCAATGGCATATGGTAAACATATATTTACCTTCATGAGAAACTGCCAATCTAAATAAAAATAAAAGTAAACAAGTGGGACCTAGTCAAAACTAAAGGTTTTTTGCACAGCAAAGGAAATTATTAACAAAGTGAAAAGACATCCCTCAGAATGGGAGAAAATAACAGCCAATGAAACAACTGACAAAGGATTAATTTCCAAAATATACAAGCAGCTCATTCAACTCAGTGCCAGAAAACAATGCAACCAAAAAACAGGAAAAAGACCTAAACAGACATTTCTCCAAAGAAGACACACAGATGGATAAGAAACAGGTAAAAAGATACTCAACATCGCTCACCATCAGAGAAATGCAAATCAAAACCACAATTATGTATCACCCACACAGGTCAGAATGGCCATCATCAAAAAGTCTGCAAACAATAAATGCTGGAGAGGGTGTGGAGAAAAGGGAGCACTCTTGTACTACTAGTGGGAATGCAAATTGATACAGCCACTATGGAAAATGATATCAAGATGTCTTTAAAAACTAGGAATAAAACCACCACAAGACCCAGCAATCCCACGCTTAGGCATATACCCTGAGGAAAAGAAAGTGAAGTGAAGTCGCTCAGTCGTGTTCGACTCTTTGCGACCCCATGGACGGAGGAGCGTGGCAGGCTACAGTCCATGGGATTTTCCAGGCAAGAATATTGGAGGGGTTGCCATTTCCTTCTGCAGGGGATCTTCCCGACCCAGGGATCAAACCCAGGTCTCCCATATTGCAGGCATACTCTTTACCGTCTGAGCCACTAGGGAATTCCGACCCTGGGAAATTAGAAGTTTCCCAAAGGTCCCCACTGATGGTGCTGCTGCTGCTAAGTCACTTCAGTCGTGTCCGACTCTGTGTGACCCCATAGACGGAAGCCCACCAGGCTCCCCCGTCCCTGGGATTCTCCAGGCAAGAACACTGGATTGGGTCGCCATTTCCTTCTCCAGTCCGCACTGACGGTACTTCTTACGAAATCCAAAATCTTCTGGAAGTGGTTCTGTACTGTGTGAACTGACTGTACCTGTGTTGGCTCAGGAGGACTGGGCCTGGCGTGGGGTCGTAGCGGTGGAGAGCAGGGCCTGGCCGGGATGCAGGACTCCAGGCAGAAGCCTGAGAAAGGAGTGCGCCAGCTGGGCTGAGGTTTTGGAGTAAACGGAAGCAAGCGTCAGGCCTCTGAGTCCCAGAAGCTCAAAGAAACGGAGAGCATGCTGGAGGATCCCGGGTGTGGGCAGCCTCTTCCCCGTGGGGCTGCTTTTTGGCGTGCTTTCTCCCTAAACCAGGCTCGGCGCTCGTCCGCTGACTGAGTCAGTGGCGCTCGGCGACGTAGCGGCTTCGCGCCCAGGTTCACGCGCTGAATTCTGGCCCTTCTGCGCCTCCGTACCTCTGCGGTCCGAGCGAGAACTCTTTCAGCTGCGAAGACCAGACCGCCTTCGCCTGCGCAGAGTTTAAAGAGAGCAGGTAGGGGCCGTCGGCGATAATGGAAATGGAGGCAGCGGTGGAGGAAGCTTTCAGGCGCTGAGCTCAGGGGTAAAGGGTCACTTGTTCGGTCGTGTCGCACTCCTTGCCACCCCATGGACTACAGCACGCCAGGCTTCCTTGTCCTTTACCTTCTCCTGGGACTTGCTCAAACTCATGTCCATTGAGTCGGTGATGCCATCCAACCGTCTCATCCTCTGCCCTCCCCTTCTCCTCCTGCCTTCAATATTTCCCAGCATTGGGGTCTTTTCCAATGAGTTGGCTCGTCGCATAAGATGGCCAAAAGTATTAGAGCGTCAGCTTCAGCATCAGGAGGGTCACTTAAGAACGAGGGAATCCAGGCATCAGACCTGGGTTGCCAGTCCTGCTGGTAAAGCTAACGGCAGAGGAGACCTCCTTCTTAGGGCTACTGGCCGCCTCACCCTGCATGAATTTAAACTGCTACTGCTACTCTCCTCTTTCACCTAGCCTCATTAGTTAGTCGCAATGCCAGGGTCTCAGAAACAGAGAAGTCCTCCCCTGCAAACGCCGTCTCAGGTAGACCCGGGGTTAGCCGACGGAAGCCTTACTCTGTTTTTCAAGTTGCTCTCTTAAATTAGTGTGCTTGCGTGCTTAGTCGCTTCAGTTGTGTCCAACTCTCTACCACCCTATGGACCATGGCATGCCAGGCTCCTCTGTCCATGGGATTCTCCAAGCAAGAATACTGGAGGGGGTTGCCATTTCCCTCACCTAAATAAGTGTGCAGGGGAAGAAAAGAAAGAAAAGGGAAAAAGAAAAGCCCAACAAAGGTAGATAACATCATTGTGACTTTATAGTATTAGATTTGGCAAGATTTAGTCCTCTTTTTCGGGCTTCCCTGGTGGCTCAGGTTAAAGCGTCTGTCTGCAATGTGGGAGACCTGGGTTCGATTCCTGGGTCTGGAAGATCCCCTGGAGAAGGAAATGGCAACCCACTCCAGTATTCTTGCCTGGAGAATCCCATGGACAGAGGATCCTGGTGGGCTACAGTCCACGGGGTCGCAAAGAGTCGGACACGACTGAGCGACCTCACTTTCACTTTTTTCTTTCAGTCCTTTTTCAGAGGCTCTTGCATTTTGCAAATCAAGTCTATTTTTTAATAACAAAATCATCTGGCCTAGTCTTCATTCAAACTTTGACACTTCATCTGATATCTTGAAATAAGAAACTATATAGTGTT